>NC_090930.1:453740846-454365846 GCF_040938575.1 Ambystoma mexicanum
CGCAGGTCTCCCTTGATGTTTGTGATGGGAGCAGACTTCCTGTCTCCGCTAAATTACATCATTCGTCCCTCTGAAAGGGCTCTGCTCTGCAGGGACACCTGCGATAACCGATGGACCCAGACAGGCCATTCACTGCCTTTCATACAGAGAGGTGGGAACCAGATTCAAGCTGACACATTCCATACCAAAAGGGTGTTAGCCCCATCGTCCTGTTGTCTCTTCCGGCAACCAAGACTCTTCTCAAGGCTTGCCTTAATTATTCCTCATTCTTATGAACTGCCACCAGCCAGATTAGACAAAGGGAAAGCAGATCCATGGGGCCTTTGATATTTTAATTAGGCTGCCCATGGCTGGAGGAAGGTGTGACTTCCCCCTTCTTGAGATGCTTCGATCTACCTGTGACTGTCACATTCCAGCTGAATATGACAGGGAAAGACAGCGCCTGTAGGCTGTCTCTTCCTGGAGTACAAATGACTGTGTTTCGTGCGGGAAGCAGATGAAATGTGTGCGGAATGGCCTCCCATCATTCATTTTCATTATAAAAAAAAATCAAAAACCCAGTCGAGCACAATCTCCCCATGCAGATGGTCGCATTCCTGACAATAACATTCTTGTGTTGTTACTCCCGTGCCTTGTATATTCCCAACCTGCCGCAACACATATGTTCTTCAGGGATTGTGAATTGGCCCCAGATGCCACTGTTTCTTGATGCACTTGCTCAGATTGTGCATGTGCCAGCCCTTGAAGGAAACTCTGTGGCTGAGGTTTAACGTCTCCATTTAGTTTCAATTGATTTGTGCCCGGCTAACGTGCTTCGGAGGTGGGACAAGTTGGCTTGGGTTTCCATTGGCTCTAAGTAACACTGCCACCTTTTTGTGGCTTTTCTGTAGATTGTTACCTTAATTTATTTTCTGATGACTTTAAGGACATTGGGTCAATATTGAATGGCAACAAAACATGTTATTAGAAAATAATGAGGGTTTATCAAGAAAGGTGTCTATTCAGTTTTTGTGCCACAAACAGCACTATTTATTTGTCAATTAACAAATTACCAGGTGTGCTTGTAATGTATTTTCATGTTTAGTAGGTACATATACATAGATTATAATAAGTGTCCTAATTCATAATTAACAGCTTGTGTAAGAAAAGGAATTTGATTCAACAACACTAGAGCTTTATATTTATTTCCGTGTTTAAATAAAAGAAATAAATACGCAAAAAAACAGCAAAAATGCAATCATTATAACTTTTTTTCTGGACTATGCAATACATTTTGATGATCTTACACACTACTTCCTTGAGTCCATTATTCTGTGCAATGCTGGCCCATGCAGTTTATTTGTCGTGACATTAGTGATGGTGTTAGTAACAGAGATACGATTTCCCTTCCCAACACCCTAAAAGGCAGGTTTGGCTCCATTGCACTTTCCCACTTATTAAATACACCTCACTTCTTTCAAATGTAATTTGCCTCTACTAGCAAGCGCCATCATCTCCACTTTCACACATATTGGTGTCTTCCTTCTGAAAAACTATTATGCCTATGGGTATGTTGCCGTACCCCATAGGGACATATTCAGATCGGCCAAATAATCCTTATCCTGTTTGGTCCAGCTCATTGCTAGATCCAAATTGGTCTGGCACATGTTCTCACCATATTTTAGGAAGCTAAATGCCTATGACCCTATCCAAATGTTACTTTATAAGGCATGCTCGAAAGAATATTCAGCAGCCATCAAAGCTATCCCGCTTGCTGTGATGATGCAAATCACCCCTGCCCTTACTGCTATCACAGCAGCAATCAGTAACTCCTGTCAATCAGGGTTGATACCTCAGGAATTAAAGGCGGCCAGAGTGATTCCGCTCTTGAAAAAACTGTCCCTTGATCCTCATATTCTGTCTAACTTCTGTCCTATTTCCCTTTACCCTTCTTGGCTAAACAACTTGAATTACTGGTGTCACCCTTACTCTCTACATTTCTGGAAACTTCCTGCTCAATCAGGGTTCCATCCAGGTAGAGGCACAGAGTGTGTGCTGGTCGCCGTCCAGGACGATATCGCCAGGCTGGTAGATGCAGGTGGAGTGGGCACTCTGATACTATTAGACCTTTAAGCAGTCTTCGACACTGTCGACCACTCCATGCTGCTGTCTCGCCTTGCCCAGTGGGTATATCTGGGCAGGTGCTAGCCTGGTTCACCTCTTTTCTGGCGGATCGTACCAAGACCCTCTCTATGCCCCTGTTTCTTTCTGTTCCTTGTCACCTCAGTTGTGGGGTCCCACAAGGCTCCTCACTGTCTCCCATTTTGTTCAATATTTACATCTGGGCCCTTGTGTGTCTCATCCGCTCCTTTGGCGTCAGGTGTTACTCGCATGCGGACGACACTCAGATCCTGATCCGGCTAGATCTTGATCGGGATGAGATGTCGTCTCGCCTGCGTGGATGTCTGGCAGCAGTGGGAGATTGGATGGGCCACAATTGGCTCAAATTGAAGGGAGATAAAACCGAGGTGATGGTGGTGGGTTGTCCTCCTGATCCCTAACTCTGGGTGTCTTCATTCTGGCCCCCCTCTCTAGGTCCTCTTCTCGCCCAGGTAGACAAGGTTAAAAACCTTGGGTTTATACTATCAGCCTGTTTGTCTATGGACAAGCAAGTAACAGGCTTATGTCAAGCTGCCCACTTTCAACTCAAGACACTTAGAAAGGTGCTCCCTCTGATCCCTGTCGCCCTGCGCCCACCTGTAGTGGCAGCATTGGTGACTTCACGACTGGACTACTGTAACTCCCTCTATTTGGGTCAACCCAAGGGAGTTATCTGCCGGCTTCAACGGCTCCAAAATCTGGCCGCCCGGGTTGCCACTGGCTCCCTTTATGGAGCCCATATATCCCCAGTACACCAAGCCTTGCATTGGCTTATGGTAAATCAACACATTATTTTCAAGTCACTATGCATTGTGCAACGGGCCATGCATCTCTATATCTCCAGGAGAAATTCTTACCATATTTACCTCTCCCGTCCCTCCGTTCTGCCTGGGCTAACTTGCTAATAGTACTTGGCTATAAACGGACTAGTTTCGGAGGACGTGTCTTTTCTGCAACTGCGGCAGTGCTGTGCAATGGCCTACCCATGACCATAAAGAAAATCCATAGCTACCTAGCCTTCAGGAAGGCCTTAAAAACTCTTCTCTTTTAGGTCTCCTTGGCTCTAATAGGTTCTCCTCACTTCAGCGCCATGATACCTTTGGGTGACCGTGTGCTTTACAAGTTGGAATAACATAACATAACATAACCATATTTTAGGAAGATAAACAATATTTAGAGGAAGTCCCACTCCATCGCATCTCGCAAAATTGCAGCGAAAACTGTCATGCCTGCTGGACATATCTCTGGACCAGGAACGACCTCTCCATACAGAATGAGTACCGCCCATAGAACCACTAGACCATTCTACTCAAAATGGAGGTTGTTCGATGCATTGCCCGGAAAATGACGTCTGCATTTCTTACGTCGTTAAAATTCACGTGACTTAGTTCCGTCACGTGTATCACGGCAGTGCATACATAAGCAGCGTAGAAACTCCGATCGCTGCTTCTGATTAAGTCATTTTTGGCTTTTTGTAGCTGAACTCCGGACCTGCGTTATCGCATTCCCTTCAGCAACTTCTTTGGCCTTTTTTGGAGCGTGTTTTCCTCCACATGCTAATTCCTGAGCTGCGTGTATCCTGTTCGCGTGCCAAATGTCCACGCGGACGCTGTCTGCAAGCGCGGCTGTCCTGAGCTGCGTGAATCCTGTTTGCGTGCCAAATCTCCACGCGGACGCTGTCTGCAAGAGCGGCTGTCCTGAGCTGCGTGTATCCTGTTCGCGTGCCAAATCTCCACGCGGACGCTGTCTGCAAGCGTGGCTGTCCTGAGCTGTGTGAATCCTGTTCGCGTGCCAAATATCCACGCAGACGCTGTCTGCAAGCGTGGCTGTCCCGAGCTGCGTGTATCCTGTTCGCGTGCCAAATCTCCAGGCGGACGCTGTCTGCAAGCATGGCTGTCCTGAGCTGCGTGAATCCTGTTTGCGTGCCAAATCTCCATGCGGACCCTGTCTGCAAGCGCGGCTGTCCTGAGCTGTGTGTATCCTGTTTGCGTGCTAAATCTCTACACGCGGACGCTGTTTTCAAGCGCGGCTATCCTGGGTTGCGTGTATCCAGTTTGCGTGCTAAATCTCCACGCGGAAACGCTGTCTCCAAGCGCGGCTGGCCTGGCTGCGTGTATGCTATCGCGTGCAATCCTGCACATGGTTTTCTGAACTACTTTGAACCTTTGGTGCCTGTGACAGTTAACAGGTGAAATTCTAATTTTTGTTCTTCGTGGGAAAGGAAGTATTTCATGAACTATTGGAAGCTGATTGTGCACAGTACTTTGGACGCTATCCTGTGGTGCACCCTCCGGTATCTAGCGAGAGCCTCGTGCCGTTCGGAATAAGTCTCCCTTACTAATCTACCCTTCCTTTGTTGTTTGTTCAACTCCTGGTTTTCTTCAAGAAACTTTCGTGGATTACTTCAGTTTTGCCATAAGGTCAGTGTCTGAATTAATGCTAATACTGTGTTATCTTAGTAATTCGATTGGGACAGTTTCTTATGATACTTTATCTATCCTAGGCATACTTCCTACACAAGTCCCACGCCCTTTCCAGTGATCCATCTCTCTGCCTGTTTCATTCAGTCAGAGAGTTGTATCATTTGGAAGGTCTAAATTGACCTACCTACAATAAAGTCGTGTGAAAATAGGATCCGGAAGAGCCCTACCAAATTGTATCCTTTTTTGGTTACCGTATCCTTTTCAATTGATACATTGGTGATTTATGACAGAATCAGAAGCCATGGAGGGTACGGATCCTTTAACTGTTTTGACTCAGTTAATCACTGACTTGAGAAATGAAATGATTACGACACAGGACATGCTACGGCATCGAATGGATGTTATGCAAGATACCATGCATGCCACTCCTCAGGGAGCACAGGTTCCAGTAGCCACTGCATCTGGATCTGGGACTACGACACCATCATTATCACAGGAAACTCTTAAAGTGGTTATGCCCACACAGTTTCCCTTGGCTCCCCCGGAAAGGTTCACAGGTGATCCTAAAACCTATAGAACCTTTGTTAATCAGTGCCGACTTCATTTCCTTTGCCGGCCTAATTCATTTCCCGATCTAACTACTAAAGCAGCATTCGTGCTTTCCCATTTGGCGGGTACAGCTGCTGCTTGGGCAAATTCTTTATTGGAATCAAATAGCCCCTTGTTGTACGATTGCGATGGTCTTCTGGCTGCTATGAACAAAGTGTTTGATATGCGCTACGCTACTCAAGCCACAGATCTGGAGTTGCTGAATCTACAACAAGGCACTCAACTTCTGTTGGCTTACATTGCATGATTCAACCAATTAACAGCCGAAACCCAATGGCCTGAAGACAAGAAGACGGCTGTTTTCTACAAGGTTCTTTCAGAAGAACTCAAAGATCCCCGTGGTTCCTACAGGTTTTTCAGAATTTCTTGATTTAATTTTACAAGTTGATGCCCGAAGAAATGTCCGCAAAGGAGAGAGAAAACCTTTCCTTCATGCACCGGTTCGTTCTGGTACACCAGCAGCTTCTTCGAATGATCCTGAACCAATGCAAATTGGTGCGGTGAGAGGCCGGTTGTCTAGAGCAGAAAGAGAGAACCGAAGAAAAAATAACTTATGTATGTATTGCGGTTCATCTGAGCATTTACTGGTGGCATGTCCTAAAAAACCAAATAAGCCTTCGGGAAACGCCAAAACTCGACAGTAGCAGGAGTCCCTGTGTCGAGTGTTACATCGGACTCCATTACATTTCCAGCGCATGCACCGATAGCTGTTGAGATGACTTTACATTTCTATGATCAAAACTTGGTCTCCAAGGCTATGGTTGACTCTGGAGCCACTAATATTTACATCGATATCACATATGCCAAGAAATGTTCTATACCCCTTATAGACAAGAACAAACCTGAAACTGTTAATACTGTGGATGGATCAGTCTTGATTTCCGGTATGGTAACTCAGGAGACTGTACCTATTCAGATGACTTTATCAAATGGTCATTCGGAGGAAATGGTCTTTGATGTCATTGCGGCTCCTCAATACAAAATATTACTTGGGCTTAATTGATTGACTCTTCATAATCCCGCCATTGACTGGGTTACGGGATTGATCCAATATCCTTCCGTTTTTTGCAATGAACATTGCTTTACCAGTCAGGTGGTGTCAAATGAATCACATATTTTGGCCTCTATGGAGGGAATTTCCACTATTAGTGTGGTACATCAGGGCGGTACACATATACCAAGTGAATATGCAGATTTTGCTGATGTGTTTGACAAAGGTCAGGCAGAACAGCTGCCTCCACATAGGCAGTATGATTGTCCAATTGAACTAATTCCTGGAGCTAAAATCCCTCCTGGTCGAGTTTATTCTTTAACTCCCAAAGAAGATGTTGTCTTGAAAGAATACATCGTAAAGCTCTTGATATGGGATTTATACGGCCATCTCAATCGCCGGCTGCCTCTCCTTTATTCTTTGTTCCAAAGAAGGAAGGAGATCTAAGGCCTTGCATTGATTACAGGGCTATTAACGACATCACCATAAAGAATCAGTACCTTTTACCACTGATTAATGTTCTGTTAGATCAATTAGGAACTTCCAAGTATTTCTCTAAATTGGACTTGCGCGGTGCTTACAATCTGGTTCGCATTCGCGAAGGAGACGAATGGAAGACCGCTTTTAAGATGCGGTACGGCCTTTATGAATAGTTAGTGATGCCGTTTGGTCTTTGTAACGCTCCCGCCACATTTCAGTTCTTCATGAACGATATCTTCAGAGATATGATGGACCAATTCGTGGTGATTTACTTGGATGACATTTTGATATATTCATCGCCTTTTCCAGAACATGTTAAACACGTGTTAGCTGTCTTACAAAGACTGAGAGAGAACAAACTTTTTGTTAAAGCTGAGAAATGTGTCTTTCATACACAAGAAGTGGAATTTCTGGGTTACGACATTACCAATCAAGGTGTTCGAATGAGTCGTTCCAAAGTGAAGGCCTTATTGAATTGGCCTGTTCCACACAATGTCAAGTCATTACAGTCATTCCTAGGTTTTGCGAATTTCTATCGCAGATTTATTCGTTCTTTCTCCAAAACAGGGGCCCCATTGACAGCTTTAACTAGTTCCAAAGTTCCATTCTGTTGGAACCAGAATGCCCAAGCTTCTCTTGAGAGGTTAAAGGAAGCATTTACCACTGCATCTGTACTTCAACATCCTGATCCGGATTGTCAGTTTATCGTTGAAGCAGACGCTTCCAGTGTCGCTCAGGAGCTTTACTTTCGCAAGTTTGTGCAGAAACCAAGGAGGAGCATCCAGTTGCTTTCTTCTCACGCAAACTTACCCCATATGAACAAAACTATACTGTCACTGAGCGTGAATTACTTGCAATCAAAGATGCTTTCCAAGAATGGCGGCATCATCTTCTTGGGGCCAAACATCAGGTGCTGGTGTATTCGGATCATAGAAATCTTCAGGCATTCAAAACTATGAAATGTCTTACAGCTAGACAGGCCAGATGGCAAGTCTTTTTTGCTCAATATGATTTTCGAATTACCTATCGCCCTGCCAGACAACATGTCAAGTCGGATGCTTTGTCTCGCATCGGTGAAGAGGTGAAAGAAGAACCATCGGTGCAAAATAAGTTGTTGGCAGATCACGTGATATGTAGTTGTTCTGCACAACCTTCCCTAAAAAACGAGTTACAGGAGTGGGTGAAACTAAATCCACAATTGATTCAGGAATTGAATATTGATATATACAATGGTTTGCCTTTCAAACAAGGAGTACTCTATCTACCAACTGGTACCACTCAGAACAAGGCCCTCAGTTGGGGTCATGATTCCTTGATTGTCGCCCATCCTGGACAGAAGAAGACTCTAGAGTTGCTGAAAAGATGGTGTTGGTGGCCGTCTATAACGCAAGATGTTATAAATTATGTTTCGACATGTTCCGCATGCAGTCAATGCAAGAACACTCCTGGCAAACCAGTGGGTTTACTCCAGCCCCTACCTGTTCCTAAAAAACCATGGGACATGATATCAATGGATTTTGTGGTAGAACTTCCAAGAAATAAAGGCTACAATACCATATGGGTGGTGGTGGACTACTTTATAAAATTGGCGCTTTTTATCCCCTGTATTGGTATACTAGTGCTTATCACCCTCAAACGGATGGACAGACTGAGAGAGTCAATAGCACTATGGAACAATATCTGCGATGTTTGTGCCTGCAGTTTTAGTCAGATTGGCTTAATGTTCTGCCGGCAGCGGAGTTCGCCTATAACAATTCCTACCATAGTGCCATAGGTACTTCGCCTTTCTATGCTTTGTATGGGCAACACCCACGATCCATTCCTTTGGATTCCAGTTTGTCTTTGGATACTCCTGCAGCAGGACGTAATATTAGAGATCTTAAGAGTCTACAGAGGAAAGTTAAGCAACAATTGGAGCAAGCTAAAAAACGAGATAAGACCTATGCCGATGCTCATAGAATCCCTGCACCTGTCTACAAAGCAGGTATGAAGGTATGGCTGTCCACAAAAAACTTGAGGATACCCGGTAAAAAGAAATTGTTGCCTAAATACATCGGGCCATATGAAGTGCTCCACGTTATAAATCCGGCTGCTGTCCGTCTGGCATTGCCACAAAGGTGGCGAGTGCATCCTGTATTCCACGTGTCATTCATCAAACCGTGCTCGGATGCTACTAGATTGCCTATACGGCCTGTTGCTATTTCTGTGAAAGGGTCAGACGAATATGAAGTACAAGACATACTGGACATGAGGCTATGGTCTGGGAAACCGTATTATATAGTGGATTGGAAAGGTTATGGTCCCGAGGATAGATCCTGGGAACCTCTGTCTAACATTCATGCTCCTGCTTTATTAAGGCGATTCCACTCGAAAAGGGGAGAGGCTGCTCCTTTGGGGGGTGGCACTGTCATGCCTGCTGGACATATCTCTGGACCAGGAACGACCTCTCCATACAGAATGAGTTACGCCCATAGAACCACTAGACCATTCTACTCAAAATGGAGGTTGTTCGATGCATTGCCCGGAAAACGACGTCTGCATTTTTATGTCGTTAAAATTCACGTGACTTAGTTCCGTCTGGCCAAAAGACAGAACTCATGATCTTTGGCTCAGATAAAGCAAGAAATAAACTAGGAGTAGCCCATGAAAAGTGATGCATTGACCAACATCTAATCCACACAGTAAACAGTGTCACAACACTTGGTGTTACCCTTGAGGCAACACTTAAAGCTGATGCTCAAGTCGCAAATGTGACAAGATATATTCACTATTACCTTAGGCTTATTCGCCAAATAAAACGGTTGATCTCAACAGTTTACTGCACCATATTGGTAAGAGCCCTAGTCTTATCAATATTAGATGATTGCAATACGCTATTGGGTGGAGCAAGCAAATACTGTATCAAGAGATTACAGATTTTGCAAAATGATGACGTACGGTTGGTAAGGGGTGTGGCCAAGCATGAGCACATCTCACAACACAGGAGAGCCCTACACTGGTTCCTGTGGAAGACAGAATTGAGTACAAAATCAATGTTCTGGCCCACAAATGTTTGTTTGATGATACACCTAGCTACCTCAAAATACAAATTACTGTACAATACTCAGTCAGAAATACTAAATCTAAAAACACTTTGCGTTTGCAACGACCAAGAACATGTCGTGTGAAGGGGAAAGAAAATTCTTACCCATTCAAAGTGGCAATAGCTTGGAACAAGTTGCCTGCAGATCTGCAATGTGAGAGAATTCTACTTGCTTTTAAAATAGCTATGAAAACCAATTTTTGCTGCTAATTTAACACGTCATGTTTCCTCATTGGACCTCATTGCTGCTCTACTCAAGCGTTTCTCTGCACCTCTAAGCCTACGGGCTTTGGCGTGTTACAAACACATAAATACAAATAAACCTCCTCAGTTGGCTCCAGCTCACCGTTCCCAACCTGCCGCAACACATATGTTCTTCAGGGATTGTGAATTGGCCCCAGATGCCACTGTTTCTTGATGCACTTGCTCAGATTGTGCATGTGCCAGCCCTTGAAGGAAACTCTGTGGCTGAGGTTTACCGTCTCCATTTATTTTCAATTGATTTGTGCCCGGCTAAGGTGATTCGGAGGTGGGACAAGTTGGCTTGGGTTTCTATTGGCTCTAAGTAACACTGCCACCTTTTTGTGGCTTTTCTGTAGATTGTTACCTAAATTTATTTTCTGATGACTTTAAGGACATTGGGTCAATATTGAATGGAAACAAAACATGTTATTAGATAATAATGATGGTTTATCCAGAAAGGTGTCTATTCAGTTTTTGTGCCACAAACAGCACTATTTATTTGTCAATTAACAAATTACCAGGTGTGCTTGTAATGTATTTTCATGTTTAGTAGGCACATATACATAGATTATAATAAGTGTCCTAATTTATAATTAACAGCTTTTGTAAGAAAAGGAATTTGATTCAACAACACTAGAGCTTTATATTTATTTCCGTGTTTAAATAAAAGAAACAAATACACAAAAAAACAGCCACAAAGATGCAATCATTATAACTGTTTTTCTGGATTATGCAATACATTTTGATGACCTTACACACTCCTTCCTTGAGTCCATTATTTTGTGCAATGCTGGCCCATGCAGTTTATTTGTCGTGACATTAGTGATGGTGTTAGTAACAGAGATACGATTTCCCTTCCCAACACCCTAAAAGGCAGGTTTGGCTTCATTGCACTTTCCCACTTATTAGATACACCTCACTTCTTTCAAATGTAATTTGCCTCTACTAGCAAGCGCCATCATCTCCACTTTCACACATATTGGTGTCTTCCTTCTGAAAAACTATTATGCCTATGGGTATGTTGCCGTACCGCATAGGGACATATTCAGATAGGCCAAATAATCCTTATCCTGTTTGATCCAGCTCTTTGCCAGATCCAAATTCGTCTGGCACATGTTCTTACCATATTTTAGGAAGCTAAATGCCTATAACCCTATCAAAATGTTACTTTATAAGGCATGCTCCAAAGAATATTCAGCAGCCATCAAAGCTGCCAAAGCAGCCTATATTGCCGAAAAAATGTAATCTTCTCTGGGCCAATCTAGAGCTCTCTTTGCGGCAGTGAACTCACTGATCTCAACAGAAAATGTTTCCCCCAAAGTTATTCCTACTCAGGCATTGTGTGATTCTCTGTCCCAATATTTTATTAGTAAAATCAACACCATTCGCCAAAACATCACTGCGTCATTAACCAGTTGCACTCTGGTGGATAAATACTCCCCTCCTGCTATAGATCCTATTAGTCCTACAGGGTGGTCAGTTTTTCCTATGTTTAAAGAGGAGCTTGTTCTTACGGCTATTTTAAAAATTAAATCTGGCTCCCCCTCAGATGCTATCCCGCTGGCTGTGATGAAGCAAATCACCCCTGCCCTTCTTACTGCTATCACAGCAGCAATCAATAACTCCTGTCAATCGGCGTTGATACCTCACAAATTAAAGGCAGCCAGAGTGATTCCGCTCTTGAAAAAACTGTCCCTTGATCCTCATATTCTGTCTAACTTCCGTCCTATTTCCCTTCTACCCTTCTTGGCTAAACAACTCGAATCACTGGTGTCACCCTTACTCCGTACATTTCTGGAAACTTCCTGCTTAATCAGGGTTCCGTCCAGGTAGAGGCACAGAGTGTGTGCTGGTCGCTGTCCACGACGATATGGCCAGGCTGGTAGACGCAGGTGGAGTGGGTACTCTGATACTATTAGACCTTTCAGCAGCCTTCAACACTGTCGACCACTCCATGCTGCTGTCTTGCCTTGCCCAGTTGGGTATATCTGGGCAGGTGCTAGCCTGGTTCACCTCTTTTCTGGCGGATCGTACCCAGACCCTCTCTATACCCCTGTTTCTTTCTGTTCCTTGTCACCTCAGTTGTGGGGTCCCACAAGGGTCCTCTCTGTCTCCCATTTTGTTCAATATTTACATCTGGGCCCTTGTGTGTCTCATCCTCTCCTTTGGCGTCAGGCGTTACTCGTATGCGGACGACACTCAGATCCTGATCCGGCTAGATCTTGATCGGGATGAGATGTCTTCTCACCTGCGGGGATGTCTGGCAGCAGTGGGAGATTGGATGGGCCACAATTGGCACAAATTGAACGGAGACAAAACTGAGGTGATGGTGGTGAGTTGTCCTCCTGATCACTCACTCTGGGTGTCTTCATTCTGGCCTCCCTCTCTAGGTCCCCTTCCCGCCCCGGTAGACAAGGTTAAAAACCTTGGGGTTATACTATCAGCCTGTTTGTCTACAGACAAGCAAGTAGCAGCCTTATGTCAATCTGCCCACTTTCAACTCAAGACACTTAGAAAGGTGCTCCCTCTGATCCCTGTCGCCCTGCGCCCACCTGTAGTGGCAGCTTTGGTGACTTCACGACTGGACTACTGTAACTCCCTCTATTTGGGTCAACCCAAAGGAGTTATCTGCCGGCTTTAACGGCTCCAAAATCTGGCCGCCCGGGTGGCCACCTGCTCCCTTTATGGAGCCCATATATCGCCAGTACACCAAGCCTTGCATTGGCTTATGGTAAATCAACACATTATTTTCAATTCACTATGCATTGTGCAACGGGCCATGCATCTCTATATCTCCAGGAGAAATTCTTACCATATTTACCTCTCCCGTCCCTCCGTTCTGCCTGGGCTAACTTACTAATAGTACCTGGCTATAAACGGACTAGTTTCGGAGGACGTGACTTTTCTGTGACTGCTGCAGTGCTGTGCAATGGCCTACCCATGACCATAAAGAAAATCCATAGCTACCTAGCCTTCAGGAAGGCCTTAAAAACTCTTCTCTTTTAGGTCTCCTTGGCTCTAATAGGTTCTCCTCACTTCATCGCCATGATACCTTTGGGTGACCGTGTGCTTTACAAGTTGGAATAACATAACATAACAACCATATCTTAGGAAGATAAACAAGTCCCACTCCATCGCATCTCGCAAAATTGCAGCGAACACAACCTGTAGCCAGGGGCATGTCTTCACATTTCTGCCAGTGAATTCTAAACCTTAATAGCTTGCCAAAGTCTTATATTATTTCTAGTACTTTTCGGATTGACAACAAAGGTTCCATTATGAACAACATAGCATCATTTGCAAACAGTAGCACTTTACACTGTGCACCATTCAAACTAAAATCCTGTTTTGCTTTTTTGCACTTCCCACCAGTACTTTAAAGATCAAATTAGGAACAAACAGAGATATGCGACAGCCCTGGCATGTACCCACCCAGATATCAAATACTTCAGATTGCACCCTGTTCACCAGTTTGTGGGCTTCCCCCAATACAAACCGTAGTTTTCACAAAAAGTCACCAATTCTAAAATT
This sequence comes from Ambystoma mexicanum, assembly GCF_040938575.1. Taxonomy (NCBI): domain Eukaryota; kingdom Metazoa; phylum Chordata; class Amphibia; order Caudata; family Ambystomatidae; genus Ambystoma; species Ambystoma mexicanum. Next base: position 453,754,345 of record NC_090930.1, read on the forward strand.
CTTCAATAGTCTTTGACTCAAGCTATTAAATCCCTAGCAGCTTTGTAGATGTGTTGCAGATCCACAGTAGATGCTGGAACGCAGATTCTTGTTTGCAGAGTTGTGTCTTTGACTCAAGCTAATGACCCAATAACATCTATGTACAAGTGTTGTAGATCTACAGTAGATGCTGGTATGCAGAATTGTGTCTTTGACTTGAGCCAATGTCTTGCTAGCATTGCAAGGCAAGTCCCAAAACAGAATAAAGTGACAACAAATGTTACAGGTTATTCACAAATCCAATTCAGAGTAGGCGAATCTAGACAATACCTCGCACTATTGTCTTATCCTTTATCCTCGTGACAATGCTATGACTTCAGATTATTAATGAATTGGTACTGAGATCATCTTTCTTCCCGTGATGGCGATTGTATGTTAACTTTATTAGTTTGCATCCTATAAACCTAACTGTTGATTGGCTAGTCCATGTGGAGTGTCCGTCGGGTGAGTGACTTAATAGGTTTCAACCAATCCCTATGTGAGCTGTGACAGTGTGGCAACAACATTATAACTTTACATCCTTTCTCATAGAAACTGTCTTGGTAGTAATCTGTACTAGAACGCTGCAGATTTTAGTAATTGTAGTCTGATATTGTTTTTAGCCTTATTTTTAGCTTTGTTGTGGTCTCAAAAACTAGATTTTAACATTTACTAAATTCTGTTTTAATTGATGTATAGGGTTGCAATGTGCTAGGCTACATAGTATTACAATTTACGAGCCTTCTTTTATCTATTTCCACGGTATTATTCCGTTTAATACACTTCCCACACTAAATCTAGTCAGAGAACTAACTACGACAGGTGTGTCTGTGCTGGCACGAATGCATGTACAAAGCAGCTGAACATCAGACCACGCGCTAGAACAGTCTATAGGGTTGTAATGTGCTAGGCTACACAGTGTAACAATTTACGAACCTGCTTTTATCTATTTTCGCTGTGTTATTTCTTTCAATACACTTCCTGCACTAAATCTAGTCAGGTAAGTAAGATCCCCATCAGTATTGTAGTCCTCGGGCATGTTGGCGCGTCTGGCTGGTGCCAGTCTGCACCAGTTCGCGCAATACGCCCTCGGCCTCGGTGGACCCTTTCTCTCCTGCACCATCAGAGCCTTCCTTATGTTATGTTATGTTACTTGGCATTTATATAGCATCTTATGTATCATGTGTATGATCCCAAAGAGCTAGAAGTAATTTTAGCTGATACTCCATTTGGAAAGAAAATAGATCTATTGCTTTGGTTGCTGAGTAGCCTTCCTTCTTCTTGCCTGTTTGCCCTTGATACATTTTATCGGCCACACACCAGTAAGATGGACTCTGCTAGAATACGCCAAACCCACATTAAGGATAAACAAACACTTAAAATATGTTTGTTAAACACGAGATCTCTCGACAGACACGCCATTTTTGTGGCTGACTATATTCGGGAAGAGCACAAAGATTTTATGTGCATTACTCGGACTTGGCTGAGAGATGCAAGTGGCCCAAACATTGATCTGGCCAGCCCAGACCATTATACTTTGCCAGGCAGCATAGAGAAAAGGGCCGAGGAGGGGGACTAGCAATCATTGCTAGACAAGAAATCGCTTTCTTTTCAAACACCTACATCTTGCACTGGCTGTGAAATCCTTCTCTTAAAAGTTATGAGCTCTCCAAATGACTGCATTAACTTTCTTTTGATTTATCGTCCACCATCTGAGTGACCTCTGTTTATGGATGAAATCTCAGGTAGCCATTCAGTCATATTGGGAGATTTCAATAAATGGATGGGTAACTCAAAAGATCCTGAAGTCATAGAACTGGAACAGTTACTATGCAGTTTTGACTTTAATAGCTTGAGTAAAGTGCCTACCCATAACCAAGGCAATATGCTCGATTGGATTGCAGTTAGAAACTTAAACACAGAATCCATTGGCATTAAACCGTATATCTGGTCAGATCAGCACACAGTAACATTTGAGTTAATGCTCCCCTTAAAGGAACTTCATAATCCTAATCAAATAGAAACTGTTATGAGCAGGAATTTCAAGAAACTTACATCTGAGAAACACAGACTTTTATTCAGGAGCTAACAGATACAACCTCTGACCAGGATACGCATACTTTAAGCAGCTCCCTTATAAAATAAGAAAGTTAGAAACACTGAGAACAATCAGAAATGGTTTACATCACAATTGACCTCTCTTAAACAAGAAAAGAGAAAAGCAGAATGCTTGTGGGCATAAACTCAGCTGGCAGTAGATAACGAGAAGTGGAACATTTTAGAAAAAGGTTATTGCACAGAAATCTTTAAAGCTAAAAAGGGGTTCTATGATGCATTGATTTCTAACTCAGTCAATGACACAAAAAAACTGTTTGAGATTGTCAAATCATTAGAAAAACTGAATGGCCAAATACACCATTTTAACCCTAAGAATGCAGATTGTGAGGCAGTACAAAAAGCTCTTTCAGACAAAGTACATAAAGCTCAAGCCACAAATGCTAATGCCAAATAAACGCACAACAATACACAGAACTATATCAGTAAATTCAAGCCTCCTTTTGAACCACCTTTCGCTTTTGAACCTATTACGATGGATTTTTAGTAAATATCTTAAAGAAAAGGCACCCAACCACCTGTCAAATGGACAATTTACCTTCGAAAATAGTTTTACAATTGTTAGGCAGAAACCTGTGCAGTTCCCTTAGGGACCACTGCAAAAGATTTAAGACTACAGGTGTTGGCAGTAAACCCACTTGGTAGCAGTCTGTACCACCCAGATTTACCTGGTAGCTGTGGCTGAGCAGTCAGACTTCCCTCAAGAAGAGTTAGGCAGTATGCAAAGTATACACAATAGGCACTCAGATACAACAATACAAGCAAACACTGACCAGAGCTTTGGTATCAAAGTATATAATTATTTATTTAAAAACACACTGTTGAAAACACTCCAGCACTCTTATTGTAAAATATTCTAAACACAGTTACTATTATAATATATACACCCCTTTTTCCTTATCAGATAAGTCACTGTAAAACACCACTTATTTTCATACAGAGGTGAGTTCTTAACTAGATGGCACCCCATTAAGTTTGTGAGAAAGGGATGGAAAAAGACAGAATATGGAAAGGTACACCACTCTACGATTCAGTAACACTGTTAGCAAGGCAGAAGAGCAAAAGTCACTGGTGAGCCAAAGTCCAAAGGCTGGGCCCACTCTTAGAGAGAGCAGAGCACAAATGCGCCCAAGATCACACAGTTACACCAGGCTTAGAAAGTCTTGCAGAGGGTTCAAAAAGAGTTTAGAGAGGCTTAGGAAAGATTAGCCAGGGTGTCCCAGGCTAACCCAGGTTCGAAAGCCAGGGGCTAAATCTACCCCGTACAGTCGGTAGCAAGGGAATCCAGGCGGGACATGGTACCTTAAGTGGGAAGGATCCTCCAGCTGTGGCAGTTGTTCCTGGTAGTGGGTGCAAGTTGCGTCGTCGTCCAAGGTAAGAGACGATATCGACTTGGAGGAAAGATGAAGGTCGTTGCACTACCAGGGCACAAACCAGCCGCAGAGTTTTCCGGTTAAAGGTGGTACCTTTATTTCGCGGTCATGGTAAAACATGGTGTTCCAGTTGCCGGGGTGCTTGGCACAGGCATAGCGGCCACGAGGTACGTCGAGAAGGCAAAAAGACGGTGAAACTGGTTATCCCCACCAGTCAAAGGAAGAAGACTCTCCGGCGGGAGATCTCCTCTGTCGTTGGGAAAAAGTGGTGAGAAATTCTTACCATATTTACCTCTCCCGTCCCTCCGTTCTGCCTGGGCTAACTTACTAATAGTACCTGGCTATAAACGGACTAGTTTCGGAGGACGTGACTTTTCTGTGACTGCTGCAGTGCTGTGCAATGGCCTACCCATGACCATAAAGAAAATCCATAGCTACCTAGCCTTCAGGAAGGCCTTAAAAACTCTTCTCTTTTAGGTCTCCTTGGCTCTAATAGGTTCTCCTCACTTCATCGCCATGATACCTTTGGGTGATCGTGTGCTTTACAAGTTGGAATAACATAACATAACAACCATATCTTAGGAAGATAAACAAGTCCCACTCCATCGCATCTCGCAAAATTGCAGCGAACACAACCTGTAGCCAGGGGCATGTCTTCACATTTCTGCCAGTGAATTCTAAACCTTAATAGCTTGCCAAAGTCTTATATTATTTCTAGTACTTTTCGGATTGACAACAAAGGTTCCATTATGAACAACATAGCATCATTTGCAAACAGTAGCACTTTACACTGTGCACCATTCAAACTAAAATCCTGTTTTGCTTTTTTGCACTTCCCACCAGTACTTTAAAGATCAAATTAGGAACAAACAGAGATATGCGACAGCCCTGGCATGTACCCACCCAGATATCAAATACTTCAGATTGCACCCTGTTCACCAGTTTGTGGGCTTCCCCCAATACAAACCGTAGTTTTCACAAAAAGTCACCAATTCTAAAATTCTTCAATAGTCTTTGACTCAAGCTATTAAATCCCTAGCAGCTTTGTAGATGTGTTGCAGATCCACAGTAGATGCTGGAACGCAGATTCTTGTTTGCAGAGTTGTGTCTTTGACTCAAGCTAATGACCCAATAACATCTATGTACAAGTGTTGTAGATCTACAGTAGATGCTGGTATGCAGAATTGTGTCTTTGACTTGAGCCAATGTCTTGCTAGCATTGCAAGGCAAGTCCCAAAACAGAATAAAGTGACAACAAATGTTACAGGTTATTCACAAATCCAATTCAGAGTAGGCGAATCTAGACAATACCTCGCACTATTGTCTTATCCTTTATCCTCGTGACAATGCTATGACTTCAGATTATTAATGAATTGGTACTGAGATCATCTTTCTTCCCGTGATGGCGATTGTATGTTAACTTTATTAGTTTGCATCCTATAAACCTAACTGTTGATTGGCTAGTCCATGTGGAGTGTCCGTCGGGTGAGTGACTTAATAGGTTTCAACCAATCCCTATGTGAGCTGTGACAGTGTGGCAACAACATTATAACTTTACATCCTTTCTCATAGAAACTGTCTTGGTAGTAATCTGTACTAGAACGCTGCAGATTTTAGTAATTGTAGTCTGATATTGTTTTTAGCCTTATTTTTAGCTTTGTTGTGGTCTCAAAAACTAGATTTTAACATTTACTAAATTCTGTTTTAATTGATGTATAGGGTTGCAATGTGCTAGGCTACATAGTATTACAATTTACGAGCCTTCTTTTATCTATTTCCACGGTATTATTCCGTTTAATACACTTCCCACACTAAATCTAGTCAGAGAACTAACTACGACAGGTGTGTCTGTGCTGGCACGAATGCATGTATAAAGCAGCTGAACATCAGACCACGCGCTAGAACAGTCTATAGGGTTGTAATGTGCTAGGCTACACAGTGTAACAATTTACGAACCTGCTTTTATCTATTTTCACTGTGTTATTTCTTTCAATACACTTCCTGCACTAAATCTAGTCAGGTAAGTAAGATCCCCATCAGTATTGTAGTCCTCGGGCATGTTGGCGCGTCTGGCTGGTGCCAGTCTGCACCAGTTCGCGCAATACGCCCTCGGCCTCGGTGGACCCTTTCTCTCCTGCACCATCAGAGCCTTCCTTATGTTATGTTATGTTACTTGGCATTTATATAGCATCTTATGTATCATGTGTATGATCCCAAAGAGCTAGAAGTAATTTTAGCTGATACTCCATTTGGAAAGAAAATAGATCTATTGCTTTGGTTGCTGAGTAGCCTTCCTTCTTCTTGCCTGTTTGCCCTTGATACATTTTATCGGCCACACACCAGTAAGATGGACTCTGCTAGAATACGCCAAACCCACATTAAGGATAAACAAACGCTTAAAATATGTTTGTTAAACACGAGATCTCTCGACAGACACGCCATTTTTGTGGCTGACTATATTCGGGAAGAGCACAAAGATTTTATGTGCATTACTCGGACTTGGCTGAGAGATGCAAGTGGCCCAAACATTGATCTGGCCAGCCCAGACCATTATACTTTGCCAGGCAGCATAGAGAAAAGGGCCGAGGAGGGGGACTAGCAATCATTGCTAGACAAGAAATCGCTTTCTTTTCAAACACCTACATCTTGCACTGGCTGTGAAATCCTTCTCTTAAAAGTTATGAGCTCTCCAAATGACTGCATTAACTTTCTTTTGATTTATCGTCCACCATCTGAGTGACCTCTGTTTATGGATGAAATCTCAGGTAGCCATTCAGTCATATTGGGAGATTTCAATAAATGGATGGGTAACTCAAAAGATCCTGAAGTCATAGAACTGGAACAGTTACTATGCAGTTTTGACTTTAATAGCTTGAGTAAAGTGCCTACCCATAACCAAGGCAATATGCTCGATTGGATTGCAGTTAGAAACTTAAACACAGAATCCATTGGCATTAAACCGTATATCTGGTCAGATCAGCACACAGTAACATTTGAGTTAATGCTCCCCTTAAAGGAACTTCATAATCCTAATCAAATAGAAACTGTTATGAGCAGGAATTTCAAGAAACTTACATCTGAGAAACACAGACTTTTATTCAGGAGCTAACAGATACAACCTCTGACCAGGATACGCATACTTTAAGCAGCTCCCTTATAAAATAAGAAAGTTAGAAACACTGAGAACAATCAGAAATGGTTTACATCACAATTGACCTCTCTTAAACAAGAAAAGAGAAAAGCAGAATGCGTGTGGGCATAAACTCAGCTGGCAGTAGATAACGAGAAGTGGAACATTTTAGAAAAAGGTTATTGCACAGAAATCTTTAAAGCTAAAAAGGGGTTCTATGATGCATTGATTTCTAACTCAGTCAATGACACAAAAAAACTGTTTGAGATTGTCAAATCATTAGAAAAACTGAATGGCCAAATACACCATTTTAACCCTAAGAATGCAGATTGTGAGGCAGTACAAAAAGCTCTTTCAGACAAAGTACATAAAGCTCAAGCCACAAATGCTAATGCCAAATAAACGCACAACAATACACAGAACTATATCAGTAAATTCAAGCCTCCTTTTGAACCACCTTTCGCTTTTGAACCTATTACGATGGATTTTTAGTAAATATCTTAAAGAAAAGGCACCCAACCACCTGTCAAATGGACAATTTACCTTCGAAAATAGTTTTACAATTGTTAGGCAGAAACCTGTGCAGTTCCCTTAGGGACCAATGCAAAAGATTTAAGACTACAGGTGTTGGCAGTAAACCCACTTGGTAGCAGTCTGTACCACCCAGATTTACCTGGTAGCTGTGGCTGGGCAGTCAGACTTCCCGCAAGAAGAGTTAGGCAGTATGCAAAGTATACCCAATAGGCACTTAGATACAACAATACAAGCAAACACTGACCAGAGCTTTGGTATCAAAGTATATAATTATTTATTTAAAAACACACTATTGAAAACACTCCAGCACTCTTACTGTAAAATATTCTAAACACAGTTACTATTATAATATATACACCCCTTTTTCCTTATCAGATAAGTCACTGTAAAACATCACTTATTTTCATACAGAGGTGAGCGCTTAACTAGATGGCACTCCAATAAGTTTGTGAGAAAGAGAGGGAAAAAGACAGAATATGGAAAGGTACACCACTCTAAGATTCAGGAACACTGTTAGCAAGGCAGAAGAGCAAAAGTCAGCGGTGAGCCAAAGTCCAAAGGCTGGGCCCACTCTTAGAGAGAGCAGAGCACAAATGCGCCCAAGATCACACAGTTACACTAGGCTTAGAAAGTCTTGTAGAGGGTTCAAAAAGAGTTTAGAGAGGCTTAGGAAAGTTTAGCCAAGTGTCCCAGGCTAACCCAGGTTCGAAAGCCGGGGGCTAAATCTACCCCGTACAGTCGGTAGCAAGGAAAGCCAGGCGGGACACAGTACCTTAAGTGGGAAGGATCCTCCAGAGGTGGCAGTTGTTCCTGGTAGTGGGTGCAAATTGCGTCGTCGTCCAGGGTAAGAGAAGATCTCGACTTGGAGGAAAGATGAAGGTCGTTGCACTACCAGGGCAGAAACCAGCCGCAGAGTTTTCCGGTTAAAGGTGGTACCTTTATTTCGCGGTCATGGTAAAACATGGTATCCCGGTTGCCGGGGTGCTTGGCACAGGCAAGGCAGCCACGAGGTACGTCGGGAAGGCAAAAAGACGATGAAACTGGTTATCCCCATCAGTCAAAGGAAGAAGACTCTCCGGGGGGAGATCTCCTCTGTCGTTGGGAAAAAGTGGTGAGACGGTCCAGCAGGGCTCCATCGGTAGTGGTGTCGTGGCAGGTCGGCTCAGTTTCTCCCTCGTCAGATTCCTAGGTCCTGTGGCGACTTCTGAAGTTCCAGTCCCCAAAGCCTTGCTTTTATGCAGCAAACCCCCATTCACTCAGCCTAGCTGTCACTCAAACATGCTAAGTGGTGAGCCGGCCGGCTCACCACTTGGGCCAATCAGGATGGAGTGCGACTTGAGTTGCCTAGGCAACTCAGTCCAGGGTGCCTAAATTCCCCTCCACCCCTCCTAAGTACCCCAGACAGAGTGGCACCACTTTGGAGGGCTTCTGTGGAGAAGCCCGCCAAAAAGTGGAACAGAGGGCTCGACTTGGGTTGGAGTCACAGAAGAGAACACAAACGCCATTTTAGAATCAAGTTTTGGCAAAAAATACCAACCGGAGAATTAATATTAATTAAATAAACCGGCGGTATGTTCCAGGCTACCGTAAATAATTAAATAAAGATAGTAGCCTAAAACAATGGGAAATCCCATAGGAAAATATTTGCGGTTGAATATAAAAAGTAGTATCCACTGCCACCAGCCAAAACTCGATCAGGGGGGATGGAGACATGCCCCCTCGACTAACAGACTCTGGGGCAATCGAATTGCCCCAGCCAGTACGTCCACAATATGATGGTTTGTACTGGTTCTGTTCAGAATTTAAGACTAGTAAAGTCAATGGTGACTTTACATGCCCTGGGAGACAGTAGTCAGTCCCAGGGTATGGAGTCTATACTGGGGGGACACTATGACACCCCTGTCTCACTGCACTGAGGGTGCTGTGTAACACACATCACAAAAACACATGAAGCCCTATGGAGTAAAAGACCCCATAGCCAATTAAACACTTCTAGATTCATAGAAACATACTCAAATCATGTCCAAGAGTGAGGGTAAAAGAGTCTCACTCTTGGCAGGAGAAACAAAATAAACCCCAAAAATCCAGCAAAGCTGCTGGGGGACTCACTAGGTTAGGAAATTCAGCCTAAACAGAGAATTCTCCCTAAACCTAATATCTGGCAACATTTGCGCCATTTTTAACTCATTTTATAAATGCCTCTTTTTAAACAATGAAGTGGCAGTTTCACTGAAAAATGTGACAGTTAACCCGTTGCTAAAAAAATCCAACCTTGACCCTACAGTATACTCCAATTACTAATGCTCCCATTTTATTAAAGATAGTCGACAAGATTGCTGCCACTCAATTTCAGCAATACATCGAGAGATCTAACATTCTTCACCAATGTTAGTCCGGTTTTAGATCTGCCCATGGGCCTGAATCGGCCATGTTAGATCTGCAAACAGTAATGTTACACATAGTGGACAATGGCAAAGTCGGTTTGCTGATGATTTTCGATCTCTCAGCGGCGTTCGATCTTGTTGAACACTCCAAATTGCTAAAATGCATCCAGGAAAGTGGACATTGTTCCTCCGATTCTGTTAAATGGTTTTTATCATTCATTAGTAATAGGAAATCTAAAATTACTTTGCAAAACGCATCAGAACAGATCACTTGCAGTGTCCCTCAAGGTGCCTGCTTATCTCCCGCTCTTTTTAATGTATTTTGCAGATCCTTATGTGACCTAATTGAGTCCTTGGAACTGTACTTCACTAATTTGCTGACGATAATCAGCTTTTATTTAGACTAAGTGGATGCCACGTAAAGGACACAGAATGGATCATGTCTATCTACCAAAAAATGTACACATGGATGATGGACAATGGCCCCTGTTTAAATGGCCAAAAGACAGAACTCATGATCTTTGGCTCAGATAAAGCAAGAAATAAACTAGGAGTAGCCTATGAAATGTGGTGCATTGACCAACATCTAATCCACACAGTAAACAGTGTCACAACACTTGGTGTTACCCTTGAGGCAACACTTAAGCTGATGCTCAAGTCGCAAATGTGACTAGAAATATTCACTATTAGCTTAGGCTTATTCGCCAAATAAAACGGTTGATCTCAACAGTTAACTGCACCATATTGGTAAGAGCCCTAGTCTTATCAATATTAGATGATTGCAATACGCTATTGGGTGGAGCAAGCAAATACTGTATCAAGAGATTACAGATCTTGCAAAATGATGACATACGGTTCGTAAGGGGTGCGGCCAAGCATGAGCACTTCTCACAAAACAGGGGAGCCCTACACTGGTTCCTGTGGAAGACAGAATTGAGTACAAAATCAATGTTCTGGCCACCAAATGTTTGTTTGGTGATACACCTAGCTACCTCAAAATACAAATTACTGTACAATACTCAGTCAGAAATACTAAATCTAAAAACACTTTGCGTTTGCAACGACCAAGAACATGTCGTGTGAAGGGGAAAGGAAATTCTTACCCATTCAAAGCGGCAATAGCTTGGAACAAGTTGCCTACAGATCTACAATGTGAGAGAATTCTACTTGCTTTTAAAAAAGCTATGAAAACCAATTTTTGCTGCTAATTTAACACGTCATGTTTCCTCATTGGACCTCATTGCTGCTCTACTCAAGCGTTTCTCCGCACCTCTAAGCCTACGGGCTTTGGCGTGTTACAAACACATAAATACAAATACAAATAAACCTCCTCAGTTGGCTCCAGCTCACCGTTCCCACCATTATGAACTGTTCAACTGACAGTTAAAATTGCAACTCTTCATTGGAAACATTACTCACTTACCTTCTAACATTTGCTTTCTCATTGCTTGTGCATGACTTCATAGGAGCTGTCTTCAGCCTTACGAACTGGGGGCTTAGATGTCTGTGGACATGATTTCTTTGCACTGATATGTGTGTACATGTGCAAATCAAAATAATACAAAGGCATTTCTTGGCATGCCTGTGTGTTGTTAGGGCTGTTCATAAATCTCAATGAAAGGCTGTTAGTGCTTAGATTCTATTATATTGGCAACAGGGTCTCATATGGTTCCTATCTTGGTAGTTGGGCTTCTTCCAGTGAGGGTTTTTTCTAAAGGGGGCAGTATTGCTCTTGATCATATTTCCCTAACACACATGCTTCTCGCTGGTCATTGTTTAATTCCCACTGAATTGTGACCTTCATTGTGCTAAGTTTCAATGTCCTAGCTTGGAATATACTTTGTTATATATCTTGAGGCTGGGAGCAAGGCCAGGTTGATGATTTTCGACCAATCCATATGCAGCATATTTCTCCTAGCTCAAGGGTCAGTTACTTCTTTGTTGCCTATGCCTGAACTCACTGTTAAGATTCAGGGCTTGGGAACATGTTTGTCCACCTATCTTGACACAATATTAAATACAGTGGGGGGGGGATAAACCTAGTATGCCTTGTGAGTGTGCAGAACATCCAAATGAAGAAAGGAGGGGAATGGGATAGGTGCTGGGGTGCACATGGGTGAGCAACAAGTGAAGTGTAATGTAGAGGATAGTCTTGAAGAGCTTCTGGAATTTAAGAAAGTCATGCTCAAGACCAAGAGGGTGGGTGAGGCTGTACCAAAGAAAGGAGCCCACTCAGGGAATATTAAGGCAACTCTACACCAGCACAGTGAGGTTGAGGCTTGGAAATGATCTTAAATCCATCAAGTAGGAGGGATTCAAAAGCGGTGACTGAGCTGGCATTGAACCTTGTCCCAGTAAAAGCAAGAATGTCAAGCTCAGTGTCTTCACGAAGGAGGCAGATATCAGCAGGGAGTTTGTTGGCCAAGCAGGCATTAAGAGTCGTCAGTGGAAATGATCCCTGCCTTTGAAGGTTTTCTAAGGTGAAGTACAGGGGCATGATACTTCAGTCAGAAGGGGAGGCAGAGCGGGAAGTAGGGGGAGAGGCAGGAGAAGGAAGAAAGTCAATTAGGGATGGCAGGAACTCGTCAAAGAGAAGGAGGTTGGCCTGAGGACCCTGAACCAGGATAGTGCCAGTGTGGTAGGCATTAATAATGCAGTGTGATGAAAAGAACCCCACCAAGATGACGTCCCACTTGGTGCCACCATTAATGGGAGAGGATATGAAAGGGGAGAGATTAGAGATGAGATGAGAAGTCCATAGGTCTAGAGAGGGGACATAGAAGAGAATATCAGTGAAGATCTTTCTGGGGATGCAATGTCATAGGTGTCTATGATGAGAAGGTACAGTAAGTGAAAGTAAGATTTTACATTAATTTATATAATCACCACAAGAGTGAGCCTCGAGATGAACTCCGCCATCCCAGAAGCTTGAAGAATCATTGTGATTTAGTAGAAAACATTATATGCATCTTTAGGAAGCATATATGTGCAGCACATGCTGCCGATTATACAGCACATGCTGCCTTCTATTGCTATTATTAAATCTAATACCATATGTTTTGGATCACCATAAGTCATAGTGATGCAGTTCTTCATGGATTGTGTTACGTCTATGTTCAGTGGCGTTTGACAGTTCCTTCAAGTTCCAGCTAACTATTTGAATCCATTTCACATTTGTGGCTGTTTGTATTCCAGAGGCTATGAGGGAGGTAAACAGTCTCTGTTTTGGAGAAGAGTATACTGTGGTGGTATCTTCTCCAGTGCCTCATCTGGTTCCTTTGAGAAATAGTTGGACCTTTTCCTTTGCCTTGTCCTGTGGCTGTTGGGTGTACTGCAGGGATCTGGGGCTGTCTCTTGAGCAGATCTATATGACTTTCTAGGACCAAGAGTACAAGGGCATGCAGGGTTACTAAGGAGCACATTCCATAACAGGGAGGTAAATAAAAACATGCTGTCACAGGAAGTCCGCGATTGTGGCAGTCCCCTCTTCTAAGGCTGGCATCACATAGGTTCTGTTGCAATTACTATTCTGGCCAACTGGCACACCGCTTTCCCCTGAAAAAGAATGAAAATCGAGTGCGTTTCTGTGCTTTTACAAGTGGTTCATGTTGATGCAGACTGGTCAATTTATCCAAATGTGATGCCCATACATTTCTACAACTCTCATGTGTTCTCATTGTAACTTCTTCTGTGTCCCTCTGCATTGAATATTGCTTGCCCGTTAACACATTTTTTATTCCAATACATTGCTCCCTCTATGGCCATCTGTGGTTTTGAAGAAATTGTACATTTTCAGTTTTCCTCTTCCCTTTGGATTCTTCTTCGTAGCTTTCTTCCATCTTAATTCGTACTGTGTGTCCCGGAAACTTCCCTTGCACCTTGCAAAGGACTAAATGTGCTAAGCATTGTGCTTGGGGAAAAAGAGGTTATTCTATCACAGGGCAAGTAAAAATCACCACTTTTTTAAAATTGGTTGTTAAACATGCACCACTAAAAATTATGCCTCAGGAACCTATGCCTAGTGATCCAAAACAATGAGGAAATATCAGACAATTATCCGATAGACAATAACTCCTTATTGAACATGTACCTCAATCTAAGGGATAAACCTATTCAAAAAAGCAGCTACAATATTGTCCAAATTCTGGTTCCAAAGCCGATGCTATCCCACAAACGAATCTAGAAAGATCAACCGACCTGGTTAGAATTGTATGAACAGCATATGCTTCGTCACCTAAAGGCAACAAATCTCCAAAATCTGAACTGGAACATCTTAAGACTTTAAAGGCCCTCTTTACATTATGCAACTCTATATTTAAACAACAAAACATATTGAAAGAGGGCCTGACCATGTTGTAGTTTTATGCAACTCTAAGACTAACATTAAGGACAATTCTATGGAGGAGGCGCATACTAGCCACAGAATACAGACTTATAACGATAGATCCACTGTGATCCAGGAAGATGATATAGTCAATGCTGAAGACTCTATCCTCACTATACATAATAGTGCTGATGTTGCTTTTATACAATGGGAGGATAATGTGAGTTCCCAGGTCGAGATGATTGATTCACCTCCAAAAACAAACATGTGTGATTCACCATCTAGAACCAACCAGTGTGAACCCTCCCGAACAAAAAGCAGGAAATATAAGTCTTAAAATAAACATTTAAATATAACCAACAAAATACATTTTTTCATAAATTAAAAAATCGATGCGATTTGCAGAGCCATCGTAAGAAAGAGTGAGATGTGTAGAATCAATGGATGATTTTAGACTGATTAATGAAGACATAATTAATAAATGGCAAGTGGTTGGTAGAATTCAGAATATTAACAAAGGCAAGATACAAGGTCCTAAGGAGTGATAGCTAAAAAATAACCCAGATCATGGAGGGTAAGAACAGTGTTGCATTTGCACAGTCCCATGAAAAAAGTGAGTAACGGAGGGCATATGAGGATGAAGAGGAAGAGGACCCTAGAGAGTGGGAAAATACAGCATTAAGACACATGTAAGAACGATGTGGAAAAATTAAACAAGCAAAGATATAGCTATATATATAGAGATGAACACATCTATAGTCAATATTACTGATCATTTTGTCACCTCTAATAGTCCTTTCCTGAATAGGCGACACATTAGAACTCATCTACCAAGTTCCCGATTTAAAGTTCATAACTAGTAAGAATCTAGTATGGGTGGAGATCCCTTTTTCCCAGCAGGAAGCTAATCGGGCAATTATCCATGGTGTTCTGCCCATTGTCATTCAACTTACAATGGCTTATAGAATGGAGTTTCTGAAAATGGGATTAGATTTCACTAAGGTTGTGCCAACAGCAAAAATAAGGCTAAGGGAAAAATAGGGGAAAATAGCTGCAAAAAAATAAGAATAACAAGAATAGAGTAGACATCGATAAATTAGTTAGACATATTGTTGATGAGCTAAAAAAGCAGCGAGGAAAGGCCAGAGAAGTTTGCGAGACTGAACTCCTTGGTTGATATGTCCGATGACCTGGACTGACAGAAAGAGCACTATTTGAAGGATGTAGATCTTTTGTCATAGAACACGAGAGGTTTTTACTAGATTTTATCTAACCAAGAAGGGCTTGCTTTACGTATGGATGTAGATATCTTTGCACTTCAGAAAACATGCCTTGTGAGTGATCTTGCTTTGGATGGATTTTCCATTGTACAGAAAACAGCAAAACAAATGAGAGAGGGAGACCTTATGGAGGCTTGATCTTGGGGGCAAAAAATCATTGGAAATTGACTGAACATCAGAGTTTGGATAATTGTCCCCATACTGGCGGGAATATTGGAAACTAAAGTGGGGACTAAGGAGTTGAGGTTGCTGATCCTAAATGTCTATAATCTTCCAAATAACATACAGACCACCAGAGTCATAATTAGGCTGGACATTTGTTTTAGATAAGTGGACTTGGGATAACCCTGAGGCGTTATTTGGAATCCTGGGTGATATGAATTATCAAGAATTTAGCAAAGAACCTAAACCAGGTATTGAAAACATTACGCGCGCATTGAGGAGTGCTTTGGTGAATGCAGTTAAGCAGGAGACTGTCTGCTGGTGGACATGGGCTTATTGGTGAGCATTGAATGTTTAATACAAAATATTTTTAAAACATTAGTTGGCCCCGCCCCTTTTGCACTGACTGCCTACAAGAACAGCTTGCCACATGCATTAGCCCACGTGCTTTGAGGAATGCTTTAGTGAGTGCAGTTAAGCAGGAGACTTTCTGCTGGTGGATGTTATTATATAATTATTGGTGAGAATTGAGTTTATATTACCACATATTATTTGTAAATTTGTTTGCCACGCCCCTTTTGCAACGAGTGCCTCCAAGAACAGCTGGCCATAGGCATTAGTGCGCACATTGAGGAGTGCTTCAGTGAGTGCAGTCAGGCAGGAGACTCTCTGCTGGTGGACGGTACACTGGAAGGACTCGGTGGATTTCATGACGCTTAAAATACTTTTTTCATACGGTTATACGTTGATTTTACATAGTTTCTTTTTTACATTCTACTGGACTTATTGGTGAGCATTGAACGTACATTACAACACATTTTTTGAAAATTGGTTGGCTCTGCCCCTTTTGCACAGACTGCCTACAAGAACAGCTGGTCAGGACATTAGTGTGCGCACATTGAAGAGTGCTTTGGCAAGTGCAGTAAAGCAGTTGGGCAGTGGGGCACGGGCACCGGGCGAATGTAAGTAATTTCTTAATACAATTATTTCCATTACCAATAAACACATCATTTCGTACTTGTAGTTTTTGTGGAACTGTTGCAGTTTATTAGGCGGTCGCAATCAACTCAGGGTGTCTCTCCCCCACAACCAAGGTGGTGCACAATAAAGCACTTTTTATTTCAAGTTCATTTTGGTGACGCCTCAAACCCGTCTCTCATCCAACCCTAACAAATACCCTATGTCACCAATGGACTAGGAACCATGCCAGTGTATAGTAAGAATAAATATTCATTTTTTAAGGTTTGACAACGAAGACTAGTAGCCAATATGAGCCACCAATGCTGTGGCAATGCCTAATATCCCAACAGTAACTTGGTTTTTAAAACATCACAAGTACAATTTTGAAACATGCAGTCACAACTTAACACAAGTTTAATTTCAATTTAACCAATAAAAACATTCACAGTACTATGAAAAATAGTTTTGCAACACACATTCAAAGAACAGGCAATGCTTTCGGATTCTGGTTTTGGGAGGAAGGGCTTCAATGGGAAAGTTCATTTTTAGGCTTTCATTTGATAGGCACAGTTGGGAAAAGGAACACAAAGTGAAATCGTTTTTCAACACACATGAAAATGAGAAGCAATGCCTGAAAATTCTGGTCAGAGAAAATTAGAACAATGGGGACATTTCTTTTTGCAACACATATACAGATGAGATGCAATGCTTTGTAATTCTGATTTAAATTAATGGGGATGAAGGGTAAATTTTGTTTTGCACCCTCCACACTGACTTGAAAGGCAGTGTTTTGTGGATTACTTATTTTGGGATTCAGGACCCCCCTTATGTACAGAAGTCAGGGGGTTTCAGAAAACAGTCAATCAAGTCTTTATGGGCTATACCGTCTCTAACACACTGGGCATGGGCTTTGTTAGTTTCAAATTCTAACAACACTCATCCTGCAATATTCTGTATGGAAATTAATTGATTTACTTTAATCAAATGTGCTAAGAGTCCACAAATGGTCTCCCCTTCCCACAATTTAATGAAAAAAATGAAGGTGGGCTGTTCCCAACACAATTCGCTTTCAACAGAGATGGTGGTTTTCTATGGGGAAATAATTTGAATGAGATTTAGTGCATTGAGCGAAGGGCCTACCCAGTTTCACCCCACTCCCCTTTTAGCCACTAATGGAAAGGGATAAAGGCAGGTGGCCCCCCACGCAATTGATAGCTTTGGAATATCTACTTACATGGGAGCTCTCTGCTCTTTGCTCAGGAAGCAAACCACATTTTTAGGACCCTCCTTGCGTAAGCAGCTCACACCAGGCCTCTCCCACAGCAAGGTCCCTCCAGATAGGCCTCTCTCAGATAGTGCGCCCAGGTTTCTAGGCAATGTTTACCCTGATGGCCTTGGTAGCTCTCCTTGCCTCTCTGCTAGTTGTTCCTCGCAAGTCCAGCAGCAGGCTATCTCCTGGAATAAAGTCTAAAAAGCCCTGTTCTGATGTCAACTTATAGGGCTGGTGACACCCCAACATGGTCATAAATCCCACGGTCAGGATTGGCTAGCTCTCTCCCTTCACCTCCCCCCACCACACCTCCTGCCTGCTGATAGGACCAGGAATTGAGAGGAGTGTATAATGTAAGCTGAGGGAAGAGAACAGATACATAATTTCAAAATGACTGGGATTTTTATATTTTGTGTCCTGAAAAATCTCATAAGGTGATAACTCCCTTAATCTTTCAGATAACTACATGAATATAGATATGTTTGAGTTCTAATACTAATTTCATTTCGGCACACCCTCCTTGGGCGGAGCTACATTTTTCGCTGTTTGTTGCTGTGCTGAAATAGCTAAAAATGGGACCATTTCCAATTGAAACCTTGCTTTCATGATCTGCCCCTTTGACAACTCTTTTCACTTTCTCAGGTGTATGAAAATGGCTGAATCATAATTTTGATCAGAGTTTGAGTTATATACATCATAAAAATTTCGATTTTACATGGTCCTGACTGACTTTTCATCCCCTTGAATTTGAACCCGGGGAGGGCTTGGTAGGACACACAATGCTATTTTTATTTAGAAAAATGGGGTCAATGTTTAATCAGTGGCAGGGCATAACATGGCCCCAGTTTCACATTCAGATCAGACACAAACAGTTTTCATTTCCTGAAAACATGTGACCAGACCTTTGGTTTATCCATGTTTATCTTAACCTTTTCCCTCCTTGTCTTCAAAGGGGTCCCTGCTCGGGGATTAATGTATGGTTTATGGGAAGGCCTGACCTCAGGATCACTTCTGCAGAACCTATTATCAGCAATTCCCATAATTTATAACTACTTCTTTGTATATCTTAATACTTACATTATCAGACCTATTCCCTTGGTGGGCTCTGCCAAAGGTCTTTAGTTCAGATTTTAAAAGGGACACTCTTCAGAGCTAATGCACTTTTTTGTGAAACCTGACCTTAAAGGTCATTTCTGTTGGTCATGTTATCAGCAATTCACCACAATTCCGATCTCTTTCTCTGTATATTGAAGCAATTACTTGAAACCAGTCCTGCATCCTTGTTATTCTTGTTATTCATAAAAATTCTTGTTATTCATAAAAAAGGGCTGTGAGGTCAGGATCCAGATACCCTATCCAGTTCACAGTTCAGTGGGGGATACATTTCAACTTCATTTAAACAGTCAACAATCTCTCCAAATCAATTTCTAAAACTTTAGTTAATGTATATGACCATCTGGGCATCTCCCCTGCATAAAGAGCCTCCCACCAGGCCTCTACATCTAGACCAAATTTCAACAGTAGGTGGCTACTTAGGTACAAGGTTCTTAAACTTTGAACTTTTTGACAAAACAGGATCAAATGTTTTAAGGGTTCTTCCTGTAAGTTACAGAGTCTGCATTTTGGATGTGCAGTTAACCCATATCTGTGGAGTTTAGTGTTATTGTGAAGGGTGTTTAACCGGAATCTCAGGAACAAATGTCGATGTTGACACTTGACTCTAGCATATTACATTTTCCTACCGTGCATCTTTAACTTTCAATGCTGCGCGAGGGCATGTTGTCCATAAATACAATCTTTCTTTACATACTGTATAAACAGAAATATGTTCACAGTATCCACACAGATAGGCCATAGTTATATTAGTAAGCAGTATTCAAATCTACACCAAACAAAATGGGTCTCTCTTAGAAATGTCATTTTGCGGGCTGAAATCAAGTCTCTTATTACTGGATAAAAGCAGTCTGCCATTTGACTTTATTTCTGAATTGCAAAGGCATTATTCCTCCTTTTTAGCTTCCAAATTCACAACTATTTCTTTTCATCTCATGTGCACTGCTGCAGTTTTTAAATCTGTCCATGTGTAATGCATTTCTTTAATATTACAGTTGAAATGACATGAGTATCCATTCGGTATTGCCCATGCATAAGCCATTATTTACCATGGGAAACCAATATCCCCTTTAATACTCCAAGAAGGCCTTTCCATTTAAATGTCAGTTCATTTGTGAAAGGTAAGTGTCTTTCTCCACTTCCTCACTTGTCTATTTTGGTAGAATTTAACTAGGCCCATTTCTTTCCATGTTACTAGGCCTCAAGTCGGAAAAAGACGTGTTTTGGACATTGAATACGGACATGCCAGTGATAAATAGGTTGGGGGATTTTGCTCAAACGGTTAAGCCTGCTCACATAAAAAAGAGGCTTCATGAGCCCTTGCCACACCGTACTAGCTTGCAGAGTCATAGATGCGTTCAGTCGCTGACAGCAGATATGCTAAGTTCCTGCAGCATGAAGGTTGTTGTGAAGGCAGGTCCCTTGAAAGCGGGCGTGGATAAGAAGGAACTGCCTCCTGTCCCCTCGGTCGTAAATGGGGATCAAGATCATGAATTGCTGATAGACTTTACAGATACTTCTAATTCTGCCATGGCAGCTCAGCTGCCTATAATTGACCATAGGCCAGGCCTGGCAAAATTACTAAGCAAGGTGTTGCAGTCTCCGGTCTTAAATTGGTTGAAACTGAATTTGTAAACAACATAATTGAAGAGCAACAACTTCCACAATCTGTCGTAGGGCAGATCAATTCATGTGCCCAGCTGCCCTCAAATATGTATGTTTGTTACAACAAGGAATATTACCCCACAGATGTTTTAGCAGAAGTAAATCCTGAATTGACACCAAGGGCCTCATTACACGGATGGCGCTAGGGATTTACCGGTACCGGTAAAATACCGGTACCGGTAAATCCCTACCGCCTTACTACGAGGTCCCTTTGCGGGTTGGGGGATTTAACGCCTGCTTTTTGCAGGCGTTAAAATCCAACCCGCTAAGGGACCTCGGAGCTAATTACGGCAACGCAAAATTGCGGTGCCGTAATTAGCGCCTTCCCCATTCCCATAGAGCCCTATGGGGCAGAAATGGGAATGGGGAAGGGCAATGGCGGAAGAGGGATTTACCGCCCCTCCAACCTTGGAATGGGGTGGTAAATCCCCTTTCCGCCAAGGCGGTGCCGGTATTTTACCGGCATGAGCCATGGCGCTAAAAGCGCCATGGCTCACCGCCTACCGGGTAATGAGGCCCCAAGAAGCCATACTGAATAGACAGCTCTAACTGTTTCTGTTAAAAAGCCAACAGCTGAAGTATTGCTGGTACCTGATACTCAGCCTCTTCAGGCTCGGAGTCCCCGCCTCTAAACCCTTCACATTCACTGATAATATTTGCACATTCATTAAATTCATTAACCTGTTTGTCGGTTTCATATGTGAATCGTACCCCACGAAGGTCTGCAATTCATAAACAAGAAACACCAACCTTTATTGAGGTCACGTTAAGGGCCATGAATAATGCTTTAATGTCCCTGGCAAAACTTTACGAATCTCTCGACACTAAAATGACTAATCAAACTGAGTTATTAACTACTCTCCTTGGAATGTGTGGAGGGGGAGGGGTAATTCAGAGAATACCCCGGTGATGGCAGGCCAACAATGTACTTGCAAAATTAAAAATGGGTCTTGTGAACCGTTCAACATATCTCTAACACAAACCTTGCAGGGCGATGTTCACTGGCCCTCACTTGAATAATCTATTATTGCAGAACACACTGGGGGTTCTGTGAATGATGCTGCATGGAATCTCGTGCGAGAAGTCGGAAACTCTTCACAACATATTGCAAAGCCATGTTTTACGATTTTTAAAAGCCCCGTTGAAAGCTGTTCACATGTAATAAAAGACAAAGAATCAAGAATTACGGGCTAATTTGACCCGGTTTGGCTCAAGGATGTTTATACAAACATTAACTACTCCCTTGAAACAAAGTCTATGCTTGAAGAATCTAACAATACGGAAGAATACCAAAACCCTCTAGTTGAAGAGAGGTTAAAAAAAGCCTATATTAATTTCTAAGTCTATGGGCCTCATTACGACCCTGGAGGTAACCATGTCGCTTTTTGCTGCATGACTACACCCATTCTGGATACCGGGTCCGGGCCCAGTATTTCCCCATTCAGGGAACCCGGACCCGGTACATTCCCATTCCCATTTCAGCCCCCATAGTCTCAATGGGAATGGGGATGATGCTAACAATGGGCCCGTTAATGACGGGCCTGTTGTTAGCATCCTGGTCTGCTCGCAGGACCCGCTAAGGACGCCTGGTTTTACCAGGCGTCATTAGCAGTTCCCACTAGCAGACCTCGTAATGAGGCGGCATGGGGTTAGCAGGGCCGGCAGCTCTACTGGCCCCGTTAACCCCCTACCGCCAGGGTCATGATGAGGCCCTATGTCTTGCCACTGTTCAACTATTGAGCTTGAACCGATAGATGAGTTAATACGGGAAGCCACCCTTTTAAGTCATTCAGTATTAACAAACAATGAGTGCATCTCGGCTAAAACTGTGAATTCCGGTTGTGAGAGGCCTGCAAACATAGCTGGTGATGTGCATAATCTCAGACCCTCTTCAGAAAAGACTAATTTCATTACTCTTGAAGACAAGAGAAATTAAATTGTGAACTCTGTTTGTGACAGGCCTTCAAACATAGCTGGTGACATGAATCATTTCAAATCCTCTTTTTCATTACTCTAGAACAGAAGAGAAATGCAGTTGATAAATCTGTTAGATTTACAAATGTTTTACCTCAAGTAGTGCGTTTCACCTCAAGGTTGCCATAAAAAATGAAACAGGACATTTGGGCAGCTAAGGACAGGGAGGTTGTTCGAATTAAATCAGTAATAGATTTGAGAGTAGATGAACATGCTGATCATCCTAAAAATACATAATGTCCCTCAAGAAGTTATCACAATTTAATATTGCAATGTAGAGGAGAAACATATCAGGGTTATGTGTTAACTAGAACTTGTATACTCAATATATCTGGTGATATCCAGTTCTTAGAAGATCTCCAATCCTCTGACATTGTCCAAGTGGAATTTATTCAAGCTAATGATCCAGGAAAAGTCAGGTCGTGGATCCAGTCTGGCATAATATTTAACCTCATTTGGAAGGCTAAAAGCCAAACTCAGCAATTGGGTTTTATTCTAGATCATGAACAAACCTTCCAACATGTAGACACGAATATTAGATCTGATCGTAACATTTGCCCTATTGATGAGATATATGATAACTCTTTACTGAGAATCACCTGTTCACAAGGTGCCTTTAATGCAGTACCACAAGTTGAACTCCTTCCGATGCAAGTTTCAACATACACGAGATTACCCAGAGGTCCATAGGTGAGTACAAATAACAATCCATCATTCCTCTCCCTGTGACCCATAGACTGGTTATTAGGAACACCAGGGCTTTTCAACATTTATTATGGACAGAGAACAATCCCTCTTGAATATTGATGTCATAATGCTTCAGGAAACATGGTATGTTGAGCCGCCCATATATGGGATGGACATGCCTGTCTTCTATTTCCTGCAATAAGGTCTACCTATGGCACTCCATCGGCAGGCCTCCTTGTGGCTGTGAAGAAAGCCTTAGGGTTGCCTCTGGAGTCTTGGGCTACTTAGAACAGGTTTACTCAACTCGTCAGGTTGAAAACATCTAAGGGGGATCTAGTACTCTTAAACCTGTTTTGGAATCAAGCTGGTATCTTGGATAGATCCTTTTTTCAGGGTGTAGAGCACATGTTAGATCTAATCACTAAAGATTCCACCGTTACCTCTACAGTAATATGTGAGGATTTATACATTCCTTGCATACCCTGTATATCAGGTTAGTTAACAGATGTGCCTGATAAATGGTTAAATCTAATGCAGGAAAGGCAGTTTATCATGTTGAACCAGGCTTTAAAAGGGGACATACCTCCAAGACCGACCTGGAGGAGAGACAGTTAGCCATTATTGATTATATCTTTGTTCAGAGAAATATGCTTATTGCTATTGAGGATTTTCAAGTGATTGTTGAACTGGAGAGTGATCATGAGATTTTGTGCTTATTATGGAACTGGTTTCTTCCGTCCTCACATGCAACGTATTATAGTGATATAGTTGTACTGACAGGAGGGAGAAACAGATTCAGGTGGTCACATGAATCCTTGACTCAATTAGATATATATCTAAATGCTGGATGTTCTGATCTTAATCCGGAATTAATTAATTCAGATGGTCAATATTTGGCAATAATGATCCGTTCAAGCACCAATCTTCTTTTTGGACAAAAGTTGTGTTTTCAACATATGCCCACATTTGATTCTAGAATGAGTGCAAGGAAGATGCAACTACATAGAGACCTTAGAGCAGTTGCTTACTTGGATTTATCCAAGAGATTGTGTCTTGTATGGAAATCAAAAATGCAGTACAGGTACTGGCTGAAATCTCATCAGGCTATTTCACTTCAACAAGATACTGAATTTATGCTGACCACTTTAGCGGAGAAAAACAGTGCATAGATTTGGGCTCTCCTGAATGGTGCAAATCATGAGACCCAGCTGTCGTTTCAAATTCATTCAGTAGAAGAGGCAGTCCGGATTCAGTGTTTCCAACACTTATATGCTAATTAAGCATCAGCTTTGGGCACGGCGTACACGACTCTTGGAGTACTGGATATACTCTAGTATTTGGTAAAGATGACATCTTAAATCAGTTATCTAAACTCAGTAGTTCTAGGGCACAAGGCTCTGATGGCCTCACCAATATTATGTTAAAAGCCTAACCGGAAGCATAGGCTTCAATACTCTTTTCCATTTTTCTCAGATTTTACGTTCTAAGCTAATGCCTCCAATTTGAAGGACATCTGTTATTATCCCAGTTTAAAAAAAGGAGACTGTGGGTGCCCCGAGAACTATCGCCCAATTGCACTTTTGGATGCACCGGGCAAGATATTTGCCCGGCTACTTCCAAGAAACTTTACTCGTTGGGTGCAGTCGAGAACATTAATAGATAACTTCCAAAAAGGTTTTGTTTCTGGATTAGGGATGTCAATATATTTATTAGCTCATTCTTTAATCAAAAGTCATGGTCGGCAAACAAAATAGCCCATTTATATAAGCTATATAGCTATATAGCTTTTGTAGATTTCAAGACAGCATTCGACTCTGTCCTGAGAGATCTTTTATTTTCCAAGATGGAAGAAGCAGCATGCCCACCGTACGTGCAGGCCCTGGTCTCGCAATTTTATACTGATATTTCCATTCAGATTTGTTTATCTCTCGATGGGAGACTAACTAACTAATAATCCAACTTACAAGGCACTTAAAAAGGGCTGTATCAGCCCTCTTCAATTTCTTCATAGCAGATATTGGGAAATATTTTAGAGATGTAACCTCTGATTCACCAAAACTGGGAAATAGTGCATTGCCGTGGCTTCTGTATGCTGATGATTTGGTTCTCCCCTCAAAAACCCCTAAGGGACTCCAAAATGCACTAAAAGCAATCAAATCCTATACAATCAAGAACCAGTTGTCCATACATTTTAACAAAACTAAGGTTCTTATTTTTGCTTCTAAAAATCACATAAAGAGGTGTTCTTATAAATGGTCTCTTTATGAGACACATCTTGATGTAGTAAATGAATATCGCTATCTGGGGTTCAATACTAATAATAGTCCCGCCGATCTTACATATAATTTAGAATTGAAAAGGCAAGTACAGACAGCGGTTTCTGTAAGGACATAAATATTTTACCAAAATGTAATGGCATTGTTTTTATTGCAAAATATAGTGGCATTTTTGTATCCAGCAGTAATTTGGTATATATATATATATATATGCATTTTTTTGTCCGTATGACATGTAAAGGTTTTGTTGGTGGCATGCACAGTACAGGTTTTACAACACAGCCAAGCCCAACTTGAAACTGCAGAAAATGAAATGCACGCATAGAAAAGCTTTGTGCTGCTAGGCCAAATAATGAAGTGCACCATATTTTTTTGGATACCTCATGCATGGAGACTACATTAATTTATATAACTGACTAACATAATTAACATCACTAAAATACTACATTTTAACTTCCCTAACATTATAATGCATTTTCAAATATTCAAAATGAGGTGAAAATCCATGTTTTAGTGGCACTGCTGTAATTCATTTTTAAATGCAGATCGGCATTTTTTTCTGTATTAGCGTGTGGAGAGCAGAGGGAAAGAGGCAGCAGGAAACAGAATGAAACATTTATTCAGGGAGGCCTAAAGCCCTCATTGTTCTAAACATGAGGGTTGATACAAAACACATTCCTGTTAACCTGATTGGGGGAAATTATAGGTAGACAAGAAATGTCAAAAGGGGAAGGACAGTAGGTTTCTTGGGACAAGAAATGCGGGGAAAGAGTTAGTTTGTGCTGGGCTGAGAAGACTGACAGTGTTAGAAGGGGTCAGAGCACTGGCTGTGAGAGATATCTCGCCGGTGCTCCCCACACAAGATTACAGAATCATTTTGTGCTGACACTGGGCCTGCCTTTGCGAGTGGAGCAAGGTTGTGCTTAGAACTTCAAAGAAATACTAATCTTGGTAAGATATGTGCCAAGTGAGGATTATTTGAATGCTGTATGTTTGGCTAAGATTTATTACAGTGTAAAAAGGTTAGGAAATCACTGCATGTTTATTTTTCAGCATGTTCAGAATGTGGGAACATTAGCCCATGTTTCAAAAGGCCTGTTTTTTCTGTTTTGTTTTCTTTTTGTAGTTCAGATGACGATGCAATGTATCCATGCTAAGATTTGATGACATGTAACTAAGATTCAATATAACAAGTATCCATAAAAACAAATGGGATTTAGTGTCATTTTTGCAACTGTGAATTCATTGATATATATAAAGTATACAGGGGAGGTTCATTTCTGTTCAGTAGTGCATTTGTCAATTTACTACTGCAGGTAAAATAACAACACAGAAAAGCTAATAATATTCAGTGATAATGCATGTTTGTGTGTGTGCCTTCCTTGCATGCTGATGGGAAGGAATCTGATATGATATATAGATTACTGGACGTCCATGAGCCAGTAATGCCTAAGGGCACATAGATCACTGGATGTAGATAAGCCAGTGTTACCAGCCACAAACTGTAGGTGGTGCTCCGAATAAAATCATTGGGTTCTAACAGTGGATAAGTCTGGGGCTCTCTACAGACAAATAAGAGGTATTCTAATAGAAAGGAGAGTTTGATTTTATGATGGTGTTATAGTATAAAGAAGAAAACCATGCTCACCACTATACCACAGAAATAATTACCACAAAACAAAATACCACTAAAATGACCACCAATATAAGCTAACAAGGTATGGTCACTAAAATAATGTGATGCCAAGCCCAATCTAAGTGCAAGACTAATTTACCACCAAATTACCGCCAATATTTTAGGTTCAGGTGTATATAATATAAGGTTCAGGTGTTAGAGGAGGAGGCAGTAGAAAAGTTCTGTCATCGCTCACGTGATCCAAAAGGGTGCAAAGAGGTCCAGGAGCCAAGTTCATTCAGGAGCAGGCCGTACCAAGCGGCAGCTGCATGGTTTGATGGAGCACAAAGGTTGGGTGAGTCCCCGTCCCACCCATGCCTGGACAGGCACAGACAGGGCATTTTAGCGTGGGCCTTCGAGTCGGGGCTGGCTTAGAAGCCAGCCGAGCAGACTGAGACTGACGCTGAGACTATCAGACAGAGCAGAATGGACAACACACTCAATACTACCTATCAACGCAGACATATGCACCACAACCGATGCTGATATCCAATATCAGGCATTGCGATGAATGTGCAGTGAATTTCCAAAGCACTGGATTTGGTTCCTTTTACGGACAAATTATCACTTTCTGTATGAGAGCACAACATGACCATGCTTTTGTTATATTCACAGCAGAGACCAGTAAATACAATGAGTACAGACATAATGATCAGGCTGAACATGACCATTTTGTTCACCGACGAAGGGATTGTGTGCCCAACCCCAGGAATTCATTACATGAATGTGAGGAAACTCATCCAAGCTTATTGTGGAAGGACGGTACAGAGGGGTTGCCAGTGTACCTCAAACTGTTTTCATATGTGGCAGAAATGTTAATCGCATGGCTTCGAGGGATACAGGGAAGGCTTTACTGGATACACAACAAATTTGTATTTAGACCAGAGATCCCTTTAGACGAGAAGCAAGGGTAGGTGATCCCAATAAAAATTGAGGCTGCCATTGTGAGAGATTAGACGAGAATATAACATGGAACAAATGACACAGGGCGATTGTGGTGGACAGTGATTGCAGAGGGGGATGGATGCAGACTGACTGACATGACAGATGAGCAATTGTTCAGACAACAAAATGGTATTCGACATGAGTGTGACACATTGGATGGAAATATATTACAGAGAAGTGCCACAGAGGATGGCAATGTTGCCGAAGGCAACTCCACCATTCCTCGAAGAAGACTTAGGGTGGGCACCCAGTGTCTTGTGGACCACTACTCCCTATGATGTGGGTTTGTTAAAAGGAAGTGGGCAGTAATGATGAAGCTCAAACCCCAAACTATCCTACCGGGTGCAAGACAGTATCCCATATCAAGGGAAGCAGATGAGGGCATTTATGAAACAATTGCTGCATTGGTGAAGCAGGGAATATTAATACCATCAGAACTGCAGTGCAACACAGCTGTGAACACTGTGAAAAAGACAACAAGGGGCCCTGGCATTTTATCCAGGACTTGCACCCTCTGAACCAGATAGTAGAGGCAGAATTTACATTAGTTCCAAATCCTGCAACTATTCTGTACAGCATTCCAACGGAATCTTCACACTTCATGGTAATCGAGTTGCAGAATGCCTTCTTTTCTATACCACTTCCCGAAGAGTCACAAGAGCTGACTTTCTTTCTATATAGAAACTAGAATTGTAAACACACGAGATTACCTCAGGGATACTGCGAGCTGCCATTGATCTTTAATAGGGTCCTTCAGATGGATCTGGACACCCAACAGATAGAGAGCATTGTCATACAGTATGTAGATGACAATTTGATTTGCAGCAAGACAGAAGACCAGTGTCAAAATGACTCAGTGTATTTACTGACAGTATTAGCAGAAAAGGGATACAAGGTGGACAAAGCAAAATTGCAATATTGTCAAAAGGAAGTGCTATACATAGGGCAATTGATATCCCAGGACAGACGAAAGGTGACCCCAGAAAAGACAGAGGCAATCTGCAGAACACTGACACCCAAGATAGTAAGGGAGATGCAGCAGTTTCTAGGCCGCTATAATTTATTTCTTTACTTGTCTATTTGTAATGCACTGGCAGCCTGCAGGTATGGGGGTGTAAACATGAACAAAATTAGTACAAAACATTAAAAGATGTGACCGGAGACCCTGAGATATTAATCAGACAGAAGGATCTTTAAAGCTTTCCTAAACAATAGCAAGTCAGGGTTGAGTCTAAGAGCAATGGGCAGGTCATTCCAGAGGCTTGCTGCTTTAACCAAGAGCCCTGGTGCATTTCTTTGAAGGTCCCTGAATCAACCCTAAGCCTGAGGACCGAAGGGATCTTGCGGGCCGATACGGGAGGGCCAAGGATTTGAGATAGTCAGGGATGGAGCAAAAAAGGCAACGGTGGACCAGAGTATCCACTTTTAAAGCAATCTGTTCCTTAAAAAGTAACCAGTGCAATCTTATCCTGTGATCAGAGTTGTGAGATCTTCTGTGAACATTTGTCACAATTCTGACTGCATCATTCTTGATTTCCTGGCATCTTCATATATAAGAGGAGGAAGCACCAACGAGAAAAGAATTGCAGTAGTCTAGCCTAGTGAATATGGTATTTCTGGCAATCATAGCACAATTGCTCTCAGATATGTAGGGGCGGATGTGCTTTAGGTGGCATAGGTGATAGTTGCATGTGTGTTTCACGTAAGATGTATGAGCATTAGCACTTTGAGAAGCTTCCATTAGAACCCTTAAAGTTTTGAATTATATTTGGCTCTTTATTTTGTTGTGTTTTAGCAGGAAGCTGCTGTAGTCTGTGCACAGTTTGTCCCTAGCCTGTTTGGAGCCGAAAATCATAAGTTCTGTTTTTGTTCCATTCAGGCTCAGACAGTTCTCAGACATCCAGTTATCAATGTGATTGTAAATGTTGGATAGCGTTTTGGCATCAGTGGCATAATCTCTGTAAGTTCCAGGACAATCTGGGTGTCATCGGCGTAATTTATAAAAATGAACCTAACTTGTCGAGGAGAGCAGAAAGTGAACTAATATAGAGATTGACTAACACAGGAGAGATGGAAGCTCCTTGAGGCAGACAACAACTAATGGAGGCTGAAAGGGAGAAAGCAGTCCCCCACTGAATTCTAGATACACAATTGGAAAGGAAGGACTGGAGCCAGTTCACGGTCTCATGGGAAAAGAGACCTTTGTCTTTTAGGCAGCAAAGGAGATGGTCATGATCGATAAGATCGAATGCCACAGAAAGATCTAATAAAACCAAAGTTTCGCCTTTCCTCTGTCCATAATCGCCAGCATTTGAGTTTGAAGGTCAATCAGAGCCATCTCAGTACTGAAAGCAGGGTGGCGGGAGCCGGATTGTCAGTTGTGTAAGGATTGTAGCTGAGCGGTAGCAAATTTGCTGAGGATTTTGAAGAGGAATTGGCAGTTTGTGATGGGTCTCGAGTTGCTTGGTTCTCTAGGATTGATGTTTTTTTTCAGCATGGGGCAATTGTGGCTTTTTTAATGACATCTGGTACATGCTTGTCCATAAAGGAGGCATTGACTAAATAAGTCAAGAAGGGAGCGAACAGCTCCTTGTGTTCCACGATGAGTTTAGGTGGTAACAAATAATGAGTGCAGGAGGTAGGCCACATAGAAGACAGCATGTTGGACAGGTATTAGGTGGAAATTTACGAGAATGAGAATTTTTGTGCATTCCGAGGATTAAGTTTGGGGTGGTCCTGTTTTTTTAGGAGGGTATTAAGTGCTTGTGCCTCAAATATTTTAAGTTGAGCTTTTACAATTTTAGCTTCAATTGCAGCCTGTATTATTGTGCAGTCGGTGTTGGTTGGTGTAAAGGGATACTGAAATGGCCTTTGGTTTTTCCGGGGACTTCAGTATTTCAAAGAGCTTCCCTGTATGATTGGAAGTAGATTAAACTTGGGCATTAAGGTTGTTTTTTTTGTTTTCCTGAATTAGAAATGTATTCTTCCTTCCAAGCCAATCTGGTATCATTCAATTGGTGTTTGAACCAGCGTAATTCAAAGGATCTTTTCTGTTTCTTCAGCAGTTTTAGTTCCGGGAGAGCCAGGTTTGATGATTTGGATTATCCCGGACCTGTTTGGATTTGATGGGGGCTGATAGGACTACCATTCGGTAAATAGCTTCGGTTATACAGAGACCATACTGTTGGCAGAGTCATACAGCCTTATTTTAGACATAATATTACCTAAATAAGACTGTAGGTTTTGGTGTGTCATTTTTTTGGAATTTCAGCCAATGACTGTTTTTGCAGGATTGGGGTTTTAGGAGAAGGGTGGGGGCTTGTGATGGAGAAGGTGATAGCAAAATGGTCAGACCATATTCAGGAGGAAGTGGATGTAATTTTAGCTGGGAGATTCCTTGTCACAATCCAATCAAGAATGTTGCCTTGTGCTATGGTAGGATCTTTATTTACTAGGCTGTTAAAAGAGGTCTCTAAATCCATTGCTTCTTTATCCACCAAATTCCTTCCCCATCTGTTCAGATCTCTTAAAAAGAGAGTGACCGACTTGGGACTGGACAAATTATTTAGGATGTTGATGATTTAATTGTTAAACTCTGGCATAGTATTGGGAGGTCTATAGATAAGGTTGAAATTAATGCAATCATTGTAGTTGGGAGTCATTTTAACATGCAAGATTTTGCAACCTGTACAAGAAATGGGGGTTGGAAAAAGTCCTAAGTAAGTTTTTCCAATGATGGCCACTCCGACCCCAAAGAAGAAAAATCCTGTAGGGGACTGCAAGATTGATGAAGCGTCCGCTAGTATCTCGAATCCAAGTTTCCGTGATGCAGAGAATATCTAGATTGTTGTCGACTATCATGTCATGAAGGTCACAAGCATGACTGATCAAAGATCTGGTGTTAAGCAGTGCAATTCTTATGGTGGTCTCTTTGCATGGAGGATGTGCTATTTGCTTTTTTGTATTCTCAATATATTTAGGAAAGTGATGCAGAGAGGTGTCAAGTGGAGAGTTTGGGGAGGAGAGCAGGTAGCATCTTCAGAAGTCATTGGCCCTCATTACAAGTCAGGCGTTAAGGGTTTAACGGCGCCGTCGGCGCCGTTAACCCTTAACGCCTGATTCACACTTTAACGTCTGCTTTTTGCAGGAGTTAAAGTCCAAGGCACTAAGCGACCTTGGTGCTAATTACGGCACCGTAATTTACAGTGCCGTAATTAGCGCCTTCCCCATCCCCATTATGCCCTATGGGGCAAAAATGGGAATGGTGAAGGGCAAATGGTGAATGGGGAATTACCGCCCCACTCACCTTGGAATGGGGCGGTAATTCCGCCATCCACCATGGCGGAATCCGGCATGGACCATGGTGCTAATAGCACCATGGTCCACCGCCTGACTTGTAATGAAGGCCATTAGGTTTGTGAAATTTAAAGGATGAATGCAATGAAGACTGGAACATGGGTTCAAGGAATCATGAACCAGCAAGTTTGTAATATGCGTGGGAATAGGTGGGGGGGTCCCAGGTACCCAGAAGCTCTTCGGTAAGAGGAGCGGTCCTCAATGGAAAGGAGGCGCATTCTGACAGTATATTATTGGTACATGCGGAATTAGGCGGCAGGGAGGACTGGAGGCTGTCTAGTTTAGTTAGTTTGAATTTATTAATATACGCTAGACGGTTGGTTCACACCACTGCTACTGATAAATGTAATCCTGAGGGGTAGCCCATACTGTCTGTAGTATGGAGGACACAAGAGTTAGATGAATCAAAACAATTAGGGGCCGATTCATGGAACAAACGTGCGCTGAAAATCCATGCGCAAGCAGGCGCAAGGGAGCGCAAGCGTGAGAAACGCAGCGCACGCGCACGCGTGCGATTCAAGGAAGACGCTGCACGTGTTTCCCGCTGTCCGTGCGCCCAATCCAGCCATGGCGCACGCAGGCATACACGGCGTGCGCTACGCGCACAGCAAAAGCGCACATACCACGGCGCACACAACCAAAGTGGGCGTAACAGTGGGCGTAACACGCGGAATGGGGAACAACGCGTGAAAAAGAACGCGTAACTAGGGAAGTACTGCAGGGAACTACACGGAACGCCCACACGCACGCGAACAACCCGTATTCATGGATCCGAATACGGGAAACCCGCGCACGGCAAAAGACGCACACAGGCGTCAACGCGTCCGCCACACGAAGGCAGGCGGAAGCGTCCCCGCGCACAGTATAAAAGTGCGCGCAAACAACAAACGCGTATATACATCTACGATGAATGCCCCATTTGTCGCAGCACTGATCGTGGGACACCGCAGGAGGAGGAGAATAGCCAGGTCACGCATTTTCGCACCACGGACAAGCCTTTTTGGGATGCCTGACGACCAGGTCTATGGCAGGTATAGGTTTCCCCCCCATATCATCCTAGACCTGGTCAGGGAGTGGGACGATGACCTTACATCCCCCGCCCTTTGCTCCCAAGCATTGTGCCCCTTGGAGAAGCTGCTCAATGTCCTGCATTTTTTGGCCACTGGGTCATTTCAGCGGACTACTGCCATAGTGGGGGGGTCTCACAGGCCACGCAGTCACGCTGCCTACACCAGGTACTGGCAATCATGACAGCGCGCCCCTCAGTCCGCAGGAAAATATACATGCCGAGAACACCCGCAGAAAGGCAGGCCGTTGTCCTGGATTTTTTCAGGGTGGCACACTTCCCCAAAGTGCTCGGTGCCATAGATTGCACCCATGTGGCCCTACGTCCACCTAGGGCCGCTGAGCACATCTACCGAAACCGCAAGCACTGGCATTCCATCAATGTACAGGTGGTATGCGATGCAAAGGGAATCATCACCTCTGTCTATGCAAACTATCCTGGCTCCACCCATGACAGTTTCATATACAGAATGTCTGCCCTGAGCCGGGCCCTAGAAGCTGGTCA
Source organism: Ambystoma mexicanum (assembly GCF_040938575.1). Taxonomy (NCBI): domain Eukaryota; kingdom Metazoa; phylum Chordata; class Amphibia; order Caudata; family Ambystomatidae; genus Ambystoma; species Ambystoma mexicanum. The sequence continues at coordinate 453,788,156 of NC_090930.1, forward strand.
GCATGGCGACACATGGCTCCTAGGTCAGTACAAATGCCCTTGCACATGCATGCAAATCACACACAGACAAATACCCAAACCCTAATAATCTCAACTATTATCACCTCCCCAGGGGACAGTGCCTACCCTCTGAGCAACCACATGATGACGCCAATCCGGAACCCCACCACACCACCCCAGGTAAGATACAACGCCGCCCATATTGCAACCAGGGCCATAGTGGAGCGCACATTCGGAGTGCTCAAGTCACGTTTCCGCTCCCTTGACCGCTCTGGCGGGCAACTACTCTATGCACCACCAGTAGTGTGCAGGATCATTGTGGCAGCATGTGTCCTGCACAATGTTGCAACACGGCAGGGCGTCCCGGTAGACATGATGGTGCCCCCACATCCCCAACCACAGGCACAGGCGCTGCCCATGGGAGGGGACAGGGCACGTGGCGAGGAAGTCCGGACCCAGCTTGTGGCCACATTTTTCACCTAAACTCCCACCCCTGCGGAGTGCACACAGGCCTGGCTCATACCAGGTGACAATCGATGATGAAAAAGAGACAGTCAACTGTCACAACCCTATCACCCTGAGATAGTTGCCATGGAAGTGCCTCATCGTTTGCATCCCTAGCTACTTAAACACAAGCTATCCCGTGTGACCAAAAGGCACACATATGACATATGACATGATATGGCCTATACACAAGTATTTCAAGGTGCGATGAGGCAGGGAGGGGGGAACAAGGGAAGACAGACAGCGGTACTACTAGGCCAGGTGTCATTTAGATTGTGCAAGTGCAGGGGTAGGGGGAAGGGAAAATTGCAAGGGGAAGGGGGGGGGTGCAGTACAGGGGAAGTAGACCAGAAAACAAATACATAGGTCGGCTGGTGGCAACTGCAAAGTTAAGTGCAGACAAGTGCTGGGAAGGGTGGGCTGTAGGGATAGAGAGACAGTACCGCAGTGCAGGGGTTGCCAGGGAGGCAGTGCAAGTGGAGAGTGGCTGGGCCAGGGACCGAGGTTGGTGAGAGTGGTCCAGTTGCAGCTCCAGTGCAGTTCCAGTGAAGAATTCCACAAGGGAGAGGCAGAGAGAAAGCAGAAGCAAAGAGGAAGGTCTTGAGGTGCTTCCGGAACTGGAGACGGTTCCCCTCAAGTTCAAGTGAGGCAGGAAGGCTGTTCCAGAGGGAGGGCCCTGCCGCGGAGAGAGATCTACCCCCAGGCAGTTTCTCTGAGAAGCGGATGACCCTGACATGCAAGGTGTGCATCACACACACCTGCAAAACAGGCCATGGCCATCACTGTCATGTCACTCAAATCCTCCCAAACCACAACATGACATGGCAAGCAATACCCATACACCAACACAGTAACGATAAGGTACACATTGCCATGTCCTAAATGTACAGTGGCATCAGACAATGATGCCTGACCCGGAATCAGATGAAATGACAGACGAACAAAATCTCCCACCCAAAATAAGTCATTTCCAAATGCATTACAAGAGTTGTAGACGTAACATAACAATGAATGCTTGTCTACATGCACATTGTGCATTGCATAATCAACACTGCAGCTCATGTGTGCTGTGTCCTACTCCTGCAACACACTGCTCAGCGCACAGCACAGTGAACAGCCATTGTGTGTGATGCACACCCTGAGTATCACATCTAAGTGACAGACCACATCAAACAGCAAATTAGGCATGTACAGGATCCATAATCGGTCACAGAACATGTGCTGCAGGGACACAGTGGGCACCAGAAGGCAAACAGTGTACACGTGGATATGCAAGGGTGGGAGTACATGTAGTGCATCAGAGTGCAAGTGTGTGGTTCTGCAAGGACATGCACTCCACATATGCATGCGCACTCAAGTGACCATTAGTGTTCTCTACACATCACATGTGAACATTCACCATGTTTACACCCCAGCATGTCAAACCACAACTATCCCCTCGCATCTGAAAGGTAAACACAACACATGAACAGGCATTGATCAGCAGAACACAACATGTACATAGGATACCACCATTACAATGTCCGAGTTCCCATCACACTGCAGGGCAAGGCAACTATCAACAACAACCCCCCCCCCTCCCTCACAAATGACCATGACCCACTGAACAACTGCACCTGGGTCATGGAGCCTTCAAACCTCAATTTCACCTGGCCACAGGATCACCTTTACCCTTCGTCACCATCTCCCACCTTGTGTGTAAAAAGGTGTCTGCACCCTCACAATCCACACTCATATCCAAAATCACAAAATCCAAGCCAGAAAAACGAACCAGAACACCCTCCAGTAGATGACTTGACGTAGCAGTACCTCACAAAGGCCAAGTACTACCACAATGATGCAACAACCAAGGTAGCACAGTAAAACAATGTCACAACAGGATGTGAAACATGTGTGGTACATGACATAGGATGATGCACCATGAACAGATGTGTACTGTCACAGGTCCCCTCTACAGGCGCGGGAGTGTCGCGAAACAACCACCCCCACCATGTCCCGGGTGCCTGCAAGGTCAAACTCACACAGGCCCCTGAGACCCTGGTGGGGAAGGAGGTTCAGGGATATGCAGTCGGGACAGGTGTTGACACATTGGATGACTGGAATGAGTGGCAGGAGAGGGGAGGAGGAATGACACATGAAACTAGGGAATGCACGAAAATGTACTACCTGCATGAACACATACACAATCCAAACAAACCTGGACATCATTGTCATGGCCTTCTGTAGTCCAGGCTCAGGAGTGGTACGAACCAAGGGTCAGAGAACGTTGCTTGGATAGGTACGGGAAGCAGGAACACCGGGTAGAGGGTACAGGGTTCAAAATTGCATAGAATTATGGGTGAGTAGGAGGAAAAAACATACCAAATTGAACCACACATACATCCATGCATTAGTACACTCCCCAGCAAGCCTATGCAGAGCAGTTTGAAAGAAAAACAACAAGACACTTAGCTCTGGTTTTGAGTGCTGGCCTCCTGCCTGCGCACTCTCAGGTCCGGTTACAGGAGCACTGCAATGCTGCAAAGATAGCCACAGTCAACAACCTGTACATGCCAATTACACAAAAACACAACACCAAACATGCCCCATAGCAACAAACTACTCTACAAACAGACAATCTGGTGTAGATGCTTCATACCCATATATAACATCACCCCTGTGACGGGTAATACACAGTCAATGCAGTAAGTCAGCTGCCGGTGGGTGCGTGGCAAATGGAACACCAATGTGTCACAATTCACACAGCATGCAATGTTCCCTGGGTAAGCAGACAGACCCATATAGCAAGCCATGACTTCTGAGCAAGTTGCGTACCACCATGACCGAAACAAAGTTGGCAGTGCATTTATCATAAAGTACATGGAAAAGACATGCACTGCACCCGAGTATGTCCCTTGCTGTATGTCCCTGTGAGCTGCCCCTTTCCATGTCTCGGAAGGCTACATGGTTGATACAAGTGCCTCAATGGACCTTGGTGTACCGGAGGGTATGTGCCACTGCCCCTGCATGTGTCCCAGACAACCTTACAATCAAAGCCATCAGTCCACCAACACATCTGAGCTGCGTTGTGTGCTTCAACACCAATATTCGTCTAAGCTCACCCTCAGTACTGTCACTAAGCCTGAATGTGCAACTCGCCTGGTGCAATCTTTGCTGTGTTGTGGCCCCCCTGTGCTGCTCACCTTGCCTGGAGTTCCTTGGAACATGTCAGCAGTTCTAGGATGTGGGTCTGCAATCACTGTGCCTCTGCTTGTGCACACATGTGCATGTGGGCACCAACAAACGTGTCCAGAATCCTGTCGTCCAATGGGCCATGTCTGCTGGCAAAGGTGCTCTGGAGGCTCACCCCCCTGCAGAAAGGGCATGAAACACATGATTAATGCTTCAAAGTCATCTGTGTGTGTCTCATCAGGCATCTCATTACTTGACCATGTCAGAGAGTCACATCACAAATCACACCATCAGTCCATCTTTCACATCCAAAGTGTGGAACACTATCTACAGCATGAATTGCAACAAGCACGTGTACAGTAAAGATATGAAACATACTACACAATGCATAGCAATTAATGTACACATTAATCATGACACACCCCATCTAGCAAAAGCTGAACAGTGGACAATAACACAAAAATCATCCCCACTAGGGGTGTCAACATAAGTCACACAGCACCAGACATGCCACAGATATGACAGTCCAAAGCCCTTGTGTAAAATTCTGTAACACCGAACCATCCTTGCGAGCCCATGGATAAGGGAGGCAGGAGTGGCATATGTGAGTCAAGGACCCCAAGCAGCAAACACATAAACAAGACAAGCCTGAAGGGCCCAGCTGGAACAGACAGTGGATGCCTTCAAAAGCCACAAAGCACGGCACCGTCACATGAAAGCACAATAGACTAGCAATTTTAAACTAAATCAACTATTAAATAATTACACTAACAGTGGAAAACCTACATTACCTAATTAAACTAACTATCAAACACAAACTCAACTAACTAAATAAAAGAAAAATCAAAAATGGCCACATACGACCCAGAGGGGAGGGGAGGCACCCAGGAGGGGGGAGGTACAGGGTGCTGCTCAACATCCACATGCGATGATGCTGAGCCAAAAAAAACCCTCCATGGGCTCAACGCCTGCACAGCCCGACCTATGTGGGAGATAGATGGTCGTCCGAGTCTGGCTCATCCTGTAAAGGAGGACGTGGCACAGTAGCCTGGCCACGCCTAGCCGCAGCTTGCCCCTCGTCGGCAGCAAGTCTGCCGGACGGGTGAGCCTGGTTCTGTGTGGCGATGTGACGTAGGTCTGCATGCAGGACCTCACGTGATACATGTGCTTCCTCTTGCAAGGTAGCACGTGTAACACGGAGTTCCTCCTTTAAGGCCTGGCTGGACAACCGCTGCACCTCCCGGCAAGCCTGTAGCTCAGCCGAGATGGTACGCTCAAGCTGTGCAAACCTCTCCTCTGCCTGCTGCCTCTGGGACATCATAAGGACACCCAGAGTGGATCTGAGGGAAGCATACTCCTCCCTCAGGGCATCCATGTGCACCTCTGCGTGAACAGCAATTGCTTGACGCAGAGACGACATTTCAGCCTGGCGTGCCCTGTCTGAGGCCGCCATACCCAGCCTGAGCGAGCGGGCCGTGAACCGTGCCGCCTGCTGCTGGAGAAGCACCTGCCTAGCAGGGGGGAGCACAGATCGGGCCACACACTCCATGCTCTCAGCGATGTTCTCCATTGCTGCCCCCTGCCGTTCGGAATTGGCAGTCATGTCTTGCTCCCACTCAGTATACTGCGGTTGCGGGCGGCGACCGCGTTGCCGGGCTTGACCCCTGCGGGACCCAAGGACCGGGGGTCCTCGCTGTGTTGGCACCGCCCGCGGCTGCACGACTACATGCCCCCATTGACGTGATGTCCCAGGTACATCAGTGACTGGTGTGGAGGGTGACCCTGCGTCCTGATCCACCACGGGCGGAGGAACCAAGACTGTCTGATCCCTCAGTGCAGGGGTCGCAGACAGAGGAGTGTCCACATCAGAATCACTCACCCCTGACACATGGACTTGATGCTCATCCAACTGAACATGGACGTCAGAGTCGTCATCAAGGCTGGACTCATAGGCAGCCAGAGACAAGATGGACTGCAGCACTTGGGGATTTTCGTGGCCTACCACCCCACGACCCCCACTAGTGCCAGGTTGATGTGGTGGTACCAACACTGTGTCTAGCATGACAACACCATCCTCCGCCTCCATTGCGTCATCACCTGAAAAATATTGAGAAAAAAGGTCACTACACATGTCAGAAGCACACAACACACACACACACCGACAGCAAACGCATCCGGCAGACATGTGACACACAACATATAACCTGGCATGCATGCTGGGTCAACTTTTAATAGCTTCTGTGGGCAGACCTATTGAAAGGTGGCAGTTTCTATGGAAGTGGGTCTATGCAGTGCAGAAAATGTGTACGCCACTCACTACCTACATGTACAAGGACTCCATGGTGTGTGCCAGGAAATGTGAAGGCAGTGCAATGTCAAATTCAGACATCACGTGCATTGTGCATTCAATGTGTACCATATCTAGAAGCCAAGGACCCCTCCACCCCAGTACCAAAGCAGGGATGCCTAGCATGGTATCAAAAGGCTGACCATACACCTGTGTATTGCCATGCAGTGTTGACTGGCATCAACAGCTTAATGTGATTCAAGTGACAACACTGCAAATGATGCTGGGACAGTAGGCAGGACACATGATGAAAACTCTGGAGGCCGCCCACGTGTGAAGAAGACACAACAAGAGTTGGACAGAGTCATTGGCCATTGAACAGGCTGAGGCCTGTGAGCCACACAGATTGTCAGAGCCTAAACATGTGTGCAACGCAGGACTGAGCCACAGTTGACATGGGAAGGCTGATGAGATGGCAGGCAATGTATGTAACCAAGGACTTGTATTACAGTGATCATCCAGTCAAGGACACATAGGGGCATGCGTGAAATGCACATGGAGCATGGATGGGCACTCATGTCCCTGCGGGACATCTGACCCATGCACAGTACAAGTGAGATACCCTGCATCGAGTACTAAGGCTGTACCACACGGCATATGTCTGGCAGATTCTACGCTGGAAGTTAGCATCTACACAGGACACATGAACAAGAAAGTACACATTGGCAAGATTGAAGCAGACCAGTGCAAAGGTGGAACTGGGGTGCAGAGTGGCAGAGGAGGGGCAAGGGAGCATGCCTACATGGAGTCCCACATGCAGGCAGAGGAGACATGCATGACGGAAGCATTGCATTACTTACACATCAGAACCATGTGCACGTCACATGTAGCAGCAATCATGCACAACACATCCCACAAGTGAAACACTCACGTCCTCAACAAACACACATCAACACTCACTGGACTGCGCATCAAAGTCCAGCATCTCTCCCACTCCTTCGACCAATTCAGGTGGTATGAACTCCGCAAAGAGAGCCTCATGCGGAGTGAGCTCTTCCTCCTCTGGTGCAGGCCCATGCCAGTCACCAGAGTCAAGTTGTAATTAGAGGCACGCTTAGCCTTAGTGCTGCGCTTGATGTCATTCCAATGCTTTTTGCACTCTTGCGCCGTGCGCACCTCATGGCCGAATGAACTGACATGTTCCGCAACATGCCTCCAGTGGGTGTCAAGTTGGGCAGCCGTAGTCTGACTATTGGCACCCACTAGCATGTCACGGCTGTGGCCCCGCACGTAGTCCACGAGGAAGTCCAGTTCCTGCTTACAGAAAGGCTTCTTCCTCGACATGCAGGAGGTTGTGGCTGTGTGTGGGGTCCCAGCCTGTGCTGCAGGTGCAACCTTCCTCCTCTTGGACTGTGGCGCAGACCCTGGCTGGCTAATGCCGCCCTGACCAGTATGGCCAGTGGGTTCGGTGGATTGAGCCAAGGGAGTGGCAGGTGGAGGGATGACCAAAGGCCTGACTTGTGTCAGTGGCAGCTGTGTGCCCACTAATGGACCCTGCGCAGCAACATCAGCTGTGGCAGGGTCATTGACCGCAACGGTCCTGGTTGGCAGACTCACAACCGGGGTGCTGTTGCATCTGCCCCTGCACTTGCCAACACCTGGCTGTTCGGGGCAGCAGATGACATGACTGCCCCAGGGACACGTGTCTTGGTCTGAGCAGCCCGGCCTGCCCCTATGGTTTCCCCCCTGGCCTGTTGGAGATCTACCAAGGGCTCTTCAAGTGCCAATGCAGCCTGCGCTGGCAGACCCTGAGCCTGGGTGGCGGTGTCCACAGCTGCACCTGCAGCTACCACTACCCTTGGGCCCGTGGCAGTCGATGGAACGGACTGCCGGGTCAAACGGGTGCCAGTGCCAGATGCAGGAGCTGCATCCCCCGGAACCACAGGGGGTGGTGGCATGACTGCACCGACACATGGCACAACATTGTGCTCAAGTGGCGCACCCCTGCCTCTTCCCCCTCTGTGGCCGCCCTGGACACCCTGGAGTCCCCCTTACTCCCTGGTCACCACGGCCACGTCCCTGACCACGCCCACCACGAGGAGGACGCCCAGCTGAGGCGCCCCTCACCTTTGGTGGCCTCCCAACCATGGTACTGATGTAGTAGTGCTTGCACAGATGACGTGGTGCCAATGGGAGGTGTACACCACAATTGACCTGGGCAATTGGGGTGAAGGGGGTGGGAAGCAAGATGCCCTGCACCTGTAAGGCTGTATGTGACCCCGGTGATGTGGTGACGGGTCACGCAACGCTCAGGCACCCCAAAACTGCAGTAAAACCGTGCATGCAACCCTGCAGCCTACGTGCATGGAGTCAACCTCCCGCAGTACGCGGTGGAACCCAGTAACACGAATAACGTGTACGCGTGGGACACGCATGCTACTATGACATCGAAAATGGGTGCGATACACAGGGGCACCCGCAGTGGGAAAAAGAGCGTGTGCGACTCACCATCTGACTAGCGCGATGCAGAAAAACACGCGTAGCCAATACCCCCGCCAAAAGATACGTCCTTGATAGCTGTGAAGTTGTGATGGCGCGCGAAACAACAGGAAGCAGCAACACACGTCAGTCTCCACGAAAGGCACGTACAGCGAAATGCTGGGCCCGCTCACCTTTAACCCGTGCTGAGGGAAACGCACGCGCGCTTCACCTCACTTACGAGCATGGGCCCTTTCCTTGTATTACACGCGGACGTGCAGTTTTTCACGCGCACTGAAATGCCCCTGCACGCCCGTCAGGGGCCCTCTGTCCAATGAAATTGCGTATGCGTGCAGACGTGCTTACACGCTAAGGGCCTTTCCTCGAATTACACGCTGACGTGCTGAATTTTCACGTGCCAAATCACTCCGTATCAAGCTGGCCACGCGTAAGCACACGGAAGACCACGCTCCTGCCCAGAAGGCCGAACTACTGCCCCCCAGAGCCCCGAGCACGCTCCCACCTGCCATCTTCTGCTGCCTGACTGCCTGCTGCTCACGTGCCCTGCCATTTGCTGCCTGCACATCAGCCAGGGGTGCTGTTGCTGTGACCACCCCTGCTGGAACCGAAGACTCCCGCCTGGGATTCCATCGCTCCACAGCCCAGGACCCAGTTGCCCACCCACTCCTGCCTCTGGGGTTGTCATGTCGGGGCAAACACCATCTGAGACCACTGACAACCCCCGGCCAGAGAGGCAGAGGGGCTCCAGCTTCAGTGCCACCGAAGTTGGTGTCCTGGTGGAGCAAGTCCTGGGGCAGTATGATGCCCTCTTTGGAAGTTCTCGCACCGACAAGGAATGACGGACTCGGATCTGGACTGACATCGTGACTGCCATCAACGCGGAGGGGGTGGCAGTCTGCGACTTCCAACATGTTAAGAAGCGCTGGGAGGACTTCAGGCCCAGGACCCTGAACAAGGCCCGGCGCCTCTTGAAGGCAGTGGATGCCAAGGGGCGCCGGGGCCACTTGTCGGAAGAGCAGATGAGGGTCCTGGAACGCATATCCCCAGCGCTCCACGTCCAGGTCCTTGAGAGGCAGACCCGTCTGGAGTCGAGCGATAAGTGTACATGCATCCTGATTGTGAGCTGTGAGTGTGGTGATTTTTCAGTAGTGTGCAGGTTGCACATCTGTTTGTATGGGGTCGAGTATGGGTGGGGGTGTACAGGGCCGTGGGGCTAACACATGCAAGGGCTGGAATGTGTGAGACATGGATGGTGCTTGTGTGTGTAGGCTTGCATGCCAAATGCAGTTGTGTGAGTACACATGTTTGGATGAATGTTTATGTAAGTAGACATGTCCGTGATGTCACGCATGTATGTTGTTTTCAGCTGCATGTATCGGCACTGTGTACATGTGCATCTGTGTGTATTTGACAAGGGTGCAACAGTGATGCAACATGGATGCATGTGACAGTGGTATGTGGAAGCCTGATTGGAAGATGTGACATGGATGCCCATATGAACACTGCGACACTTGGCAGAGGTGTACACATGCATGCAAGTGTGGTGGTTTGTGTACATGTGTGGTGCACTTCCTGTGTTGCATGTGATGTCTGGCTCACCTTTGCCTGCTCATGCTGTTGTATGTGTATGGATGGTGCTGGCAGTTGCGATATGGCTGTGGTATGGCTCATGTGTGCAAGTTGAAATGACATGTGTGTTGGGGATTGTGATGGCATGTCTGAGGTTTGCCAATGCCACTCATGTACAACTGTCATGTGTGTATGTGTCCATTATACAGTGCACTGATGCCTGTGTTTTATTTCTCCCTGTCTGCAGCGTCAACTGATGAAGAGGGCGGAGAAGGTGCTGTGGAGCACAGCGGCGGGGATCCCACCGCCAGCCGGAGACGCAAGGCCCGGCTCCCCTCCCATGTTGTCATCTCGTCGGGGAGTGAGGAGTCCGGTGTCGCGTCCCAGGCCGCAGCTGCCGGGGGGAAGTCCAAGAGGCAGAGGTTGGAGTTGGACTCCTCGGCAGCAGAAGGGGCAGCTGGGACCCCACAGGGCCCAATGGGGGAAGATGGCACGGAGTCATCCAGGTTGGTGGGGGGTTTGGTGGAGGAGGAGGCCGTGCAAGCAACAGAGACGGGGTCTGGAGGTGGGGATCCCACTGGTGCTAGTGTTGCAGTGCAGGACCAGGGACAGGAGGCAGCACAGGCCGCCGCGGAGGTGCCTGTGTGCAATCCTGTCCCTGATCCTGTCCCTGCATCATCTTGCACCAGCAGGGATGCCTACGTCCAGACCCGTTTTCAGGCAGGGGATGAGCTCACGACAACTGGCCTTCCTCTGCCTGCAGACGTGGCTATCCACGTCCGGGTTGAGCCTGTTCTGACTGGTGTGGCGTTGCGTCAACGGGCCATGCGAGGTGACCTGCAGTCTTTTCATGAGGAGACTGCACGTCATCTCGAATGGCTTGTTGACCACGTCAGCCTTCTGGGACAGGTCACCCAGGCTGGATTCCTCCGTATGATGGGGCTTGCTACGACCCCCTCCTCAACTGAACCCCCTACGCGCCAGTCGTTCTCCGTGCCATCTTTCCACCCATCAGTCACCGGGTGCCCTGTGGAGCTGCCTCTGACGGTGCGGCCAGGCTGGTGGAGGAGGCATCCCTGCCACAGTCGGGAGTCGGACATCCAGCAGGGGTGGCCACATCAACAACTGCACCCCAGCCGGCGGAGGATGTGCAGGCAGCAGGAGGCAGTGCACGGGCAGAGGCACAGCAGCAGCAGCAATGTGGTGAGAGCCATGAAGGCTCAGGGCCTTCAACATCGGAGGAGCAGGCATCGGCCGGAGGGCAGGAGGACCCAGGACAGAGAGTGTCTTCCGTGTGGCAGCGGTTGGGCCATGCCATAGATGCGGAGCGGCAGCGGGCGCAAGAGGCACGGCTCACAATGGTCAGGGCGGAGAACTCCATGCGGAGGGCCCTGAGGTGGGCCGAGTGCCTCGAGGCAATCCGCAGAGGTTTGGAGGTGGACACGTCGACGGCCCTGCAGACCCTCGGGCCATGGAGGAGGACCGCCTCCCGGACATTGAGCAGGAGTTCGATGATGCCCTGGCCCAGGACATCCAAAAGTGAGCAGTCAAACTAGCCCGCTGCCCTTGTACATAGTTATGTAGGTAGTGTTAGGTTTCTTTTTTTTTGGATTTATTTTGGACCTTTTGGACATTGGCCACATTTTTGTATATAGTTTATTATATTAGTTAGTGTAGTCAGATAGGTTTCATTTCTTTTGTTGGGATAATGGACCCTGGCTTGTTCATATGTACATAGTTCACTGTTGGATTGTATTTTTCTTTCACATTTTAACCATGGAGCAATGGCTTTCAATTTTATTTCCCATTGGATTTTGTTTTGTGGACAGTGACTTTGGACACCATTACTTTGGATTATGATTTTTGGTTTTGCTTTTTTTCACGGACATGCTTCTTTTCATTTTTGTACATTCCCATTTCTGTTTCTTTATTTTTGATTCTATTTATGTTTCCTTTAATACATATTTTTTTATCGAACTTCAATGTGTAGTATCTCATTGGTTTCATGCATATCATGATATGGGTTTTGGGATTCACTGACACCCATTGGGTGTATGTGAGGGAAATGTGTTTGTTTCAGAACTTGCGATTGGTGTTCTGTCATGTAATTGCCAATTATGAGTGGGTGGATGCAATACTCGGGTGGGTGTTTTGCATTTGGAGGCTGACCATAGGGACCAGGGATCTAGATTGTGATGACATGTTGGCTGGGGAACATGAGTTGGCCATGGGTGGGGGCCTGCTGGCAGGTGCCCCACAGTGCTGGGGGGTGGGGGTGGTGGGGAACATGAGTTGGACATGGGTGGGGGCCTGCTGGCAGGTGCCCCACAGTGCTGGTGGGTGGGGGTGGTGGGGAACATGAGTTGGACATGGGTGGGGGCCTGATGGCAGGTGCCCCACAGTGCTGGGGGGTGGGGGTGGTGGGGAACATGAGTTGGACATGGGTGGGGGCCTGCTGGCAGGTGCCCCACAGTGCTCTGGGGTGGGGGTTGTGGGGAACATAAGTTGGACATGGGTGGGGGCCTGGTGGAGGGTGACCCTGCACTGCTGGGGGGTGGGGGTGGTGGGAGACATGGGTGGGGGCCTGGTGGAGGGAACCCTGCACTGCTGGGGAGTTGGGGTGGTGGGAGACATGGGTGGGGGCCTGGTGGAGGGTGACCCTGCACTGCTGGGGGGTGGGGGTGGTGGGAGACATGGGTGGGGGCCTGCTGGCAGGTGCCCCACAGTGCTGGGGGGTGGGGGGATGGGAGACATGGGTGGGGGCCTGGTGGAGGGTGACCCTGCACTGCTGGGGGGTGGGGGTGGTGGGAGACATGGGTGGGGGCCTGCTGGCAGGTGCCCCACAGTGATGGGGGGTGGGGGTGGTGGGAGACATGGGTGGGGGCCTGGTGGATGGTGACCCTGCACTGCTGGGGGGTGGGGGTGGTGGGAGACATGGGTGGGGGCTTGGTGGAGGGTGACCCTGCACTGCTGGGGGGTGGGGTGGTGGGAGACATGGGTGGGGGCCTGGTGGAGGGTGACCCTGCACTGCTGCGGGGTGGGGGTGGTGGGAGACATGGGTGGGGGCCTGCTGGCAGGTGCCCCACAGTGCTGGGGGGTGGGGGTGGTGGGAGACATGGGTGGGAGCCTGCTGGCAGGTGCCCCAGAGTGCTGGGGGGTGAGGGGGGTGGGAGACATGGGTGAGGGCCTGGTGGAGGGTGGCCCTGCACTGCTGGGGGGTGGGGGTGGTGGGAGACATGGGTGGGAGCCGGCTGGCAGGTGCCCCACAGTGCTGTGGGGTGGGGGTGGTGGGAGACATGGGTGGGGGCCTGGTGGAGGGTGACCCTGCAATGCTGGGGGGTGGGGGTGGTGGGAGACATGGGTGGGGGCCTGGTGGAGGGTGACCCTGCACTGCTGGGGGGCGGGGGTGGTGGGAGACATGGGTGGGGGCCTGCTGGCAGGTGCCCCACAGTGCTGGGGGGTGGGGGTGGTCGGAGACATGGGTGGGGGCCTGCTGGCAGGTGCCCCACAGTGCTGGGGGGTGGGGGTGGTGGGAGACATGGGTGGGGGCCTGCTGGCAGGTGCCCCACAGTGCTGGGGGGTGGGGGTGGTGGGGAACATGAGTTGGACATGGGTGGGGGCCTGCTGGCAGGTGCCCCACAGTGCTGGGGGGTTGGGTACATGAGTTGGACATGGGTGGGGGCCTGCTGGCAGGTGCCCCACAGTGCTGGGGGTGGGGGTGGTGGGACACATGGGTGGGGGCCTGCTGGCAGGTGCCCCACAGTGCTGGGGGGTGGGGGTGGTCGGAGACATGGGTGGGGGCCTGCTGGCAGGTGCCCCACAGTGCTGGGGGGTGGGGGTGGTGGGATACATGGGTGGGGGCCTGCTGGCAGGTGCCCCACAGTGCTGGGGGTGGGGGTGGTGGAGAACATGAGTTGGACATGGGTGGGGGCCTGCTGGCAGGTGCCCCACAGTGCTGGGGGGTGGGGGTGGTGGGGAACATGAGTTGGACATGGGTGGGGGCCTGCTGGCAGGTGCCCCACAGTGCTGGGGGTGGGGGTGGTGGGACACATGGGTGGGGGCCTGCTGGCAGTGCCCCAGAGTGCGTGGGGTGGGGGTGGTGGAGAACATGAGTTGGACATGGGTGGGGGCCTGCTGGCTGGTGCCCTACAGTGCTGGCGGGTGGGGGTGGTGGGGAACATTTGTTGGACATGGGTGGGGGCCTGCTGGCAGGTGCCCCACAGTGCTGGGGGGTGGGGGTGGTGGGGAACATGAGTTGGACATGGGTCGGGGCCTGCTGGCAGGTTCCCCACAGTGCTGGGGGTGGGGGTGGTGGGGAACATGAGTTGGACATGGGTGGGGGCCTGGTGGAGGGTGACCCTGCACTGCTGGGGGGTGGGGGTGGTGGGAGACATGGGTGGGGGCCTGGTGGAGGGTGACCCTGCACTGCTGGGGGGTGGGGTGGTGGGAGCCATGGGTGGGGGCCTGGTGGAGGGTGACCCTGCACTGCTGGGGAGTGGGGGTGGTGGGAGACAAAGTTGGGGGCCTGGTGGAGGGTGACCCTGCACTGCTGGGGGGTGGGGGGGTGGGAGACATGGGTGGGGGCCTGGTGGAGGGTGACCCTGCACTGCTGGGGTGTGGGGGTGGTGGGGAACATGAGTTGGACATGGGTGGGGGCCTGCTGGCAGGTGCCCCACAGTGCTGGGTGGTGGCGGTGGTGGGAGACATGGGTGGGGGCCTGGTGGAGGGTGCCCCTGGTGGCTGGGGGTGCAGGGGGACATGCGTTGGTGGGCAGTGGTGCAAGTTGACATGTGGGTTGGCTGGGGGGCATGGCCATGGTGGATGGGGTGCCTGCAGGACATGTGCAGGGTAGGCCCCTGTGGTGTGAGCCACCTGCAGGGGCCGTGGAGGGTGTAGAGGGAACACCTGGGAGGACCCACACGTGCAATTCACGTGTGGTGCTCCCCGCGCACCCCTGTAATACACGTACCCTGATGGAATTGCATGTGGAACTTCCCGCGCACCCCTGGAATACACGTACCCTGCTGATGTTGCGTGTGAAACTTCCCCCGCACCCCGAAATCCACGTACCCTGATGAAATCGCGTGTGGAACTTCCTGCGCACCCCTGTTATACACGTACCCTGATGGAATCGCGTGTGGAACTTCCCGCGCACCCCTGGAATACACGTACCCTGTTGATGTCGCGTGTGGAACTTCCCGCGCACCCCGAAATACACGTACCTTGATGAAATCGCGTGTGGAACTTCCCGCGCACCCCTGAAATACACGTACCCTGCTGAAATCGCGTGTGGAACTTCCCGCGCACCCCTGAAATACACGTACCCTGCTGATGTTGCGTGTGAAACTTCCCCCGCACCCTGAAATACACGTACCCTGATGAAATCATGTGTGGAACTTCCCGCGCACCCCTGAAATACACGTACCCTGCTGAAATTGCGTGTGGAACTTCCCGCGCACCCCTGAAATACACGTACCCTGCTGAAATTGCGTGTGGAACTTCCCGCGCACCCCTGAAATACATGTACCCTGCGGAAATCGCGTGTGGAACTTCCCGCGCACCCCTGGAATACACGTACCCTGCTGATGTCACGTGTGAAACTTCCCCCGCACCCCAAAATACACGTACTCTGATGAAATCGCGTGTGGAACTTCCCGCACACCCCTGAAATACACGTACCCTGCTGAAATCGCGTGTGGAACTTCCCGCGCACCCCTGAAATACACGTACCCTGCGGAAATCGCGTGTGGAACTTCCCACGCACCCCTGAAATACGCGTACCCTGCTCGCACGGGCCCAATCGCGTGTGGAACTTCCCGCGCACCCCTGAAAAACACGTACCCTGCTGAAATCGCGTGCGTAACTTCCTGCGCACCCCTGAAATACACGTACCCTGTGGAAATCGCGTGTGGAACTTCCCGCGCACCCCTGAAATACACGTACTCTGCTCGCACGGGGCCAAACGAGTGTGGAAGTTCCCGCGCACCCCTGAAATACACGTACCCTGCTGAAATCGCGTGCGTAACTTCCTGCGCACCCCTGAAATACACGTACCCTGTGGAAATCGCGTGTGGAACTTCCCACGCCCCCCTGAAATACGCATACCCTGCTCGCACGGGGCCAATCGCGTGAGGTACTTCCCGTGCACCCCAGTGATACACGTAGCCCGCTTGCCGTGCTGGTACAGAGTTAGTGGAGCCCTTTGCGCTGGATTGGGGATTTTGATGGCTTTTCCCTGCGCGAGAGGCGTTCTTGGGGGCGTAACTGGTGCTGCTGCAGGGTCGCTGCGCCACTGTGCGCCACGTCTGGTTTTGGTGGCTGGAATCCATGAATACGCTGTGCGCGGAAATGGATTTTAGCGCACGCGGCTGGCGCAGGGATTCGCACGCGCTGTGCGCCAGCCGCGTGCGCCACTTGTGCGCTGAATTCTATGAATTACCCCCTTAGTCCTTACTTGGCCAGCATTAATGGCCCTGTCGCACCGTGACGAAGACCGGCTTGTTGCTGAAGAGCGGGCGCTGAAGCGCCTGATGTATCAGTTAATAGGACCCAAGGTAGTCTGTGTAATGTAGTTTGAGAGCAAAAAACATGAGCTCTCACAATAAACTAAGTAGGACATGTAATAAACGTACAAAGTAAGTTACAGTTACAAAGTCAGATGGAAATGCAATGCAATGCAAATTGAGAGTGTTTTTCTCTCTGCCTGGAGGTGTTACTAATTAATTACACAGCACAGCGACACCTGAAAAGGAATCACAAATTCACAGTACTGATTTCCGATTCGCTATTTCACAATGTTGCACTGTCTAAATAAATCAGAAACAACACATGCATTTGCAGCACAACAAGGAGCCTATACCAGTAATTATTGCAGCGCATGGGTATTTGATTATAGTACAAACACAAGACCTTTGTTGAGTGGGCTCAAGGAAGCACTGAAGGGGAAGGGTAAGCTGTCATGGACACACAAAATGACTGATGCCTTTGAAGAGCTGAAGAAAGCAATGTGCACAGCTCCAGTGTTAGGGATTCCAGACTATCATGACAAATTTGTCCTGTTCTCACACTCCAATGGAGTAGTGATGACTGCAGTACTCACACAGAAGACTATTTTAGGACACAAACCCTTAGCTTATTATAGGGGACGTTTAGACTCAGTAATGAGGGGACATTACCCTTGTGAACAAGCTCTGGTTGCTGCCGCATTTTTAGAAAAGTATTTGAGTATTACTATGGGATGTAGTACCACACTTTACGTGGAGCACAACCTATTCGCTATTCTCGAAAAGCCCAAGAATATGTTGACTACACAAAGGGCCTCTGGATGCGAGGTGATCATCTCGAATCCAGAAATCAAGATAGTAAGATGCAAGACTGTAAATACAGCAATATTTGTAGCAGAACCAGTGTACGAAGCAGACTACGTACATGACTGTACTACATACATGGAACAGTACGATGACATTCCCAAGGTGGGGGAGAAGAATCCCGAGGGGGAAGAAGTACTTTATATTGACAAGCCATGACCAATAGACCAGACAACGGGGGGAAGACATGCATGGACAGCAGTGGTGACATTAAAAGTTGGTGGTACAGCAGAAACAACAGTAACTGGGAGATTGCCTTCACATTTTTCATCACAGGCAGCAGCATTAATAGCACTAAGAATGGCATTGGAAGCACACAAGGGCCAGGAGATCACAGTGTATTCCAACTCAGCGTACGTGATATCTACAGTACACTGTGGACTGTCACAATGGCTTAGGAGGGGTTTTTGACATGCTGACGGTGCACCAGTGCAGTATGCACCCCTATTGGGCAGACTGAAAGACACGCTACAATTCCCAGTGGCCGTAGTGGTCATAAAGTGCCAGGTGACAGGAAAGCACAGGCATACCCGTACTCCCAATAGCATTGTTGCAGGCTGTACTCACACAGTTACATTACCCTACTCACATTAGTAAGGAGTTACTTGCTGCACGCATAGGGTAAGAATGGTTCCGTCAGAATATGGCAGAGTACATATCTGCATTTACAGAGAACTGTATGACAAGTAAAACTTTTCCTGCTGGTCATACATTACGTGTAGTGAGATGAGCCATACTAAGCCCAAATGGTCCCTTCCAACATCTACACATTGATTATGTGGATATGATTCAAGTGTACCAAGGGTACTGCTACATGATAGTGTTGTGTGCCTGTTTTCCTGATGGATCGAAGCTGGCGCCTGCTCACACCCCAACACCCTCAGGGCTGCAAAATTCCTTGCTAGAGAGGTGTTTCCATGATGGGTGGTGTATGAGGTCCTGTGTTCTGACAATGGACCTCATTTCGTGAACAAGACTTTTGAGCATATCACGACTCTACTGCGGATACAGAACACGTTCTCCTGTGCTTATCACCCACAAGCGAACAGCGTTTGTGAGCGCCTGAATGGCTTGCTCAAGGAGAAAATAGACAAAATAAAAGCCACTTTGAACAAAGTATGGCTCCACTGTCTAGAGTTTAGCTCTGTTCACATTGCACAATCAGCCCCAGTCCGTCCATAATTTAATGCCCCACAAGGTGGTAACAGGACGGTGCATGCAACTAACCCTGCCCCCTCCCTCTGGAGTATTCAAAGATACAAATTTCACCACCAATGTTTGTGGTGATGGTATCCGTCAATATATGACTTCTTTGACGGCTAGTGCGCCTTTTATTTCTCGTCAACTGCAGGCGCAGGGCAGAGGCAGCATAACAGTGAAGATGACAACAGCACCAACAGGATCCAAATACTTTTAAAGAAACTTTTACTGTACCTGGGGGAGATTATTTTACTCAGCAGCTTTGTGCATCCACGGTGTAAACCGCTTTTCGATGGAGCCTTTGTTGTCAATAAAGCAAACAGACAAAGCAGTCAAATTTCGATAGATTACAGTTTGGAACTATATGGGAGATGTCAAGCCATGCACAAATGCAGCCTCTTCTTAGATAAAAGACGATGATTTGATGCAAGAAGAAGATAAGGCAAAGAAGAAGAACCACAACCGTGAGTGACTCAATCCCAGATAAGAGAGCTAGAAAAGGATAATACACACACATAAGTTGGGTGTCTCAGGAGGATAGCTCAGGGGCAATGTGCTCGCTGCATACCCCTACACCCTACTTGTTGACTAGAAGACAAAGGGCCTCATTACACAGTAGGCGGTGGACCAAGGTGCTATTAGCACCTTGGTCCATGCCGGTAAAATACTGGCACCGCTTTGGAGGAAATGGGAATTACCTCCCTATTCCAAGGTTGGTGGGGCGGTAATCCCCCCTTCCCCCATTGCCCTTCCCCGTTCCCATTTTTGCCACTTAGGGCATAATGGGAATGGGGAAGGTGCTAATTACGGTACCGCAAATTGCGGTACCGTAATTAGCACCCTGGTTCCTTTGCGGGTTGGTTTTAACGCCTGCTAAAAAGCAGGCGTTAAAGTACCAACCCACAAAGGGACCTCGTAGTAAGGCGGTAAGGGTTAATGGTCACTGGTACCCTTACTGCCTTCCGTGTAATGAGGCCCAAAGTATCCAGCATGACCATTCCAATAACACTTCTCTTATATAAATGTGCTAAATAGAAGCGGTGCAAAAACAAGAAAACACTTTTGAGTGGGAGATTTTAAGGTCAAAAGACAAAACCCCAAACCTTATCTGATCCATAAAGTAAAAAGCACAAATCGTGTCTTTCGAGATGATACCTCACTTATCTAAATTGGTACCAAGGTTGTACAACAATTAACAAAAATACAATTTGCGCTTGATTATTGTGAGGTCAAATGTCAAAACCTCAAAACCTATTAGATTAATGAATTATGGAGAGCATGTCATTAATTTCTAGAAGACGCCACAATTAGGACAAATCTAACTGCTTTTCAATTCCAGTTCTGCAACATTTTTGCAGGGAAAACAGCAAAGGAAATAAGCAATGTTGGCCATTATGAAATGTGTGCAAGACTACCCAAAACCACTTAGAATATTTATTTTTCCTTTGCAACATATTGCCACTTAGTAAAACCTTCTTTTTATAATGCTACTGCTAAATAATTTGTCTTTTGATTTTAACTATAATATTTGTGGATTGGAAAAAAAGTTTGCATTTGACACTCATATACTTACGCTTTGCCCTCAAAAATACATTAATAAAATAAACATGAACATTCCGATTTTTGTCAGAGTAGCAAATACAATATGCATGAATGTTGGCCATCTACCTACTGAAAAAAATAGTTTTCTGAAAGTGCTACCTCTGTAGTCAGTGGTATGTATTATTTACAGTGGTATTTGTCCACCATATTCAGTTATGTCATGTGATGTCAAGGTGTGATACAAAGGTGTGCTTTTTGGCTTATTTTATAGACACATATATACTGAATAAAAATGTATGGTTATCCTATAGTATTGCCAATTCTTAGTGAGCTACAGCGGTTTGAGATAAAACAGCTAAACATCAGAGACAATGGCATGGTATTGAGTGTTTGTTAAAGGGCACTAATAGGATTAATGTCAAATTGAGCTTAACCCCAGGATTATGTGAAGAAAGAGAACTCCTGGAAGAATCCTGCGGGATCCAGAGAACTGAATAACTTAACCGAACATCGAATGTCAGGGGAAGTATGCTACATAGCTTCATGAAAGTTAATGGCTTGGTTGAACTTAATGGGAGGTGCCAGGATGACAGGCCCCCAAGACACATGTTCACTAGAGGTACCTCATCCTCAACCATAGATTATTGTATATGTTCTCCCAGGTAGCTAAGGTCTCAATAAGGAATTGTGTGGATAGCGATCATTCTCCACTCACACTGAAACTGCAATATCAATTTCAAAATAATTCAATATAGAAATCGATAATTATCAGACATAACAATATACCCTTACATAGAATGAGCAGGGTGGAATTTGAGGAGTAAGCAGAAATTACAAAAATCACACACAATTTAATTAATTTCCACAAAGGTAGATTGCACATCGGTGGTAAGGGGCTTTGATCAAAAATATTCATTTTAAATGAAGCATCTACAGCCGTAACAGCACCACCACCACCAATTTGAATCTCAGAGGTGATGCTCCTTTGTTTGAAGATGAGTATCGATCTATGAAGCCCTAATTTGCAGGTCATCTACAGTGGGAGTTGTTTGTGCAGGACTGATAGTTAGCCTCAAGAAAAGATATATAAAAGTTTTAAAGAGGAAAAAACTGGTTCATGTAATGAAACAATTGGAACATTTACAGAGGGCAGCCCAAACTAATTATTAAGGAAATTGTTAGCTAGGGGGTTTGATAGCTCATGAGGAAAGAATGATACTTAAATCTCTCCTGATCAGTGGATATCGCATTTTCAAGGGATCTTCTTTGATGAAGATCAGGTGGCTATAGATAACGGGACTGATTTAAGTTCAAGTAACATTGGTCCTCATTCCAAGTGTTGTGGACCATTGTCTCCGGACTGCCACACTACGAGTCTGCCTGCAGTGGTCGTTGCACGCTGCAGGATCAGAACTGCCGGGGCGCAACTGCCCATGCATGCATACTTTTCACTGAAGCACTGGCACTATTAGCAACTGCACTGGTGCTTCCATCTCCCCACTCCCAAGGAGTCCTATGGGACCTCACAGGAATGGGGAGTTATCGAATCTGCCGCCTGACTTCTGGCAAAATGTCCTAACAAACAAAGTGGCCAAGGAAGGTTGTGCATTTGCCCCACTATTATATGAATATTATTTCTCTCTGATTTTGACCCACCCATTGCTGGCATAAGCTTAATCCCTTGATGCTGCATAACAACACAGCACTTTTATATGCCAATGATACTGTGTTACTATACTTGACACCTGGGGGACTATATCATAACCTAATTTATTCTGTTGAGTATTTCAGCGCCCACAGCATTAAGCCGAATATGATAAAAACCAAAGGGGGGTGTTTTGTAAATGTGGAAATGTGTATTGTTCCTAAAGTTTGTGAAGATTGAGGAGGATGAGTTATATACTCTTACCTGGATGTGTTTTTCTTTCATATGAGAAATGGTAAAAGCACATAAAAATGGTGCCTACGAAAGCAACAGTTAGGTTAGAAGGTCTTCTGAGATTTGTTCATATGTATGGTGCCTGTTTGCCTGATAATTGTCTTGGGGCCTCAACACGAGTTGGGCGGTATCCCAGCAGTAAATCCACCAGAATACCGCACAACGCAAATAATGTTACTGCAACTTGGTCCAGCGATATTAGCACTAGATCACAAGTTGCAGTGACGGGGTGAGTCCCCATTTGTTTTGAGTCCATAGGACTAAATGGGTCATTTCGGTACAATTACTGCAGCTCAGTGGTCTCCTCTGACCCAGGTTAAAAGAATTATAAAGCAAAAAGTTTTGAGTCGTGATAAAAAGGCAAAAAAGTGACCACCCTATTGTTGCTGAAACTCTCTGCTAGTGATCACACTTAGGTATGTTTCTGTAATCATCTGATGCAATTCATCAGTCTTAGGATGCCCTATGATGTTCAAATGGCAAAGTGGACCTCTGTGTGTGCCCTTATACTTCAACAACATCTATCATTTTAACAAACAGAATAAGAATGGTTCTACGCAGTCACCTTAATCTTCCACTATCGCAGGCATTTAGAATAATCTCAAGTTACTTTTTTCCACCCCCACTTCTCTTCAAACGGGGCACAGCGGTTCCAGTGCCAGTGAACAGTTAATTACCAGCTCAATGTTGCAGTATCTGAAGAGTGAAACGCTGCAGAGTGAATGCCTCCCCATGAGCTAAAATTGAAAGTAGGTGCTGTGATAATGCTACTACGCAATCTTATGCCATCATGGGGACTCTGCAATATAACAAGGTTGACAATTACACATTTAGAAAGACACATCATAGAGGCCTGTGTAATCGGCAGAACTTAGATACTGTTCTTATACTGTGCATACCTCTCATTCCACCTGATACAAACATGCCTTTCAAATTCAAAAGAAGACAGTTACCTACAAGTTTAGCCTTTTCAATGACGATTAATATGTCTCAAGGATTGTGCTTCCTTTAAATGACTGAAGAAAGTGGGATAAGTCTGTGCATGACAAGAAATGTATATGTAATACAGGAGCTGTTGAGAATGTGTACCAGTTTTATTGTTTTGCAGAAAGTTTTCTGATATACGCAGAAAACATGTAATACCCCATTTTAGGAATTTTAAAATTAGGTTTTATCAGGATGTATTATTTTTTATATTGAGTTGTAATGACATACATTTAATCTATATGAATTTGTGAAGGAGGCTCTTCAAGGCAGGCTCATCTATTGAGCCACGCCCAATCCTAATCCTTATTGCTTGCATGAACCTATTCAGGAGAGTTTTCCAACATGCTTTTATCTATGTACTTTGTTTAGTCTTAAAATGTCTTTTGGTAGAACTGTTTGTTTATGACTGTCCTTTTGTGTATTATTTCACATTTGTTAGTGGAGTAATCCAAACCAAATTGTTTGTTTGTTTGTTTATTTTACTTGTATAGCGCACCTGACACAGGGGTATCTGGGTGCTGGTAAATAAGAAGACGGTTACATGTTACGCTTCAAACACAAATAATACATGTGTCATATGGTACACTATATGAATTTAGATATCATGTTACAATTCAAACACAAATAGTGCATTTGACACATGGTAAGGACAAGAATTCATAAGACACATATAGGATAGGCATGAGTTTAGTCATATATGAGAAGGTGGGTACATGAATATGCGGAGTGATGGTGCAATTCCAGGTGTACAGAGGTGCATAGCTGGGAGAAAAAAGATTGGTTAGATCTTATTAAGTAGCCAGGTGATGACACTACTCCTGAATTTTTCAAATACTTGGATGGATTTGATGTCTGGTGGGAGTGTATTCCATAGTTGGGATGCCATGACCGGAAAACTAGAACCACCTGCTTTTTTGAGGTTGAATCTTGGTACCGAAAGGCAGGAGGTGTTGGTTGACCTTGTAATGAGAGTGGAGGATCTCAACGTGAATTTTTCCGTGAGATATCGTGAGTATAGGTGGTTTAGTGCTTTTTTAGGTGAGGCAGAGAGTTTTCAGGTAAATCTTTTGTTGTATGGAGAGCCACTTGCAGTGTTTTCTAGTTGGTGAAATGTGCTCTCTTCTGGGTATGTTTAGGGCCGCTCTTAGCGCATTGTTCTGCAGTATCTGCAGTTTGTTGAGTATGGACTTATTGGCACCTAAGTAGAGACCATTACAGTAGTCCAATTTGGACTGTATGAGTGCTCTGGCTAGTGTAAGGCAATTGCTGGATGACAGTAGTGGTCTGCACGCCCTGATCAGCTTGCCTCTGTAGGCGGTGGCTGAGGCAAACATGTTTACTTTTTTGGTTACGTTGGAATTGGCGTCGAGGTAAAAACCTAGTGTTTTTACGTCTTTGGCAATGGGTATGTTGTTTCCATCTATGCTTATGCTTGTGTAGTTGGGGCTACGTTTTTTAAGGTTAGTTGTTGAGCCAACCAGGAGGATTTCAGTCTTGTCATCATTCAGGCAGAGGCCGTGGAGGGTCGTCCATGCCTAAATGATGGTGTAGATTTAATCTATTTGAGAAACAGCTGTGTCATAGATGCCTGACAAGGGGAGGAGTATCTGGGTGTCATCTGCATAGTTGGTGTAGGTGACACCTAGAAGGTCCAGTTTATCAAACAGTGGCTTTGTAAAGATATTGTACAAAGTGGGAGAGACGCATGATCCTTGTGGCATGTCGCAGGTGATAGGTATGGGGTCGGCCGCTGCCGAAGGTGAGAAGACACGCATGGTCCTGTTGTTGAGGAATGACTCAATCCATGTGATGGCTGTGCTCGAGAATTTGACTGCTGAGGCAAGGTGATCACAGAGTACCTTGTGGTCGACCAGGTCGAATTCTGCCGACAGGTCTAAGAGGAGTAGGATGCCCACTCTTCCTTTGTCTTTTAGTTAGTCAATCTGGCTTCTGAGGTCAACAAGGGCAGTTTCTGTTCCATGTTGAGGTCTGAAGCCATATTGTTGCGTTCCTAATAGCTTGTTAGTCTCTAGATAGTTTTGAATTTGCAAGTATGCAACCCTCTCTAGAATTTTTAATAGGAAATGGACCGTTGTGATCGGTCTGTAGTTTGTGGGTGTAGCTGGATCTAGCGTTTGTTTCTTGAGTAATGGGAGTACCCATGATTCCTTCAGGTTACAGGGTACGGAGTTGCTGGAGAATGATGAGTTGATTTATTTGGCGATGAATGGGGCCAAGTCTCTGGCCGCATTCTTTATGATCTGTGCTGGTCAGCTATCACCCTGACAGTTCGAGGGTTTCAATGAGGTTATCGTTTTTTGTACCTCTGGTACTGATATGTTGGTGAATTTAAAGCCTGAGGTTTGATGCGAGGAGGTAGGACTTGTCGGATTCATTGGGCTGTGGGTGGTTAGTTGGTGCCGTTTGTCCGCTATTTTGGTCTGAAGGCCTTTGATTTTGTTTGCAGGTACATTTTGGATGCTGGTGCACCAGAGTTTAACCTTAAGGCAGGTGTCCTGGGGGGCGGGGTTGGGATTTTCCAGCTCTCTCAAGATGTTAAACAACTCTTTGGTGCTGGAGCCTACTTGGGTTATTCTATCATTGAAGGTCTCTCTTTTGGTGCGAATGATCTCGCTTTTGTATTTAGCTGTAATATTCACTAGTTTGGTTTTATTCTCTGCAGATGGGGTGTTTTTCCAAAGTGTTTCTAGTTTCCTTTTTTTCTGTACGTAACAACTTTAATTCAGGGGAAAACCAGAAGTTCAAAAGAGCTCTTGGTTTCCCACTGTGCATTTTTAGCGGGCCGATAATATCAATGGCTTTGGCCATGGATTTGTTGTAGGTGTCTACCAGAAGGTTAGTGTCTCTTGTGAAGGGTAGAGCATTTAGTGTCAGGATTACTATAGGTAAGATGGCCTCAGCAGTGATGTTCTGTTTATTTCTCATGGGACACGGTGGTGCAACAGGGCTTTTTTTCTTCTCTATGCTGTTTATGTTAAGCTCAAAGGATAGGAGGTTGTGGTCAGTCCAAGGTTGGGGTGATGACTCATTCATTGTGATGTTGCAATTTAAGTCTACTACCCAGTCGAGTATCCTGCCTTTCTCGTATGTTGGATCATTTTTTGTGAGAATCCAAATTCTGACAAGGCGTTGGCTAATAATAAGGAAGGTAAATCATTCGGGTCATTATAGCCAAGGTTGAAATCTCCTAGGATAAGGTTTTGTGTGGCTGATTTATTGTTGTCAGCAGCTAATGATGATATGTCTTCCTCGAATGATCCTATGGGACCTGGAGGCCTGTATATTAGGTGGATGGTGATGGTACTTTTGGGCGATGTTTGGAATTTAACTAAAAGGAGTTTGCATGAAGCGATGGGTGTAGAAGTGACTGTTCTCATGTCTACGGTAGACCTGAAGTTAATGGCGATACCTCCACCTCTAGAGTTAGGTCTATCAGCTCTTAGGATAGAGTAGTTGTTGGGACAACTGGGGAGAGTGATGGGCCTGCAGCAGCATGCAGCTATGTTTCTGTAATTGCGAGGAAGTCAAGATTGTTTTACAAGATGATGTCTGCAATCTCTGTAGCGTGGGCTACAAGGGACCTGGCATTTATTAAGGCTCCTTTTATGGACTGCCTCTGGGGGGTTTTGTAGGCTGTGGATTCTTTTAGGTTATCGTGAGGTCTTTTGTGAGTTATTTCTGGTCTGTGCGTTCTTTGGGGATTTTTATAGTAGTCTTAAGGTTATATTTGGGGGTATGGCTACAGTGGGTATAGATCCTGGATCTTAGTCTAGAGTTTCTGACCGTGGTGTTGCGGCAAGTGGTAGGTATGCCTGCTATGAGTTTAGGTATGTTTTTGGCAGTGATGATGATGGGGGGTGGATTTTTACTGTTCCAAATTGAGGCTTGGTGTAATTTAGGTAGGAATAATGTAGGCCTGATGGTTGAGTCCAAACTAGAGGTATTCTGTGCAGGTGAAAGGGGGGTGGCCTTGATCCCGAGGCTGAAGGCTGTAGCAAGGCTATGGTTGGGGTGCCACGGGTACTCCATCTGGGCTGGGTTGAGGATCCAGGTGTCAAACCTGGTGATGGTGAGTAGCAGCAGGATAATGCCGAATATGCTGATCATGATGTGGCAACTAACTGGAGGACACGTTAAGGGTGTAGACAGGGTGAAGTCATGGGCATATCAAAGATATCCTGAGTGGTACAGCAACAAGTTTGCAGTGCTTGGGGTGCTAGCAAGTGAGAACACAGTAAGAGGTAATAGGCTGGCTCAGTCTGCAGTATGGATAGTGAGGCATCTCCTGGGTGGACTGGTCCGATGATGGACGAGGTAAATACAAGCAGGGAATGAGCCTGGGTAAGTCTCAGCAAACCAAATAGGCTAGTTCTACAGAAGCAAATGTAAGTACAATCAAGCAGGGGCCTGGGTAGTTCTAGGCATCAAGTTAGGCTAGTTCAACAGTAGCACATGTAAGTACAATCAAGCAGGGTCCTGGGTAGGTCTAGGCATCGAGTTAGGCTAGTTCAACAGTAGCACATGTAAGTATAAACAAACAATGGGCATGAGTAGGTCTAGGCATCAAGTTAGGCTAGTTCAACAGTATCACAGGTACATATAAGCAAACAATGTTCCTGGGTTGGTCTAGGCCTCAAGTTAGGCTAGTTCAACAGTAGCCTATGTAGGTACAGTCCAGCAGGGGCCTGGAACGAGCATGGCAATAAAAGTAGGCTAGTTCAACAGTGGCATAGATAGGTACAAACCAGGGTGTGGGCTTAAGGTGGTTCTAGGCAATATTGCGGGCTAGTATGATAATAATGGAGATGCGTACCAACAGTGGCAGAGGCCAGGTGGTGCTAGACACGTGCAA
This sequence comes from Ambystoma mexicanum, assembly GCF_040938575.1. NCBI lineage: Eukaryota > Metazoa > Chordata > Amphibia > Caudata > Ambystomatidae > Ambystoma > Ambystoma mexicanum. The sequence goes on from NC_090930.1 coordinate 453,816,094, forward strand.
ACAATAGTACGCAACAAGTAGTCCGATGAGAATAGCAGTATATACAAGGTATGCCAGTTACAAAGGGAACACCGACAGTCATACGTTCATACAGTAGTAGTCTTTGTAATATCCCGGGAATGTAGCGATATATTTTGGCAGTGTGAACAGAGATATTGATAGTTAAAATGCAAATAATGTCAACTGGAGAGTGGTTCTGCCATTATCTAATGAAACATTAATGTTTAAGCATTAGATTTCAAAATGGTACAGTGACAGGGAAGGGAGGCACCGTCTGTTTCCACTAAATGTCTGCCACCGAGCTTGTAGTGCTGGTTGACGTGAAAAACAGAACATGCACGCTTGTAGTCGAGGTGATGGAAGTTGCCTGTGGGTTTCGACAACAATCGTGGGTAATGTCAGGTTTATATATAGACTGCTATGTGTTGTTTGGAGGCAAACATGTTCTTGTTATTGGAGATTTGTTGCTATTAACTCCTGTGAAAGGTCCACAAATCTTCAAGATTTTTTAATCATAGGATGGTCAAAAAACTATCGGCAGTATTGGTAATGCCAATCACTGGAATTATTTTGAATATAAGGAGCTAACTATTTATTTGAAGCAGTTGTAGATTTTGAGTATGGAGGAATGCTAAAAACATTTGTATAGGTTTCTTTGAGGATCATATGAAAACAGTATTAAAAGGTAAATTGATTTCTAACATATTTCATGCAGATTTCACTGGAATTGATTTCAAGTTGAATCTGCAACAAAAACACATTCCTTGTGTTTCTTTGATGTCTACACTTGCAGAGTGTGACAGGTTCAACTCTGTAATGCTGAGTTTTGAAAAGGAACCAATTGTAGAGATAACATATTGTGATGTTCTAGATGGTCACCTTATGCCACTGGAATTGGATAAAACAGGAAAAATATGATTAAAAAAGTTGGAAAAATCACTTTATAAAATGGTAGGTCTAGAGTCTGTTTTAAACTGTGCATAAATGCACGAGGTATGTTAAATTGGAACTTGAGTGTTGAAATTGGCCTAGAGGGAAAAGTGGCTGCAGTCAACACTTTTCCATACAGTACAAGTATAAAATATATTTTAATTAAGTTTGATCTTGTAGAGGAACCTCACTTGGTTTGGCGTACCTCTGCAAGATTTATGATTTTTAAAGATCTTTGGAAAAAGAGCACAATTTCCATTGTGTTCTGCATATGCAATACCTGTGCATAAATCACAAGGATTGGCTTTGGATGATGCACTGATAGACATAGGTCAAACTGTTTTTAAAGTACATCTGTCAAATTTAGTATGCGTAAAAAACCAAGAAGGATTGTTTTTTTATTAAACTTTGATTAGTGAACGTGACAGCTAACATTTTATGTATTTAAGAGTACAATAGGTTACATCACGTGTATGCTTCTTATCTTGACTTGTTAGCAACACCTGTAAGACGTATTTCACCAAAAAATAAGCAACAAGCAAAGTCACATTCAAAGAAAAACCTTCAACATAAGAAGACATACTAGCAGTGGTAGAAAGTCATGTAGAGTTCAAGTATTCCCATTGCAGGTTTAGTAATGAAATGGGTTGAATGTTACTCAAATGCAGGTTTGTGTATGATGTTTCAAAGGAAATCGCTCATGCAAATAGTAATTTCATCATATGAAACAAACTATGCATTGGACTTAAAAGTTAAAATGTCGGTAAATGAAAGGCCACAACACATACATTCTGAAATGTCAATTTCGACATGCAGTGGCTGCTGAAACAGAATGAGTGGATTTTCGTGGTGCCCAATAATTTCTAGGGAATATGCTGGAGGTATTAGAAAAAGAGAAAGCAAGTGTGGACAATTTCATAGGAATGTCCTAATAGTGGAATGAATATTGCCCACAATATCATGAACAAGAAATGTGTTGAAACCCTTTGGAAAGGTTTTTTATCTCGAAGTACCAGAAGTGTATGTTTAAATGATCTTGTAATGAAAGCTCACCATGATATGATATGTAGGCAGTGTGGTTGTTATTTCAAATCATCACTTCAAAATCTAAACTATAATACATCTTTTAATTATGTTCGACAGACACAGATTGGATGGTACAAAGATCAATACCCCAATTTTAAACTTTGTGAATTCTCTGGTGTCAATTTGTAATAACACATTTAAAACATGTGCTATAATATTTCACAAGGGTGTATCTATCCATAGTCAACATTTTGTTACTTGAGTGCACATAGAAGTAGATTGGCTTGTGTGCAATGACTTCTACGGTATCACACACAACTAGATTGCTTAAGAGTTTATAGAATGCCTTTATAATATTATCAGAACCAAAGTTTTAACATTGTTGTGCCTTTTGCAATGGCAATGTATATACACAATAAAGAGTATTAATAAGGAAATGTACTATGTTTTATTTTTAGTGACTAATGTATACACATTTGTGCATTTACTAATATTGTATCAATGTAAATGCTTGAAAAGATTTCTAGTTTTAGTTTATTTTCATAGTCATCGATTAGTGTGTATGCTGGCAACAAGAGAACACACACTATTAAAGAATTGATAATACTTGAATGTAGCATATGATTAAAGAAGAAAACTTGGTACACATTTAGTAACTTTTTTTTAAGATGAATATGGTAGAGAATTATAATAATGAACATTCGACAATCTTCTACTACTGTTTTATTATGTAAACATTAACAGGGTAATTCATAGAATTGCGCAGAAAAGTGTCGCAAGCGGCTGGCACAGAGAGTCCGCGTGCGATTGTCTGCGCCAGGCGCGTGCGCCAAAACCAATTTCCGCGCACACACCGTATTCATGGATTTTAGGCTCCCAAACCAGCCGTGGCGCAGAGTATCGCAGCGACCCTGCAGCAGCGCCAGTAACGCCCCCAAGAACGCCCTCGCGCAAGGAAAAACCATCAAAAACACTAAATCATCGCAAAGGGCTGCGCTAATCCTGGACCAGTTGATAGGGCTGCCAAACAAGGAACGCAAAGCAGGTAACGTGCATATCAGGGGAACGCGGGAAGCTTTACATGCGATTAGACAGGGTACGTGTATGACAGGGGTACGCGTGAAGTTAAACACGCGATTAGCCACGGTACGTGTATTACAGGGGTACGCAGGAATTTTCACACGCGATTTGGCTGGGTACGTGTATGACAGGGGTACGCGTGAAGTTTTACACGCGATTAGCCAGGGTACGTGTATTACAGAGGTGCGCGGGAATAATCACACGCGATTTGGCTGGGTACGTGTATTACAGGGGTGCGCGGGAATCATCACACGCAATTTGGCTGGGTACGTGTATTACAGGGGTGCGCGGGAATAATCACACGCAATTAGGCTGGGTGGGTCCTCACAGGTGTACCCTGTACACCCTCCACGGCCCCTGCAGGCAGCCCACAAAACAGGGGACTACCCTGCACACCTGCTGATGTCTCCCACCACCCCAACCCCCCCAGCAGTGTGGGGCACCCTCCACCAGGCCCCCACCCATGTCTCCCACCACCCCCACCCCCCAGCCACCATGGGCAGCCCCCACCAGGCCCCCACCCATGTCTCCCACCACCCCCACCCCCCAGCCACCATGGGCATCCCCCAACAGGCCCCCACTCATGTCTCCCACCACCCCCACCACCCAGCCACCATGGGCAGTCCCACCAGGCCCCCACCCATGTCTCCCACCACCCCCACCCCCCAGCCACCATGGGCAGCCTCCACCAGGCCCCCACTCATGTCTCCCACCACCCCCACCCCCCCAGCAGTGCAGGGGCAGCCTCCACCAGGCCCCCACCCATGTCTCACACCACCCCCACCACCCCAGCAGTGCAGGGGCAGCCTCCACCAGGCACCCACCCATGTCTACCACCACCCCCACCCCTCAGCCACCATGGGCATCCCCCACCAGGCCCCAACCCATGTCTCCCACCACCCCCACCCCCCAGCCACCATGGGCAGCCTCCAACAGGCCCCCACTAATGTCTCCCACCACCCCCACCCCCCCAGCAGTGCAGGGGCATCCCCCACCAGGCCCCCACCCTTGTCTCCCACCACCCCCACCCCCCAGCCACCATGGGCAGCCTCCACCAGGCCCCCACTCATGCCTCCCACCACCCCCACCCCCCCAGCAGTGCAGGGGCATCCCCCACCAGGCCCCCACCCATGTCTCCCACCACCCCCACCCCCCAGCCACCATGGGCAGCCTCCACCAGGCCCCCACTCATTGCCTCCCACCACCCCCACCCCCCCAGCAGTGCAGGGGCATCCCCCACCAGGCCCCCACCCATGTCTCCCACCACCCCCACCCCCCCAGCAGTGCAGGGGCAGCCTCCACCAGGCCCCCACCCATGTCTCCCACCACCCCCACCCCCTAGCCACCATGGGCAGCCTCCACCAGGCCCCCACTCAAGTCTACCACCACCCCCACCCCCCAGCAGTGCTGGGGCAGCAACACCAGGCCCCCACTCATGTCCAACTCATGTTTCCCACCACCCCCACTCCCCCAGCCACCATGGGCATCCCCCACCAGGCCCCCACTCATGTCTCCCACCACCCCCACCCCCCAGCCACCATGGGCATCCCCCAGCAGACACCCCACCCATGTCTCCCACCACCCCCACCCCCCAGCCACCATGGGCAGCCTCCACCAGGCCCCCACTCATGTCATCCCACCACCCCCTCCCCCCCAGCAGTGCAGCGTTAGCCTCCACCAGGCCACCACCCATGTCTCCCACTCCCCCACCCCCCAGCCACCATGGGTAGCCTCCACCAGGCCCCCACCCATGTCTCCCACAACCCCCACCCCCCAGCAGTGCAGGGGCAGCACCACCAGGCCCCCACTCATGTCCAACTCATGTCTCCCACCACCCCCACCCCCCCAGCCACCATGGGCATCCCCCACCAGGCCCCCACTCATGTCTCCCACCACCCCCACCCCCCAGCCACCATGGGCAGCCTCCACCAGGCCCCCACTCATGTCTCCCACCACCCCCACCCCCCAGCAGTGCAGGGGCATCCCCCACCAGGCCACCACCCATGTCTCCCACCACCCCCACCCCCCCAGCCACCATGGGCAGCCCCCACCAGGCCCCCACCCATGTCTCCCACCACCCCCACCCCCCAGCAGTGCAGGGGCATCCCCCACCAGGCCACCACCCATGTCTCCCACCACCCCCACCCCCCCAGCCACCATGGGCAGCCCCCACCAGGCTCCCACCCATGTCCCCCTGCCCACAGGCCCTGACAATCCTCAAGCATGGGCCTCATGGCCAGCCACCCCAGCCCAAAGACACAACCAAGTATTACATGCACCCATGATACTACTCCAATGGAAACAATGTAAATCAACACATGTGTCTCACACACACACAATGGTTGCAAGTGAACCTGAAAACCCATATCATGACATGCATGAAAACAATGAGATAAAACCACACATTGAAGAATTAAAAAATCCAAATAATGTATTAATAACAACAGTAATGGCAATCAAAATGAAACAAAATACACAAGTAAAAAAAAACAAAATTAAGCTGGCTGTCCCTTTTCAAATTAAAATCAATAAATGATAATCCTAAAAAATTTCTTCCAAAGTTCAAGTCCATAAAAAGGAAATGAAGGGAAAAAAGAAAATGAAAACCATTGCTCCATGGAAAAAAATATCCATAGTAAAAAAAATATCCAAATCCAAAGTCCATCTATGTACAAAGTATTCAGGGTCCATCATCCCAACAGAAGAAATGAAACCTACCAAAAAACCTAAAATCTAAAATGGAAATATATACAAAAGGTGGAGCAGTGTCCGTCGACTCCAAATAAAAATAAACTATAAAGGAAACCTATCACTAAATAACTATATACAATGGCGGCGGGCCAGTCCAGCGGCTCACTTAGTGGTGTTCCGGGCCAGGGCATCATCGAACTCCTCGTCTATGTCCCGGAGGCGGTCCTGTTCCATGGCCCCGAGGGTCCGCAGGGACGCTGACATGTTCACCTCCAACTCCCTGCGGATTGCCTCAAGGCCCTCGGCCCGCCTCAGGGCCCCCCGTATGGAGTTCTCCACCCTGACCATCGTGAGCCGCACCTCTTCCGTCCGCTGCCGCTCCGCATCTATGGCGTGGCCCAACCGCTGCCACACGGAAGACACTTCCCGTCCAGGGTCCTCCTGCCCTCCGGCCGATGCCTGCCCCTCCGATGTTGAAGGCCCCGAGCTATCGTGGCTCCCACCTACAGCCTCCTGCTGCTGCAGCTGCTGCTGTCCATGTGCCCTGTCCGATGGTGCCTGCACATCCTCCTCCAGCTGGGGTGCAGTCGTTGATGTGGCCACCCCTGCTGGACGTCGACTCTCGACTGTGGCAGGGATCTGTTGTCCACCAGCCTGGCCGCACAGTCGGAGGCAGCTCCACAGGGCTCCAGGTGACACATGGGTGGGAAGATGGCATGGAGGACGACTGGGGCATAGGGGGTTCCGTGGAGGAGGGGGTCGGAACAAGGTCCAGGAAACGGAGGAATCCAGCTCTGGTGAGCTGTCCCAGTGGGTCAACGCAGTCAACGAGCAATGCAAGAAGACGTGCAGACTCATCATGAAAAGACGCAACCTTCCAAAGAGGGCATCATACTGCCCCAGGACATGCTCCACCAGGACACCAATTTCAGTGGCAGTGAAGCTGGTGCCCCTCTGCCTCCTTGGCCGGGGGTTGCCACTGGTGCCAGATGTTGCAGTGCCCGACATGGCAACCCCAGAGGCAGGAGTGTGTGGGCAACTGGGTCCTGGGGCTGGGCTGTGGGGCGATGTAAAAGCAGTCGGGAGTCTTCGGTTCCAGCAGGGGTGGTCACAGCAACAGCACCCCTGGCTGATGTGCAGGCAGCAAATGGCAGGGCACGTGGGCAGCAGGCAGTCAGGCAGCAGCAGATGGCAGGTGGGAGCATGCTCGGGGCTCTGGGGGGCAGTAATTTGGCCTTCTGGGCAGGAGCGTGGTCTTCCGTGTGTGAACGCGTGGCCAGCTTGATACGGAGTGATATTGCACGTGAAAATCCAGCACGTCTGCGTGTAATTCGAGGAAAGACCCTTAGCGCGTAAGCGCGTCAGCACACGTCTGTACATTCATTGGCCCAAAGGCCACCAGCGTATGCGGGTCTATGAAGTCACGTGCACGTTGAATATGGCACATGTTTGAAATGTTGCGTGTTAAAAAAATGAAAGACACGTCCGAGTGTCAAAGCGTGTAATTGGTGGAAATAGTGCGTACACGCGGAAGTGACAAAGCGTGTAATTGGTGGAAAGAGCGCATACACGCGGAAGTGACAAAGCATGTAAATGGTGGAAATAGCGCGTACACGCGGACGTGTCAAAGCGTGTAATTGGTGGAAATAGCATGTACACGCGGAAGTGACAAAGCGTGTAATTGGTGGAAATGGCCTAGCGCGTACACGCGGAAGTGACGCTGGACGTGTGGGCCTGCATAAAAGGTACGTGTAGAACACCATTTCCTTGTACGTGCTTTTCGTGGAGAGCGAGTGGGTGAAATCTGTACTTCTTGTCAGTTCACACGCGATTTACTTCACGGCGTTTCAAGTTCGTACTCCCTGTTACCTCTGAAAGCTTTTTCTCTTTTTTCTCTTTTTCTGGTTTTCCTGGGCCTGTTCCCTCAAACAGTGTTCCCTTCTACTGTTGTCCTGTCTCCTCAGACAGCGTACAATTCTTCTTTTGGCGGGGGTGTTGCCAACCAAACGCGCTTCTTTTTCACGCTCTTTTTCCTGGCAGACGGTGAGTCAAGCACGTATCTAACATCTGTGCTTGCCCCGTGTGTAGCCTACCCCTTCATAGGTCATTCTAGGCTGCGTGTGACACGCATACATTCATTCTTGTGTTACTGGGTGCCACAGCGTAGTGCAGGTTTTTTTTCCGCACACGTGGTCTAGGAGGGGTTGCGTGCACGTCATCTCCCTTTTTTGGGCTTCCTGTGCGTTGCGTGACCCGTCATCTTTCCCCAGGGGTCACATTCAGCCTTGCTAGAGCACTAGGGAAAAATCACCATCTGGTACCCAACCCCTTTGACCCCCAATTGCCCAGGACAATAGTTTACAGCCACTCCCATACGCACATTAACATCAGTGCCATGGTTGGGAGGCGAGGAATCCGTAAGGGTGGCAAAGGTGGACGAGCCACAAGTGGTGGCCGTGGTGGATCCGGTAGGGGACGTGGTCGTTACTTGCAGGGTGACCCTGTCCCCCATGTGTGGAGGACCAGCCAAGGGCACCCATAATCCCCCCCCTGGTTGAGGCTGATGTGGCTGACACCATCCATGCTCAGCCCTTGTTGGACCAGCCCATTGTGGCACCAGACCTGGCTGACTCCATGGCTGACTTCCAGGTCAGCAGGCCTATGACACCTGCGCTGGTTCACGTTGAAGTCATCAGGCCACGTGGATCAGGGGCAGCAAGGTCATCTGCTGCCCCAAGTAGGCAGGGTGGAGAGGCTGCAGGGGCAGCTGCGGCTCCATCCACCCCAGCTCTCACACACCCAGCCAGGACAGTGTCGGTCCTAGTCCATCCTGCTGACATTCCCCCTGACACCATTACACTTGAGCCAATGCCTGCACCAACTCCCATGCTGAGTGTGCAATCCCACACTCCTGATACAGAGTCCACCAGGGCTCCTGCCCCTAGTGTCCAGAGCGGCGCAGGACACTCAGGATCACCACCACCTTCCAAGCGGAAGAGGAAGAGTGCTCGTCCGGCACAGGCTGATGCCCCAGACACAGCTACACAGTCCGGCCCGTCGAGGAAGCCCAGCTTCACGGATGCCGAACTGAATGCACTTGTCGAGTATGTGTCCGCACATGATAACGAGATGGTCATTGTTGCAGGATCCAAGACCACACCTGCACAACGCCAGGCACACTGGCAGACCGTTGCGGACATCGTAAGTGCCCTTGGAATCGTGAGGCGCACAGCCAATGATTGCTATAAGCACTGGAATGACCTAAAGCGCAGGGCAAAGAATAAGCTGGCCTCAAGTCATGCCGCAACTTTAGTGACTGGAGGAGGGTCTCCAGTAGAAGACATGGAACTCACTCCACATGAGTCAGTCGCTGGGACCTACGTCACGGAGGAACAGATCCAAGGCGTGGGAGATCTGCCTGATTATGAGGCATTGTCCGGTGAGTGCACATGCATGTGTGTGTCATCCATGTGCATGGTGTGTGTGTGAGGGCTTCTGTTTGTGTGCCAGGTGAGGGTGTGTGTGCCTGAGTCGTTTGGGTCACCCAAGTGCTTCATGTTATACATTCTGCGCAGCAGCATTTGGCCATAGCAGTATCCCTTCTGCCAACAGTAGACATCTAGCCCAACAGCACGCCAGTTGCCCTTGAAGTGTCACCTTGCCACAACATTGTTGCTTATTTTTCTCTGTTCATTCAGGCAGATTGTTTGCATTCCACCACTTTTACTAGGCATTTCTCAGTCCTCTAGTGACATGTCTGACATGGCTATGGTAAAGTGGAGTGACTTTGTTACCTGGATATCATTTGTTCACACATGTCCCTGTGCAATCGGACCATTTTGGACTGGCAGCTCCAGGTGAAAAATCAGACCTGTTTGAATTAGAAAAGCTATTACATGAGGGCACTGGACTGAATGAATAAGTGCTGCCCTCCTCTCCATCTTCTCTCAATAGCAATGGTACATGCCATCTGTGTTTTGGCATGTGTATTTCACCTGGCAATCACAGGCCAATGTGTGATGCCACTGCCAGGCAGCATGCAGAAAATGTGTTCATCTTCCATCTTGGTGTCATCAGTGTGTGCCATTTGCCTGCCCTTCATACGCAGTGAGGGTGCATGCATGGGAGGGTTTTAGTCATGTGGGACATGTGTCAATCAAGTACTGGTTCTGTTGCTTCTCAGCCCTCATTGTGTGCCATGGTGCTACGGCCTGTTTCCATTTGTTTGCTTTTATGTCTTTGCAGGGGAAGACGCACCTGATACTGCTGGGATTGTGGAGATGGTTCAGACCCAGGAGGGGTCCGAGGGCCGACCGACCACCAGTGAGGGACGTGGTGTGGTGGTGGGTGAGAACCCACAACTGCTGCAGGTCGTGCTCTGAAGGGGTGTCTCTGGCTGCACCTCCCCCGAGCTGTACTCAGGTGTTGATTCGGATGATGAGACCTACGTGCCGTCGCAGGTGAGTGTTCCTGGGAGGGATTCTATTCTGTCCCACCCACCTGCACCGGGGTCAGAACCCACAATGGGGATGTCAGTGTTGGCAGCTTCGCCTTTGGTGGTTACGGATGCAGGGTCACACTCCACGACATCTGATCCTGTTCCTGGGCCAGCAGATCAGAGGGGGAATGCAGTCCTGCAGCCTCAGGCAGTGCCGGCACAGCAAGGCGCAGTTCGCCTTGCCCCAGACAGGTGTGGTGCCCGCCGACGTGGTGGCCGTACGCCACCTGGCAATACCGCATGGGAGCAATCCATTTACGGTATGGCAACCCAACATGCATCATCATCAGAGATGATGGCTCAGGCCATGGATAGGGTGGCCACTTACATTGTCCCCCCCGAAAGGCCGATGGAGCGACTACAGCAGGCAACCGACTCCATCTGCCAGTCACACAGGGAGGACATGTTGGCGTCCAATAGGGACAGGCGGGCGGTACTGGCGACTCTGCAGGAAGCCATCTCCATAGAGTCCCAGGGCCACAGGGAAGCCCTGAGGCTGGAGCTCCTTCACCTCAGGACGACTCTTGTTGAGCTTGAGGCTTCAACAAACCGAAGGACAGAACAGCAGCTGGAGCGTCTCACCCGTACACTCTCAGCTGAGATGCAGGCAACTAGGGCGGAGGTCCGGGCATCCTGTGAGTTGTTGCATGGGGACCTCCGCACACTCATCCTCCAGAACGAGACCTACCACACCCGCATGCTTGCAGCCATGGAGGAACAGACTAGGGCCTTGCGTGGTCTGCCTCCCATAGTGCAACCACCTCCGGATGCAGCTGCACAGGGTGATAATAGCGACAGCAGTGATACTCCCCCAATAGGGTAGCCGTGTGGGCCATGAGCCCATGGAGGTGTTTTTTTTCGCAAGATCCACACAGGTGGGTTTTGGTATGCACCCTGTCCTCGGACCTCCTGGGTACCTCCCCAACCCCCCCGGGCCCATTAATGGCCATTTTTGATTTTTTTTTTTTTATCTTTATTTTTATTTTTTTTGGGACAATGTGTTGCCTTCTGTGGCTCCTGTGAGCATACACTGCATTGTGGCTGGGCACATGCAGGCTTGTCATGTATTTGGTTCAGATGCTTGGGTTTTTGTCACACACACCCCTCCTGCTTCCCATTTCCATGGGCTTGCAAAGGGTGTGCCCAAGTGACATTGACCTACATGGTGACATTGGACTCCCACTACATGTGTGGGTAGTCTAGTCAATACTGTGTATACATTCCTAGTGCATATTGCTGTTGTGTTGTACACTGCATGTTGCATTGATGTGTAACTCATCATCCGTGTCTACCTCCTAATTTGCAGGTCCTTTCCTCATGTCTACACAAGGCCCTCTACTTTGGAGATGGGGTCCATGTTGGCAGCAGTGCACCTACAACTCTACATGGCGGCAACACTTTACAGTTGGAAGTGGTGGGAGTGCAGGCATTTCCAGGTGGTGAGACTACTAATTCCTTACATTCGTAATGTCATGTTAATGGTAGTTTTGAGGGTCAGTAGCTGATAAGTGTTATTGCTAAATACCTGCTCAAGTGTTTTGTTGGTCCTGCATTACTGTGAGCATTTCAGGTGTCGCGAGTTTCAATTAGGGACACTGTACATTATGACACTTGTGTCATGTTGTGGGGATTACTTTGTTTACCTGCACATAGCATGACATGGCAGGGTGTGTTGTGTTGCGGTGCTGGGGATGGGTTGGGTGACATGGCACTGTCCTCATGTTGCATTTTGCAAGTGGGTATTCATTTTAGCTGCATGAACGTGTTTTTTCACGAAACTGCATTGGTGGTGTCTGTGAAGGTAGGGATGCACGCATTGTAACACTTCCAGGTGAACAATCTCAGGCTGATATGGTTTTGACGGTTCATTCTCCAGACATTCAGGATCAGTGTCAGGTTGAGTCATCATTGATTGTCAGATGGTATGTGCCAGGGCAGTGTGCACTCCACAGGGGTGTGATTTCTATGTGAAGTAATTAGCCACTAGCTGTGTACGGGCTGCCTCCCCCCGTGCCCTTCCCCTCCCATGCGCAGCGGCTGTGCATGTGGTTGGGGATGTGGGGCCACCACCATGTCCACGGCCAGGCCCCGGCGTGTTGCAACGTTGTGCAGGACACATGCTGCCACTATGATCCTGCACACTACTGGGGGAGCGTATAACAGCTGCCCGCCAGAACGGTCAAGGGAGCGAAAGCGTGACTTAAGCACTCCGAATGTGCGCTCCACTATGCCCCGGGTTGCAATGTGGGCTGTGTTATATCTTACCTCGGGTGGCGTGGTGGGGTTCCAAATTGGCGTCATCATGTCGGGGCTGAGAGGGTAGGCACTGTCCCCTGTGGAGGTGGTGATTGGTATCATTGGTGGGGTTGTGACCTTGCTCAGTATCTGACATGCATGCATGTGCAGTGGCATTCATACTCACCAAGCAGCCATGTATCGCCATGCCGCCCAGCTTCTAGGTCCCGGCTTAGGGTGGACATTCGGTAAATGAAGCTGTCGTGGGTGGACCCGGGATAGTTGGCATATACTGAGGCGATGATTCCCTTGGCATTACATACTACCTGCACATTGATGGAATGCCAGTGCTTGCGGTTCCTATAGATGTGCTCAGATGCCCTGGGGGGACGTAGAGCCACATGGGTGCAGTCGATGGCACCTAACACTTTGGGGAATCGTGCCACACCGTAAAAATCCAGGGCGGCAGCATGCCTTTCTGCAGGTGTTCTGGGCAGGTATATGTGCCTGCGGACTGATGGGCGTGCAGTGATGATGTTCAAGACCTGGTGTAGGCAGCGTGACTGCGTGGCCTGAGACACCCCACCCACTATGGCACTTGTCCGCTGAAATGATCCAGTGGCTAAGAAGTGCAGTACATTGAGGACCTTCTAAAGGGGGCTGAGTGCTTGGGAGCACAGGGTGGGTGATGTGAGGTCATCCTCCCACTCACTCACCAGGTCCAGTATTATGTGAGGTGGAAACCTGTACCTCCCATACACCTGGTCATCAGGCATCCCGAAAAGGCTGGTTCTGGGTGTGAATATTCTGGCCCTGACTATCCTCCTCCTCCTTTGGTAGCCCACAGCCACTGCTGCTAGGAACGGTATATTCATCCTGGCGTCTGAGCTTGTTATTTTTTTTGCGCGCAAATTTATGCGTCGCGGGTCGATGTATGCCTGCTTCCTACTGGCGTACGTGTTTCTTTGCGCTTGTTGTAGGCGAGCGTGTGAAACTTCCCGCGCACCCCTGAAATCCAGTACCCAGCCAATAGCGTGTGGAAATTCCTGCGCACCCCGGTATACACGTGCGCTGCTGTACTCGCGTGTGAAACTTCCCGCGCACCCCTGAAATCCAGTACCCAGGCCAATAGCGTGTGGAAATTCCCGCGCACCCCGGTATACACGTGCGCTGATGTACTTGCGTGTGAAACTTCCCGCGCACCCCTGAAATCCAGTACCCAGGCCAATAGCGTGTGGAAATTCTCGCGCACCCCGGTATACACATGCGCTGCTGTACTCGCGTGTGTAAGTGCCCGCGTACCCCTGAAATACACGTACATAGGCCAATCGCGTGTATGCGCACTTTTGTCCAATTACACGCGATGACACTCTGATGTGCAGTCTTTCCACGTGTGCTCCGTCATCACGTGCTATGAGGGAAACACCCGTGCGGGTCACGTCACAGATGCGCTTACGCGCTGAGGGCCTTTGGTCCAATAGAATCCCGTATGCGTGCTGACGCGCTTACGCGCTAAGGGCCTTTCCTCGAATTTCACGCTGACATGCAGGATTTTCACGTGCCAAATCACTCTGTATAAAGCTGGCCACGCGAAAACACACGGAAGACCACGCTCCTGCCCAGAAGGCCGAATTACTGCCCCCCAGTGCCCCAAGCAGCCTCCCACGTGCCATCTGCTGCTGCTGCCTGCCTGCCTGCCTGCCTGCTACCACCGTGCCCTGCCATTTGGTGCCTGCACATCAGCCATCTGCAGGGGTCCAGTTGCTGTGTCCACCCCTGCTGGAACAGAAGACTCCCGACTGGGATAACATCGCTCCACAGCCCAGCCCCAGGACCCAGTTGCCCACCCACTCCTGCCTCTGGGGTTGCCATGTCGGGCACTTCCACATCTGGCACCAGTGGCAACCCCAGGCCAGAGGGGCCACCGAAGTTGGTGTCCTGGTGGAGCATGTCCTGGGGCAGTATGATGCCCTCTTTGGATCGTCCTGCGCCAGCAAGGAAGGACGGGAGGGTATCTGGGCCGACTGTCTGGTTGCCATCAACGCGGAGGGGGTGGCAACCCGCGACGTCCAGAAGATCAAGAAGCGCTGGGAGGACTTGAGGTCCAGGACCCTCGTGAAGGCCCGGCGCCTCGTGGAGGGGGGCCAGGGCCGCATGAGTTCCATCCAGATGAGGGTCCTGGAACGCGTACGCCCAGCGCTCCACGCCCAGATCCTTGAGAGGGAGACCCGTCTGGAGTTGAGCGGTAAGTGTCCAAGCATTGCTGTGTGAGACAGGGCATGTTGCGGTGTGCTGGTTGTCTGATACTTGCCTGTATGTGTGACATAGGCCATGTATGCATGTATGTGTGCAGGGACATCATGGTAATGCATGTGCGACCAGTGATGTGTGAACCACATGGTTGTTGCATGTGTTTAAATGCGAAATGGGGAGCCCTATGCAGATTTTACACATGAGAGCATGCTAGTCTCTGTTCCTGGACATGGGTGGGGGTGAGGGATGGGTGCTGATGCCAGGTACATATATGGTAGCCATGTCTGTGTGCCTGACCTGCGTGTCTGTGACTTGTGAATGCCATGGATGCATGACACATGTGTGTGACAATGCACAGATTCACTGATGCAGCCTAGTTACCCTTGTATCCGCTGTGTTTGGGGTGTATGAGGCCAGATGGATGTGACTGAGGTGAAGTGTCTGCATGCGATGGGCATGACCCATGATGCATGTGAGTTCCTTATCATTGTATGTTTCAAGAGTCCATTGGACATGTATGGAAATGTCCATGGCATGCACCATGCCTGTTACTGTGTGTGTTTTGCCTGGACTGACCCATGTGTTGTGGAGGGACATGATGGAAGTGGACTGTCTAGGGGACCATTGAACAGTACCCTGATGCTTGTGTTCTATGTCTCCCTCTACGCAGCGGCTAGTGAAGAAGAGGGCGGAGACGGCGCTGTGGAGCAAGGCGGCGGGGATGCCCCCACGGCTGCAGCGGAACGGGTGGGTGAGCCCCACAGGGGCCTGCTACGGCAGAAGACGGTGAGAAGCCCTCCAGGTTGGTGGTTTCCACAGAGGAGGAGGAAGCCACCACTGAGGCACACATGGGGCCTGGTGGGGGCATCCCTGCTGGTGCAAGTGGTGCAGTCCAGGGGCAGGGGCAGGAGGCAGCACAGGTCACTGTGGAGGGGCCTGTGCATGTCGCTGTCCCTGACCCTGTGAGTGCACCACCATGCACCAGCAGGGATGCCCCGTCCCAGGCCCGTCCGCAGGTAGAGGGGATGTCCATGTCACCTGACTCCCCTCCACCTGCGGACGAGGGGACCCGTGTCCGTATGGAGAAGGTCCTGATTGGGGTCGCGATGCGCGTGGGTGCAATTCGTGATGACGTGCGTGCTTCCCGGGAGGAGCACGCACATCATCACGAAGAGCACCGTGCCGACGTGGCCCAATTGGGATCTTCCATCTTCGGGGGTTTCCTGCATGTGTCGGCCAATCTGGCGGCCCTCTCCTCCTCTGTGGAGGCTATACGCCGGTCGTTCTCCTTGCCGTCTTCCGGCCCAGATGCCACCAGGGCCCCCTGTGGACCTGCCCTGACCAATGCAGCCAGCTCGGTGGGGATCCCAGCCCTGCCACAGTCGGGAGTCGGAGGTCCAGCAGGGTTGGACACCACAGCAACTGTACCCCAGCAGATGGAGGATGTGCCGGCATCATCAGGCCGGGCACGTGCACGACGGCGTCGGTGGATTCCATCAGCCTGGATGCCGTCGTGCTGGCAGAGGCAGTTGCGTCAGAGGCAGCAGCAGAGTCAACGTGGGAGGCATCATGGCTCGGGGCCATCAACGTCGGAGGGGCAGGCATCGGCGGGAGGGCAGGAGGACCCAGGACAGGAAGTGTCTTCCGTGTGGCTGCGGTTGGGCCAGCAGATAGGTGCAGAGCGGCGGTGGGCGGAAGAGGCGCGGCTCACGATGGTCAGGGTGGAGAACTCCATGCGGAGGGCCCTGAGGCGGGCCGAGTGCCTCGAGGCAATCCACAGAGGGTTGGAGGAGCAGATGGCGTCGTCCCTGCGGACCCTCAGGGCCATGGAACAGGGCCGCCTCCGGGACATAGATGAGGAGTTTGATGATGCCCTGGCCCGGAACACCACGGAGTGAGCCGCTGGACTTGCCCGCCGCCTTTGTATATAGTTCTTTAGTTTTAGGTTTCCTTTGTTTCTTCTTATGATTTGGAGTCGACGGACACTGCTCCACTTTTTGTATATAGTTGGATTTTAGTTAGGGTATTTTGTAGGTTTCCTTTGTTCAGTTGTGCTCATGGACCCTTGGATGTTTTGTACATAGTTCTTCATTGGATTGTTTTATTTTTTTATTTTTGATTTATTCTCCATGGAGCAATGGTCTTTGCATTTATTTTTCTCTCTCGGATTGATTTTATTTTTAATGTGACTTTGAACAACATTTTTTTGGATTTGGATTTGTAGTTTTGATTTTTTTGGACGGACATGCAGCTTATCTTTTTTTCATTGCCATTGTAGTTTGTTTCATTTCATTTGCATTCCATTTTTTTTAATACAATTTTGTTTTCATACTTCACTGTGTGGTATCATCTCATTGGTTTCATGCATGTCATGTTGGGTGTTTTCCCATTCATTTGCAAACATTGTGTGTGACAGACATGGGTTAATTTGCTTTATGAACATTGGGGGTGTAACATGTAATTCCCATTTCCATGTCGGTGATTGGGTTACTTGGTAGGGCCTTTTGGCTGTGGAGGCTGACCATAACGCACATGATTGGGGATTGTGAGGACCTGGGTGCAGGGGGACATGAGTGGGAGCCTGGTGGGGGCTGCCCATGGTAGCTGGGGGGTGGGGTGGGTGGGAGACATGCGTGGGGGCCTGGTGGGGGCTGCCCATGGTGGCTGGGGGGTGGGGTAGGTGGGAGACATGAGTGTTGGCCTGGTGGGGGATGCCCATGGTGGCTGGGGGGTGGGGGTGGGTGGGAGACATGAGTGGGGGCCTGGTAGGGGCTGCCCATGGTGGCTGGGGTTGGTGGGGGTGGGTGGGAGACATGAGTGGGGGCCTGGTGGGGGATGCCCATGGTGGCTGGGAGGGTGGGGGTGGTGGGAGACATGAGTTGGACATGAGTGGGGGCCTGGTGGTGCTGCCCCTGCACTGCTGGGGGGTGGGGGTGGTGGGAGACATGAGTGGGGGCCTGGTGGGGGATGCCCATGGTGGCTGGGGGGTGGGGGTGGTGGGAGACATGGGTGGTGGCCTGGTGGGGGATGCCCCTGCACTGCTGGGGGGTTGGGGTGGTGAGAGACATGAGTGGGGGCCTGGTGGAGGCTGCCCATGGTGGCTGGGGGGTGGGGGTGGTGGGAGACATGAGTGGGGGCCTGGTGGGGGCTGCCCATGGTGGCTGGGGGGGTGGGGGTGGTGGGAGACATGAGTGGGGGCCTGGTGGGGGGATGCCCATGGTGGCTGGGGGGTGGGGGTGGTGGGAGACATGAGTGGGGGCCTGGTGGAGGGTGCCCCTGGATGCTGGGGGGTGGGGGTGGGTGGAAGACATGAGTGGGGGCCTGGTGGGGGCTGCCCATGGTGGCTGGGGGGTGGAGGTGGGTGGGAGACATGAGTGGGGGCCTGGTGGGGGATGCCCCTGCACTGCTGGGGGGTGGGGGTGGTGGGAGACATGAGTGGGGGCCTGGTGGAGGCTGCCCATGGTGGCTGGGGGGTGGTGGGAGACATGAGTGGGGGCCTGGTGGGGGCTGCCCATGGTGGCTGGGGGGGTGGGGGTGGTGGGAGACATGAGTGGGGGCCTGGTGGGGGATGCCCATGGTGGCTGGGGGGTGGGGGTGGTGGGAGACATGAGTGGGGGCCTGGTGGAGGGTGCCCCTGGATGCTGGGGGGTGGGGGTGGGTGGGAGACATGAGTGGGGGCCTGGTGGGGGCTGCCCATGGTGGCTGGGGGGTGGGGGTGGGTGGGAGACATGAGTGGGGGCCTGGAGGGGGGTGCCCATGGTGGCTGGGGGGTGGGGGTGGGTGGGAGACATGAGTGGGGGCCTGGTGGGGGATGCCCATGGTGGCTGGGGGGGTGGGGGTGGTGGGAGACATGAGTTGGACATGAGTGGGGGCCTGGTGGTGCTACCCCTGCACTGCTGGGGGTGGGGTGGTGGGTGACATGAGTGGGGGCCTGGTGGGGATGCCCATGGTGGCTGGGGGGGTGGGGGTGGTGGGAGACATGAGTTGGATATGAGTGGGGGCCTGGTGGTGCTGCCCCTGCACTGCTGGGGGGTGGGGGTGGTGGGAGACATGAGTGGGGGCCTGGTGGGGGCTGCCCATGGTGGCTGGTGGGGTAGGAGTGGTGCGAGACGTGGGTGGTGGCCTGGTGGAGGGTGCCCCTGCACTGCTGGGGGGTGGGGGTGGTGGGAGACATGAGTGGGGGCCTGGTGGGGGATGCCCATGGTGGCTGGGGGTTGGGGGTGGTGGGAGACATGGGTGGTGGCCTGGTGGGGGATGCCCCTGCACTGCTGGGGGGTTGGGGGTGGTGAGAGACATGAGTGGGGGCCTGGTGGAGGCTGCCCATGGTGGCTGGGGGGTGGGGGTGGTGGGAGACATGAGTGGGGGCCTGGTGGGGGCTGCCCATGGTGGCTGGGGGGTGGGGGTGGTGGGAGACATGAGTGGGGGCCTGGTGGGGGATGCCCATGGTGGCTGAGGGGTGGGGGTGGTGGGAGACATGAGTGGGGGCCTGGTGGAGGGTGCCCCTGGATGCTGGGGGGTGGGGGTGGGTGGAAGACATGAGTGGGGGCCTGGTGGGGGCTGCCCATGGTGGCTGGGGGGTGGAGGTGGGTGGGAGACATGAGTGGGGGCCTGGTGGGGGATGCCCCTGCACTGCTGGGGGGTGGGGGTGGTGGGAGACATGAGTGGGGGCCTGGTGGAGGCTGCCCATGGTGGCTGGGGGGTGGTGGGAGACATGAGTGGGGGCCTGGTGGGGGCTGCTCATGGTGGCTGGGGGGTGGGGGTGGTGGGAGACATGAGTGGGGGCCTGGTGGGGGATGCCCATGGTGGCTGGGGGGTGGGGGTGGTGGGAGACATGAGTGGGGGCCTGGTGGAGGGTGCCCCTGGATGCTGGGGGGTGGGGGTGGGTGGGAGACATGAGTGGGGGCCTGGTGGGGGCTGCCCATGGTGGCTGGGGGGTGGGGGTGGGTGGGAGACATGAGTGGGGGCCTGGTGGGGTGTGCCCATGGTGGCTGGGGGGTGGGGGAGGGTGGGGGACATGAGTGGGGGCCTGGTGGGGGATGCCCATGGTGGCTGGGGGGCTGGGGGTATTGGGAGACATGAGTTGGACATGAGTGGGGGCCTGGTGGTGCTACCCCTGCACTGCTGGGGGTGGGGTGGTGGGCGACATGAGTGGGGGCCTGGTGGGGGATTCCCATGGTGGCTGGGGGGTGGGGGTGGTGGGAGACATGAGTTGGATATGAGTGGGGGCCTGGTGGTGCTGCCCCTGCACTGCCTGGGGGGTGGGGGTGGTGGGAGACATGAGTGGGGGCCTGGTGGGGGCTGCCCATGGTGGCTGGTGGGGTAGGAGTGGTGCGAGACATGGGTGGTGGCCTGGTGGAGGGTGCCCCACACTGCTGGGGGGGTGGGGGTGGTGGGAGACATGAGTGGGGGCCTGGTGGGGGATGCCCATGGTGGCTGGGGGGTGGGGGTGGTGGGAGACATGAGTGGGGGCCTGGTGGAGGGTGCCCCTGGATGCTGGGGGGTGGGGGTGGATGGGAGACATGAGTGAGGGCCTGGTGGGGGCTGCCCATGGTGGCTGGGGGGTGGGGGTGGGTGGGAGACATGAGTGGGGGCCTGGTGGGAGATGCCCGTGGTGGCTGGGGGGTGGGGGTGGTGGGAGACATGAGTTGGACATGAGTGGGGGCCTGGTGGTGCTGCCCCTGCACTGCTGGGGGTGTGGGGGTGGTGGGAGACATGAGTGGGGGCCTGGTGGGGGATGCCCATGGTGGCTGGGGGGTGGGGGTGGTGGGAGACATGAGTTGGACATGAGTGGGGGCCTGGTGGTGCTGCCCCTGCACTGCTGGGGGGTGGGGGTGGTGGGAGACATGAGTGGGGGCCTGGTGGGGGCTGCCCATGGTGGCTGGAGGGTGGGGGTGGTGGGAGACATGGGTGGTGGCCTGGTGGAGGGTGCCCCACACTGCTTGGGGGGTGGGGGTGGTGGGAGACATGAGTGGGGGACTGGTGGGGGATGCCCATGGTGGCTGGGGGGTGGGGGTGGTGAGAGACATGAGTGGGGGCCTGGTGGAGGGTGCCCATGGATGCTGGGGGGTGGGGGTGGGTGGGAGACATGAGTGGGGGCCTGGTGGTGGCTGCCCATGGTGGCTGGGGGTGGGGGTGGGTAGTAGATATGAGTGGGGGCCTGGTGGGGGATGCCCATGGTGGCTGGGTGGGTGGGGGTGGTGGGAGACATGAGTTGGACATGAGTGGGGGCCTGGTGGTGCTGCCCCTGCACTGCTGGGGGGTGGGGGTGGTGGGAGACATGAGTGTGGGCCTGGTGGGGGCGGCCCATGGTGGCTGGGGGGGGTGGGGGTGGTGGGAGACATGGGTGGTGGCCTGGTGGAGGGTGCCCCACACTGCTGGGGGAGTGGGGGTGGTGGGAGACATGAGTGGGGGCCTGGTGGGGGATACCCATGGTGGCTGGGGGGTGGGGGTGGTGGGAGACATGAGTGGGGGCCTGGTGGGGGCAGCCCATGGTGGGTGGGGGAGTGGGGGTGGTGGGAGACATGAATGGGGGCCTGGTGGGGGATGCCCATGGTGGCTGGGGGGTGGGGGTGGCGGGAGACATGAGTGGGGGCCTGGTGGAGGGTGCCCCTGGATGCTGGGGGGTGGGGGTGGGTGGAAGACATGAGTGGGGGCCTGGTGGGGGCTGCCCATGGTGGCTGGGGGGTGGGGGTGGGTGGGAGACATGAGTGGGGGCCTGGTGGGGGATGCCCCTGCACTGCTGGGGGGGTAGGGGTGGTGGGAGACATGAGTGGGGGCCTGGTGGAGGCTGCCCATGGTGGCTGGGGGGTGGGGTTGGTGGGAGACATGAGTGGGGGCCAGGTGGGGTCTGCCCATGGTGGCTGGGGGGGTGGGGGTGGTGGGAGACATGAGTGGGGGCCTGGTGGGGGATGCCCATGGTGGCCGGGGGGTGGGGGTGGTGGGAGACATGAGTGGGGGCCTGGTGGAGGGTGCCCCTGGATGCTGGGGGGTGGGGGTGGGTGGGAGACATGAGTGGGGGCCAGGTGGGGGCTGCACATGGTGGCTGGGGGGTGGGGGTGGGTGGGAGACATGAGTGGGGGCCTGGTGGGGGCTGCCCATGGTGGCTGGGGGGTGGGGGTGGGTGGGAGACATGAGTGGGGGCCTGGTGGGGGATGCCCATGGTGGCTGGGGGGTGGGGGTGGTGGGAGACATGAGTTGGACATGAGTGGGGGCCTGGTGGTGCTACCCCTGCACTGCTGGGGGGTGAGGGTGGTGGGCGACATGAGTGGGGGCCTGGTGGGGGATGCCCACGATGGATGGGGGGGTGGGGGTGGTGGGAGACATGAGTTGGATATGAGTGGCGGCCTGGTGGTGCTGCCTCTGCACTGCTGGGGGGTGGGGGTGGTGGGAGACATGAGTGGGGGTCTGGTGGGGGCTGCCCATGGTGGCTGGTGGGGTAGGGGTGGTGCGAGACATGGGTGGTGGCCTGGTGGAGGGTGCCCCACACTGCTGGGGGGGTGTTGGGTGGTGGGAGACATGAGTGGGGGCCTGGTGGGGGATGCCCATGGTGGCTGTGGTGGCTGGGGGGTGGGGGTGGTGGGAGACATGAGTGGGGGCCTGGTGGAGGGTGCCCCTGGATGTTGGGGGGTGGGGGTGGATGGGAGACATGAGTGGGGGCCTGGTGGGGGCTGCCCATGGTGGCTGGGGGGTGGGAGTGGGTGGGGGACATGGGTTGGGGCCTGGTGGGGGATGCCCATGGTGGCTGGAGGGGTGGGGGTGGTGGGAGACATGAGTTGGACATGAGTGGGGGCCTGGTGGTGCTGCCCCTGCACTGCTGGGGGGTGGGGGTGGTGGGAGACATGAGTGGGGGCCTGGTGGGGGATGCCCATGGTGGCTGGGGGGGTGGGGGTGGTGGGAGACATGAGTTGGACATGAGTGGGGGCCTGGTGGTGCTGCCCCTGCACTGCTGGGGGGTGGGGGTGGTGGGAGACATGAGTGGGGGCCTGGTGGGGGCTGCCCATGGTGGCTGGGGGGGTGGGGGTGGTGGGAGACATGGGTGGTGGCCTGGTGGAGGGTGCCCCACACTGCTGGGGGGGTGGGGGTGGTGGGATACATGAATGGGGGCCTGGTGGGGGATGCCCATGGTGGCTGGGGGGTGGGGGTGGTGGGAGACATGAGTGGGGGCCTGGTGGAGGGTGCCCATGGATGCTGGGGGGTGGGGGTAGGTGGGAGACATGAGTGGGGGCCTGGTGGGGGCTGCCCATGGTGGCTGGGGGTGGGGGTAGGTGGGAGACATGAGTGGGAGCCTGGTGGGGGATGCCCATGGTGGCTGGGGGATGGGGGTGGGTGGGAGACATGAGTGGGGGCCTGGTGGGGGCTGCCCATGGTGGCTGGGGGTGGGGGTGGGTGGGAGACATGAGTTGGACATGAGTGGGGGCCTGGTGGTGCTGCCCCTGCACTGCTGGGGGGTGGGGGTGGTGGGAGACACGAGTGGGGGCCTGGTGGGGGATGCCTGTGGTGGCTGGGGGGTGGGGGTGGTGGGAGACATGAGTTGGACATGAGTGGGGGCGTGGTGGTGCTGCCCATGCACTGCTGTGGGGTGGGGGTGGTGGGAGACATGAGTGGGGGCCTGGCGGGGGCTGCCCATGGTGGCTGGGGGGGTGGGGGGTGGTGGGAGACATGGGTGGTGGCCTGGTGGAGGATGCCCCACACTCCTGCGGGGGTGGGGGTGGTGGGAGACATGAGTGGGGGCCTGGTGGGGGCTGCTCATGGTGGCTGGGGCGTGGGGGTGGGTGGGAGACATGAGTGGGGGCCTGGTGGGGGATGCCCATGGTGGCTGGGAGGTGGGGGTGGTGGGAGACATGAGTGAGACATGAGTGGGGGCCTGATGGTGCTGCCCCTGCACTGCTGGGGGGTGGGGGTGGTGGGAGACATGAGTGGGGGCCTGGTGGGGGCTGCCCATGGTGGCTGGGGGGTGGTGGGAGACATGGGTGGTGGCCTGGTGGGGGATGCCCATGGTGGCTGGGGTGTGGGGGTGGTGGGAGACATGAGTGGGGGCCTGGTGGAGGGTGCCCCTGGATGCTGGGGGGTGGGGGTGGTGGGAGACATGAGTGGGATCCTGGTGAGGGCTGTCCATGGTGGCTGGGGGGGTGGGGGTGGTGGGAGACATGAGTGGGGGCCTGGTAGGGGATGCCCATGGTGGCTGGGGGGTGGGGGTGGTGGGAGACATGAGTGGGGGCCTGGTGGAGGGTACCCCTGGATGCTGGGGGGTGGCGGTGGGTGGGAGACATGAGTGGGGGCCTGGTGGGGGCTGCCCATGGTGGCTGGGGGGTGGGGGTGGGTGGGAGACATGAGTGGGGGCCTGGTGGGGGCTGCCCATGGTGGCTGGGGGTGGGGGTGGGTGGGAGACATGAGTGGGGGCCTGGTGGGGGATGCCCATGGTGGCTGGGGGGTGGGGGTGGTGGGAGACATGAGTGGGGGCCTGGTGGAGGCTGTCCCTGGATGCTGGGGGGTGGGGGTGCTGGGTGACATGAGCAGGTGTGCAGGGTAGTCCCCTGTGGTGTCGGCTGCCTGCAGGGGCCGTGGAGGGTGTACAGGGAATACCTGGGAGCACACAGCCAAATCGCGTGTAGAATTTCCCGCGTACCCCTGAAATACATGTACCCAGCCAAATCGCGTGTGTAAATTCCCGCACACGTACCCTGCCAAATCGTGTGTGGAACTTCCCGCGCACCCCTGAAATCCATGTACCCTGCCAAATCGCGTGTGCGACTTCCTGTGCACCCCTGAGATCCACGTACTCAACCAAGTCGCGTGTATAAATTCCCACGCACGTACCCTGCCAAATCGCATGTGAGACTTCCCGCGCACCCCTGAGATCCACGTACCCAGCCAAATCGCGTGTGTAAATTCCCGCGCATGTACCCGGCCAAATCGCGTGTGGAACTTCCCGCGCACCCCTGAAATCCACATACCCTGCCAAATCGCGTGTGAGACTTCCCGCACACCCCTGAGATCCATGTACCCAGCCAAATCGCGTGTGTGAATTCCCGCGCACGTACCCGGCCAAATCGCATGTGGAACTTCCCGCGCACCCCTGAAATCCACGTACCCTTCCAAATCGCGTGTGGGACTTCCCGCGCACCCCTGAGATCCACGTACCCAGCCAAGACACGTGTGTAAATTCCCACGCCCGTACCCGGCCAAAACGCGTGTGGAACTTCCCGGGCAACCCTGAAATCCACGTACCCTGCCAAATCGCGTGTGGGACTTCCCGCGCACCCCTGAGATCCACATACCCAGCCAAATCGCGTGTGGGACTTCCAGCGCACACCTGAGATCCACGTACCCAGCCAAATTGCGTGTGAAAGTTCCCGCACTCCCCGGAATACACGCACACTTTATTTTTCAGTCAGCGGGTGTCCGTGTTTGTGGGTACCCCTTTGCACGTCATTTGTCCTGGAGGGCCACAGTATAGGACATTCATCATGGCTGTATATAGGTGCTATTTGTTGGCGCACCTTTTGGCGCACATTTATTACAGGCGCTGAGACGCTACCGCCTGCTTTCTTGTGGCGGTCGTGTTTGTGCCTGTGCGCTGGTTTGACAGTGCGCTTTTTTGCCCTATTCGATTCCATGAATACGTGTTGTATGCGAGCGTGTGGGCGTTCCGCGCACTTGCACCCTGTACTTCCCCCGTGACGCCCACATTTTGGCAAGTTGTTCCCCATTCCGAGTGTTACGCCCCATGTTCCGCCTACTTTTGTTGTGTGCGCCGCGCTATGTGCGATTTTCGCTGTGGCCTGTGCGATTTTCGCTGTGACCTGGCGAACGCCGTTAGATGGCCTGTGTGCCAACATGCGCCGCGCACTTTTTTAGCGCACATCCGATGGTTTTCTCGCGCACGGCCTTCCATGAATCGATGTGCGCTGCTTTTCGTGCGATTTTCGCACTTGCACTGCGATTTTCGCTATTCCACTGCGAATCGCACGTTTTTGGCCACTTGCGCCGCGCTAATTATTCCATGAATCGGCCTGTAAATATATTGTGATGAATCTGATGATGTTGTCCCTTCTCCCCTAGGGGGAAATATTTCCCATGGGGCCAGAGCAGTGCGTCCACAGTACAAATGACCACTGTGGGTGGTGCAGCGAAGAAGGATCACATGGGGAAGGAATGCCCCTGTTGGATTGGGGATGACCATCAACAGAGAACGGGTTATCAACCTGCCTTAATAAATTCAACCCCTTCTCCAAAACTAAATCGCCCTTCTGCCTTCCTTGGATAGAGCCAATGTATTTTGTATTTTGTATTTTGTCAAATCAGCCAACCTAACCTACATGACAACATTGAAAACCCAGAAAGTACAAAGCATCATGCATGTAGCTTTACCGCTGACACTGTGATGAATAAGATCGGTAGTCCAAGGGTCCCTCGCAAGAAGCAGAGCGAGCGGCCTAGCTTCATAATGCCAGTGATTGGCCCAAAGCAGTATATGAATCCCACGCAGGAGTATGAAGGCAGCTCAAGCTCAAACTCAGATGCAGAAGGAACATAAGAGAGAGAGAGAGAGAGAGAGAGAGAGAGAGAGAGAGAGAGAAAGAGAGAGAGAGAGAGGGAGAGAGACATCAGCAAGAGCGGAAGAGCGGGAGCTGTGCACAGGAGCAGCTGATGCAAATGAGAACCTGAACCGGCTCAAAGCTTACCTGCTCAGCACGAAGAGGAAAAAGCAATGAAAGAAAGTTATGAAGAGGTGCATTCACTAACAGCAGGCAGAAGTTCCGTTTCAAGTAGCATTGGAGATAGAAATACATTTTAAAATGTTCTGTGTGTTTCTTATTGTGTGCTATTGCAGATGGAAGCTTCCAATAAACCAATCCAAACCTTTTCAACTTCTAATTTGATTAATCACCTCATCCAGTACCATTACATCAATATAGAGGACCCCTATACAAAGGCTAAACTACATCAAAATTTACAAACCCATGGACTATAGTCTGTGCAGATGTATCTACTGTACATAGGCATCACTGCTGCTGCTGTTCTCATGTTTGACATGTACAAATGACCATCTGATGAGGAAAATATAAAATAACAAAAATTACAACTCTAAAAAGACAATGCCACAGAAAATGAAACCTCCTCTCTGAACCTCTTTAGCATTTCTAATAACTCTTGCATATAGTGTTCCAGTGCTGCCACTGTTTGAAGACTCTGGCTGTTGCTAGCAGCATCTTTAATTGATGGAAATTGATTCTGCACAACCACCGTTCACAGCTACAGTGAAGATATAAGAATATATACAAGCTAAAAAAGGCTGCAGCCCAGTATGGTCTGGAATATCTCATGCAATTTCCAATACGCATGATCCACATCATTCCAGGGTACTTGCACCACATGATTTATCATGATTGATATTCCCAAGCTTTCTGACCGAAGATTAGAAGGGCCACATCTCAGTGTTTTCTTGCACAATGCTAGACTTGTTCAAATGTCCATCTGGTGAGGAAAATATAAAATAACAAAATTGACAACTCTAAAAAGACAATGGGCCTCATTATGAGTCCGGCGGTAGCTATGCTGGGAAATACTGGCACGGCTGCCAGCGGAGTCATGGATTTAACGGCACCTGGCAATGGGTAATTACCGGGGCATTCCAGTCCCGGCAGACCCGGTATTTGCCCAATGCCGGGTGCCGGTATTTATAACTCCCCATTCCCATTTGAGTCCCATTGGACTCAATGGGAAAGGGGGAGGCCGGTGCATCCATCGAGGTCTGCTTGTGGGTGCCGGTATGCCCGCCAAGCCAGACCTGGCAGGCGGGAAGGCACTCGTGAGCAGAACTCATAGTTTGCCGGTCTGGTAACAAGGGTACTGGCAAGCTTACCGGTACCGTTTTTACCAGACCGGCAAGCTTGTATTGAGGCCCAATGCCACACAAAATGAAGCCTCCTCTCTGGACCTTTCTAGTATTTCTAATGGCTCTTCAAATAGAATGTTCGACTGCTGCAGGTGTTTCAAGACTCTGGCTGTTGCTTGCAGCACCTTTAATGGGAGCAGGTTGATTCTGCACAACCAATGCTCACAGATACAGCAAAAATATAACACCACATATAAGCCAAAAAAGGCTGCCGCTAAGTATGGGCCACATCATCTTGTGCAGTTTCCAATATGCATCATACACATGATCCCAGGAGACTCGCACCAGATGATTTATCATAATTGATGTTCCCAAGCTTTCTATCGGAACATTATAAGGGCCACATCTTAGTGTTTTCTTTCACAATGTTAAGCATGTTCAAATATGCAACTGGTGAGGAATACAAAAAATAACAAAAATTACAACTCTAAAAAGACAATAGGCCTCATTACACGGTAGGCGGTGGACCAAGGTGCTATTAGCACCTTGGTCCATGCCGGTAAATTACCGGCACCGCCGTGGAAAAAAGGGGAATTACTGCCCTATTCCAAGGTTGGCGGGGCAGTAATTCCCCCTTCCTCCATTGCCCTTCCCCATTCCCATTTTTGCCCCATAGGGCATAATGGGAATGGGGAAGGTGCTAATTACGGTACTGCAAATTGTGGTACCGTAATTAGCACCCTGGTCCCTTTGCGGGTCCCTACTTTAACGGCTGGTCTACACCAGCCATTAATGTCGGGTCCCGCAAAGGGACCTCGTAGTAAGGCGTTAAGGGTTAACGGTCACCGGTACCATTACCGGTGACCGTTAACCCTTACTGCCTTCCATGTAATGAGGCCCAATGTCACAAAAAATAAAGCCTCCTCTCAGAACCTCTCTAGCATTTCTAATAACTCCTCAAATAGAGTGTTCCAGTCCTGTCACTGTTTGAAGACTCTGGCTGTTGCCAGCAGCACCTTTAATGGGTGGAGGTCCATTATGGACAACCACCGCTCACAGCTACAGTAAAGATATAAGACTGCATATAAACAAAAAAAGCCTACAGCCCAGTATGGGCCAGACCATCTCATGCAATCTCCAATACACATCATCCACATCATCCCAGGGGACTCACACCAGTTGATTTATCATGATTGATGTTCCCAAGCTTTCTGACGGAACATGGAAGGACCACGTCTTAGAGGCCCTGCGCGTGTTTTTCCCGGGATGTGCACCAAATCCGCGCTTACTTTGCATGTAACTGCGACTTTCCAAATGCGTGTGCGACAGGAACGGGGAAAGCGCACAACTTCTCGTGCATACACCTAAAAAGGGGGCAGAACACGGGGAAACTCATGCAATGCCCACACGCTAGTGAACAACACGTATTCATGGAATCGAACAGGGAAAACCGGCACGCATCAAAACACACACACACAAATATGTCCGCCACAAGAAAGCAGGCGGAAGCGTCCCTGCACAGCATAAAAGTGAGCGCAAACAACAAACAAGCATATACAGCTACGATGAATGTCTCAATCCTCGCAGCAGTGATCGTGGGACACCGCAGGAGGAGGAGAATAGCCAGGCCCCACATTTTTTTACCTAGGACCAGCCTTTTTGGGATGCCTGATGACGAGGTCTATGGTAGGTATAGGTTTCCACCATCATCCTAGAGCTGGTCACTGAGTGGGAGGATGAACTTACATAACCCACCCTGTGCTCCCAAGCATTGAGCCCCTTGGAGAAGGGGCTCAATGTACTGCATTGTTTGGCCACTGGGTCATTTCAGCGGACAACTGCCATAGTGGGGGGTGTCTCACAGCCCACAAAGTCACGTTGCCTACACCAGGTGTTGGCAATCATCACTGCGCACCCCTCAGTCTGCAGGCATATATACATGCCCAGAACACCCGCAGAAAGGCAGGCCGTGGTCCAGGAATTCTACAGGGTGGCACAGTTCCCCATAGTGCTCAGTTCCATAGATTGCAGCCATGTGGCCCTACGTCCACCTAGGGCCACTGAAAACATCTACCGCAACCGCAAGCAATGGCATTCCATCAACGTGCAGGTTGTATGCGTGCCAAGGGAATCCTCACCTCTGTCTATGCAAACTATCCAGGGTCCACCCATGACAATTTCATATACACAATGTCTGCCCTGAGCCGGGCCCTGGAAGCTTGGAAGCATGGTGACACATGGCTCATAGGTGAAAACAAATGCTTGTGCACATGCATGCATGTCCCACACAGACAAATACACAAGCCCACCTAATGACAACCATTATCACCTTACCAGGGGACAGTGCCTACCCTCTGAGCACCTACATGATGACTCCAACACAGAACTCCACCACACCACCCCAGGTAAGAAACAACGCAGCCCATATTACAACCAGGGGCATAGTGGAGCGCACATTTGGAGTGCTCAAGTCACGCTTCCGCTCCCTTGACCGCTCTGGCGGACAGCTATTATATGCATCCCAAGTAGTGTGCAGGATCATTGAGGCAGCATGTGTCCTGCACAACGTTGCAACATGGCGTGGCGTACCAGTGGACATGGTGGTGCCCCCACATCCCCAACCACACGCATGGCTGTTGTGTATGGGAGGGGAAGGGCATGTGGTGAGGCAGCCTGTACCCAGCTTGTGGCCACATTTTTCACCTAAACTGCAATCCCTGCTGAGTGCACGGAGGCCTGGCACATACCAGGTGGCAATAGATGATGAGAAAGGGACAGTTAACTGTCACAACCTTACCACCCTGAGAATGTGTCCACAGAAGTGCCACATTGTGTGCATCCCTAGCTACTTAAACACAACCGATCCCATGTGACCAAAAGGAACACATGCAAGGTGCATATCCCCCCCTGCAAAACAGGCCATGAAAGTACTGCTATGCCACCCAAACCTTTCCAACCCCCATAACCCCCGTCTGCCACACCATACCATGGTATGCAACGGCAAAACATCAAACCACATGCACAAGACATGACACGATAGTCATGAAGTGCCATGTGAGAAATGTAAATAGGCACCAGACAATTACACCTGACATGGAATCTGAAGTAATGACTGACCAAAACCTCACACCCTGAAAACTGTGGCACAAATGCATGCCACCAGTGGTGCAAGCAACAAAAGTGAGAATACCTGTTGCCATGCACATTGGACAACAGCAAATTGGCATTACAAACACTGTGTGCTGCGTGTGTGTCCCCTGCAACACACCACTCACCGGACAGCACAGTGAGTGTGCATTGCGTTGGGGAAACCCCTTGAGCATCATGAAAAATAAGTACAATCAACAAAATTGTGCGTGGCTCACTATAGCCTCGTTTAGCTACTACTACTGAAAACTGGGTAAGTCTAAATTGGACCTTTTGCTTTTTGCCTTAGTAAATAACTAATATAATTTTAAGTCTTCATCAAAACAAAGTTATTTTGGTGACTCAACTTTTATTTTTTTCTCCTAAGTCACAAGATTTTTAAGAAAATAAGTTAAATATTTTTATTTCTTTGTTTGCTTCCATTTCTCTTCCCCCAGCACATTTTATTCAAAAAAATATTTGAAAAATAATATTGAAGCATAAATAACCTTATGGGACAAATATATCAACCTTTGATTTATGATACCAAGCACAACTTATAACAAGCAATCGGCCATTTCAAGTGGGTGAGTCATTACGATTCTTTTCTTTAAAGAAACAGTAACAGATTAGGGAGACATTTTGCTAAAATACATCTCCTTTCTTTTTCTCCTTTTCTATTTTTCAGAGAACAATACTATTTCACTTTCTCCTGATGAACCATTGTAATTGTCAGTGGGAAAACACGTGTCGAGATTTGTTTTTGAGATTTGATTAAATTTGACATGAAAATTGATTTCTGCAATCAAAATCCAATCATTTAATGGAACCAATGTGAAGATAACATTGATAATTGATTTCTGAATTGAAAATCAAGTGAATAAACCTGATTTGACTCACCATACAGAAACTTTTTATTTCCTTATGAGCTGGCGCATTTGAGTAACCTTATTCCCATATATCGACCCATTATTGCATTTAGCTTGTGCAGTTGCCACTCAAATTTATGGGTATGCTCATGCTGACAGTCTTGCAACTTTAACGTTCATTCTTATAACTCATTTGATGTCGCCAAGGTAGAGCTTAGCTGGCTACAAACTTAAATTTCACTAATTGTTTTTTCATAAGCTCCCCAGGCTGACACTTAACAATATTGTATTAATCAATATGGAAGAAGCTTTCAACCTAAGAGATGCACAAGCAGAAGAACTATTTTTGAGACATCGACAAACAAATATTCCTAACTCATCACATAAAAATAACTACTCCCTGAGACATCTTTTTGAACGTCTAGAGAATCTAAGTAAACAGGAATTAAACAAATGGTGGGAAATTAAAACACTCAAAATGTATTTGGAAGTTAATCGTATCCCAAGGGGATTACGTATTTGTATCTTTCCACCATTTGATGAAGAGGAAACATTAGCATTTGAAGATTAGGTGAATCTATTGAACAATACATCTAAAGAGATGATGATAAGACTAATCAATCAAGCAGCCCAGACACATGATAAAATAATGAAAGATATAGAAGATACAAAAGAAGCAATTAAAACATTGGAATGTCTGAAGATTACTTAAAAAAAATGACCAGATAATGGATGATTTCCTAGCTAATTATGAGAAAGACCTGAACAAAGACTTTTCATTAGGGATGAGGATGACTATACTAACAACAGAATTTTTACTTTTCATAGAAAATATGATAATAATCCAAAAAAACAATCTAAACCCACAGGATACAAAGGTCAAGCTTCGGCTACAAAAAGTAATTTGTCCACTCCTTCATCCTCTGATATAGAAACTGCCAGTGATAAAGAAACATCAGAAAATGAACAAGCACTTGCGATACCATCGTTAAGCATTATACCAACCACAGATAAAGAATCAAATGCAAAAACACCAAAAAAATGTCCTTTTTTGGAAGAGGTTTTAAGATTCAGGAAGAGTTTGAGGTCCACTACTCTCACATATCGAGGAATATCACCCAATCTAAATCCTCCTCAAAGTACCTCACAAACCAGTGCCTTAGAGAGAGGAGGAAGCAAATCTTGTTCTAAAAAACCAAGGAGTAGAAACAAGAGCACAGAAGCAAGGGAAGAGAAGATAAATGTAATCATTAACCTTTCAGACTATATTGTCACACCGGCATTAACAACAGCCCTTAGCAAAGGACTGTCTTTTTGTCCAACATATCAAGGAGACTACTTTCAGACTCAACTTGACCTTTTTCGTTTTTGTAGAAAACTGAAGCTCAAGAAATATTTTGAGGAAATTTCCTTTAGAAAAAGACAAGAAGTGATACCATCTCCTTCCACACTCACTGAGAAAATGGTCAATGATACTGTTGATCTGATTAACATTGAGGAAGAACATTCTTATATGAAAGACATCTTTTTGGAATAACTAGGAATATTAACAGATCTTTCGGAAGAAACTAAACTTAAACCTAAATCAACATTTACTCCTATTCTTTCTTCAGACAATGTGATCGAAGTATTTCAAAAAACAGTGAGCAATAAACTACGGAAGGATTATCTTAACAATAATTGTACCAAAACTAAGAACAATTTGACCAAGGAAGAAAGACTAGCTTTAAGAAATCTAGCAAAGGATACATCTATAATAACTAAGGCTGCAGACAAAGGCGGAAAAATAGTTCTATTGAATAGAACGGATTACATTAGGGAAGGATTAAAACATCTCTACTTGAAAGAATGCTATGAAGTACTGGCTCATAATCCGCTACCAAAATTAGAACTTGAGTGGAATGACAAAATTAAGAACTGGTTTGATCTAAATCTCTTAACTGAAAAGGAATATCAATGTCTGCTTTGCAAAGATTCAATACTTGGAACTATGTATTTTTTGCCCAAGGTGCACAAGACATTCAAAGATTTTCCATCATTGCGTCCAATAATCAATGGAATTGGCTCAATTACTGAAAACATTTCACAATATATAGATACTCATCTTCAACCCTTAACAGCAAATCTTTCATCCTTTGTCAAAGACTCAAAGCATATAATTCAACAACTGAATCAATTACCATGGGACAACAATTACTTTTTTGTGACATTGGATGTAGTCCAATTATATACCAGCATCAAGCATAACAAAGGTCTGGAAAGCACGCAGTACTTTTTGAAAACAAGATCAGTCTCCTTCCTTCAGCAAAACCAAATGATCATAGAAATGCTACATTTTTGTCTCCATCATAACATCTTTATTTTTGACAATGTTTTGTATAAACAACTACAGGGCACGGCAATGGGATCGAAGTTTGCCCCTCCCTATGCCAATCTATTTATGGGACTCTTTGAGTTACAGCATGCTTGGAAACACCCCACTTTCTCTAATAATATACGTTTCTGGGGTCGTTTCATTGATGATATTTTAATCATTTGGGAAGGAGACCTTAAGCAACTTGATATTTATGTTTTGTTTTTAAACAATACCTTTAATTTATCATTTACCAAAAGAGCCAGACCCACGAACAATGAATTTTTAGACCTGGAACTCTTTGTGGAGGATGACCAGATCCAGTCCAAATTATTTACTAAACCATCAGCCGGAAACAGTCTCCTTTTTGCTACATCCCATCATCTTAAACATACGATTTACAACATCCCTTATGGGGAGATCTTAAGGATAAAAAGAAATTGCAGTACACAATCTACTTTTCAAGAAAATTTGAGGAAAACAGTTACAAAATTTAAACAAAGAGGATATGGATCCAACAATATCAAAATGGCGAACAACAAAGCAAGTAAAATACAAAGAGACACTTTATTAATCGACAAAGCAAAAATTGGATCACCAGAATATAAGATTCAGTTTATTACGATCAACAGTACGGAAGCAAAATGAATGAAATGCATTTTGACAGACAATTGGAACATTTTGCTCACTGATCCAAGCTTGCAAAAACATTTAAACAACTCGCCTAATATTTACTTTCGAAGGGCACCAACAATAAGGAACCTGATCAGTCCAAGCTTTTTAAGCCCGATTCCAAACATCAAAAAAGCATTCTTTCAAACCAACATTAGGGCCACACACAAATGTGGGCACTGTATTATGTCCACTGATGTACCAAGGAAAAAAGGAAATTCACTTACCAAATGGCAGGACTAAACAAGTACATCATTTGATAAATTGCAACTCTACCTTTGTGATCTATGGCATTGAATGTGTTTGTCAAAAACTGTACATTGGTAGCACTATACGCAAATTAAAAGTGAGAATCTTTGAACATATTAGAGCCATTAGAAACAAGGACTTAAGATCACCCATATCTTTTCATGTCATTAATGAGCATTCTGACTTTGAAACTTCATCTCTTAAAATCTTTGGCTTAGAGAAAATTTCCGCCCATTCAAGGGGAGGAAATAAAGAGGAAACATTACGCAAACATGAAAGTAAATGGATTTGCATATTGGAAAACAGAACAGGAAGACAGAGGTGTGCCAGGTAAATGTAAGCGCTTGAGCAATTAATATTGCAAAATTGACCCTGTTTAAACTTAAAGGACAGGCTGCTGCACCCTGAGGGAACAAGCGGGCACCTCAAACCCACTTAACAAAATGAATAGAACACTGGGTATTCCAACATTTTGGATGCGCTGCCAGAACAAATAGTTAGAACAACTTGATAGTAAAAAGTTCTCATGCACAATCACTGTGCAATATATGTTACAAATAACACTTGAATGAAAAATTGCAAAATTTAATATTCTTCACATCCAGTATGTGATGTCACATGACAGAGAGATGTGCCAACACGTGTTTCGACCTCTCTCAGTCTTTTTCAAGGCAAAACTCTGTTCAACAGTTATTGTGTACAATTTTTCAGTGCATACAAAAGTCCCCATTTGTAAACCAGGATACATGAAATACAGAGAACACAACAAACAAGAATGTTGAAATGTGGGTGTATACATTATCAGAAGAATTGGTAAATCAACATGTCATCGGCGGCACATGGAAAAATAATAAAATAATGAAAAAAGAAATATATATATAATAAGAGTAACATATTTCAACATTACAAACTAAAAAGATACACAAATTGTACAATAAATGTGCTGCCAGAATCGTGTGTCACCTATATCAGCACTAACCCACATAAAGTGAATGTGATGTGCATGTAGATCTCCATGCACTATTAGCAATGTCGATCTATTCTATAATTCAATTTGTGCGTGCCACTGCCAGGGGCCAAAAGTCACCAGTTCAGCACATATCACCAACCCAGTGGGTCAAAAATTATAACTATGTCGAAAGTGTCAGAAAGCACCAAAGTATTAACTGAAAAGGATACAGTACTCAAAAGGATACAGGTGGTAGGGTCTTCCAGATCCCTGTTCACGCGTTTTGATAGTTGTGAAGTCAAGTTAAGACCTTCCAAATGATACAACTCTCTGACCGGTAAAACAGGCAGAGCGATGGATCACTGGAAAGGGCATGGGTAAGGTATAGGAAGTCAGCCTAGAACAAAATAAAGTATCATGAATAACTGCCCCAACCTGGATATGATGGAATAGAAAATGTCATGAATGTACACACTGACCTTGAGTCTAGGGCAGACGAATCCAGCAGAGTCTCTTGAGGAATCCAAGGTAGAACAAACGACAAGGAAGGGAAGATTAGTAAGGGAGACTTATCCCGAACGGAACGAGGCTCACGCTAGATACCGGGTTGATGCACCACAGGATAGCGTCCAACGTACTGTTCACTGTCACCTTCCAATTATCCTTGAAAAGCTTCCTTCCCACGTAGAGTAAAGTATAGAAATGAATCAATCCCCCTGTTAATATCACAGGTGCAGGAGTTGGAAATAGCGCTCCTTTTAAGGTATAAACAAAGTTCACGCGGTTCTGTACAGCCGCGAAGAAAAGAGCGTGTGCGTGTGGATTTACACGCGATTAGGTTTCACGCAGTCCAGGCCAGCAGCGTTCGAAGACAATATATGCGTGTGGATTTACACGCGAGCAGGATTCACGCAGTATAGACCAGCAGAGCTTGAAGATAGCGTGCGCGTGTGGATTTACACGCAAGCAGGATTCACGCAGTCCAGATCAGCAGCGCTTGAAGATAGCGTGCGCGTGTGGATTTACACGCGAGCAGGATTCACGCAGTCCAGGCCAGCAGCGCTTGAAGATAGCGTGCGCGTGTGGATTTACACGCGAACAGGATTCACGCAGTCCAGGCCAGCAGCGCTTGAAGATAGCGTGCGCGTGTGGATTTACACGCGAACAGGATTCACGCAGCCCAGGCCAGCAGCGCTTGAAGATAGCGTGCGCGTGTGGATTACACGCGAACAGGATTCACGCAGCCCAGGCCAGCAGCGCTTGAAGATAGCGTGCGCATGTGGATTTACACGCAACCAAAAAGCTCCAGGAATCAGCGTGTGATGGAAAACACGCTATAGAAGGCCCAAAAAGTAGCTGTAGTAACCTGCAAGGATGCAGACCGGAGGTTCAGCTACACAACGCCAAATGATTCGATCAGAAGCAGCGAGTGAAGTTTCCACGCTGCTTAAATACGTAATGCCGTAGTTCACGTGACGAAGCAGAATACACGTGAAGTTAGCGACGTGAAAAGTGCAAACGTCGTTTTCCCGGCAACGTATCGAACAACCGCCATTTGGAATAGAACGGTCTAGCTGTTCTACGAGCGTAGGAGGTAGGACCACGTCCAGCATGCATGACAGTGCCATCCCCCAAAGGGGCAACCTCTCCCCTTCTCGTGTGAAAATGCTTCAAAATAGCAGGAGCATGAATATTAGAAAGAGGTTCCCAGGACCTATCTTCGGGACCATAGCCCTTCCAGTCCACCAGATAAAACGGCCTACCAGAACGTAGCCTCATATCCAGTATGTCCTGTACTTCGTATTCATCCGAACCCCGCACAGAAATAGCAACAGGCCGGACAGGCAATCTAGTAGCTTCAGAACATGGCTTAAGGAGTGACACGTGGAATACGGGATGCACTCGCCATCGTTGTGGCAAAGCCAGACGGACAGCAGCCGGATTAATTACTTGGAGCACTACATACGGACCAATGTATTTAGGCAATAATTTCTTTTTGCCTGGAATTCTCAAGTTCTTAGTGGACAGCCACACTTACATACCAGCCTTGTAAACGGGTGCGGGTATTCTATGAGCATCGGCATAGAATTTGTCGCGTTTTTTAGCCTGCTCTAATTGCTGCCTCACTTTCCTTTGTAATATCTTCAGATCACGAAAGGTACGGCCTGCGGCAGGAGTATCCAAAGACAAGCTGGAATCCAAAGGTATTGATCGGGGGTGCTGTCCATAAAGCGCATAGAACGGTGAAGTGCCTATGGCACTATGATAGGAGTTGTTATAGGCAAATTCAGCTGCCGGCAGGACCGTGAGCCAATCCGATTGGTACTGCAGACACAGACACCGCAGATATTGTTTCATAGTGCAGTTGACTCTTTCGGTTTGTCCATCAGTTTGAGGGTGATAAGCACTGGACATTCTATCATCAATCAGTAATGCAGAGGTTAGTGCTCTCCAAAAGCGTGACGCAAACTGTGAGCCCCTGTCCGTAATGATTACTGACGGTAGACCAAAGTAACGAAATACATGTCGGATGAATAGGTCAGCCAGAACAGCAGCGGTTGGTAAACCAATACAGGGAATATAAAGAGCCAGTTTAGTGAAATAATCCACTACAACCCATATGGTATCGTATTCCTGGTTTGGTGGGAGTTCTACCACAAAGTCCATAGATATCATGTCCCATGGTTTGTTAGGGACAGGTAGGGACTGGAGTAAGCCCACTGGTTTACCAGGAGCGCTTTTACATTGGATGCATACAGAACAAGTTGATACGTGATCTATGACATCTTTTGACATGGACGGCCACCAGCACCATCTTTTGAGTAGTTCTAGTGTTTTCTTCCGTCCAGGATGGGCTGCGATCAAGGAATCATGATTCCACTTGAGGGCTTTATTCCGCGTTGAAGACGTCGGTAGGTAGAGCACTCCTTGTGTGAATGGTAAACCGTTATGTACGTCCAGATTCATGTCCTGGATAACTTGTGGATGATCTTTTACCCACTCTTGTACTTCGGTTTTTAAGGATGGTTGAACAGAACAACTACATATTACATGATCTGCCAACAACTGATTCTGTACTTGTGCTTCTTCCTTCGCCTCTCCACCCATACGGGATAACGCGTCCGACTTAACGTGTTCTCGGGCAGGACGATATGTGACCTGGAAATCATATTGGGCAAAAAAGACATGCCATCTGGCCTGTCGGGCCGTAAGGCATTTCATGGATTTGAATGCTTGAAGATTTCTATGGTCAGAGTACACTAACACCTGATGCTTGGCCCCAAGAAGATGATGACGCCATTCTCGGAAGGCATCCTTGATAGCCAGCAGTTCCCGCTCAGTGACGGTGTAGTTTCGTTCATATGGGGTAAGTTTGCGAGAGAAGAAAGCCACTGGGTACTCTTCCTTGGTTTCTGTGCAAACTTGTGAGAGTACCGCTCCAGTAGCGACACTGGATGCATCCGCTTCAACGATAAACTGGCGATCTGGATCTGGATGTTGAAGCACGGGTGCAGTGGTAAATGCTTCTTTCAATTTTTTGAATGATGCTTGGGCATTAGGGTTCCAACAGAAAGGAACTTTAGAACTAGTTAAGGCCGTCAAAGGAGCTACTGTTTTGGAGAAGGAATGAATAAATCTGCGATAAAAATTCGCAAAGCCTAAGAAAGACTGTAATGACTTGACATTGTGCGGAACCGGCCAATTCAATATGGCCTTCACCTCGGAACGGCTCATTCGAGCCCCTAGATTGGTAATGTCATAGCCCAGGAATTCCACTTCCTGTGAATGAAAGACGCATTTCTTGGCTTTCACATAAAGAAGGTTCTCCCTGAGTCTTTGTAGGACTGTAGAAACGTGTTTGACGTGTTCCGAAAAAGAAGACGAATAGATCAGAATGTCATCCAGATAAATCACCACAAACTGATCCATTATGTCCCTGAATATATCATTCATGAAGAATTGAAAAGTGGCGGGAGCGTTGCACAGACCAAAAGGCATCACCAAATACTCGTAAAGACCATACCGTGTCTTGAAAGCGGTCTTCCATTCGTCGCCTTCACGAATGCGAACTAAATTGTATGCTCCTCGCAAGTCCAATTTGGTGAAGTAACTGGAAGTACCTAATTGATCCAATAGAACGTTTATCAGTGGTAAAGGATATTGGTTTTCTATGGTGATGTCGTTAAGTGCCCTGTAATCAATACAAGGCCTTAGATCTGCCTCTTTCTTTGGAACAAAGAATAGAGGAGACGCAGCAGGTGATTGTGATGGCCGTATGAAACCCATTGCTAAATCTTTGTCAATGTATTCTTTCAACACAACGTCTTCTTTTGGGGTCAGTGAATATAAACGACCTGTAGGGATTTTGGCACCAGGAATCAATTCAATAGGACAGTCGTACTGTCGATGGGGAGGCAATTGTTCTGCCTGGCCCTTGTCAAAGACATCAGCATACTCAGAGTATTCGCATGGTATGGTAGTGTCGCTTTGATGAACCACGCTGATAGTTGAAGCTCCCACCATAGAGGCTAATATGTGTTGCTTGTTTGACACCTCCTGACTGGTAAAGCAATGTTCATTGCAATGAATCGAAGGATACTGGAGCAATCCCGAAACCCAGTCAACGGCGGGATTATGAAGGGTTAACCATGCAAGACCAAGTATGATCTCGTACTGCGGAGCAGCTATGACATCGAAGATGATTTCTTCCGAATGGTTATTCGATAATGTCATCTGAACAGATACCGTCTCCTGGGTTACCATACCAGAAGTCAAAACAGATCCGTCCACGGTAT
The DNA here is from genome assembly GCF_040938575.1 of Ambystoma mexicanum. NCBI lineage: Eukaryota > Metazoa > Chordata > Amphibia > Caudata > Ambystomatidae > Ambystoma > Ambystoma mexicanum. The sequence goes on from NC_090930.1 coordinate 453,856,659, forward strand.
TAACCGTTTCAGGTTTGTTCTTGTTTACAAGGTGTATGGAACAATTCCTGGCATATGTGATGTCTATGTAATTGTTGGTGGCTCCGGAATCAACCATGGCCTTGGAAACCAATTCTCGTTCACCACAACGTAACGTCACCTCAACAATTACGGGTGCGTGTTTAGGAATGGTACGGGAGTCCGATGAAACACTCGACATAGGGACTCCTGCTATTGTCGAGTTTTGGCGTTTCCCGAACGCTTGATGGGTTTTTTAGGACATGTCGCCAATAAATGCTCAGATGAACCGCAATACATACATAAATGGTTCTTTCTTCGGTTCTCTCGTTCTGTATTGGACAACCGGCCTCTCACGACGCCAATCTGCATGGGTTCGGGGTCGTTAGAGAGGACTGACGGTGTCTCTGAACGCCCCGATGCTTGCATGAAAGGCTTTTTCTCTCCTTTCCGAGCATTCCTTCGGGCATCAATTTGTAAAACCAAATCGAGCAACTCTGTGAATCCCGTAGGAACCACCGGAACTGTAGATAAGGCATCTTTCAGTTCTTCTGAAAGACCCTTGTAGAAAACAGCCGTCTTCTTGCCGTCAGGCCATTGAGTTTCGGCTGTTAGTTGATTGAACCGGGCAATGTAAGGCAAAAGAGGCTGATTGCCTTGTTGTAGATTAAGTAACTCCAGATCCATGGCTTGAGTAGCATAACGTATGTCAAAGACTTTACTCATAGCAGCCAAGAGATCGTCACAGTCGTACAACAAAGGGCTATTTGTTTCCAACAAAGGGTTAGCCCAAGCAGCAGCTGTGCCCCCTAAATGGGAAAGTACGAATGCTGCTTTTGTGGTTAGGTCAGGAAAAGATGTAGGACGGCAAAGAAAATGGAGTCGGCACTGATTAACGAAGGTTCTATAGGTTTTGGGATCACCAGTGAACCGTTCCGGAGGGGCCAAGGGAAACTGAGTGGGCATAACCACATTAATAGTTTCCTGTGGGGGTGTCATAGTCCCCGATCCAGATGCAGTGGCCATTGGAACCTGTGCTCCCTGAGGACTACCGTGCATGGCGTCTTGCATAACGTCCATACGGTGCCGTAACATATCCTGTGCCGTAACCATTTCATTTCTCAAATCGCTGATCAACTGAGTCAAAACAGCTAAAGGATCCGTACCCTCCATGGCTTCTGATTCTGTCAGAAAGCACCAAAGTATTAACTGAAAAGGATACGGTACTCAAAAGGATACAGGTGGTAGGGTCTTCGGGATCCCTGTTCACGCGTTTTGATAGTTGTGAAGTCAAGTTAAGACCTTCCAAATGATACAACTCTCTGACCGGTAAAACAGGCAGAGCGATGGATCACTGGAATGGGCGTGGGTAAGGTATAGGAAGTCAGCCTAGAACAAAATAAAGTATCATGAATAACTGCCCCAACCTGGATATGATGGAATAGAAAATGTCATGAATGTACACACTGACCTTGAGTCTAGGGCAGATGAATCCAGCAGAGTCTCTTGAGGAATCCAAGGTAGAACAAACGACAAGGAAGGGAAGATTAGTAAGGGAGACTTATCCCGAACGGAACGAGGCTCACGCTAGATACCGGGTTGATGCACCACAGGATAGCGTCCAAAGTACTGTTCACTGTCACCTTCCAATTATCCTTGAAAAGCTTCCTTCCCACATAGAGTAAAGTATAGAAATGAATCAATCCCCCTGTTAATATCACAGGTGCAGGAGTTGGAAATAGCGCTCCTTTTAAGGTATAAACAAAGTTCACGCGGTTCTGTACAGCCGCGAAGAAAAGAGCGTGTGCGTGTGGATTCACACACGATTAGGATTCACGCAGTCCAGGCCAGCAGCGTTTGAAGACAATATATGCGTGTGGATTTACACGCGAGCAGGATTCACGCAGTCCAGACCAGCAGCGCTTGAAGATAGCGTGTGCGTGTGGATTTACACGCGAGCAGGATTCACGCAGTCCAGACCAGCAGCGCTTGAAGATAGCGTGCGCGTGTGGATTTACACGCGAGCAGGATTCACGCAGTCCAGTCCAGCAGCGCTTGAAGATAGCGTGCGCGTGTGGATTTACACGCGAGCAGGATTCACGCAGTCCAGACCAGCAGCGCTTGAAGATAGCGTGCGCGTGTGGATTTACACGCGAGCAGGATTCACGCAGTCCAGGCCAGCAGCGCTTGAAGATAGCGTGCGCGTGTGGATTTACACGCGAACAGGATTCACGCAGTCCAGGCCAGCAGCGCTTGAAGATAGCGTGCGCATGTGGATTTACACGTGAACAGGATTCACGCAGCCCAGGCCAGCAGCGCTTGAAGATAGCGTGCGCGTGTGGATTACACGCAAACAGGATTCACGCAGCCCAGGTCAGCAGCGCTTGAAGATAGCGTGCGCGTGTGGATTTACACGCAACCAAACAGCTCCAGGAATCAGCGTGTGACGGAAAACACGCTATAGAAGGCCCAAAAAGTAGCTGTAGTAACCTGCAAGGATGCAGACCGGAGGTTCAGCTACACAACGCCAAATGATTCGATTAGAAGCAGCGAGTGAAGTTTCCACGCTGCTTAGATACGTAATGCCGTAGTTCACGTGACGAAGCAGAATACACGTGAAGTTAGCGACATGAAAAGTGCAAACGTCGTTTTCCCGGCAACGTATCGAACAACCGCCATTTGGAATAGAACGGTCTAGCTGTTCTACGAGCGTAGGAGGTAGGACCACGTCCAGCATGCATGACAAAAGTGACCTCTAAAATGTCAAAATAGAACCAATTCAAACTAGTGAGCACAAAATGGTTCCAACACCACACCAATATCGTGCCAAGTTTCCAAATGGAATTTAACAAGTTACCGTTTATTTAGGATTCCAATATTTAGGTGTCTTAGGGTAATAACCAACGGATTGACGTTGTATCGTGGCATTGCCTTAGATCATTTCTCCAACTAGTAAAATCTGGAGAAACATATAATAGATGAATCCAAGTGGTGAAAAGCCACTAGAAACAAGTAAAGGTGATAAAAGGTAAGCCATTACCTTCCTTTTCAAAATTGTGGATTGTGTCGAATCAGACATTCTAATTCAGTTCAAACATCCCGCCTCAATTGGCATGTCTGTTAAAGAAAACCGACGCACATATAAATATGAAACAATTGTCAAGTACAGAAGACCTTTCCGTCGTAAACACTGACCCATACATAATGTAGAAATCACTTACAACCATAGTCTCTCGTCTGCAGCAGTCCATTAGAATCGAGACATGTCTAAACGCGGTTCAGCCCACGTACCGTATAAGAAAAAGAAAAAGAGTGTGGAAAAAGGCATCTTACGATCACGTGATAGTTAATCACGTGTTCGGCGCCGAACAAATGAAACGCGTAGAAGTCAATGAAGAATAAGTTACGGTCACGTGGTAGTTGGTCACGTGTTCGTACATGGATCACATGAGAAAATAATGAGTAAACAAAAAGGTAGTGTCTGTCAATCGACCAAGTTAAAATGAAATACACCTACTCCAGTGTGTATAATATAAAACACCCGAAATACTTGAACAAGATATTTGACGACACATTGGAGAATTGCTTAATTCATTGCTGAATGAACTTAGCAATTAATGAGCAATTTATCTGCAATCAGCCCATAATAAATTGGATGATAAAAGAAATAAATACCAATCTGCCGAAGTGTTGTGAAATCGGATGATTGTGGTAGCAATGTGCCAGGTGCAGTGTAATGGCGATATCAACTCTAATCCTGATTGTTAATTCAAACAAAATAAAAAATAGAAAATAAACCAGATCAAGGAAGAAATATGGCTATAATTAAAATAGTGCTGTTACAAGTAAAATTTGGCCCATGGATACTGCGATGGTGCCTTGCTAGTCCGCTCGACTCCCACAGTGGCCCACATGAACAATGAATCCCACGTTTGCCACATTATACCTGACCATCTACAAGAAAACTTGTAATTCCGTGTCACTGTTGAGTCCCAAAGTAGTGCAACGTAACCTACAAATGGTTTGTGCTTCTAATTGTCGCAATAATGCAGAGCGGTCCCCACCTCTGGGATGAGGTCTCGCTTGCATTAGGCCTATAAACCTGATTTCGCTCACATTTTCCATTTGATGATGTTCCTGCCAATGTGTTGCTAGGGGTAATTTGGAATCAAATTTTCTCAAGCTTGCAAGATGTTCCCTAATGCGTATCCGTAATTCCCTAATGGTTGAACCCACATACACTTTGCCACAAATACACAGAATTGCATACACCACAAATTTCGTCTTGCAGTTCAAAAAATCACGTATTTGAACTGATAAACCATTATGACAGACAAAAATATCAGACTGAATAGCAAATTGACAAAAATTACACGTCCCACATTTGAAAAAATCACTGTATGCCTAGTTCCCAATGGAATATTGTCAGCACACAGACCCTTCCCACCATCAGTGTGTGTTACACAGCCAAAGGGTACATGGTACCGCCTTCAGCAGGAAGTGCATGAAAATAGACATGCACAGTCAACAGAATACTCACCAAAATGAAGTGCAGACATGCATTGGAGAAGCCATCCGGAATACCCACTAGGGGTGTACACACAAGTAGGACTGCAGGCTGGCCACAGATATGACAGAAGCCCAATGCCCCTGTGTGAGATGCTTAGACACCAAGCCATCCTGCGAGCCCATGGAAAGGGGATGCAGGAGTAGCATATGTGTCAGGACCCCAAGCAAAACACATACACGAGACAAGCCTGAATGGGCCCTGCTGGAACACACAGTGGCTGACTTCAAATGCCACAAAGCACCACACTGTCACATGAATGCACAATAGACAAAAAAAAATACTTGCAGGAAACAAAAAAATAAAATAAAATAAAAAATGGCCACATGTGAACTGGGGGGTCGGGTGGCACCCAGGAGGGGGGAGGTAGAGGGTGCACCTCAACACCCACATGTGTAGAGATTGAGATAAAAAAAAAACTCACTGGGCTCAGCACCTGCACGGCCCGACCTATGTGGGAGATAGGTTGTCGTCGTCACCCTCAGGATGGAAATCAGAAGATGGACGTGGCACAGTTGCCTCACCATGCCTATCCGCGCCTTGCCCTTGAGTGGCAGCAAGCATGCGGGTCTGGTAAGCCAGGTCCTGCATGGCAATAACACGCAGGTCTGCATGCATTATCTCACGTGTCACAAGTGCTTCCACCTGCAAGGACTCACGTATAAGATGGAGCTCAGCCTGCATGGCTTCACATGACAAACAGAGTACCTCCCGGCTTGCATGGAGTTCAGCTGAGATGGTTCTTTCAAGCCGCTCCATCCTGTTTTCTGCCCGCCTACTGTCGTCCATCATGAGAGCACCCAGAGGAGATCAGAGGGTTTGGTGTTCGACCCTCAGGGTCTCACGGTGTACCTCTGCCTGAGCAAAAATAGCTTAATGCAGAGCCACCATTTCAGCCCGGCACGCCCTGTCAGAGGCCGCCATGCCCAGCCTGAGTGAGTGGTACGTGGACCGCTTAGCCTGCTGCTGGAGCTGCACTTGCCTTTCGGGGGGAGGATGGACGGGCAACACTTTCCATACCTTGAGCCATCATCTGAACTGCTCCCCCTGTTGCTGTGCTATGGCAATAACGGCATGCTCCCACTCAGTTGACCCCGGTAGAGCATGGCCACCGCGGTGCCAGACACGACACCTGCCAGGCAATGAGCAGGCAGTCAAGGACACCTAGGGGCATACATGGAATGCACATGGTACATGAATGTGCACAGGGAGCCACTGCCATCAGCACAGTCAGAGTGAGACACACTGCAACAAGGATAAAGGATGTATATGACATGATATGACATCTCATCAAGTTTGCCCTCGTACACAAGTGGCTCAGAGCGCAAACAAGCAAAGGGAGGAGATCAAGGGAGAAAAGGAAATGAAAACAACGATCATAATGGGCACAGTGACATTGATAACATGCAAGTGCATGGAGAAGGGATAAAGGTTGAAGACCCTGAAGGGGGAGAAGTGGAATGTGTCAAACAGAGGAGACCAAAGAATGAAAACAAAGTCCAATGATAGAATAGGCATTCAAAAGGTGATAGTGCAGCCAGCAAGTGGCAAGTGCAAGATCATTTGGCTAGGGCAAATCTGATGAGTGCAGAAGAAGAGTGGGGGACTGTATGGGTACACGTGCTGGACCCATTGCAATGGGAGGCCTGGAGGCAGTGCGGCAGGGAGGCAGGGTGAGCAGTCACCTGGGCCCGAAGGAGAGAGGGTGTCCAGGTGCACAGTACCAAGAGAGGAAACTGGACAGCTGGGGAGAAGAGGGGTTAATGCAGGAGCAAATAGGAAGGTCTTGAGGTGCTTCCGGAAACAGAGATGTTTCCCCTCAAGTTTCAACGTGGCAGGTAGGCTGTTCCAAAGGGAGGTCCCAGCACTATATGCAGATCTGCCCCCAGCTTGTTTCTTCGATAAACGACTGACCAGGAGGGAGTGTGAGGTAGAGGAGCAAAGGACTCAAGGGGGGAAGTATTGGCAGATGGTTAGTTGAAGGTATTTTTGACCCAGGCCCCAGAAATCCTTGTGCACAATGCAGAGGGTCTAAAGTTGTATCCTTGCATCCACTGGTAGCCAATTAAGGGATTTCAGAGCTGGAAAGATGGGATCGAGGGCTTGAGGCCAAGGACAAGTCTCTCGGTCTTGTACTGGATGAATGGTAGAGGGCAGAGTGTGGAGGCAGGTAGAATTTTGAAAGAGCCTATCACAGTAGTCCAACCTTGAGGCAACCAGAGCTTGAAAGACTGTGAGCCTGTAGGTGAATGAGAGGAAAGGCACAGTACCCCTGAGGAGGTTAAGGAAGAAGTTAGTATATCTCAAGAAACATCAGAAATGTGTGTGAAAAGGAATGTGTGGAGTCAAAGGTGACCCCGAGGTTGTTGGCCTTGCAGGTGGGGGTAGGACGAGGGCCAAGGGGGGCTGGCCAGAGAGTAGAGGAAAGGATGGTGAAGGTGTACCGATGAGGAGGATGTCAGTCTTGCTGGCATTTAGACAGAGATCGTTGGCAGTACACCAATTTCAAATGTCAATGAGGCAATCAGAAATGAGTAGAGGTGGCCAAGGGAAATTCTGGAAATGAGTTGAGTGTCATCAGCATAGCACTGGAAGTTTTAGCAGAAAATAAAAATGCAGTAGGCGAGAGCTGCCAGGTGTTGTTTGGAAAGCCAGGCCGAGAGGTCAGACTCCTGGTGAACACCACAGGTAGAGAGGGAGATTGATGAAAGAAAGGACCCAAGTTGTAGCTGGGAGGGTCACACACGCCAAACACACATGTCATTGAGTAACACGCATCAATACTCACTGGACGATGCATCATAATTCATCCTCTCTCCCACTCCAAGGATTTTTTTTTTTAATTTTAACATTTATTTTGATTCAAACTTTTGTCACAACAGATTTCTTATCATTTCATTAAAACGATTTCTTTAACAATTCACAACATAAGCTCCAGAACTAACATTTTCAACGTTTGTCCATAGTTAACCCATAATTGTTCCAACAGGTAAAAGATAATTATTTCATTTTATTTCTTATTTACTCCAGAATATTATCTAAAAAATGTATTACTGAGCATTTCAGATGCACAGAGCTTCCGCCTAAAATCCTGAGCCACCATTCGTCCATGTTTTCCTCTACTGGGGCAAATTGTCTCAGGTGGGTTGACATTTGGTCCTTTAGTGAGGTACATTCTGTTATTAAGTGTTTAAGTGATTCTAAACTGTCCATGCAGAATCTACAACACATCATCATTTGTAGTTTCCATATGACGTACTACCAGCATTTGCTTAGTTTTATATGCATTTAGATGCAATCTTAGAAACCAATTGTGATGATAACGAGACAGGAATTGTTGCAGATACTGTGGCATGATGTCTACACGATTCGTTACAAACCCGAGTTCTAGAGCTGTTGGCAGTTTATTATATCTGGACAAATTCAGAATCCAAAACCACTGTTCTTATTTCTTTTTTGCTTTTTGGGGCTGATCTAACAACAATGCCATCTGGATATCTGCTATCTGCAGAACTGCCTCTAACTTTTGCGTCCCTTTCTTAAGTAAACCAGTGTACGCAGAGTTGTCTCTAGGCGCTAGTATTTTATATGCTGGTTCTGGGTTGTTGATTAACATTTTTCATAGTATCACGAGGGATTTCCAGACAACAAACCATATAGCTCTTCCAGCGCAAGTTTGTGCCTAATTTTAATTATTGATATATATTTAGGTAATCTTAGAACTCTCGCCAAACGATTCCCTCTAATTGTGTCAACATTTTGTAGTCTAAGTTCCAGCCTGTTTCTGCTCCAAAGATGATACCAGGAACTACTTTTTGCATATAGAACTGCCAAACTGGAATTAAATGGAACTTTCAAAATAAAGTGTGGATTCTCGCTCCTTGTAGAGAGTATGTTTCCATACGTTGAAATAAGTACTGAACCCAGCTTGTTTCTCAAATCGATCTGTTTACTCCTATTCCCAGATAGCGGATTTCAGCCACTCCCTCAATTACTTCATTATCGATCTTCCACCTGAAGTTTCTATTTATTTTTCCTTTTGCAGGACCGAACTTCATGATCTTTGTCTTTTTTTTACATTAATTTGCAGTTCGTGTCCTTCCATATATTGTTGTAGACCTGAAAGTAGTCGCTGTAGCCCTATTTGAGTTGAGTCGATCAGGACCAGATCGTCTGCATATTTTGCGCAGCAGATTTGATGTCCATTTTTTTTGGAGAAAAGCATTTTACATTTGTTCGTGCATCGGGGATATCAGCGATGAGCAGCTCCATTTCCATTTATCCTAACACGAATTGAGGTTTTTAAGTGAAAGGCCTTTATTGGTTGTAAGATGTTTTCTGGACAATCCCAGTTTCTTCCATAATAATTCGCGATTTATTGTATCGAAGGCCTGTTGCATATCCACAAAGGCGAGAAACAAGTTTGATCTCTTCTCTAGGGCTTCTAATTTCAACAAGTTGATCATTGTCAGGTTGATCTCTGTCCCAACTCCTTTTGTAAAGCCTGTTTGTCGACAGTCTGAAATTCCTTTGTTGTTTGCCCACGTTGTTAATTTTTGTTGGAGAAAAGTGGCCATTATATTTCCAATTTATCAAGAAGGGCAATCGGGCGATAGTTGGCCCGGTCAGTCCGATCACCCTTCTTGCAGACTGGCACAATTATCGCCCCAGTCCAGGAGGCTGGGAGTGATCCTTGTTTCGCAATTCTATTGAATAACTTTGCTATAAACATGGACCACTCGTATTTGTATGCTTTTAGCATCACATTGCAAATGCCGTTGGGCCATGCTGCTCTGGAGTTTTTCAGCTTGCCAATAGCAATTTGTATTTCTTCTTCGCTCGCCGATACTTCCCATCGTGTAAACACTGTTTCCATTTCTGTTATTGTTCCAGATTGAGTTTTTGAAAATACACCTTTAAAGTGCTTTTGCCAGTCGCCCTAGGTGACCCCATTTGCTAACATATCCGATTGGATTGCATTATCTCGATTTAAGATGCGCCACATCACTCTCAAGTTGTTAGATTTAATTAATGATAGCATCATTTCACCACGTTCTTGGTCTCTCATACAAGAAAACGCTTTTAACCAGTTTCGGTATTTTTGTCTTTGTTGTTTAATAGGTGTAGGAGATTCGACTCCCATATTTCGTTTTAGCTCTCTTATATCTTTATTAAACTCCATTCATGCCTGTGTATTTTTGACTTTTGTGCATTCTGTGATCCGCTCATATCTTGATAAGGCAGTAATGCTACATAGTTTAACAAATAACATTTTGTGTTGGCTAAGGATTGAAACTCCTCTGTCAAATCTGTTATTTGTTTCTCTTTTAAACAGAGCCAATTTCACCCCTGATTTACTTCCAAGATTTGTTTACAGACATGTGCTTCCAATTTCTGGCTTAGTGGCCATGTCATTTCCAAGACATCATGGTCGCTGCGTTTAGTCGGCACAATTCTTCATTTCAAGATCTTATTCAATAGGTTTTATGATGTCTATATATAGTCTAAGATCTTTTCATGACCAAAATTTCGCCAGGTGAAATTCAGTGGCATATCGCCCGTTACATGTCTGTTAACCATGTCACAGTCTCTTGCATCCATTTCATTGTCCCATGAAACTCTCCTAGCCTTTGTTTTCTGCGCTTCCTTCGTTGTTGCTGAGATAAGCTCCTTTTCATCAATGAACCATGTTAGCTTCATATCTCCACATATAATGATTGATAAATCTTGATGTTTCGTTTGATTATTATCAATTATGGTGTTTATGGATGAAATAAACTTCTCAGTTGTGATCTTTGCTGGATTCCAATAAGTATTAATTAATAGCAAGTATTGTGTTTTCATATACAGTCCATTAGCTTTTTGAATTAAGGTCGCCTGCACAAAGCTATTTGGATTTTCTTTTTCACATACTTCCCAGTTTGTTCAATTTTTCAGCATTGTAATTAAGCCTGAGAATGGACGACCCTGGGCATTTTTATCCGCTGGATTAAGCAATGTCAGGTACCCATCTTTTACTGGGGGAATCTGTAGACATGTCTCTTGTAGGCATATGGCAACAATTTCGCTCAGATCTACTGGGAATTTGTCAAATAAATGTTGGAAGCCTCTTGTGTTCCATGATATCAACGTGGAGAGTCCTTCATGCTCATATTTGGCTAGCTAATGCTTTCTCATTCTTGTTTCCGCACTGTCAACTAGCAGTGGAAAAGATTGGCCTGTTTTTAACTGTTTCCTTAAGACATCTCGGCTGGTCGTCAGTTTCCTTTTCTGGTCGTCAGTTTCCTTTTCTTTTGTGTTCTTATTTTGACCAATAGGACTTTTAAATGTAACCAGTTCTTCTTCTGAGAGTTCAAACCCCAAAAATAGTAATTCATCTTTCGCGGCCATTATAGTCTTTCGTACTGCATTTGATTTTATATGCAGTAGAACTTGGTCCACTCGTTCTTCTGAAATATATTCCACTATACTAATATCTTGTGTGGTCACTGTCCTTAGTGTCGGTACGGAATGCAAAAGACGAATTACGTTGCCTCTATTTAAATTGACGTCATTTTCATCATTAAATATATTTTCAATCCGAATTTTCCATAGAAACGATTTTACTTCAGTTGACTTTTGCTTTTCTACCAAAAAGCGTTTGTTCTGTGATTGTGCTAGAGTTTGCTTCGGATTTAATGTCACCTGGTGCTTGCTCACAGTATCTCCCTTTAGACTTTCCTTAGTGTCAGGTAAATTCCTGTGCTTTGCTATAGTTCCTTGGTGCCTTTGAAACTCATCTTTTTTTTACAGATTTTACCATTGGTGGTGTTAAGGCTTGCCTTGCTGCTCTTTTATTTAATTCTATTAGATTTGACTGACTCATTTCGTCCGTCTCTTGATTTCCTGACATATTGTCTTCTCCAAAGTCATCAGAGTATGTCGATAAATTACAGATGTCCACTGAGGATTTCACTGTTTGAATTGAGTTGTTATCTGAGTCCAGTCTCATTCTTTTTTGGGATTTTTAAGGTTTATTTTTGCTGTTACTCCAGCTATGTTTCTGAGACTTTTTTTCTTTCTCAGATTCTTAATGTAGACCCTGTTTCTCTCTTGTAAAAAGACTTTGTTTGACTGGTGTTGGTAAGTTTCTTATAAACTTTCTCGAACTGCTTGTTTGTTTTTTTGCTACAGAAATATTTTTCTTTTTTTCAGTTTTTTTTTTTTGCAGGGCTCTGCTTATCCACCTTTGATTGAGCAGTTTGTGAGTCTCTTATAAGGTTTTTTGCAGCTCCACCAAATATTCTATATGTCAGATTATTTGTAGAGCAGTGAGGTTTTTCAGATTACTTTTCACTATTTTCCATATAAACTGTAGCAATATTTCCATTTCTTGTGTGACTATTTGCCTCTGCTTCATTTACATTAGCAGTTGTCATTTCACTGATCCCCTCCTGACCCATCTGATTCGATCCTATTGATGGCTCAGCACTCTCATGTCGAAGTCTATGTAGCTCTGCGGGCCAAGTCGTTTTGGCTAAGGCCTCTTCTCCATCAAGTGTATTGGACGTACAGCCGCCATCACTGCCCACATCAACCTGTGGTTGCATATTTTTTTGGTGTACCCGCGGACGAGTGGTTACTGTATTCTGGCTGTTTGCATCCGTTCTCACTTGCATTAGATGCCTAGCAGCACTTCCATTAAGCTATTTTTCCGATGTTATCTGTTCTGGTTTGTTCACTTAACTGGACTTGCCAGGACGTTGCTTTGGAGGCTTCATTTTCAAGATACTGTTTGAAAGATGTGTTTGCGCTTTCCCTTTTAGTTATTTTTTCATTTAAGTGGCTGATCCGAAGCACTATTATTATGTAATTCCTCATGCAATGATTCATAAAGTTTTACGAATGGTATCAGAGCCAACGACTTTGCGGCCAATACATTATTATGGATTTGTTTTGCAGCCGCATTTGACAGATTTGATTTAAATGACTGCTCATTTTCCACGTCGTTTTGTTGGATGTCTTTGGACCCGCTGGTCAGCCCTCTCCGTCTCGCTTTTGCTCGCCTATAGTACTGCGCAACATTGGCCCAGCTGTCTCTGACGAAATCGCCGGCTCTGGCGTTGAACAGCTTAACATCGCTGCGCAGTCATTCTGTTTTCCTTTCTTGCCTGCTGAAGTAGAGTCATTTTCTCATTTTGCAAATTTGCAGAGGTGACATACGTTTGTTTTCTTAACAATGATTGATCCTTATTTATTGCAGTGGTCTCTATCTGACGATATGTTTCAAAACTTGATTGTAAGTTTGAAAGACAGTTGCTCATCCCATACTCTTGGGGGACGTCAGTTCGTGCATTTCTGCCTTTTGTAATCTTTGTACCTGAGAAGCTCTCCACTAATTTACTCTTCATAGATTCGAAATCAGCCTTTAGGCGTTCAGTTAATCGAGCTTCACAACCTGCAAAGTCAAATCCACTATTAGGCGGGCTGCCAGTTTTCTCTGCGTGTTCTTGGCTATTTTCGCCATATTGACGCATGTGCATGCTCGATTCTACTCTCGCATTCGTTGATCCAATAGTTCCTGTGTTTTCATTTCTTTCTTCAAGCAGTGACCTGTTTGTTATTAATAAATGTATATTATCACATCTGTGTCTCAGGTCCTGAAGGTTTTTATTCAAGTTCCTTCCCGCTTTGAAGCCTTTGGTTCTCCCTTCAACAGGCGGCTATATAAATTTCATTGAATTTCCTTCTCTCAGCAAACACGGGACCTCGAGTTCTAAAAGCTCAATATCTGTTACATCAAACAGAGAGTCAAAGACTCCCACAGTAATTTCAATCTCTTTGCCTCTTTCACTATCATGTAAGGATTCATTTGGATTTGGGCATGGCGCGCTATTACGTCTGACTTTTCAAGGTCTATTGCATCTTTTGAGACGCCCCCAAACCCAATCTCTCCATTTGTCAGTGCGCTCTCTCCTCCACCAGTACCACTATCATTTCTCGCTTTTACAACAGATGCCGCACCATTCCACACAGCACTAATTGAAGACGTGTAATGGGGTGTGCCTGATAGCCGTTTAGTTGCTAGTTTCACTAGTGAGAGGAAAGCAGGGAGTCTATCACTCGTTGTTTGATCTATATGTGTGACAGCAGACAGCGGGTCTCTTTGCTGTTGACACAACCAGTTATATCCCTCCAAATCACACTTGTGGAAGAACAGATCCTCCTCTTGAGTCAAAGTTTTGTCAATAGCCTGTATGGATTGTTTTAATTTTGAGCGTGTCAAAGGGCCTGACTCAGCCGTTGTTAGCTGCTTACCTGCTGCAACGGGAAGGGATCGTGCAGTGTTCAGGTTTGACGCTCCCAACAAACTAGGAGACACACGCCAAAGCAGCCAACCAACTAAACAGCTCCTCACAGCCCTTCTGCCACAAGGCGTATGCCGCAAGGGCGCTCCAGGTGTACTGATGAACCCAGCTGATGGACACGTGACTTGCCCATCGCTGGGGAGGAGGTTTTTGTAGTTTTGAAGCAAAGGCATCCTTTTCAACTTTTGCTTTTAAGTTCATGCAGGCAGCAGGATAAAGATAAAAGGAAACAGCTTCTTCTTTCCTTCTCGCCGCTCGCTCGCTCAGTAGCAATCCGGCAACAATCCAATGTGTAAACACAATAAAGTAAATTAGATGAATCACAATGCCGCCACAGCTAAACAGCTCCTCACAGCCCTTCTGCCACATGGCTTACGCTGCAAGGGCACTCCAGGTGTCCTGATGAACCCAGCTGATAGACACGTGACTTGCACGTCGCTGGGGAGGAGGTTCTTGTAGTTTTGAAGCAACAGCGTCCTTTTCAAATTTCGCTTTTGCTGAAGTTCATGCAGGCAGCAAGATAAAGATAAAAGGAAACCGCTTCTTCTTTCCTTCTCGCCGCTCACTCAGTAACAATCCGGCAACAATCCAATGTGTAAACACAATAAAGTAAATTAGATGAATCACGATGTCGCCACAGCTAAACAGCTCCTTACAGCCCTTCTGCCACAGATTTGTTCTTCCGGGATGAACTCTGCAGCAATCTCCTCCTGCTGAGTGGGTTCATCCTCCTCTGGTGATGGCCCACCACCAGTCACCAGAGACATGGAATAATTGGAGGCACGCTTATGTTTTGCACTGCGTCGGAGGTCATTCCAATGCTTGTAGCGGTCTTGATCCTTGCGCACCTGGAATCCCATGGATGTCAGACCATCCGCAACATGCTGCAAGTGGATCCAACGCTGGTGATGCGTTGTATGGCACTGTGGGCCCACAAGCATATTGCGTTGGGGTGCTGATATGTAGTCCACAAGGAAGTTGAGTTCCTGCTTGCTGAAAGGCTTCTTCCTCGACGTGCCGGTGTCCGGAGCCATGTCTGGGGTCTCAGCATCTTGGGCAGGAGCACGATTCCGCTGTTTGGGCAGTGGTACTGACCCTGAGTGGCCAATGTGGCCCTGATCAGTGAGGGCAGTGGTGCTATTGGACTGGACCAAGGGAGTGGGTGTTGGAATGAGGAAGGAAAGTCTGGCTTGGGTCTGACTCACTGACGGGGTGGTGTTGGCTGCATCTGCCCATGCAGTTACCAACACCCGGCTGATTGGGGCCGCAGATGTCATAACTGCCCCAGATATGTGTGCCCCAGTCACAGCTACAGTGGCCACAAGTGACTCGCACCTCCGGACAAGATGGAAATCGTCCTGGGAGTCCTCATCACACAGTGCAACATGCACTGCCCGAGCCCGAGTGGTGGTCCCCACAGCTGCACCTGAAGCTACCACCACCGGTGGGCATGTGACAACAGATGTAAGTTGCTGTTGTGTTATATGGGTGCCAGGTTGTGAAGCAACAGCCGCATCTCCAGGAGCCACAAGGGGGGGTGGCATGTCTTCACCAGCACGTGGCTGAGCATTCTGTCCCAGTGGGGCACCCCTGCCTCTTCCCCCTCTGTTGCCACCCTGCACTCCCTGTTCCCCCTCGTCTCTGCGCCCACGTGCCCGACCATGACCAGCACCTGGAGGACGCCCAACTTTGCCGCCCTTAGCCTTTGGTGGCCTCCCAACCATGGCACAGATGGTAAATAGCCAATGGGAGGTGCACTCAACAATTGTCCTGGGCATTTGAGTTGAAGGGGGCAGGGTACTGGATAGAATAGGTACCCCTGTGCTCCTGCCAAGCTGTCTATGACCCCTGGGGAAAAATGACAGGTCACGCAGGTCACTCACGCAACGCTCAGGCCCCCCCCCAAAAGAAAATGTAAACTTTTTTTTTAAACAAAAATTATTAAAAATAGTACAATTTCAAAAGAAAAACATGCACAAGACCCCGGTAGCCCACGTACATGGATTTGACCTCCAGCTGTACGGTGTGGCACCCAGGGACACAAAATACTATGACCTTGGAAACAGTACTTGAGGCACAGGGGGAACCACAGTGGGAAAAATATCGTATGCGATTCACCACCTGCCTTGCGTGGAAAAGAAAAAGAAAAACACACATGCTTGTGCGCATAGGGAACAGCCCTCCAGAAGAAGAGGTACGAACTTCAAACGCTGTGAAGTGATCCAGTGTGAATCAAGAAGAGTAAACTGACGCGTCGGTCTCCACGAACATCACCTACAGTGGACTGTTTCCCTGCTGGACCTTTAACCTGTGCTGAAGGAAACGCATGTGCACATAACGTCACTGGCGCGCTTACGCACTAATGCCATTTCCTCGAATTACACTCATTCACATGCGGGCGTGCTGTTTTTGCACATGCAGATTCACTATGCACCTGTATGAGGGAAACGCCTGCACGCATCATGTCACTTACGCGCTTATGCGCTAAGGCCCTTTCCTCGAATTACACGCATTCACATGCGGGCGTGCGGTTTTTGCACGTGCAGATTCACTATGCACCTGTATGAGGGAAACGTCTGCATGCATCATGTCACTTACGCGCTTATGTGCTCAGGCCCTTTCCTCGAATTACACGCTAACATGCTGTTTTTTCACGTGCCAATTCATTCTGCATCAAGCTGGCCACGCAACAACACAGAGAAGACCATGCTCCTGCCCAGAAGGTCATTTTCCTGCCCCCCAGAACCCTGGGGAGCCTCCTACAAACGATCTGCTGCTGCCTGCCTGCTGCCAACAGTGCCCTGCCATTTGGTGCCTGCACATCAGCCATCTGCAGGGGTCCAGTTGCTGTGACCACTCCTGCTGGAACAGAAGACTCCAGACGGGTGTTCCATCGCTCCACAGCCCAGCCCCAGGACCCAGTTGCCCACCCACACCTGCCTCGGGCGTTGCCATGTCTGACACACCATCCGGCACCAGTGGCAACCCCCCAGCAGAGAGGCAGAGGGCTGCCAGCTTCACTGCCATTGAAGTTGCCATCCTGGTGGAGCAAGTCCTGGGACATTATGATGCCCTCTTCTCAATATCGCACGCCAACAAGGAAGGACGGAAGAGGATCTGGATGGACATAGTGGGTGCCATCAATGCGGAGGGGGTGGGACCCTGCGATATCAAACACGCCCAGAAGCGCTGGAAGGACTACAAGTCCAGGACCCTCAAGAAGGCCTGGCGCCTCTTGGACGCAGCGGATGCAATGAGGCGCCGGGGCCACCTTAACATCCAGCCATTGAGGGTCCTTGAGTGCATTCACCCAGTGCTTCACCACCAGATCCCTAGGATGCAGGCCCGTCTGGAGTCGAGCGGTAAGTGCCCATGCATTCCCGTTTAAAACAGTGCATGTTGCAGTGTGCTGGTAGTTAGCTACTTGGCTGTATGTGTGACATGGGTCATGTATGGATGTGTGTGTGCAGGGACATGATGGTGCAGCATGTGAGTCCAGTCAGGCATGACCCACATGGATGGTGTATGTGTTACAATGCATCATGTGGAGCAGCATGCGGAATGCACACATGTATGCATTCCTGTGTCTGTACTTGGACATGTTTTGGGTGTGAGAGATGGGTGCTGCGTGACTGGTAAATGCCATGGATGCGTGACACATGTCTGTGACGATGTGTTCATTCACTGATGCAGCCTAGTCATCCTTGTATCCACTGTGTCTGGGGGCATAGAGGGCCAGATGCATGACCCTCCGGTGATGTGTGTGCATGCGATCAGCATGTCCCATGATGCATGTGAGTTTCAGCCCACCATTGGATGTTTCTACGGTGCCTTGGGCCTGGATGCAAATGTTTGTTGCATGTGCCATGCCTGTTCCTGCATGTGTGTTGCCTGCACTGACCCATGTGTTGTGGAGGGACATGATGGAAGTGACGTTTGACAGTGCCACTCATGTGCTATTGCTTTGTGTCTAGGGGACTATTGCACAGTACCCTTATGCTTGTGTTCAATGTCTCCCTTTACACAGCGACGAGTGAAGAAGAGGGCAGAGACGGCGCTGTGGAGGAAAGCGGCAGGGATGCCTCCACCGGCCGGCCACGCAAGGCCCAATCACCCTCCCAGGTAATTCTATCATCTGGGAGTGAGGGGACTGGTGCCGTGTCCGCCACTACGGCTGCAGCAGAAGGGGCGGGTGAGCCCACACAGGGGCTGGCGATGGCAGAAGACAGTGCAGAGCCATCCAGGTTGGTGGTGTGTATGGAGGAGGAGGAGGCTGCTTCAGAGCCGCACATGGTGCCTGGTGGGGGTGGATCCACCGGTGCAAGTGGTGTAGTCCAGGGGCAAGGTCAGGAGGCAGCACAGGTCACCAGGGAGGGGCCTGAGCATGTCACTGTCCCTGACACTGTGACTACATCACCATGCACCAGCAGGGATGCCCCGTCCCAGGCCCGTCCGCAGGTAGGGGGGAGGTCCATGTCATCTGGCACTCCTGTACCTGCGGACGTGGGGACCAGTGACAGGATTGAGTCCGTCCTGATTGGTGTCGCGTTGCACACACGTGACATTCATGATGACGTGCGTACTTCCTGGAGCGACCACGCACATCATCATGACAGATGTGTGCCAACGTGGCACAGCTGGGAAGTCTCATGGTCGGGGGTTTCCTCCATGTGTCGCTCTGTTTTGCAGCCCTCTCCCCCTCTGTGCACACTATACGCCAGTCATTCTCTGTGCCATCTTCTGGGCCAGATGCCACCAGGGCCCCCTGTAGACCTGTCCCAAACAACGCAGCCAGGCTGTTGGATATCCCATCCCTGCCACGTCGGGAGTCCGAGCTCCAACACAGGTGGTCACCCAGCAACTGGACCCCTGGCAACGGACGATGTGCAGGCACATACAAGCAGGGCGCCTGCACGACGGCCTCAGGTGTTGCCATCTACCCAGAGGCAGTCATTTTGGCCTTGGCAGGCAGCAGAAAGTTGGTGGCAGGCTTGGCGTAGGAGGCATGAGGCCTCGGGTCCCTCTATATCATCGGGGCAGGCATTGGCCGGTGGGCAGGAGGACCCAGGTTTGGGAGTGTTTTCCGTGTGGCAGTGGTTGGGCCAGCGAATAGATACAGAGCGGCGGCGGGCGGAGAGGGCATGGCTCACAATGGTCAGGGCGGAGAACTCCATGCACTGGGCTTTGAGGCGGGCTGAGTGCCTCGAGGCAACTCGCAGGGAGTAGGAGGAGTTCATGGCTGCATCCCTGCGAGATCTCGAGGCCAGTGAACAGGCCCACCTCCGGAACATCGACATGGAGGTCAATGATGCCCAGGACATCAATAACTGAGCCGTCGGACTAGCTTGCCGCCTTTGTATATAGTTATTTAGGTTTAGGTTTCATTTGGTTTTTATTATGATCCACGGACTTTGCGCCACTTTTTGTATATAGTTGTATTTTAGATAGGGTTTTAGGTAGGTTTCCTTTTGTTTTGGGATAATGGACCCTTGGGACTTTCGTTTACAATTTTCCCCGACATGTACATACTTTCTTTTTTAGATGTTCACATGGATTAATGTTTTTTTAATGCTTTTCAACTTATGATATTTTTCTATGGACTTTGGGTATGACCACTTATATTTTTTCATGTTTTGGATTTGTTTTTTTCCTTGGATTTGACTTTCTTTTTCTTATTGCATTATGTAGTTTTCATTTTGTCATTTGTTTGAACTTTTAATACATTTCATAATTCAACATTATTGATTTATTTTGTGCATGTCTCCATGAGCATTGGTTAAGTAAAGTGTTGCCCAGTGTGGCTCTGTAGGACATTTGTTGATGGGCATGCTGGTTCTTTTCAGACTATTAAGGAATGGGTAATTTACTAGGGAGTGTGTGCAGTGGATCGTTGGGTGTTTGTACTGGGGGTGGGGGTGTGGGATTTGGGTTGGCATTAGGACCATGGGTTTGTATAGTTATGACATTGTTTTTTGGGGGACATGAGTTGGGGCCTGCTGGCAGGTGCCCATCAATGGGGGTGGGGGGACATGAGTCGGGGCCTGCAGGCAGGTGCGTGTCAATGGGGGTGAGGGGGGAACATGAGTCGGGGCTTGCTGGCATGTGCCCGTCAATGGGGGAGGGGCAGGGGGACATGAGTCGGGCCCTGCTGGCAGGTGCCTGTCAATTGTGGGGGGGCATGAGTCGGGGCCTGCTGGCAGGTGCCCATCAACGGGAGTGGGGGGACATGAGTTGGGGTCTGCTGGCAGGTGCCCGTCAATGGGGTGAGGGTGGGGAGACATGATTCGGGGCCTGCTGGTAGGTGCCCATCAATGGGGGTGTGGTGGGGGACATGAGTCGGGGTCTGCTGGCAGGTGCCCGTCAATGGGGGTGGGGGAAATGAGTCAGGGCCTGCTGGCAGGTGCCCATCAATGGGGGTGGGGTGGGGGGACATGAGTCGGGGCCTGCTGGCAGGTGCCCATCAATGGGGGTGGGGTGGGGGAACATGAGTCAGGGCCTGCTGGCAGGTGCCCGTCAATGGGGTGGGGGTGGGGGAACATGAGTCGGGGCCTGCTGGCAAGTGCCTGTCAATTGGGGGGACATGAGTCGGGGCCTGCTGGCAGGTGCCCATCAATGGGGGAGCATGAGTTGGAGCTCCCAAGTGCATGGTGCCATGTGGCCTGCCTGCAGGGCATGGGAAGGGTGGATGGGCTGCCTGCGGGGCATGGTCAGGGCGGATGGGCTGCCTCCGGGGCATGGGGAGGGGTGATGGGCTGCCTGCGGGGCATAGTCAGGGTAGATGGGCTGCCTGCGGGGCATGGGGAGGGGTGATGGGCTGCCTGCGAGGCATGGTCAGGGGTGATGGGCTGCCTGCGGGGCATGGGTATGGGAGTGAGAATTACACGCGATTCCGCTTGCGCAAGCGGGTTACATGTATTCTGAGGGGTGCGCAAGGAGTTTTACATGCAATTTCGCTGGCACGAGCGGGGTACGTGTAATTCGAGGGGTGTGCGGGGAGTTTTACATGCGATTTCACTGGTGCAAGCGGGGTATGCGTATTCCGAGGGGGGTGCTGGGAGTTTTACACATGATTTAGCTGGAGTGAGTTGGGTAGGCGTATTCCGAGGGGTGTGCAGAGAGTTTTACATGCGTTTGTCCTGGTGCGAGTGGGGTATGCATATTCCGAGGGGTGCGCGGGGAGTTTTACATGCGATTTTGCTGGCGTGAGCGGAGTATGCATATTCCGAGGGGTGCACAGGGAGTTTTACACGTGATTGGTTGTCGCGTGAGGGCTGAGTGGCGTTTTTAGTGCGTTTTCATGGTTGGGGGGCTGTATGCTCGTCCACTGGTCTTTGCGCCATGTAGGGGATTTGTGCGATGTTTTTCGTGCACAGGGTGGGATTGAGGGCATAACTGGCACTGCTGTAGGGTCTCTGCACCACGATGCACCACTGCTGGTTATGGGCGTTTAAATCCATGAATACGCAGTGCGTCAAAATGGGTTTTGGTGCACAGGGCTGGCGCAAGCTGGCGCACGCTCCCTCTCTCTGCCAGCCATGTGCGCTACTTCTGTGTGGGAATCTATGAATTAACCTCTTAGTGTTTTCTTGCACAATGTTAGACATGTTCAAATGTCCAAATGGTGAGGAAAACATTTAAAAAAATGAAGCCTCCTCTCTAGCATTTAAAATTACTCCGCTAATAGAGAATAACAGTTCTGCAGGTGTTTGAAGACTCTGGCGGTGGCTGGCAGCACCTTTATTGGGTGGAGGTTGATTCTGCACAACTATTTACAACTACAGTGAAGATATAAGACCACATATAAGCCAAAAAGGTAAAATCATTATTGAGGTATTAACTTGTCCCAATCCTTAGGTACATCACATCCCACAGCTACCCATTTGTGGTATAGATCATAGATAACTTAGAAATTGTCAGACGGTAAAACTGGAACATGTGGAGTTGGCACTGCTGCTGAAGTCAAGGGTTCCTTAACTGTTGGTGGCATCACACTGGTGGAATCACCTACTGGACGTGGTGGCAATTTCCATGCACGTAACACATCTACCCCAACCATTGCTATTTTGGGATTCACATTCACTTCCCAATAAGCATCATCCACATCATCCCAGGAGACGCGCACCACATGATTTATCATGATTTGTGTTCCCATTATGTGTGACAAAATATTACAAGGGCCACATCTTACTGTTTTCTTGCACAATGTGCACTGAACATCCTGTGCCTCCCTTGTAAAGTATGGTCTATAATCTGCACACAGGAATCTACTGTAAAAAAGATCACTACTGCTGCTGTTCTCCAGCCAAGTAAAGACAACATTGCTACTCAATTACAATGAGCCACAGTCCTAATAGCAATAAGCCCAGAGCCAAGGGGGAATTTCTGCATCAGATAATGTCCCAGAGTGTTTATTAAAGCCCTCACGTCGGTCGGACCAGTAACTATGAGCCTGCTAAATATTCACCTTAACTCCATGGAAGGGCCAGTGTGCCCAGTAAACTGCCATTCACAGCTTCCGCTATTTCTGTATCAAGTAGCAGTAGAGTAACAATAAATTTAATAAAAATCAGTGTGTTTCCTATTTTTAACTGTTGCACATGGAAACTTCCAATAAACCATCCCAAAATGGTACAACCACTAATTTGTGTACCAAAATCAGATTGCTAAGCTCATATTGCACCTGCATTTATTATGCCAATTTGCACCCGAAAATCAATTCCATTTCTATTTGACATAACAGTAGTTTGCAAAACTAATACCATTCCTATATTCTTTATGAATATAAATTTAAAAATAAAACCAATCAGACATATTTTTCATGAAATTAAACGCTAGGTTTTACAAAACAATAAACAAATGAAGACAATGCATTTTCTCATATAGATAACCACACAGTAAAATTTCATCAAACCAAATCTTACACCATAAATGATTATAAAATCATTGTAGATAAAATCACATTTCTACTGGTCTGTGATCATTCTTTTGTTTTGAGTGCAGGAAGTATACTTCATAACTTTATATCATGAGCCTCACTGAAATTCATTTTCATTCTTAGTATACAACTTCCAACAATTATTCCAACCCATTTTCTACATATACAGCGGGACCACTTCAATGTTAACAAATACAGTAAATAACAACTACAAAAAACACAGAGCCCCATTATCAACATATTACCAAATATAACTTTCAACAAATAAATGACAAGCAACTGTTTAATGCAAATCATATTTTATTACAGGTAACATGAACTGAGTTCTGCAGTCAAAATGAGAAAGGTAGACAAAATGGGGAGTTTCAAACTTTCCAAAATCAAAACCAGAAAAAGGAGGACTATATTGTAAGAAAACTAATAAAACGGGAGACATATATTCACTGCAACCTATCACACAGAAGTACACATTTAAAACATTAACACCAGCCAATTAGATACACCAAAACACATAAAAAACCCTGCCAAGTGTCACTAGCAGCCGCGGATATTCAACACGGCTACAATGCTTAATCTTAGCCACGGCTACACGTACATTTTCTACAAACTAAAAACCAAACTAAGCCACCCTTCAAAACTTCATTCACCTTCATTACTTGTCGTTAATTACCTCAACTTGTCTATTTTACTGAAGCGTATGGACTAATCTATCTATGGAGCACACACGACTCTCGCATTGATAACTGTCCTTCTTCACATTGTACGAATACCTTCTGTAACATTACATGTATACAAGTTTGTCATTCTGTTCTTCATTCATCTATCAGATGTTACTCTAAAAGTCCAGTTTGCGATCACTAATATCTGCAATCACTTTAGGAATTGTGACACTGTGCCCTTGTTAGGCTTATTACATTCTTATAGTCTCTATATACTAGCGACATATTGATAGCATGTTTGTGTAATTGGACTCATCTGCAACCTACGATTACTACACACATTGAAAGGTCACCTTATTACTTATTTTTCTATTTAAAATAAGATATTGCTACACTTGTTGCATGTTGGCCTAGGCCCAATACATGTTGTACTGCATGTATGTGTTGTATTCATTGATGTATTTGATTGGTTAGTGCTGCTCCTGCCGCTGTATGCCCGAGAATACTGTTGCTTACAATTATCTACTGTACCATATGGTAACCTAGTTGGTATCACCTCGCAGTAGCTTCATGCGACCACCTATGACATATCACCAACATGTTAGATTTCCCATTAGGTATGTCAGGAGATAACTTGAATAGGAACGTTCACTATTAAGTGCTATACAATTCAAAACCTACATACATTTACTGAATGACCATAGACTTGAGCTCCCTCTGGGCAGCCTTAACTATGCATGCCATTACATGTATACTTGTATGCCTTTTGGTATTAGTGCCCAGCAATAGCACTTGGGCTTTTGCTTCAGACGCTGCCTACCCCAAGGTTGATTGCCTAATATTTACTTCTTGTAACTACACTAATGTTATTATCTGGAGCCTTTTCACATTGACAATTCCTACGACCTCAGGACATGGTATCAAGTTAAATATATCCCCGCCCACAGGTAGCCGCACTACTGACCATTTGAGAACATCTCATCTGGCTATAATCACTAAACGGACCACAGCTCGGCCTGAGCTAAACATTACAACCAACTCTTTTAATTTCTGCAACATGGCCAACTTGGGTACTTCATGCTCCTTAACCCCTGACCAATGGATTCGAGGATTTGCCACACAACCTACGCCTAATCAACCTTGCCCTACCAATATCAGAAACTATAGGCTGAGATCTAGACGGCCAAAGAACTACACCTCTTCTCCTGTTCTTAGTGACAACTCCATGTACCAAATTCTGGCGAAAAAGAGTATTAAACCCAAAACAAACCATACTACTAACATGACTTCTCAGACAACCTTACTCAATACTGCAGACATTAAGTCTCCTTATAATAAAGGTGCCCTTATTAATGTGAGGTCTATGGTTGCCCATGTGCTAGACATCGCAGGCCTGATAACAGCTAATCAACTGGACTTTCTAGCAATTACAGAGACCAGGCTCCATGCAGCTGCAGGACCCACACTTTCACTGGCCCTTCCAGACAATTTCTCCATCCTGAGGCTTGACAGCAATACTGCTAGAGGTGGTGGCATTGCCTTCATTGCCAGAACTAACCTTGAACTAAGAGTCTCAACTCATGCACCTTTCCCAGCAGGGGAGCTTTTGACAGTTGAAATGCCGCTCTCAGCTTCACGAACCTTAATCATGCATCTGTTATACAGATTACCTGTTACCTGGCCCTATTGCTTCATTCGAAGAAGATATCTTAACATTACTTTCAACTAATACTAAACCTACTTCTCAAATTTTAATACTTGGAGATTTCAATATTGGTCTCAATGACCCGAATTATCAGCATCTTTTGGCACTTGCCAATTCCATTGCAGAACTAGGCTTTACCCAGAGGAGCAATACACCAACACATTCTAAAGGCAGAACTTTAGATTGGGTGGCTGACCTTAATTGTGAGACTACTATATTGTCCAATGAACCTTGTGCATGGACAGATTATCATCTACAAATATTTACTATCAAGGATAGCCCACAACTCACACAGACCAACCTTTTGGCACCTCCCGTACTCATCAGAAATGGAATATAACAGTGAACAACCTACTGCCGCTGCACCAACCTATTACTAATCTTACCATGCCAGCACCAATCCGGTAGTTCTAGATGATTTATACAATTCTACAATTAATCAAGCCATAGACAACATTGCACCTTTAAACATGTGCAAAGGGAAACCTAGAGCCCACCTCAATTTCTGGTACTCCCCCAATCATTTGAGATCTTACAACAGAAAAAAGGAAAGCCGAATCCCTTTGGAAAAACAACCGTTCAGATGTAAACAAGAATAATCTCTCAAAAATTGCAGTTCAATACAAATCTGAGATTCTTCAAACCAAACACAATATTTACAATGACAGGATCAACAAAGCAAGTTCAAGCACAAGAGAGCTCTTTGTTATCTTGAGAGAACTCAAGGCCCCTACTCCACCAACTGATACGTGCACTAAGGACAAAACCTGGTATACAAATATTCAAACTGCTCTGTCTAATAAAATATCCCTTCTTCAAGACAAAATCGAAGCTAAAAAAATGTAACATCTTGAACTCCCTTCCTCTGCAATTAACTCTGCCATACGCTAGCAAACCACCCAACCAATTCAAATGTTCCCCCTTTTACGTCTCGGATGTGGAGAATATTATAATAACTTCTCTTAAACCGTCTAGATGCCAGGGCGAAACTTGCCTGGTCTCTATTATCAAAGAGGCAGCTAGGGACGTAGCCCCATTCATCACAACTTTAATCAATACCTCATTTGACTCCTGCTCGGTTCCTAATAACCTCAAGAATGCCTGGGTCCTCCCATTATTAAAGAAACCCACTCTGGACCCAACCATCCCAACCAACTACTGACCAATAACTACGGTCCCTTTTCTGTTAAAAATCATCGATAATGCAGCGTACATCCAAGTTCAGACCTACTTAGAGACTCACAATCTTCTGGGGCTCCGCTAAACTGGTTTTAGGTCTAAACACGGCACAGAAATAGCCCTAGTTGATAAACCAAATAGATGACTTAAAGGATAAAGGAAAATTGGCTCTCCTCCTTTTACTAGACCTCTCTGCCACGTTTAATTTAGTGGACCATAAAGTGCTTTATAAGCATTGTTCTACAGTGGCCCATTTCTCCCCACAGGCGATGGCCTGGATTCAGTCCTTTCTTGACAACTGTTCCATAAGAGTCTTCTCCCTTTCTGCATCAGCAAGGTTCATGTGTATCGCCCACGATTTACAATATTTTTACAAAGCCCCTGTTCGATGACCTAGACAATATGGGTGTCACCTAAACAAACTATGCAGAGGACAAACAGATCCTTATACCCATGTCTGGCGATTACGAGACTGACTCTGCCTTGTTCAATAAAATCTATCCCTTCATTCATACATGGATGGCCTCGCACGGCCTATGTCTAAAGATGAAAAGACTGAGCTTCTGCTTATCAGAGCTACAGCTAAACTCAACAAACTAAGTAACCATTTCCAATATTTGGGCTTCCACCTTGACTCATCTCTGAACCTACAAAGGCAAGTCAATGCTACTGATTCAGCGACTGCATATACTTGTAAACTCATCCAAACCTGAAAACCGTTCCTTTCGACAGCCAGCTGTATTACAGTAGCTAGAGCCTTAGTTCTTTCTAAACTCGACTATTGTAATGCACTATATCTAGGATCCAGTAAACAAAATATCAACCAATTACAGATCTTATAAAACAACGCTCTAAGAACCGCATTAAGCATCCTGAGTATGCAACATATCTCAATGACAAGACGCAACACTAAGTGGCTCGCAGTTAATGATAGAATACAACTTAAAGTATTAACCATCACCCACAAATGCCTAGCCAATCTAGTACCAATATACCTGGTGGACAAATTCACTAAAAATATTTCTACACGACCAACTAGGACAGCGTATTCACATTGCCTCAAGGTCCTCAGATATATCCTTAAAAAGATAAGGGGAAGCAGCTTTCCTGTCATGACAGCGCAGCTATGGAATTACATGCCTATAGCTTTAAGATCTGACCATCTTTCTTCAGCTTCACAAAAAATACAAAAAGATGGCTTTTAGCCAGGGATCTTTAACCAATCTCAGATGGCTACACTTCTTTGATCGACTTTCAACTGCTGTCCCAGTATAGCTTTGTAAATATTAGGAACATCTTCGACTGTTAACTATGTAATTCTTTATTCTTTCCTCCCTCTTATTAGTATATGCTTGTATCTTGAAACATTGTTATGTAAAAAGTATCCTTATGCAACCTGTAACGCGCCCAGATACCTCCGGGTTTGGAGCGCTATATAAAGAAACAAACAAACAAACAAACTTCAAATAAGACAAGACAAAACCTAAGCACACAAAATAACACACAGATACAATTCTGTGCTATATCATCCACATAACAAAATGATTATTGCACAGAAAATGCATGTTTATCTACACAGCTATAAAAAAACATGCCTAGGAACACAACCAATAAAAAGATTAAAAGCGCTGACGCGCCTACGCACATGCTTTTTATACATGCGGTTATAGAAAAACCCATACATGAGCTGTTTCCAATAGCCGCAGCTATAATAGACAACTATGAATAGAAATATGTACCCTCCCCAAACTCCAAAAAAGTGTCTCTAACTCACATACCATCCCCCCTTCACTGCCCATGGCCCACCTCCACTCTCCTAGTTTCTCCCAATCCCCGAAACACTTAATGTATCTATGATGCTACTCAACCCAAAATGTTGGATAGCCGCAGCTACAACACGTCCACAAACACACGATGTGCCATTTGCCATGGTATAGCCGAGGCTGCACAGGGTGCCACATCTACCTGCTGGTAGCGACGCCACACACTGGATGGGTAGTGAATAGCCTTGGATAATTACAACAGTAACATCAACCAGTTACAATCTCAAAAACACACACATCATGTATAGCCTGATCATACAAACTAATAGAAATTCAAATTAGGAATAATTTTCCTGAAAACAGAGAAAGACTGCAGATATCATGGCTGGTTTGAAAACTGTGTGGCTGATTGGAGACAGTTGGCTGTTTTGGTTACTGCCTTTTTGTGAGAAACTAAATATTGACTAAATATTGACATGGGTTTGAAAAACTTTACAATTAAATGGTTTGGATTGCAAGGAATGTGTTTGTTCCATGTTTTTGCAAAATTGTTAAGTCTGAGAAGTACAGGGCACTCAGATGTAATATGAATTAATTGTGGAGGCAATGATTTGGGGAATGTACAAGGTGAATCCCTTACTTTAATAATCAGACAAGACATGGAAAAAATAATGGAACTATTTCCTCACACCATCTTTATAGTTTCCAATTTGACTCAGAGGCAAAACTGGAGATGGACCACCACATTTAATGGTAACATTGAGAAATCAGAGAGAAATGTTAATAAAGTAGTTTCAGCATTCATGAGAGACCACAACAAATTATGGATTTCAAACAACAATATACCGTTCTTCATGGTCAATTTCTATAGACATGATGGAGTACACGTAACTGATGAAGAAAATGCAGTGTTCCTTCATACCATCAAAACAGTAATCCAAATATACTTAAATACTACACTCAGTGGACCCCAAAACTGTCCTTTTAAGGACTGCTTATCACATATAAATAAACAAATACAATAAAATAATAACCAAAAACATGTTGTATTATACCCGCATGTACAGTTCATTGACTTATTATAACAGCGGTTACAAATTCTTAGTTAAAGTGGGAGGGGCTCACTTCAGGATTTATACTATAATAAAACTTGAAAGATCAATACAGTACAACACTTCTCATGTTCTTATGTAAAGTAGCTCAAGATAAAGAAAGCAGAGAATAATACAGAACAGTAAACTGGGTAGGCAAACATTTCACAGCCACACAATATAATACCATAAGAGAGAATACACAGCCTAAAATACATGATATGGGGCATCTAAAATTAGAGTACGATTGCTCCTTTTTATATTATTTTTATTTAACTATTTTCTTCTCTTTTTCTCCAGTGTCTCACATATACAAAAGTCTGAAAACACACAGCCAAAATAAAAAATACTCCCAAATACGTCCTTTGGCCATGGCCAGTAATTTTTCAACACCAACATCACTATACCTGTACAAATAAATTTCAAAAATAAATTAAACACTGACGCGCCAAAATATATAGCCGCAGGCACGGAAATACCATTCCCATGGTTATCTGTAGTCTATTCGTAGCCACGAAAATAGCCGTGAATATCAGAAAAAGGACGGAAACAAAAAAAGCTTTCCTGCCACCCCAAGCCCTCACCAAGTGGCCCCCTCATCTGTGCCAGCTCCCCTCACTCGCCAGATGGCATCCTCACTTCTCCTACCCTCTTCCTTGCTCCCCACAACAAACGCTCTTTCTGTGACGCAGTTTGCTTTCAGATGTCGGCTATTCTTGGCTGTAGCCAAGGCTACAGAAAACTTGGTCATGCAAACTCCATTCCTGGACCTCCTATAACTTTGAAGTTTCACTTGCTGTGCCCAACCAACCTCCCCACCTCTAGACTAAAGTAATTTGTAGTTATTTTAACCTGCAAATAGCTTTTAACTAGTTTTCATTTCCTGTTATTGCTCACATTGACAGAAAAACAAGATTGTGCCTATTTAATGCCTAAAAACATCCAGTTTTGGGTAAATCTCTGAGATACCTCTAAAGGGGAACGTCCTTCTCTTTCAAATATTTAAATAACTACAGAAGAAACCCAAACCACGCATGGATCACTAGTCAACGCTTCACGGCCAAGTTGTTTTGGACCTGGTCCAAATTTGTCCAGCGGTTTGGGCTGTGCGCTTTGGCAAATATTGACCCTCTTTGTCTTAGGGAAAATGGATGGGAAGTAAGGCGCACTTTTGGAAAAAAAAATGTGGACGCATACTAACTTTTACATTTTTTTAAGAAATCTTTACGCCACTTTGCAATCTGGGGGACCTGCAGGTTTTATATCACTTTTGACATTTCGGCCAAAACCACTACTCGAATCAAAGGTTATTAACAATGACATTTTGAGGGGATCCTATGAGAGTCCTACTCACCTTAACTATAGGCAGCTATCGCTGCCCTATAATATATATTCAGTTAAAAAAAAACTTGGTCATGCAAGTGTTAAGGTGGACAGATTGAACACAACAAAATCAGCCATCTCATTTGGACCAAGTCCACCTTAACTAAGCGCGCACTGTTGTGCAGCGTATGGCCACAAAGATGACATTGCAAATGACATCACCGATGCCATCATATGTGACATCACTGATGACATCATATGTGACATCACCAATGAGATCAATAGTAACATCAAATGTGACAATACTGATCAAATAATTTAGAATATTTTTGCTGACCCCTTTTGATACATATTTTATTACACGTAACAATAATAAGAACATGACATGGAAAAATGCACTGATACAGAAGTATGATATGATTACATGTGTAGTATTCATTTGTAGTACGTATCAATTTATAAAGTTTAAAATAAAAAAATGTTACATTATGTAAGTGATTTGAATTTCATGTATTAGTAAACAGTTACAATACGTAATTGCAGGGAAAGTACCTGATTCTGGTAAATTTATTTCAGTTATTTTGCACGTAATATAATAAGTATTTATAGTAGTGAAAAAAACAAGAATAGATAGAATTAGAAACATGTTTAATAGTGTTAGGAAAATAGTGAATGTTCACAATTAAATCTTCAATTCTCCTTACAGTAATAAAATTACATTAGCACATTATTTCCTAAATTACACATTTTTAAAAAAATAATCACATAGATAAGAAAGTAGATGCCTGTGTGCAGTGTGATAATATATAATCTAAGAATATGAAGTTTGTTTAATATGCAAATAAAATCAATTACTTATACTACATAATTAAATTTATAGAACAGAAAAACAAATTAGAAAGTAAATATTTAATTATGGACATAGCAATGGTATTACTAATATTTTTAAGAATACCTTTTGAAAACAAATTCTGTATTTGTATTCCAATGTAACAGATTGCCTTTCAATGTACATAAATACTTAATACATAGTACATAAATACATAGGTGCATTGTATTATTCTTTGTAATAATGTCTGTATGTACTTACAATTGTATGCTCTGCGTTACATTTAAAGGAATAAGGGATAAATACATTGTACTGTGTAAGTATGAAATTTGTACCTATGTTATGCTGGAACATAGAGTTGTCATATTTCCAAAAGTAATTAATCAAACCAGTCAGGTCAGTGATGTAATGCATGATGTAACTAGTGACTCAATCAGTGGTGTCATCAGTGATGTCCTGTATGATTTAATTAGTGATGTCATCTGTGATGTCATCTGTGATGTCGTCATTGTGGTGATACGCAGTGCAACAGGGGGCACACAGTTAAGGTGGACTTGCAATTGCTGAATTTCAGGAGTTTTGTTGAATTAAATCTGATCACCTTAACACTCTCTTCATCAAGGTTTTTTTCACTGAATTTCAAAGGTTTTGTTTGCTATGTATTTTTTCACATTAAATCTGATCACATTTAGTCTCTCTTAACTAAAGTTTTTTCACTGAATATCATGGGTGTTGTTATAGTTTCTTCAGGGTCCACTAGCCATGGCCTTTGGTGATGGCCACTGTTCATGTTGCACCTAAGGGTTGTGTGGGGCCTACTAGTCATGGCTTTCAGTCATCGCCCCGTACAGATTGCACCAATACGTTTCTTTGGAACCCACTAGCCGTGTAACAGTAGTTTGCAAAACTAATACCATTCCTATATTCTTTATGAATATAAATTTAAAAATAAATCTGTTATACAGATTACCTGTTACCTGGCCCTATTGCTTCATTCGAAGAAGATATCTTAACATTACTTTCAACTAATACTAAACCTACTTCTCAAATTTTAATACTTGGAGATTTCAATATTGGTCTCAATGACCCGAATTATCAGCATCTTTTGGCACTTGCCAATTCCATTGCAGAACTAGGCTTTACCCAGAGGAGCAATACACCAACACATTCTAAAGGCAGAACTTTAGATTGGGTGGCTGACCTTAATTGTGATACTACTATATTGTCCAATGAACCTTGTGCATGGACAGATTATCATCTACAAATATTTACTATCAAGGATAGCCCACAACTCACACAGACCAACCTTTTGGCACCTCCCGTACTCATCAGAAATGGAATATAACAGTGAACAACCTACTGCCGCTGCACCAACCTATTACTAATCTTACCATGCCAGCACCAATCCGGTAGTTCTAGATGATTTATACAATTCTACAATTAATCAAGCCATAGACAACATTGCACCTTTAAACATGTGCAAAGGGAAACCTAGAGCCCACCTCAATTTCTGGTACTCCCCCAATCATTTGAGATCTTACAACAGAAAAAAGGAAAGCCGAATCCCTTTGGAAAAACAACCGTTCAGATGTAAACAAGAATAATCTCTCAAAAATTGCAGTTCAATACAAATCTGAGATTCTTCAAACCAAACACAATATTTACAATGACAGGATCAACAAAGCAAGTTCAAGCACAAGAGAGCTCTTTGTTATCTTGAGAGAACTCAAGGCCCCTACTCCACCAACTGATACGTGCACTAAGGACAAAACCTGGTATACAAATATTCAAACTGCTCTGTCTAATAAAATATCCCTTCTTCAAGACAAAATCGAAGCTAAAAAAATGTAACATCTTGAACTCCCTTCCTCTGCAATTAACTCTGCCATACGCTAGCAAACCACCCAACCAATTCAAATGTTCCCCCTTTTACGTCTCGGATGTGGAGAATATTATAATAACTTCTCTTAAACCGTCTAGATGCCAGGGCGAAACTTGCCTGGTCTCTATTATCAAAGAGGCAGCTAGGGACGTAGCCCCATTCATCACAACTTTAATCAATACCTCATTTGACTCCTGCTCGGTTCCTAATAACCTCAAGAATGCCTGGGTCCTCCCATTATTAAAGAAACCCACTCTGGACCCAACCATCCCAACCAACTACTGACCAATAACTACGGTCCCTTTTCTGTTAAAAATCATCGATAATGCAGCGTACATCCAAGTTCAGACCTACTTAGAGACTCACAATCTTCTGGGGCTCCGCTAAACTGGTTTTAGGTCTAAACACGGCACAGAAATAGCCCTAGTTGATAAACCAAATAGATGACTTAAAGGATAAAGGAAAATTGGCTCTCCTCCTTTTACTAGACCTCTCTGCCACGTTTAATTTAGTGGACCATAAAGTGCTTTATAAGCATTGTTCTACAGTGGACCATTTCTCCCCACAGGCGATGGCCTGGATTCAGTCCTTTCTTGACAACTGTTCCATACGAGTCTTCTCCCTTTCTGCATCAGCAAGGTTCATGTGTATCGCCCACGATTTACAATATTTTTACAAAGCCCCTGTTCGATGACCTAGACAATATGGGTGTCACCTACACAAACTATGCAGAGGACAAACAGATCCTTATACCCATGTCTGGCGATTACGAGACTGACTCTGCCTTGTTCAATAAAATCTATCCTTTCATTCAGACATGGATGGCCTCGCACGGCCTATGTCTAAAGATGAAAAGACTGAGCTTCTGCTTATCAGAGCTACAGCTAAACTCAACAAACTAAGTAACCATTTCCAATATTTGGGCTTCCACCTTGACTCATCTCTGAACCTACAAAGGCAAGTCAATGCTACTGATTCAGCGACTGCATATACTTGTAAACTCATCCAAACCTGAAAACCGTTCCTTTCGACAGCCAGCTGTATTACAGTAGCTAGAGCCTTAGTTCTTTCTAAACTCGACTATTGTAATGCACTATATCTAGGATCCAGTAAACAAAATATCAACCAATTACAGATCTTATAAAACAACGCTCTAAGAACCGCATTAAGCATCCTGAGTATGCAACATATCTCAATGACAAGACGCAACACTAAGTGGCTCGCAGTTAATGATAGAATACAACTTAAAGTATTAACCATCACCCACAAATGCCTAGCCAATCTAGTACCAATATACCTGGTGGACAAATTCACTAAAAATATTTCTACACGACCAACTAGGACAGCGTATTCACATTGCCTCAAGGTCCTCAGATATAACCTTAAAAAGATAAGGGGAAGCAGCTTTCCTGTCATGACAGCGCAGCTATGGAATTACATGCCTATAGCTTTAAGATCTGACCATCTTTCTTCAGCTTCACAAAAAATACAAAAAGATGGCTTTTAGCCAGGGATCTTTAACCAATCTCAGATGGCTACACTTCTTTGATCGACTTTCAACTGCTGTCCCAGTATAGCTTTGTAAATATTAGGAACATCTTCGACTGTTAACTATGTAATTCTTTATTCTTTCCTCCCTCTAATTAGTATATGCTTGTATCTTGAAACATTGTTATGTAAAAAGTATCCTTATGCAACCTGTAACGCGCCCAGATACCTCCGGGTTTGGAGCGCTATATAAAGAAACAAACAAACAAACAAACTTCAAATAAGACAAGACAAAACCTAAGCACACAAAATAACACACAGATACAATTCTGTGCTATATCATCCACATAACAAAATGATTATTGCACAGAAAATGCATGTTTATCTACACAGCTATAAAAAAACATGCCTAGGAACACAACCAATAAAAAGATTAAAAGCGCTGACGCGCCTACGCACATGCTTTTTATACATGCGGTTATAGAAAAACCCATACATGAGCTGTTTCCAATAGCCGCAGCTATAATAGACAACTATGAATAGAAATATGTACCCTCCCCAAACTCCAAAAAAGTGTCTCTAACTCACATACCATCCCCCCTTCACTGCCCATGGCCCACCTCCACTCTCCTAGTTTCTCCCAATCCCCGAAACACTTAATGTATCTATGATGCTACTCAACCCAAAATGTTGGATAGCCGCAGCTACAACACGTCCACAAACACACGATGTGCCATTTGCCATGGTATAGCCGAGGCTGCACAGGGTGCCACATCTACCTGCTGGTAGCGACTCCACACACTGGATGGGTAGTGAATAGCCTTGGATAATTACAACAGTAACATCAACCAGTTACAATCTCAAAAACACACACATCATGTATAGCCTGATCATACAAACTAATAGAAATTCAAATTAGGAATAATTTTCCTGAAAACAGAGAAAGACTGCAGATATCATGGCTGGTTTGAAAACTGTGTGGCTGATTGGAGACAGTTGGCTGTTTTGGTTACTGCCTTTTTGTGAGAAACTAAATATTGACTAAATATTGACATGGGTTTGAAAAACTTTACAATTAAATGGTTTGGATTGCAAGGAATGTGTTTGTTCCATGTTTTTGCAAAATTGTTAAGTCTGAGAAGTACAGGGCACTCAGATGTAATATGAATTAATTGTGGAGGCAATGATTTGGGGAATGTACAAGGTGAATCCCTTACTTTAATAATCAGACAAGACATGGAAAAAATAATGGAACTATTTCCTCACACCATCTTTATAGTTTCCAATTTGACTCAGAGGCAAAACTGGAGATGGACCACCACATTTAATGGTAACATTGAGAAATCAGAGAGAAATGTTAATAAAGTAGTTTCAGCATTCATGAGAGACCACAACAAATTATGGATTTCAAACAACAATATACCGTTCTTCATGGTCAATTTCTATAGACATGATGGAGTACACGTAACTGATGAAGAAAATGCAGTGTTCCTTCATACCATCAAAACAGTAATCCAAATATACTTAAATACTACACTCAGTGGACCCCAAAACTGTCCTTTTAAGGACTGCTTATCACATATAAATAAACAAATACAATAAAATAATAACCAAAAACATGTTGTATTATACCCGCATGTACAGTTCATTGACTTATTATAACAGCGGTTACAAATTCTTAGTTAAAGTGGGAGGGGCTCACTTCAGGATTTATACTATAATAAAACTTAAAAGATCAATACAGTACAACACTTCTCATGTACTTATGTAAAGTAGCTCAAGATAAAGAAAGCAGAGAATAATACAGAACAGTAAACTGGGTAGGCAAACATTTCACAGCCACACGATATAATACCATAAGAGAGAATACACAGCCTAAAATACATGATATGGGGCATCTAAAATTAGAGTACGATTGCTCCTTTTTATATTATTTTTATTTAACTATTTTCTTCTCTTTTTCTCCAGTGTCTCACATATACAAAAGTCTGAAAACACACAGCCAAAATAAAAAATACTCCCAAATACGCCCTTTGGCCATGGCCAGTAATTTTTCAACACCAACATCACTATACCTGTACAAATAAATTTCAAAAATAAATTAAACACTGACGCGCCAAAATATATAGCCGCAGGCACGGAAATACCATTCCCATGGTTATCTGTAGTCTATTCGTAGCCACGAAAATAGCCGTGAATATCAGAAAAAGGACGGAAACAAAAAAAGCTTTCCTGCCACCCCAAGCCCTCACCAAGTGGCCCCCTCATCTGTGCCAGCTCCCCTCACTCGCCAGATGGCATCCTCACTTCTCCTACCCTCTTCCTTGCTCCCCACAACAAACGCTCTTTCTGTGACGCAGTTTGCTTTCAGATGTCGGCTATTCTTGGCTGTAGCCAAGGCTACAGAAAACTTGGTCATGCAAACTCCATTCCTGGACCTCCTATAACTTTGAAGTTTCACTTGCTGTGCCCAACCAACCTCCCCACCTCTAGACTAAAGTAATTTGTAGTTATTTTAACCTGCAAATAGCTTTTAACTAGTTTTCATTTCCTGTTATTGCTCACATTGACAGAAAAACAAGATTGTGCCTATTTAATGCCTAAAAACATCCAGTTTTGGGTAAATCTCTGAGATACCTCTAAAGGGGAACGTCCTTCTCTTTCAAATATTTAAATAACTACAGAAGAAACCCAAAACACGCATGGATCACTAGTCAACGCTTCACGGCCAAGTTGTTTTGGACCTGGTCCAAATTTGTCCAGCGGTTTGGGCTGTGCGCTTTGGCAAATATTGACCCTCTTTGTCTTAGGGAAAATGGATGGGAAGTAAGGCGCACTTTTGGAAAAAAAAATGTGGACGCATACTAACTTTTACATTTTTTTAAGAAATCTTTACGCCACTTTGCAATCTGGGGGACCTGCAGGTTTTATATCACTTTTGACATTTCGGCCAAAACCACTACTCGAATCAAAGGTTATTAACAATGACATTTTGAGGGGATCCTATGAGAGTCCTACTCACCTTAACTATAGGCAGCTATCGCTGCCCTATAATATATATTCAGTTAAAAAAAAACTTGGTCATGCAAGTGTTAAGGTGGACAGATTGAACACAACAAAATCAGCCATCTCATTTGGACCAAGTCCACCTTAACTAAGCGCGCACTGTTGTGCAGCGTATGGCCACAAAGATGACATTGCAAATGACATCACCGATGCCATCATATGTGACATCACTGATGACATCATATGTGACATCACCAATGAGATCAATAGTAACATCAAATGTGACAATACTGATCAAATAATTTAGAATATTTTTGCTGACCCCTTTTGATACATATTTTATTACACGTAACAATAATAAGAACATGACATGGAAAAATGCACTGATACAGAAGTATGATATGATTACATGTGTAGTATTCATTTGTAGTACGTATCAATTTATAAAGTTTAAAATAAAAAAATGTTACATTATGTAAGTGATTTGAATTTCATGTATTAGTAAACAGTTACAATACGTAATTGCAGGGAAAGTACCTGATTCTGGTAAATTTATTTCAGTTATTTTGCACGTAATATAATAAGTATTTATAGTAGTGAAAAAAACAAGAATAGATAGAATTAGAAACATGTTTAATAGTGTTAGGAAAATAGTGAATGTTCACAATTAAATCTTCAATTCTCCTTACAGTAATAAAATTACATTAGCACATTATTTCCTAAATTACACATTTTTAAAAAAATAATCACATAGATAAGAAAGTAGATGCCTGTGTGCAGTGTGATAATATATAATCTAAGAATATGAAGTTTGTTTAATATGCAAATAAAATCAATTACTTATACTACATAATTAAATTTATAGAACAGAAAAACAAATTAGAAAGTAAATATTTAATTATGGACATAGCAATGGTATTACTAATATTTTTAAGAATACCTTTTGAAAACAAATTCTGTATTTGTATTCCAATGTAACAGATTGCCTTTCAATGTACATAAATACTTAATACATAGTACATAAATACATAGGTGCATTGTATTATTCTTTGTAATAATGTCTGTATGTACTTACAATTGTATGCTCTGCGTTACATTTAAAGGAATAAGGGATAAATACATTGTACTGTGTAAGTATGAAATTTGTACCTATGTTATGCTGGAACATAGAGTTGTCATATTTCCAAAAGTAATTAATCAAACCAGTCAGGTCAGTGATGTAATGCATGATGTAACTAGTGACTCAATCAGTGGTGTCATCAGTGATGTCCTGTATGATTTAATTAGTGATGTCATCTGTGATGTCATCTGTGATGTCGTCATTGTGGTGATACGCAGTGCAACAGGGGGCACACAGTTAAGGTGGACTTGCAATTGCTGAATTTCAGGAGTTTTGTTGAATTAAATCTGATCACCTTAACACTCTCTTCATCAAGGTTTGTTTCACTGAATTTCAAAGGTTTTGTTTGCTATGTATTTTTTCACATTAAATCTGATCACATTTAGTCTCTCTTAACTAAAGTTTTTTCACTGAATATCATGGGTGTTGTTATAGTTTCTTCAGGGTCCACTAGCCATGGCCTTTGGTGATGGCCACTGTTCATGTTGCACCTAAGGGTTGTGTGGGGCCTACTAGTCATGGCTTTCAGTCATCGCCCCGTACAGATTGCACCAATACGTTTCTTTGGAACCCACTAGCCATGGCCTTGGCCATGGACACTGTACATTCTGCACCAATAGATTTCTACATAACCCACTTGCCGAGGCCAGTGGCCATGGCCTTCAGGCATGGCCTCTGTAAATGTTGCACTAATAGGTTTCATTGGGGCCCACTAGCCATGGACTTTGGCCGTGGCCTCTGTACATGTTGCACAAATAGGTTTCTTTTGACCCACTAGCCATGCCCTTCAGCTCAGAGATCCATTACCTCCTGCCTAGGAGATGTGATCACTCCAGGTGTAACATTTCTTTATTTTTCCACTCTCTCCCTATTCCTGAGGGATTCACATCAATGAACTACACATACAGTGGCACTGAATTATCTATGCCTTTAGGACTTCCCCAGTATTCCGTTGATAATACTCACTCTTTCCTGTCCTCACAACCGTCCATCCACTCCCCTCAATTGCTTTTTTCCTCACTGACCCTCTCCTGGCCATTACCCCATATCACTGTTTGGTTCGTGTGACACATTTTTGTTCTCCGAGGTAGACTTGATTGAAATGCAAGTGCTGAATTTCAGGGGCTTGGTGCATTGAATCTGATCACCTTAACTCTCTCTTAACAAGTGGTTTTTCACTGAATGTGAAGGGTTTTGCTATACCTTAGTTTCCTCAGGTCCCACCAGCCATGGCCTTTGCCATCTTCACTGCACATGTTCTACAAATAGTTTTCTTTTAGGCCCACTAGCCATGACCTTCAGCCATGGTCAGTGGCCACAGCTGAATATGTTGCACCAATATCAGTGGCCATTTCAAACCATTACTTACCAAACAGCCTTTGTGCCCTGCACAGTAGATGGAGGCACTGCCGATGTTAAAACTTATTTTTTTCCAACTCCTTATTTCCGTGATTATTTCACAATAACAATTTCCAATAACAGAAATTCCTGCGGTAGAGGGCCGGTTTGATGATTCCTGCGATTACAGGAAAAATTGCTCATGATTAAAAAGTCTTGCACTTCCTCACAGGCACTTAACACGTGTCCCCCTTTTTTCAAGGCCCCCTCACTCCACTCAATTGCTTTTTCTACCCCATCACTCATCACTTTGTGATACGCACATTTTTTCTGAGCGCTTCATGTGGCATTGCTTTTGTAATCTTGTGAGATTCCTGTGGAGTTCCACTGATAAATCAAACATTTTCTACTTGAAACTGGCTCCCCAACCCACCAACCCACCCCTAAATCCCCAACTTCACATGGTGTCTCCTTTCCCACGCCCAAACTCTAGCCTGATGAGATTGCTATTGCTATTTATATAGAGCCTTCCGTCAGGCCATTGAAGCGCTGTGGTTTAAGACAATCAGTGTTCCCATAGGAGTAACTACATAAACAGAAGAGTTTTGAAATTCTTCTGAAGTCGAGAAAGTTATTAGTCTCTGTAAGGTCATGGGGAGTACATTCCAAAGTTTGATGGCTTCCTTTTCACTCCTCCAAATAGCCTTTTGATTACTTTCATTAGCAGTTTCTCCCAGTAATATGGGTGGGAAGCAGTTGCATCCAGCAACAAGAAAAATGGAGGTTATTCATTATTGAAAAACCTCTCAGCCTCTGTGCTGCAAAGCAGTAAAGCTGATATATATATAATGTTTTAGAGAACAGAGGGACTATTTAAAAAATTACTGGATGGATGTACCTCACATCAGTCAAAGAAATTAAGTCAATGCTTTGTGCCCAAATTATTTCTTATTTAGTCCAAATCTGCCCATCCGTCGGCTCGTCACAAACTGCACTTTTTCGCTATGGGAAAATGAAAGCTAGTAGGCTCAAAATTGTGTGTTTATGTTTTATTAATAACTTTTTCCTTTATTAACAAATGATTTCCAAAATATAAAGTTTGTTGTCCCCTTACAAACCTTTGGTTGTCTTAATTTCATCCAAATCCATCCAGCAAGTCAAAGGTTATTAGCCACTCTCAACCTTTCTGCTGCAAAGCACCAAGACCGATATTAAGGTTTTAAGATGCTGGGGATGCCCCGTTTTCTGTTGAATAATTAAAACATGACTGGATTGATTTACCCCAAACCAGTCAAGGAAATTAAGCCAACACTTTGTGCCCACAGCTACAGCTTTTAAAAAATTGCACTTTTTCTCTTGGGAAAAATAATGCTAGTAGGCTGAAAAAATCGTTTTTATGTTGTCTAAATAACTTGTTCATGTTCTAATGAATTGTTCCCAAAATGTCCAGTTTAGTGAGGCTCTTCATAGGAAAGTGTCATCCAAATCCATCCAGCAAGTCAAAAGTCATTAGCCTCGCTCAGCCTCTCTGCTGTAAAAAGTAGCAATGGTGATAAAAGGTTTTATGGAGCAGGGGGCACCCTTTCTCCGTCGATTATATTTTAAAAACTGCTGGATGTATTTACTAACCAGTCAAGGAATGTAAACCAGTCAAGGAATGTAAATCAACGCTTTGTGCCCAAGTTGTTTCTTATTTGGTCCACATCTGCCTATTGATTTCCACGCTACGGCTGGTCGAAAGTGCACTTTACCTCTATGGGAATATAAATGGGCTGAAAACTGTGAAACTGAGGTGTGTTGTTTTCTTAATAACTTTTTAATTTTATAACGGTAGGTTCCCAAACTCTGCAGTTCGGGTGGTGGCGGGAGGGGTGCTTTACAAACCTTT
Source organism: Ambystoma mexicanum (assembly GCF_040938575.1). Taxonomy (NCBI): domain Eukaryota; kingdom Metazoa; phylum Chordata; class Amphibia; order Caudata; family Ambystomatidae; genus Ambystoma; species Ambystoma mexicanum. The sequence goes on from NC_090930.1 coordinate 453,898,776, forward strand.
TATTCTGAGAATTTTATCCAAATCTACCCAGCAAGTCAAAAGTTAATAGCAACAGAATTTTCTGAAACAATTGCTGGATTTTCATTTCATTTCATTTCTGAAATGCATTTCAGCTTCTCGGCTGCAAAGCACCGTAGGAGATATAGCTATATTTCCAGGAGAACGCGGCATCCCCTTTTTCATCCCTGGTACATTTTCGTCCAGCGGTTTTTGCTGTGTGCTGTACAGAAATCTGGACTTTTTTCTCAATTGGTTAATGAATGGAAGTAGCCTAAAAACAGCATTATTTTGCTTTTTCATTTTCATTGTTTAACAAATCCTTCTCAAAATGTCCAGTCTGGAGAGAGGGGGGCAATGGGGGTTTGACAAACTTGTTTTGTAAAATATCAGCCAAATCGGTCATGCAAGTGAAAAGTTATTAGCAATTATATTTTCTTGTTTCATATGAACCCTGATACTCACCTTAACTATAGTCTGGCGACTGCAGCACTATAATATAAATATAAACTGGCGCACCACTTGTTGTTGTGCTATACTATAGGCATCCTTCTGGGGGAAATGCCTCTGCCATCGCTAAATATTTTATTGTAAGTTATTTCTGATCGAAAATGGCATCTGTATTCTTCAAAAAAATGCAACTACACATAAACTATGGGCCACAACTGCGACCTCTTGAAGTAAAGGTAACCAGGGGGGAGCCCAACAGCCACTCAGACGCTGAATGTCTTTTGCCTTTGCAGTTTATACTAACAGACCAGCCCGGGAAAGAGAGGCAGCCCATGGTTGATTTCCCACAGCTTTATGCCTTCCCCTTTGCATGGCCTGCGAAGTGAGGAGACCAGCTTACAATCTGAGCACATGGTGTGTGAGTTCATCAAAATCAACATTTAGGTAAGGACTGCTGGGGTGCTTGAATGTTTTGGTTTGAGTGGTCTGCGATGGAACGAAGGGTTGGCGAGGGATAGCCACCCTCAATTAAATCCAGATCGACAACCTTGTGAAGCCAATGCATAGTTAACCATGTGTGATATTTGTATCCACGTGCAATGTTTTTCATTGTATGATGAATCTGAAATCCTGCCGTATTATCAACTTGTTTCAATATGTGCATCTTCTGCCTGTGCTTATACCTGCATCTGAGCCTGCTCCCTAACACTAGCACTAACCACCTGCCTCATGGCATTCAACCCTTGAACCCTTGAAATATATATCCACACCGAAATTTGGAAAAAATATGGCGCACTCTGACTTTTTTTGCAAAGTTTGGTGAGGGTTCGTCCAGGGGGGGCAAAGTTAAAGGGGGTGGTGAAAATCCGTCTAGTAGTTTTTAAAAAAATGAACAAAAAGTAGGTCATAAAAAATTAGTGATATCTGTGTTCGGTCCGCGGACACACTTCCCTGTTCACTCCGCGGACAGTGTCCTGATTGGCCAATCGGCTTGCGTGATGTCTGCGGACATACAACGTGTTCGCTGATTGGAAGGCGTGGAGCGTGAAGCGCGTCAGATTTTTCGGTAGCGCCCGCCATCTTGGATTCGTGGACGTCCGCGGACAGCGCGGTGAAACTTGGTTTAAAATTTGTATTTAGTAGAGTGTGTTAGTGTGTAAGAGTGTTTTGGGAGGGTGGGAGAGTAGGAGATGGGTTAAATGTTGTGTTTTTTTATGTGGTAGACACTCATGTTGTGTTCGATTTGTCTGCGGACAACATGGCTGTTCTGAAATGTTCTAAATAAACTAAATGGGGGGGTGTTCTGAGGACACAATATGTGTCCGTTTTATTCGCAAGCAAGCCGAAACTGTTCTAAGAACAATCGTGGTGTCCTGAAATGTTCGTAAATAAACAAAATGGGGTTTCCTGAGGACGCTGCCCGTATTGTTCTCTGGTAAGTTGAATGTGTTCTAAGAACACTTGTGGTGTACTGAAATGTTTGTAAATAAATAAAATGGGGGTGTTCTGAGGACGCTGTCTGTATTGTTCATTGTCAAGTTTAAAGTGTTCTAAGAACAAGCGCGGTGTCCTGAAATGTTCGTAGGGGGTGTCCTGAAGACGCTGTCCGTATTGTTCTCTGGCAAGTTGAATGTGTTCTAAGAACACTTGTGGTGTCCTGAAAGGTTCGTAAATAAACAAAATGGGGGTGTCCTGAGGACGCTGTCCGTATTGTTCGATGGGACGTTGAATGTGTTCTAAGAACACTCGTGGTGTCCTAAAATGTTCGTAAATAAACAAAATGGGGGGGTCCTGAGGACGCTGTCCGTATTGTTCGTTGTCAAGTTTTAAGTGTTCTAAGAACACTCGCGGAGTCCTGAAATGTACGTAGGGGGTGTCCTGAAGATGCTGTCCATATTGTTCTCTGGCAAGTTGAATGTGTTCTAAGAACACTCGTGGTGTCCTGAAATGTTCGTAAATAAACGAAATGGGGGTGTCTTGAGGATGCTGTCCGTATTGTTCGATGGCAAGTTGAATGTGTTCTAAGAACACTTGCAGTGTCCTGAAATGTTCGCAAATAAACAAAATGGGGGTGTCCTGAGGACCCTGTCTGTATTGTTCATTGCCAAGTTGAACGTGTTCTAAGAACCCTCGCGGTGTCCAGAAATGTTCATAGGGGGTGTCCTGAAGACGCTGACTGTGTTGTTCGCTGGCAAGTTGAATGTGTTCTAAGAACACTTGCGGTGTTCTGAAATGTTCGCAAATAAAAAAATGGGTGTGTTCTGAGGACGCTGTCCGTATTGTTCTCTTGCAAGTTGAATGTGTTCTAAGAACACTCGCGGTGTCCTGAAATGTTCGCAAATAAACAAAATGGGGGTGTTCTGGGGACACTGTCATTATCGTTCGTTGTCAAGTTGAAAGTGTTCTAAGAACTGTCACGGTGTCCGCGGACATTAAATGTTTCCATAGCCATAGTTGAAATGTTTGACTCTATGGGTGTGATATGCTGTGGTGGTTGTGGCCAGGGCATAGAGTCTTGGGTGCAAGGCCATTTGGCCATGCACCCATTTGGCCATGCACCCAAGACTCTATGCGCTGGCCACAACCACCACAGCATATCACAGTCATAGTTGCTTGTAACTTTGAGTCAAAAACAAATTTATAAGGAACAAGTTATAAGCCACTATGGGTGTGATATGCGATGGTTGTACTTATTATAATATACTTACTGTTTGGTTTAGTAACTGGAGTACATGTATTTCTTGTTCATTTCTGTGATAAAAGAAAATAGCATGTTAGAATTAGTATTTTGTAATGACTTATTACATTGTATAATCAACATTTTTTTTTGGACCCTCGTATTTAGGAGATTACAAACCAGAGTACTGTGCAATTTGCTCAGTTTCTGTGTTTGTTGCTAAAATCATTGGGAGAAAAATAAATCCATGTTGGATTAAAAAAAAAACTTTTTCTGTTATGCTACAGTTTATTTGTTTGTTTGTTTTCAGTGTTCACTTGTTGTTTCTGGCTAATGCTTTATACATTGGCTTGTTGCAGTTTTTTGGAGCAGTAACATATTATTTATTTGTTTGGATATTGTAAAATTTTGGAGCAGTTAGATACCAGTAGGCGTATTCTAACTGTCTATTTTTTTATATATATTAGTAGTATTGATTTATCTGTTTGGATATTGTTAAATTTTGGGACAGTTAGATACCAATTGGCGTATTCTAACTGTCTATTTTTTGCTATAATTTAGTGATATTCATTTATCTGATTAGTTGTTGTAGAATCTTTGGGCAGTTAGATAGCTTTTGGAATATTCTAACAGTTTATATTTTTTTACTATAAGTTTACTTAAGGTTTAAGTACAGTTTAGATATCAAATTTTGGTTTTAAGAACATTAAATAATCATTTGTAAGATTTGCTGGTAATCTCTGCTTTAGAGTAATCATACTATCATTACATTCAAAACATCCACATTTCTTTTTTACATATGCAGTGTAGTGCCCTGAATTGGTTGTGGCTCCTGCGTGGTAGATTATACCTATTGTTTTGAAGGTTTTCTTACCAAGTGATATTTGACCATGTGTGAATCCTGTCAGCTTGCAGTTGTTTTGGTACCATCTGCATTGTAACGTAGAAGCATTAGTATTACGTATTTACTATGTGTTTGTATTACTAACGTGGAGCGATTATCCGAATTGCCGGTAGTACATAATCTACCATGGTTTGCATTTTGTACAAGTTGCTGAAATGGAATGGATTCACAATTAGGTATTGATATATATATATATAATATATATATATATATATATATATATATATATATATATATATATATAGCGTTCATTGGGGATTTCTTCTTGTGTCACATTGCTGCATAGAGTGCATGTATGTTTCCAATTGCATGATGTCTGGAAGATTTAATTTATAGGTATATTTTTATTTTCCAGTACTTGTAGTAAGTACATTAAAATTCTTGCGGATCTTCATGTGAGTTTATAGTGAATTTAACCATTCCAGCACAGTAGTCTAATTGTTGTCTTATTCCATAAACACTATACATGTTATCAGGATTGTTTATTGCATTTCTGTGAAGTACTAACATTTGCAAACACAATTGGTCTGTGCTGTGTAAGTAAATGTTGTCAACAATTGGTGGCAATTGAAATAGAATATTCATTGCTACATTTGCGTAGCAACTTACTCCAACTATATTTGAGAGTTTAAATGGACCAGGTAGTTCTGTATCTGATTGATTTTTTTTTTAGTTTGTCTTCCTTCTTTGATGAAGTACCTGGTTTACTTTCCCTAATGGGTTCTTTTATGTTTGTGGTACTTGATGAAGTTTTAGTTTCTTTTTCTCTTTTTGGAGGATTTGCAGTGACATCCTGTTGCATTTCTGTTTGATATGTTTTCTTTTACAACATTTTACTTTTTGTGGTACAGAATATGTGTTTAGATGGGGGGTGTATAGTGAGCGAAGTCTATTGTATTCTAAAATGCAAGGAATATCAGTGTTTACTTTACTTGCATCAAAGTTGATTAGAAATAGACCGTCAAGTGTACGTAAGTGTGATAGTGCTACCTAGCTCATGCCTTCTTTAAAGACTGTGTTACCAATGTCTATCCTTGCTTTGTCTAGGGTAAGACCTTGTGATTTATGAATGGTGACTGCGTATGCAAGAGTTAGAGAAAATTGTTCTCTGTGTACATACATGTCTTTGAAGAGAAGAAATCGAGCTGTTGAGCGTCCCCTCATTTTTACTTCTGGAAGTTTGTCAAAGAGAATATTGACAAACTGAATTTTGTTGTCACATGGGTATGTTTGAAAGCCAACAACTGTACCCAGTGCTCCATTAACTAGTCCTTGGTCCGCATCAAGGTTACGTTTAAGCATTACTCTGCAATTTAAGGATAATTTTAATATCTTTTCCAAGCCTGCTCTGTTTGAGATTGATTTTTCTAAACTATTTAGTCTTGTTGTGGCTTGGTCACACATGGGTAGTGTCATACCATGTACATCTAGTTTGTCTGTGGCGCTAATTTCCATTATTGGTTGCATTTCTTTACTTAACATTATTTCATTGAATTTGAAACAGCTTGCAAGAGTTGGCATTAAGGCCATACAATTGACATTTTTGTGGGCTAATTGTTCCATAACGTCTGTAGCATATATAAGTGCATGCATGTGACGGGTTTTCATTATTGCTTCTGCTTCGTTAGAAAGTATACCAACTCTGATACTTTTTAAGATGTTGGCATAAGTGAGATCTGCAGTTGCTGCATGTTTTCTGTTAATTCTCTGTATTGGAAATGTTGCCATCGGTTGACATTTCCAATGCTGCCAACAGTTTTACAGCAGAGTTTGTGTCCTAGTGTTTTAAAAATAGGCTCACCTTTTACTGGTGTCAATTGAAGAAGATCTCCGAAAACAATAATATGTTTTCCTGCAAAGAGCTCTTCATATTTTGTTTTGAGTACTTCTTGTAATCTGAGGTGAATCAAAGCTAACATTAGGTTGGACACCATGCTCACTTCATCTATTAGAAGCATTTTCATTTGTTTCAATAATCTGCGTAGTTCCATTGCAGCTTCTGTAGAAAGTTTGTAATAGTCTCATTTCTTTGGTGTTCTACTGGCAGGAGTAGTAATCGGTGTAAAGTGACACCACCTATGTTGTAGGCAGCTAAACCTGTGGGGGCAGTGACAACAGCTGACAGTTTGTTGTTTGTCAATTGTTGAAGGAACTTACTTATGATTTTGATTAGGAATGTTTTGCCAGAACCAGCTTCACCACTGACGTACAATAGTATAGGTTTGTAATTTTGGCAGGTGCATTCTTTGTTTTCATGTTGTACACCATTTGCAATTACTTTTGTTACTTCTTGAAAAATGCTACTTTGCTCATTGTTTAGTTTTGATTGTAGTGTAGTTAAGTCTTCTTTATCTTCATACTGACACATGGTGTTTTGTACTTCTATCATAGCTATTTCTGCCTCATTTGTTATTAGTGGCTCTCCCAGTGGTTCTGGGCTTCCTGTTACAGAAGGTTTACTACTGTCAGGAGTGTCCTTATCTAGTTGGGCCTGGAGTTCTTCTTCGTGTTGCTGTTCATTGTGCAACATAGTTTTGTACTGTGTAAAGTTTACATCAGTTATAGTGCTTTCATTTGCTTTGAAAGAGTTGACATTTCCAATGCTGCCAATAGTTTTACGGCAGAGTTTGTGTCCTAGTGTTTTAAAAATAGGCTCACCTTTTACTGGTGTCAATTGAAGAAGATCTCCGAAAACAATAATATGTTTTCCTGCAAAGAGCTCTTCATAGTTTGTTTTGAGTACTTCTTGTAATCTGAGGTGAATCAAAGCCAACATTAGGTTGGACACCATGCTCACTTCATCTATTAGAAGCATTTTCATTTGTTTCAATACTCTGCGTAGTTCCATTGCAGCTTCTGTAGAACGTTTGTAATAGTCTAATTTCTTTGGTGTTCTACTGGCAGGAGTAGTAATCGGTGTAAAGGGACACCACCTATGTTGTAGGCAGCTAACCATGTGGGGGCAGTGACAACAGCTGACAGTTTGTTGTTTGCCAATTGTTGAAGGAACTTACTGATGATTTTGATTAGGAATGTTTTGCCAGAACCAGCTTCACCACTGACGTACAATGGTATAGGTTTGTAATTTTGGCAGGTGCATGCTTTGTTTTCATGTTGTACACCATGTGCAATTACTTTTGTTACTTCTTGAAAAATGCTAATTTGCTCATTGTTTAGTTTTGATTGTAGTATAGTTAAGTCTTCTATATCTTCATACTGCCACATGGTGTTTTCTACTTCTATCATAGCTAATTCTGCCTCATTTGTTATTAGTGGCTCTCCCAGTGGTTCTTGGCTTCCTGTTACAGAAGGTTGACTACTGTCAGGAGTGTCCTTATCTAGTTGGGCCTGGAGTTCTTCTTCGTGTTGCTGTTCATTGTGCAACATTGTTTTGTACTGTGTAAAGTTTACATCAGTTATAGTGCTTTCATTTGCTTTGAAAGAGTCTTCATATGAGTCATAGTTATCTAGTATTTCTTCTTCTTTTCTCCATGGTTTTAAGAGTTGTAGCAGGGACATGTGATATACTTCTTTATGTTGAGGAGTCTTTAATGACAATTTGATATGATTAATTAAATTTGGTTTAGTGAGTTTTACTAAGCTGCCTTCACAGTTTGTCACTCTGTATTTACCGTTTTTTTCATCAGGGTTTATATTGTTTTTGTATGTGTAGTTTTGGGCTATGTGGTATAGACACATGGTTTCCAAAGTAGTACTCCTGCTTGGGTAGTATGTGTCCAATAAATAGTTTTTTAAAATGTCTTGGCTGTTGAGATCATGTTTGGCTATTATTTCTATATCTTCGTATGATTTTAGAACTCTTTTTCTAGATTTAGCTGGACCAAGACTTAGCCATACTATATTTTCCGATTTACCATACAGTGCAGTAATAGTTAAACGATCAGCTGCTTCATAGGATCCACATTCTATATGGGACAGCATTTTTATGCCCAAGCTGTATAATTTTTGAGACACTGTTTTATCTGATGACAGGTCATTCCAGAGGTCTTTCAGCTCTGTTTTTTCTGCTTTGGTTAAGTATGTTGATACATATCGTGCAACTGCAGTAGAATTGTCTGCAATGTACTGGACATCTATGTTTGCATTCCATAAGTGGGCAATGATTGCATTGTAATCATTGATATATTTTTCTTCTTCTTTTCTTTTTATGTAATATGTATTTTTAGGTGACTTACCTTTAACACTATGTCTAACTGAAGACATGAGGTTGTTCACTTGACCTGTATTTGTAAATGGTCTAGGGAAACCAAATCGGCATTTGGTGTAGTATTTCCCTTTGTTTTTTTATTTGCGACTACAATATTTGCCACATTTGTGTCTTTGAAATTGTAAAATTTGTGAATGAAGATCACTATTTTTGGATTCCGTTGGAATTTCAAAAGTGACATATTTTTCAATAAACTGCAAAACAGTGGCATCACTGTCTTGACCAAATTTAGGAGCATCTTTAATCCATAAAAGATATGTGCTGCTCCTCTGGCTTGGTATTCTTTTCTCCAAAAGAAGTGTTGCACTTCTCCAAGGGGAGGAACAGTTTTATTACAAATAAAATGTAGCATAGCAATGAAGCAATGGTGAAAATATCTTGAAACATTAACAGGATCAATTAACAAAGTTCTCCAGGTGTTAGTATATCTATGTTTGTTTTATTTTTGTTTGATAGGCGTAGGAAATCATGTAAATCTTCCCATGCATTTTCTGCACAACTTAATGTAACAAACCAAGTGGGTGGGCCAAGGTTTCTGATCATACAACGTACATCTCCGTGACGTCGAAACCAGTACCCTTTAGAACCACGCATACCTGCTAATAGATTTGTAATATTTGATTGTAAAACCTCATCTTTTTGTTGCACTTTTTGTAATAATTGTGTAGCTGTCATATTTTGAAAGTGTGATCCTGATTTTAATATGTGTGCAACTCCGTAACATAAAGTTGCTAGTTCACTTTCAAAGAGTAGGTTGAATATGTATTCCACATTTTGCCTAAATCTAGGATCTTCAGAATACATCCGTAATGAGCGGTATTCTGATGCTGATATTTGAATAGGTCTATCATCGTACCTTCCTCCTTTGCCAGTAGGAAAGAGTAGAGGAAAAGCACGTGCTTCTGTACTTTTTTCCCATATGCTGATTGGTGATCCTTTTGTTTGACGCATTTGGTACGTTTCCAGTGCATCTTCTATGGTGTCATTAGAGTGCAATCGATGAATTGTTTAATGGTCTAACGTGTTTCATATTGTAGCAGGATCTAGGAGCTCAAATTGACCAGCTTCTTGTGTCTCTTGAATTATTTCAGTTGCATCCTTCAAGTTTTCTTCAATATTAATTTCTTTGTAATATTCATTATTCTCTTTAAGATATTGCAAGGCTTCTCTAACTTTATGTAAATCTACCAGCTGTTGCCAATTTCTTTTGTCTTTTGTAGGTACTCCATTTACCAAGATAATTAAAGATTGTTGCATTGGACGTTGCACTCCTAGAGTGTACACATTTTCTTTTAGAACTAATGGTAAATACACTACTTTTCCACAAATACCTTTCAGCAATTCAGAGGGAGGTAATTTTGCAGTTTTTGGTTGAAGGCATATTATTGCTTGAAATGGGTGCACTGTTTGAATTATGATGTTCTCACCTAAATTAAGTTGTTGAAGGGGTTTTGGTAGTGGATGTAATTCCAAATTATTTGTGATAGCACGTGAAGGAGTTTGGTTGTTGTCAAGTTTTGTAGTGCAGTAACTACAAAGTATTACGGGGTCAGTTATTTTGTATTTGTTTTCTGCTATAAGGTAGAGAGCTAATTCAAACCAATTAGAATCTTTATTGTCTTCTATTTTGTATGATAGGTCTACAGTTTTTGTGTTATTTTTATAAAAAGTTCTGCTGCAACATACACACATATGGTTTGGTACTTCAGCTGATGTACTTTTAAATTTTAGTATTTCTTTTTTGTATGTGTGTAGTAAAAGGTTGCCATGTGTAGAATTGTTACTAATTTGGTTTACAGCTATTTCATTCTGTAAGTGGGTTACACTTCCAAAATATTTTTTCGGGATATAGTTGATTTCTTCTAGTAGGTCTTTTGCTGTACCATGTAGAAGAGTGTTATTTAAATTGGCTAGTGCTAAAGCAGGACTTTTAGCATAGTACAGTTTATAAACTAGATTTCTTATAGTTGAATGATGTGTTGATATCCTTTTGATATCATGGAAGGTGGTTTTGCAAGTAGGTCCTGTAATGCAGGCCAATGAATGTCCTTGTAGTCCTGTGTACTTGCGTACTGGACAGGTATCCATATTTTGCAGTAGTTTAATTTTGATTTTGTCTTTGCTTTTCACATATTGATTGAGGAATTGGTGTAAAGACTTGAAAGATTGTTTGGGAATGTTACACATTGACGTGCATATCCATTTGTACGCTAGACATTCTGATTCAGTTGAATGGAGGGGTAAGTCTAAGTTTTCAGGACATATTTTTGTAAGGAGTACTTCTTGTTCCACCATGGTATTATTAACTTTTTCATAACCTCGACAACTGCTATGTATGGCAATTGTATTAGTTTGGTTTTGTTTGTATGCTTCTTCAGTAAAGTATGGTTCTGTGCTCGTAGTGTGACTCCATTCACCTCTGCAGATACTTAAGAAATTCTTTCTGTTGACATTTCGTTTATTGAGAAGTCTTTTTTGTAATTTAGTTATTAGTTTTGTTAGTGGTTTCATTTAGTTTAACACTAAAATAAATAACTTTCTTTTGAGAAGAATTGCACTGTCTATCAACGCTTCTAAGATTAATTTCCTAAGATAGGTTTTAAGCGTTGAACCTGGCTTGTCTCCTGTTTTTATAAGATTTTGAAGGACTTTGTGATGGAACATACTTTTCTTGGTATGCTTACTTTGAATTATATCAAGATTTAAAGAAGCAGTTTTATCTGTAGTGATAGCTGAATTTCTGCCAATTGTTTTTTGGTTTGGTTTACATTTTGATAGAGGGGGCAATGTTTTTGAACTTGAAACTTCTTTTGTTTCACGAAATGACTGTATTAGCTTTTTTGTTTCAACAGTTTTTTTACAAATTGTGCTAGAGATGGATGCTTATGTTGGACACTTTTATTTTCATTTGCTCTACTTCTGCGTTGCTTTCTACCAACTTGATTTTTGGTAGGCATTTTTTAGGGTCTGTTGAAAAAAATAAAGAAGGTATGGGTTGGGGTGTTTTTCAATGTATGTGTGCTGTGTGCATGAGTGTTTGAGTAAGATGATAAAGATGTATGTAATGGTGTGTGATTGTGCATTGGGAACTACAACTAGTAGGGATGGGTATTCTTGAATTAATTTGTTACTAAACTGGGGTTCAGATGACAGAAAAAAGTAAGCTAGTGGTGTGGAGAAGTATAAATAGTATATCTAACGCTATACAATTAAAACAGTTGTTTGTTCTATAACATCTAAATTCTAGCGGTTGAGTTGGGTAATTTGTGTGTCGAAAAATAGGAATTTGTGGGCCTTTCTGGCTGTAAATTGCTTTTTAAGACATGGGGATTTTTGGACAGAATGGTGCAGAATCTCTATTTTTAGGCACAGAAATAGCATGAATTAACCTTACAGTGTGTTTGAGTAATAATACAAATATTATGGTGATATTCTACTTACTTTCTTTCTAAAATTAGCAAGTAACTTCTTTAGTTTTTCTTTGTACTTCAAATTCGGTTGCTTCTTTTCAGGAGAATGGTCTTCACTGCAATTGTAAAAGAAACAAACAAATTAGTAATTTTGTTTGTATATAGCACTGTTTTTAATTTAGACATTGATTGTTTTAATTGAAATCCTCAGCGTTTTCCTCAAAACCATTAAAACTATCTTATTTACAAAAGATACGTCGCACCAGTTGAATACATATAATATGTTCTTAATGAACAAATTGTATTGCAATGACTAACTGTAGCAAACAAAATATCTTTACTATGTCTTGTGAAATTCATAATGTACCACTGAATACCATTATTCCTGTAACTAAGCTCTTCCGAGTAATAGTGCTTCAATGTCATGGGCTGCTTGTCCTATATAAATGTAAGTAATTAAATAAATAAAGAAATTTAAAAAAAATGTAATTGTACAAGTATTATTATTTGAGATTTGAACATAGAGTGTGCATGCAATTTTGTTTGACTATATGTAGTCTATATATTTCATTTCAAAAATGTTAGTTTAACATGATTTGAATGTGTGTGTATAAAGAAATTAAATAGTATAAAGATTTGTAAGTGATAGTTGATTTTAGGAGATTGAAAAAAAAAGACAGTGGATTCATTTTACAGATTATACAAGCTAAAAGTCAGTTAGAAAATGTGTTCATGTACTGTACAGAAAATATGCATACCTGTAGTTTGTGTTCATGCATATGGATATGCATGGAGCTGCAAGTAGAAATCTTGGAGACTTGTTCAGTATTTCTTGCAGATGGTGCTTGCCAATGATATGACACTTGTACACAGTACATTTGCAGTGCTGATCTATGATGATGCAGTTAGCTGTAGCGGTCTTGAATGTGATTGGTGGATGGTCATGTGACGTCTTAGCTACATCCAATGAGGGAATGGCACAGAGAGTGAAGTGGAAATGGTAGAAGGGCTGTTCATGTTATGATAGGTCCACGGACATGGCGGTAGTTCACGGACATCGGGTGTTACATCCGGGGATTTTTGGGTTCAGAAGTCATGCAAATGAGAATGAACACTGAAAGGGATTGGTCAGGAAAGTTTAGTGGGTGTGTTGTGCCAGGAGTGTGTTTCTCAGATACTCTTTTTGCTGAGAGAAGAACAGATAACTATGGCTGTGTGTTTCAGAAAACAGATTGTTTGGATTTTGGGAGACTCGTGGATACATTGGTTAAAGGTGCATGCAGAAACCTCTGGAGTAGCTGTAGATCTTGGATTCCCACATGTAGAAGTACACTGGCATTGTAACGCTCACCTGGTTCCCACGGGGGCGCTGGTCTAGTCTGGATTGCTTTGGCCTCTTCTAGCGTGATGCGCAGGACCCGGAACACCGATTGGACAGGACCTCCAAATCGTGCTTGCCTGGCCCGTAGGAATATCCTTCTGCAGATGAGAAAGGGGATTAACAGTCTGCAGAATAGTGTGCTAGCTTCCCCTTTCCCCCTTCGCCCTTCGTTCCTCTCTAACTTCCTTCAAACCCCGGTTTAAGCTCACCTTATGGTTTGGAAGGATGAACTCTTCATACTGCTTCTGGTGCAGGGGCGCGTGTTCGTCCAGTTACTTCACTGGTTTTCAGAATGGCGCTGGCAAAATCCACTTGACTTTCCTGAGCGATGCGCCGTAAGTATGAAAGTTCAAAGTTCAAGTGAGGCCCCCTTTATGTTGTCTTTCTAACCTGTGATCTGTCCTTTATTTCAGGTGCAGAATGAAGGCGATGCGTCGAGGGGTTAAACTGCCGAGGTGAGTAGTGATGAGGGCGATCCCTCTAAATGGCCTTATCATTCCCCAGAAATGTCTCTTGTCCTTTCCCCATAGGGGCCGGGGTACGGTACCTGCCAACGGGGCGGCGCCGACCTGAAATGTGGAAGAAAAGCCGGTAAGTATTATGGCTGTTAATCAGGCTTTCCTTCTGTGTTCCTTCTGCTCACCTTTTGTTTCTTCCTCTCTCCCCTAGGTGCAGAGATGTGGCGTCCGATGCTGACAGCCGCGATGGAGCAGGGAGATGTCTCGAGGACAGGTGAGTGAAGCGTGGCGCTGCAGCGAGCAACACAATGCTTTTATATGGAAGTCTTTCTTCAGGGATGCTGGCGAGGAGATTCCGGATGCAGGTAAGAAGTTTGAAATAGTCCTTGATTTTCACCTTTCTCTTCTCTTCCTTCCTTGCAGGTCTTCCAGGTTCGAGGCGGGCGTGGCTAGAGTCCAGGAGCAGGCGCAGACACGGTGAGCGTTAAGCTGCAGGAAACAGAACAACGCAAAGCATGAGCTGCTGTCTGGGCGTGGCTTAAATAGCCTCCAAAGAAGTCCCAGGTATGTATCCTTCCCCAACTAGGTATGTATCCTTCCCTGGCCACGCCCGAGTGAAAAAATAGTCCCTATGAAAAAATAGTCCCTTTCAGGTCTCAGGGAGGCCTGAAGCGTGCAGCATGGTCTGCATCAGGTAAGTGCACAAAACACCTCCCTTTATGAGCCTGGCGCCTATGGCGCCAGGACTGATGTCCAACATGAGCCTGGCGCCAAAGGCGCCAGGACTGAGTCCAAAGAGCCCCTATAAGGGGCCGCAGGGCTTTTACCCGAGGGCATGATGCCTGCTTCCGGGGGTGCTGGGCCTGGCCTGGTGCTCCGGGGGTAGGCATCATGACAGGCATGGAGTACGTGGAATGAAGTGGTTGGACTTGTTACCTCTCTGTGCTACTTTGGAGACAGAGCAACATCCAGATATAATTATAATTCATTGTGGAGGGAACAGTTTAGGACATGTATCTGGAATTTCTTTGCATTTTTCAATGAAAGAAGGACTTGGGAAGGTCATGGACATGTTTCCAAATTCTCAAGTAATTTTTTCACGGATTGCGCAGATACAAATGTGGCTTTGTTCTTCTTCATTTGGTCCACAAATGGAGAAAGAAAGGCGTAATGTCAATAAGGCCTTTCTAAGAGATTTTGGCATGTCCTCTTTTCACAATGAAAATATTATGTTTCATAGTAGATACATATTTCGCAGAGATGGAGTACATCTAACTTATGCTGGCAATCAGATTTAACTAAGAAATATACAAAATGCATTGCAACCTTTTTTAGAATTACAGCATCCATTTTGAAGTAGGTGTTGAGTATTTATAATTTTTGAAACACAAACACCTCCCAAAGGCTCTTTTCAGAGCCACCACTTCCTACCAGAGAAAATTGCAATGGTTATGATAAGGTAGCACCCCACAATTTTAGATGTCCACGGACTGTCCGCAGACTTCTAAAAAATACAAAGGGCCCTGCTTCATTTATTTTCACTTCTATTTTTTAACTGTGAAAGGCGGCTCTGAAAAGAGCCTTATTTTTTTTTTTTGTTATTTTATATTTTTTGGGGGGTTTTATACATGACACACTAGGAGAGGAGGGGAAAGGAGGGTAAATGGGGGGACACCAACCACAGGGATAAGAAAGGGCGAGCTGAGAACGGAAGATGTAGAGTGGGTTTTATTTGGGTAGTGAGCAGGTCTTCGCGTGCTCTGAGACGATAGTCTCAAAAGCACTACGTAGTCGCTCCCCCCTGCACAGTACTGTGTCACAGTACATACACACAACTGTGACCCTCAAAACTTAAGGGTCATCAGCATTATGTATGGCCTGTGAGGCAGCTTGAGGAAGACGCTGTCCCACAGAGATGTTCTTTGTGGAACAGGATCAGAAACGGAGGATGAAGTAGAGGAAATCAACCTACAAATGGCCCCAGAGTGAAATGACCTTAGGTGTCGCTTCATGATAGTGGTCCCAAAGCTGTACGAACCATGCCTCCCGCGACTGAGAACCATTTTGCACTCATTGCAGGTGACTCGGTTCGTACGAGCCTTAGGACCATCCCCATGAATGGTAAATAACCGCCACACTCAAGACTCACGCCAAGTGCGGGTAGTAGGGATTTCCACTATCTCATTCTCGTCATCCTCTTCTTCCTCCTCTGCATCCTCACTCCTGTTCCCCTCTTCAGGCCCTTGGTGAGGTGGTGGTGGTGGAGGGGGTGGGGGTGGTGCTGAAGCAGGTGCAGCACCAGGTGGCAGTAGTGCAGCCATGGATGCCATCTCGATGATGGTTTAATCTGCAAGTTGCAGGAAAAATAGCTTTGCTCTGAAGAGTAGCCAGAAACACAATGTGAATAAGCTCATTGGCGTGGTCTTTTATAGGGGTGCGTGTATGCGGTTCACGGACATGCGCTCTGTCCGCGGACAGATCGAACACAAAAAAGGTTCAAAACCTTTCAAAAAGTATGTAGAAACTCAGGATTAGTATGTGGGACTTGTGCTATGGTGAGTTTTTATTGGGAAATATTGTGGATTACTTGAAAATGTACTTTTAAATTGTTCGGGGACACGAACATTGTCCTCATTCAGAACACGCAATCAGCATGGGCGCGGTCACATGATTGCTTCGCGAACATGTTCGCGAAGGAAGCGGCTGTCCGCAGGACACAAAATGCACGGACATTGGTTTGCGCATGCGCGTTCATGTTCTACGGACACTGTTCGGGTCCTGAAGTAATTAAAAGTGCGTCACATGTCAAACGAACAGTTACAGACAACCGTTTGTTCTTAAAGGGACGCTATGGTTCCAATTAAAACCGAAAAACCCCTGAATTTCGCCAGTTATGGTAAGCTAAGCAACCATAACTCGCGCCACCACCGTGCACTGCTAAAACTAACACCCATGACATCAAAGATGACATCACAAATGTCATTGATGACATCACTGATGACATCACATGTCTGGCTCACTCTTTTTTCTTTTGCTGACATATCTAGGCCACATGGTTTTCTTCAGTAACAGTCAGCAACTAAAAATTGTATTTTATTTGTAGACATCTCCTTCAAGTAGGTTCTTACAGTAATTCCCTTAGAGTCCAGTCACATCATATGAAACATGTACATAGGGGAAGACACAAGCTTGAAAGACAGCAATCCTTTTTGTGCATTACGATAATCAATTGAGTTATCAGCACTTTCTGATAGTTCTGTTGTTTTTTTATGGCTGTACTTTCCCTGTATATGGTCATATTTGTATACATTGTACTCACACTACTTTCCTTAGGGTCCAATCACATCAAGTGATACATATACATAGGGTAAATGGTAGCTTTGAAACAGGGCAATCATTTATTTGCATGAAAATAATCAGTTAGGTAATGAATTGTTTCTGCTGCTACTTGTGCTTTTTTGCTGACTTCACTTTCCCTGAATATACCCATATTGGTATGTGTTCTTGTCTCTTTGTGTTTTGTCTATAGTAATGCAATTATGTAATACATGGGTTTTATTAGCTACTTATTACATATTTCACAGTTCACAAAAATCTATTAAGAAAACAATGATCATTTCATCATTCAACATATTAACATTACGAATATAATACCTTCATCTTGTATGCTGCACACAATGCTATGTTTCTGCATGAGTAGCTTAGTATACTAGATAGAACCCCATAATAGAATGCTATTTATATCAATGCAACGTTCAATGCACTAATTAGGGTCTGATATTTATTGCAATGATCCTTGACACTTTTTTTGCAACATTATAATAAGAATCCCTTGTACACATATTTCATGAAAAGTACATACACATGTGATGTCATTTGTGATGTCATCAATGTCATCAATGTTATCGATGTCATCTTTGATGTTGTGGGTGTTAGTCTTAGCAGTGCACGGTGGTGGTGTGATTTGTGGTTGCTTAGCTTACCATAACTGGCGAATTTCAGGGGTTTTTCAGTTTTACTTGGGACCATAATGTCCCTTTAATAAAGTTTTTTCACTGAAGTTCATAGGTTTTTAGTAGCGCAACTTAACCATAACGTCCCTTTAACAAGGTTTTTTCACTGAATATATATATATATATATATATATATATATATATATATATATATATATATATATATATATATATATAGCATTTATAGTAGCACACAAAGCCTGTGGGCATCTAGGCGCTGATACACACAGTTAATAGGGTGGAGCAGCTAAATACAGTGCGATTCAGACTACAGCTGTTATTGTCAAATGTTCATATAGCGAAGGTAAGGGTTAAACACGTAGGTTTTCAGCTTTTTCCGGAATAGGTGGAGGGAGGGTTCCTCCAGAGTGTAAGTGGGAGATTGTTCCAGAGTGTGGCAGAGCAGACAGGGAAGCAATGGTTTGAAGAAGATCGTAGTGTGTCTCTTGACCTTCTGGGCGAGGTAGAAAGGTGCATCGCTACTTTTCCTGCACTCCTCAATGCCTAAATCTACTCACTGGCTGTTCTACTAAACATGTACCACCACCACAAAGCCCACCAATGTTGACTGGGATGGAGTGACCAAACGACTACTCAGATCATGCTACATGGCAACCCATTGATATTCCGATGCATGCACATTGTCAATCCACATTTATAGTAGAGATATACCCACTATAGAGAACTGCGTTTCTGACGTGATAGGCAAAATAAAAGCTTTCTCGACATGCAGATGCTTACCAGCAACAGACCATGCTTTCTCCAGTGTTCCTGTCATCGCGTCTCTGGCAAAGTAACCTTGCTACCACCATCTTGTATGGCGTAACATGATGAAACAGTCCCATCGCTGGTTGCTTTACAAATGACCAGTAACACGGTATAGCAAAGGAAATAGGGCAATGATAAGACAATATACATCACATATTCATGCGTTAAACAAATATAAATATATGTATATTTAAAATATTTAAGTATGGCATTACAAAAGGACCTGCACTGCCAATTCTTTCATGTTGAATATTCTTGCACACACATTGTGTATGGTTATACAGAAGGGGGCATTGGACTGTGCTCCAGGTAAATGATAGAATCGTATTTCCCTACTTGCATTTTTTATTTTACCCTAGTACAGTGGTCTTCAAACTTTTTTGGCCTGGGCCCCCCTGAGCAAAATTTCAGCAGCCCCACCCTCCAAATGCCAAATGGACAGTATGTACAAATGGCTGTGAACTATTGTGCGCCATCACCGCACTGTACTCCCAGTATAGTCCCTGGGCACCCCTAACCCCATCACAGACCCTGGGCTCTGCCCACCTTGTTCCCACCACAAAAAACAAAAATAAAAACAAACAAAAATTGCACTGTGAAAGGAGGCCCATTGTCTGTTTTCGCTTTCCTAAGAATGCCATATGCATTGAAGATGTGATACATTACGGGGATGACATGATAGGTCGCTGTCGAGGACACCAATTGAGCTTCCGGGTATCTGGAGTATTCGTTCATGATGGACAACACATATTTCCCCTCATCGATTGGACCAAAGAAGTCTGCCGCCGCTGTGTACCACACTCCTTCTGGCAGCTCTGACATGCGTAGTGGTCCGGGTACCTATTTGTGTGATGAGGCAGCAGGTGGGACACTCTCTCAGGATTTCTTCCACCAGAGAGTCCAATTGGGGAAACTACACCTTTTGGCAGAGATATGCTTTGTAGAGACGACACCCCGGTGCCCTTCATGAGCTAGCTCTACCACTCCTTAGAGATGCTGGAATCACCATTTTGTGACCTTTCAACAATATGTTATCCTGGGAGAGAGCTAGTTCCTCCTTTACTTTCAGGAGCCTCTCCACCTCTTTCCGTACGTCCTCTAACTCGAGGCGACCCCTCTCTTTGGCTCTCCTCCACTGTGCTGACCTGAGCCCCTCACATACTATCTGACATGCCGTGTCCGCCTCCATTTCCTGGGTGAGTGTAGCTGGTTCAATGCCCCTTGGTATTGCTTGCTGGATGAGATACCGGAGATAGAGCTCTGCTACTGATAGCTCAGGGGCACTCGCACTTCTCGGGTGTCAGGACAGAAAGTCAGTAGGATTTTCCTCCTTGTCAGGCCAATGTATTATCTTGAATGGGTAGTCCTGTAGTCTGAGCCTCCACCTGACGATGCAGGGTGGTCCAGGTCGGGACCATCCAGGTCGATTTGTGCAAGTATTGCTTCCACTGTCACTTCCGTGGTGCGATTGGTGTCAAAATGGGACGTGTTCTCCGCACGAGCTACTCTGTCTGTCTTGTGAAGGCCTGTTGGCATTCCTCTGACCAGTTGAACACAGCGTTTTGTTTGGTCAGTGCACAAAGTGGGTCACTCACCGTGGCAAAGTCTTTGATGTACCGCGTGCAATAACTGGCAAGGCCCAGGAATTATCTCAGTTCTGAGACATTGGTTGGGGGTGGTGTCTCATTTAGTGTAGTCATTTGTCCGGATCTGGGGTCATGCCATTTTCGGAAAATATATGTCAGAAGAACTTCAACGTGCCCTTTCGGAACTCACACTTTTCTTGGTTGAGTGTCAGGTTGGCCGCCTCCAACACCATGGATACCCTGGATTAGGTTTCATCATGCTACCCCACACCAGTTCTGAACACCGAAATAGCATCACTATAGTTTATTCAGTTGGGTTTGTGCTTCATTGCATTATGAATCTCCACCTGAAAGATTTGGCGGCAGAGGACACACTGATGCTCAACCTTTTATATCTGTAGAGCCCCAGATACATGACAATGGTGGTAATATTCCAGCTTTATGTGCTCAATACTAGTTGGTGGTATCCTTTTTGCAGATCCAGTTTGGAGAAGACATTGGCCCCATTCAACAGATGTATCATGTCTGTGATACGTGGCACCATATGTCTCTCCCTTTTGATAGCCTGGTTAGGTCTACTCATGTCTATGCACAAGCGGATGGCCTCTGAACCTTTTTTGTGAACGGGAACAATGGGGAAACCCATGTTGTGGGCCCTGTTGCTGGTTCTATTATGTCCTGTTCTATTAACTAGTGCAGTTCTTCCTCTACTTTCTCTTGCATATTGACCGGTATGCCTAATGTTGTGCTACCGGTGGGACGTCTTCATCAATGTGCAATTTGATCTGTTTATTGCACAGTTTTCCTATTCCCTGAACAGGGTTGGGTACAATTCTTTGATCACAGGGTCAATGTACTTGTGCACAATCAGTTTGTACAGTACGTGTATTAATCCCATGTCGACGGCTGTCATGAAGAGGATTATGCAGCCACTTTTGCTCTCTGTCGCCAGCACGTGCTTGAGTATTTTCTTTCACAGTGCCTTGTAGCAGCATGTTCCTTCAAACTGTCTGAGACACTTTAGGGGAGATGTTGTCCCATATGGAAATATGTCAACTGTTGCTGGTCTCAGTTTTGGGGCTTGCAATAGTTCCTTGTAAATTAGCTCACTTATTACATTTACCGTAGCATCCGTGTCTATAAAAAATTATGTTGGCCCTTCATTTAGCCGCATTAACAACGTCAGGCTGTGCTCAGCTGCAGCCGAATTGGCCAGTGCATACACGTACCGTTTTTTTCTGTTGTTCTCCTTCCGATTAACTGCCATCAGTGTCTGAGGGGGACTGTTCCATCAGATAACGCATGTGGCGTCTTCATCTATGCTCCGGTCATGGGCGTGTGACGTACCTCCTTCTCTTCCTCCTGTCTCTCCTGCACTTGTCTCCCGATTCCTTCTCATTTGGCTCATAGTCCTTGGGTCTTTGCTGACATTGGGCGGTTGCCCCAGATGGTTGTGGTGCCCCAAGGAGGGGTCTTGATCTGTATCAAGGCACGGACTCTCGCCCTCTGTCTCTCCCTCTTTCCCTCGCTAGTCGACATACAGATTTGAAGTGACCTACCTCGCCACATACGGAGCCCCTGTGTCCTATGTACTGGTTACCTCGTGTGAGTACTCATACCCTCACCAATAGCAAAAGGGTTCCTCCTACTGTTGGTCATGTTGTATCCGGTGCACAGACTCTGTAGGCGTGCTGGTGTTGAAGCTCTCAACCTGGGTGTCTGCAGACAGTTCTGCCCTTGCAAGCAGTAAGATTTCATCAAGGGTGCGAGCCATCTGGTGTAGTTTGCGCCTGAAGGTCTGCTATGATTTGGGACCACAGGACTTCCGTATTTGTATAATTTCGAAGACACAGTGCTTTATTTTGATCAGCAAGCGCATGACATAGGCGTCCATCTTTTTGCCTTTTGCCTGCTTTGTGCTGTGGAATATGTGACCTTCATAGTCCATATTGGTATGTGGGGTTAAGTAAGCTGATAATGAACCTTTCAGGTCCTGAATTGAGTCGATAGACGTTGCCGGCATTTCGTCGATGATGCCCCGTGTTGCAGGTCCCACCGCTTATTTGAGCAAGCACTTTTGCTTTTCCTCATCAACCGCCCCTTTGGCCCCCATGTATAAGTCAAAATCCCTAATCCATTTGGCCCATCTTGGCCCCATGTTACTCTTGTCAGACACATCAAAAGCTCCTGGTAACTGAACTGCCAGCTAGTCTGGAAGTCTATATCGAGGTGGGGCTGTGGATCATCTTGACCCCATGCCTGCATGTCCTGGTTTGCTGCCTGGGAGGATTTCTGATCAGACATGGTCCTGCAGTGGGTGACAACCCTTTAGATGAACTGGGTTATGGCCAGGTCTCCTATTCAGCAGCCTGATTAGGCACATGCAGTGTGTGTGTATGTCCCCAGTGATAGTGTGATAGTGTGATGGTGGCAGTGGAAGAGGTGTGGCAGGGTATGGGTGGCACGAGGCACGAGCTCCATCCCAGACCTCTCTCTCACTCAAGGTCCTGCATCGTTGTCACTGCTGCTGCCCGGTCTTTTCCCAACATCCGGCGGGCCTTCATAAATGTAAATTGTGCCTTTTCTGCCGGGCGTGGTACTGCCTTCACCGCCACAGCCTGGGCTCACGTTAACCCACCACTCCATGTCGTAATGAGGCTCACTGCTGCAGTCCAGGTCTGATCTGCGCACTTTGCTCTTCCTCGTCACCAGTATCAAGTTGCGCGTCCGGTGAGGGTCTGCCCAGGCGGTCCTGCGCTGCGTGTCCTGCAGCAATAAAACACGAGAGCCGGAGTGCTCAGTAAACACGTCTTTATTTTATCCTTCCTCAACACATACTGTCCGGCCCTTCCCTCCCACTGCTACTTCCCTCCCGCTTCCCACCGCGCCCTCCTGCCCCAGAACCCAACTGTCAACGTGACACCTGCTTCCTTGTTCCAACCAGACCCGAATCTATCTTAACCTGGAAGCCCTCCCGTGCTCCAACCTACACTACGCAGACAGCAAACCAGAAAGCTGGTTTCCTGTCACGCACAGTTGGGCCGGAAAGGAATTAACATTTTAGTTGCAGAATGTTACTTTGAAGTGGGGGGCACCCAGACTTCAGGAAACTTGATGGGCCCGGGGTTCAGGGGAGATGCAGTGCGCTTTTTATTGTGTGCACCGTTGTGTGGACGCACTGCTCAATCATACTTTAGCCGGCTCTGCCCTCATACTTCCCACAGAACGACTCCTCTGGCACCAAGAGCGGCCGAATGGCCTTGCCAAGTCACACCTTTGCATATAAAAGTAATATGGGCTGGTTGGTTAGAAACAGATAAGAAACTCTAAAGTAGCCCTCTATAACATACAATCTCAATTAGCACCCTGTGCAGAAGCGCAGTGAAATCCGTTTGGTTGGATTAAGCCCATATCACGTCACTGAGGGATCCCCAGATCGACAATTACCTTAAGTACCTTTATGTGGTGCTCGTTTTAATCGGCCTGATTTACAAAATGCTTTGCCAATCAGGCCCTATGGGTGGGACTGGAAGGGTCGGTATCTGTCAAATCCGCACCATGTCACTGCGCTGAAAGCTACATGAGAACATGTAGTCGGCATATACCCAGTGCTTTAAGTGGGGTAAAAAATTGAGGGGGGGCCCTCGTTTGGGGGCGTGGCTTCCATTGCGGGCATGGCCTAAAAGTGCACAAATCATAGGTGCG
This sequence comes from Ambystoma mexicanum, assembly GCF_040938575.1. Taxonomy (NCBI): domain Eukaryota; kingdom Metazoa; phylum Chordata; class Amphibia; order Caudata; family Ambystomatidae; genus Ambystoma; species Ambystoma mexicanum. Next base: position 453,922,353 of record NC_090930.1, read on the forward strand.
CAAACAAATATATAAATGTATTTGAGCATTTATATATTTGTTTGCGTACTACTATGGTTTGTGATTTTTCAAGCCTTCTTTTATATACATAGCAATGTTACATATTTCTATGTTTATACAAGGTGGCTTGTAAGTGCACAAACCATAGTAAGTTACGCACACTTGTGTGCTTACCTTACTATGGTTTGTGTACTTTTCAAGCTGCCTTTTAAAAACATAGACATTTGTAACATATGTCTATGTTTATAAAAGACGGCTTGAAACGTAGCCATCTTTTATAAAGCGTTGAGGACGGACAAAACCCAAGGTGGCTTTGTCCGTCGACAAAGCTATATAAAAGATGCCTTGAATTGTGTACGATTCAAGCCGTCTGTTATAAACATAGAAATATTTCTACGTTTATAAAAGATGGCTTAAACGTACACAGTTGAAGGCATCTTTTATAAAGCCTTGCCAAAGGTGAAAGGCGCCTCGGGCTCAGTGGTCTCTGCTCAGAGCACTGACCCCGAGGCGTCTTTCACCCTCTGCGAACCCGCGGGCTCCGTGATCTAATCTGCAGATTAGATCACGGAGCCCGCGGGTTCGCTGAGGGTCAGTGACCTGGCGAGGGAAAACTAAGGGACTCTAGCTTCCTCTGATGGCCCCTCAGATGAGGGGTCATCAGAGAAAGTTACAGTGACTGACGGAAGTGCCAGCCAGTCACAGCAACGCTGTGCCTGGCTGGCACTTCTGTCAGCTTGCCTGACGTTAAAGTGGCGGGCGCATCTCCCGTCGCGGCTGCGGCCGCGGCGGGATAATGCGTCCTGCCATGGCGTGGTGAGGCTGGGGGGCCCCGGCAGGGCCCCGGCTCAGCCCCACTTTTTGGAGACTGCCGGGGCCCGGCCCCGGCAGGCCCCGGCGCACTTAAAGCACTGCATATACCACTAATCAGCCGTAGCCTTCGCATTCTTGTTTTCCTCCACCGGCAAAAGATATTGTTGATTTGGCCCAAGCGTGCAATAACAACCACAGAAAGTTGTATTTCCCTGTGCATAAATCTCAAGACACATACAGCGTGCTTCTGGTTATTCAAGCTTTGTTTTAGCGTGTACTTCTTTTGGCAAGCAAGCCTTTCTCGCTACACTTGCTATATATTCATTAGAGTCCAGCTGACACCGAAACGTGCAGCTCAGTACCCAGAATGATCTATAATTACACAATCATCAGCATTCGCGCTAATTACATAAAGAGAAGACAGCTGGTAACGTGCATGTTAAGCATAGAGGTGAAAGGCGTTCAAGTGCGACAGCATGCTCCTACATGTGTCTGCATATCAAATGCTGGACTGTGATAAAATGTTATTGCAAACGGATGGATAAAAGTATTCATGGAATATTTGATGGCGGTTGTCGTTTCCCGCAAAGAGCTGTTTCAGAAGACAATGCAGCAGCCGTGACCCAGGATGACTGCAGAGTAGTGAAATCATTCAAGAAACAGATTTTGGGTAAAGTAAATATATCTTGGCAGAAGTAATTATATGAAACAAAATCACACGCACTGCCTGCTCTGAATCGGAATGGTACAGTCGACGAGCAAACGCAGTGCGCAGCCAGGATTAGTCTCCAGAGGAATAGGGCTCCCATATAGGGGAGAGCATGCGCGTTGCTTTATAGAGGGGCGCGCTTCCATGTGAAAGCTTTAGAATGAGATTCAATGCATGAAGTATATTAAAGGCATACTATGAAATAATGTTGAAGCTCAGTCTGGAAAATAATATGGTTAAGTTCTTGGGTCCCCTAGATCCGTAGCGTGTACGCTGCAATACTGCCAAGGACAAACATGTGGCCTTGCCATAATCAAAACAATTCTATTTGCAGCTAGAGAGTAAGGATTATGTTGACATTAAATTCTTATTCGCACTGAGTTAGAAGGCAACAGCCAATCAGGTGCTGAGGAATCTGGCCCATATCTCATGATGCAAGCCCACGTTCTGTCCTGTGGCTGGCGGCACCACTCTCCCCTAGTCCCCTTTGCTCCACACATGCCGCGGTGCTCTGACGGCCTCCTCCACCACTCGCTCTCTCCTAAACGCACCCTCCACCCACACATACCAACTCTGCTGGCCACCGCTCCTCTGTTGTTTGGGCTCTTCTCCAACTGGCCCACTGTGATGTGCATGCGTGCTGCTGATGATCTTTTTTTTTTAATGACTTGCTCCAAGGTGCTAATATAAATAACACTTGCAGCGAAGGGCTGTGTCGGCTGGTAATGACACTGGGGCCCGGCCATAACTTGTGCCCCAATCCCTTACCGGTCGGCTGGTGTTATGATTTAATTAATCTACTGCTAGGGGGTCATTAAGAGTTAGGTACTAATAACGCAATTAGGTGTTATTTGAAATAGTGATGCCCTCCCAGCCCACAGCCCAATACTGTGGCGCTGATTGCAGGCTGGGGCAGCTGTGTCCCATGAAGGCCAGTTCAGGCTTCATTTGCTTGCAGCAGTGGAGTGTAATTAATCTATCTCTCTCTATTGGTAGCCTAGCCTGCAGGAGCTTGTAACAGATACATGTAACCAGGGTGTGTCCGGCGTGTAGCAGCTTGTAGCAATTGAATTTATTTAGTATGCCTCCACCACCCCTTTGCCTCTTGGTCAGCATACATCTGCCCGAATGCATCAACTGGTTTAACCCAAACCCTGTCATGGCCACTGGACAAGGATCCAGTCCTTCGTCACCCCCAGGGTCCAAATGGACCCAGTCCTGGTGCCTCTTTCACCAGGCTCATGAAAGAGTGTGCCTTGCACACTCTGTGCCTAAGGCACGTGCTGCAGGGCTGGGCGTGGCCATAGAACATCACTGGAAGGCATGTGCAAGAGTCCCTGGGAGGGGCAAGGTGGAGCCACTATGCGGGGCTAAAGGGAGGGGCCAAGGCCAGCCTATATTAGGCCAACCCATCCACGTGCCTTCGCTTCGCGTCAGTCTGCTTTCTGCAGCGTAACGCTTACCGCTGTCCTTACCTGTGCATCCACTTGAATCCAGCTGCTCCATCTCTGCAGACATCTTACTTGATTCCAGCTACTCCATCACTGAAGGCGCCTCTTACTTGATTCCAGCTACTCCATCGCTGAAGCCGCCTCTTACCTGAACCCAGCTACTCCACCGCTGAAGGCGCACCCTACCTGCTTCCAGCCGCTCCATCGCTGTGTGCGCTTATTACCTGCATCTCATCACTATCGGAGTCGGAGCCTTCTTCTCACCTGATCCGGGCATCCAGCTGCTCGGAGGCCCGCTACTTCTCTTCTCATTCGCGGTACCATCATCCTGCAACCGCGGAGCTGCGTCGAACATCCAGACTTCGCTCTACGGCACCGCTTCCTCCTGCAAGGGAGAAAGAACACAACAGGTTAGAAATCATATAGATAACAAACGCTTGGCTGCGCCGTACTTGAGACTAGAGTTCCATCATAAAGGCCAATTTACCAGCTAATTTGGGAGCTCCATCATCCTCAGCGGGACTCCCGGATTCGCTCCCTGGCTCCTATCTGCATTTTCACACCTATTGGGAAGAGATAAGACATTGCAAGAATTACTCTTAATGATCAAGATAAAGACATTATAATAAACAAACTATAATCATAACCAAATGACTTACCTTCTAAATGGATTGGTTGCAGCCGGTCTGGATCAACCCTTCCAAGGACCAGTGAAGCAACTAGGTCCACTCTATGCGCCCCTGCTATAAGAAGCAGGACGGATAGCTCAACATTACAACACAACAGGTGAGCTTGCAATGGAAAACGCTTGCGCACTTCATTTTGGCACGAGAGGGTCGAGGGAAGTCACAACACCACCACGCCATTCTCATTGCCTCTCATCTTATCTCAGGGGCAATACGAGCATCCAGAACAGCAGGCTGGGCAGCAGCAAGGAGAGAGAGGCGATCCAGGGGAGCCAAGTCAGGGAGGGCTCCAACTGTGCCCCAATGTCCTCGCAGAGACCAGTATGGAAAATTGTAGTAGTTTGGTCCAAATCTGCAGCAGTAAAACAGGTAAATTAATGCCATCGCCGTTTTTGGGTTTTAACAAGGTAGTTTTGCTTTGAGCAAAGTCTATGAATGAATGGGTGCATGCAGTGGTACTGGGTAAGGTGGCTAAGTTACTACGGTCAAGCCAACTCCCTTTCAGGCCTCATGACCACAGGCATATGGCCCAATTTCAAACCAGCCCAGCCCACAATACACAGCTGCATGCATCACCTAAACTGAGAAGAGGCAGACTATGAAAGTCAGCTTGCTCAGTCTTAAAGTGTGGGTGATCAAGAAGGAGATGGGGAAGGTGTTTGAAGGAGATTGGTGAGCTAGAGGTCTATTGAGAGGAAAGGTGTGAGGTTAGATTGGAGGGGGATTCATACCATCTGTAGGGATATTGGGCAGGTTGAAAGGAGAGTGGACAACATCTAAAGGGATAGTTTTTGAAGAGGCTGAAAAGGAGGTGTTACCTTGTGGACAGCTCTTGAGGAGGTTGGAGGGGGGTATCTGGGCAGGAGGAGGTGAGATGTGTAACTATCTGGGGAGGAGGACAGAGAACATTTAGAAGGGGTGATAGATACAAGACCTCAGGAGGTGGAAGGAGAGCAGGCATTCCTATTAGCTAGAAATACCTGGGAGGAACCAGCAGACAAGGATGGTCCAGGGCTTTTTTCAGATTAGATAGGAGGAATGACACACTGCAATCTCATTGCAGGACTGGGGGACTACAACATTGATAGCAAGGAGGGGAGTGTTCTGGGGACCTGGATTCTAGAACAGAGAGGTGGTCAGCTGGCAAAAAACACCCCAACCCTAACCCAGAATCCCTGAAAGTGTGGACGAGAGATCAACCTCTATCCCAGACGTCTGGAAGAGAATGTGGTACTTGGCTAAGACGCAATGTCTTGGCCTAAGGGAGTCCTTACCACAGAATCTCAAGAAGTGGGTTTCAGGACGCACAAAAAACCTGTAACCAAAAGACAATGTTCAGCCTGTTCCACTATACATTTGAGTGACTCCATATTGAGTCAAACACATAACTTTACAAGACACATTTTCCTTTGCTCACTATTCATTTCTAAGGATTTCACATTCTGTTTTGTTTCTATGGAATGATTTAGAGAAACCTTTCTTGCCACACCTATTGTGCCACATCATCTGCGAGCTTGTGCACACCTGCGAAAACATGAGATGAATGAATACTAAAGGTCCCTTGACTTCAGTCAATCAGTAACAGTTATAGGGCCTCATTACGAGGTGGGCGGTAAGGGATTACCGGCACCGGTAAGGGCACCGGTAATCCCTTACCGCCCTACTACGAGTTCCCTTTGCGGGTCCTCCCTTAACGCCTGGTTTTTCCAGGCGTTAAGGACGGGACCCGCAAAGGGACACTGGAGCTAATAACGGCACCGCAATTTGCGGTACGGTTATTAGCGCCTTCCCCATTCCCATTGAGCCCTATGGGAGCTCAAATGGGAATGGGGAAGGGCCCTGGTTAATAGGGAATTACCGGTCCCGCCAACCTTGGAATGGACCAGTAATTGCTCCATTCACCAGGGCGGAGTCGGAACGAGTTTGGAGGCAGCCATGGCGCTAATAGCGCCATGGCTACCTCCAACCTCGTAACAAGGCCCATAATCTTCAACTCTCCTCTGCATGAAACACGTTATATTTTGTTTAATAAAACACTTGGGTTTTTCTGAACAAATTGTTCTGTATTCTGTCCATAGTCGTCGTACTCCAGGACATACATACAAACATACATACAGAAGAAGCCAATTAAAAAAATAGAGTAGAGGATTGCATTGAGCCACTATATCATATGGAATAGTGGAAAGGGTGTCATTTAGAAGAATAAGCAAAATATATTTTAAAATATCTATTCCACCTATGTATCATTGAACAAATAAGACAGTTTTGCTTGCATTCTTTAGTCAAGGAGTTCTGAAACAATGAGAAAACAATACACGCCACAGGAAATTGTTTCAGGGGGGTAACCATGCCTTTTATTTAGTTCATCGCCGAATTGGGGCACTTCTGCCCTTCTTTTAAATTCTAAGTACATAATGAAGTTTACAACAAGGAATAAGAGAGAAAACAAGTTATCAAAATAACAGCTATGCAACCAGCATAATGGAAACTTCATTTAATGACTATAGAGAACAAGTATCCTACATTCAGTTCACAGTTTCAACGTTCAGATAAAGCCAACAGGAAATCTGCTTGCCATTTTAGAGACATGCATAACCTGGGCACACTCTGTAAATCCTTCTTCAGGGCAGAAGCACATCAATAAATCAGATAGTGTATTTTTCCATGACTTACTCTTAACTCATGATTGTGTTAAATTATATGATATGTTAAATGATATGTATTTGTATTTATATTTGGCTTTATATTGCATGCCCGTAGCTAGGAAGCAATGGAGCATTGTACAAGTAGTTTTGGGCTAACATAAGTTTGTGGAAGGGGAGGTTGCAGGTTACAGTATCTTGAATATTCCTTAATACATCTGTGGCATATACCTTGGAAAAGCATGTTCTAAATAACCACTGAGTATTTCCTGAAGGCCAGTTCTTTAGTGAACTGCAAGTGCGTTGGAACAGTACAGATGTGACCGGTTCCATGTTCTTTATTGCACTGCAAGTGCATTGGAGCAGTCCAGATGTGACTGGTTCCATGTAATACTGTCCCCGCAAAAATGTCACCTGGCAAAAAGTTGCCAAATAATTGCCATTTTTTGTGAGGACATTATTCTATTGAACATGCAGGAGACACCAGCGCAACCCCTGAACCTTTGTTTTTTTAAAGGGAGCTGGGAACACCTGCAACCCTGCTCACCCTGACCCCATATATATGTATATATGGTCACCATATATAAATGTCGCCACAACCTTTTCCCAGTGACATTATGTATGGTGACCATATGTATGGAGATAATATTACCTGATACTTTGTGACTGGGATAAAGTTCCAGTAGGCCGGAGCATAGCAATACAATGTCTGTTTCCATTTGAGTCTCGAGACTGGCATTAGTCTGGCATTCCCTCTGAACCATGGGTATTGTGACTGTGTAGACTGATGTTTGGACAGTAGTGGCCTAAAATATTATGCAGGCAGTTTTGAAGAGTATCCGTGCTGGGATGGATCGACATTGTAATTCCATTAGGATGGGAGAAATGCAGTCACATTTTTGAGTTCCCATTATAAGACAAGCAGTGGGATGTTAAGAGGCTCTAACACTGGGGCAAGTGTGTTGGTGGAACACCGTTGAGGAGGGCATTCCCTCCATTGATGAGGGAGTTTACCAGGGCCTGGACCATAGTTTTCAAATACTCAGGTAGGAGTAATGGGTTTATCTTCTGTGGAGTACTAGTTGATACTAGGAAATCTGGACTTTTATTTCATATGTTGCTGAAAAGAGGGATTGCGGCACTTGGGGCCAACTGAGGTGTAAATCCATCAAGGTGTATGTCATTTAGCCACCCTTGGCTGGCCCCCTGTTGAGATGTTTGGTGTAGGCCCGCTGTTTCGATGCATATCCTAGTAGGAAGAAATCCGTTTTGGTGGGGTTGAGTTTCAGGTAGGTGCTTCCTAATACAAGCATAGATGGATCTATGTTGTAAAACCAAATCCAAAAAGCTTGAATTACAAAATTGCGAATCCCACTTCATCGCATTTTGTAATTCAAGCTTTTTTGGGTTTTGGTTGTTTGTCCCTCACTGGCCATTTAATGTATATGGGGGACACCCCTGCACCCTCCGTGACCCATAATACCGATCAAGGGGAGCGGCGGAAACCCCTAAAACCTCTGCACCGCTTGTTCGGTATTATGTGATTCAGCCTTTCTACCAGGCCAAACGTGCACTAAATGTTCAGCCTTTTTTTCTTTGTATTTTGGGGTAAACCTGGCAGCACATTTCATCAGGCATTAACTGAGCCTCATTGTTTTGTTGAAGTGAGATGATGGTCTCAATTGGCGTTCCAAAAGTACCTTGTAACACAAAGGAAGTAGAAGGGCAAACTGATCATCCCATTCCCACATGGTCCCAGGGATGTCATTTAGGGGTTGCCAGTTGTCGCAACTGCAGCCTCTGAGGTCTCCTTTGCGACCTCTGTGGTCCACCTTGCAACCTCTAAAAAAGAAAAACCAAAATAAAAGTGTTTTTTTTTTTTTTGGTAATGCAAGCTCCTGGGCTGTGGCCAGCACCATGTGGCTCTTTACTTCTGGAGTGGCTGGTTTTCTTGTTCAGGCTCCTTAAAAAAGAAGAAAAATACGAACAGGAGTACCACAAGTCTAACACTTTCAGCACTGACCCTAAATAAGAAAGAATAGGAATATCAAATAAAGTGTCTTTCTGGAATTCTATACAATAATTGCTAGACTCATTAATATTTATTTCAGGCATATTTCAGGGGGTGAGTCACTGATTTAGTCTGTTCTTAAACACCTCAACTCAGCCATTCATCCTTCTGAGATCTATATATGAGTACCGACACAGGTTGGATGATATTGGGTGCATATTTTTCTATATAAAGCTCTTAAGCGTAAGTGCTATATAATAACACATCATTATCATTTGGTCATGGACGTCTGCTTGCATTCACAGTAATTTGGTAACATGGGCCTATACACACTGATCTTAATGATACATATGGCGATCCATTCTTGTATTAAATGTACACCAGATTATAGCGATATCGACCCATACTTTTCGTAGTGTACAATGCTATGTGATGCCACTTCCTGTTTTGTCAACGGGTGAAAGGATGGGTTCCATCACTTCCCGTAATATCACTTCGGGGTGGGGTGCTGTGTGTCAGCATACATATGCCTTTTGTATGGTGACACACAGCACTTTCAGTGCAGTGTCACAGAGAAATTCTTTTAGATTTCTCAAAAGGTTTAACTACCTTTTCTTGTGTTAACTACAGCTCCCAAGAATAGTAAAGTGAAATTAACTTTAGTTACCTTTTCTCTTTGTAGGTCTTATGTGGAGTGCTAGAGGATTACCTATTAGCCCCTTATCCTACTGTCTCATGTACCAATTTTATGTTATCCTCACTACTTTAAATGGCTGGTGGCAGTGGTTTACTTTTTCCAACCATTGTGCTTTCCTACCGCAGGCTGAACCCTCAGCTGCAGTACATCACCCATGGGCGACCATTTTGTCAAAATGGCCCCTGTTTTCTTTTTTCACCATGTTTTGTTTGTGGGGTCTTTCTTGGGTTTAACTCTGTGCGTTGAGATAGGTTTGAGCCCTTTGTTTGTCTTGCCTTTGGCGGGTTTAAACCCCGATGACCACCCCAGGGTCCAGTGTGTCTGGAAGGACAAGATGTGAGGGAGGGTCCCGAAACTCCCCTGTCCTTTGTCTCTAGGAATGCCTGAATGCAACTAGTCCTGATTGGCTGGTTGGCTGTCCTTTCAGGACAGCCAACCTGCTTTGGGATTGACAGCCTAGGCTGTGCATGAATGGAAGAAACCTGCTTAAAAGGTGAGTGCTTTGGGAATACAGGCAGAGTCAACCACCCGACAAAGAAACCTTGAACAAAGCTTGATGCAGCCTTCTGGACCTTTGAATTGCCCGGTGAAGCCCTGCTGCTGTGCTGAACTTCTTTTTCACCTCGACATAGAAGCTCCGGACGGAATTACTTCTCCCCTTGGGTTAGTGGGACTTACTAACCCTGAGACGAACTCCAATGGACCACCATCCGCAACTTGCTATGCCTCTCCTTTGCTTTGGAAGCCCAATGCCAGGGCTTGAGTGTCCCTAGTTGAGTGCAACGTCTGCCGTGGAAAGAATCTAGCTAGAAGCTCCAGAAGACTCCTATGGACCATCCAAAAGCAGGACCTCCAGATCCAGAGTCCCCTCACCAGAGTGCAGGACTGAGGGAGCAAAGAGAGTCTGACCGGTGTCCAAGATCTGCAACGGTGCAGTTTGCTAAGCTCTGAAACTGCAAAGTGCAGCTGAACTGAAAAGAGCCTGTAGCTGCTGACGACCTCCCAATTACTGCTGCAGGATCCCTCCAGAGATCCTCCCTCTTGTCCCCATGACTGAGGCTCAGGAACAAGGCTCTACATCACTGTAGCAAGACAGAAGTCAGCTGGACCACTCTTCTTCAAACCAGAGGTACTGTTTAGGCTTGGGGTACTTACGTTATTGCCTTTTAGTTATGCTCTTCTCAGTTGAGAATTGCATTGGCTTACCTTTTAAGTTGATTTCAACTCTCTTCTCACAAGCTTAGCAGCTTGTGACCCTGCAAGTCAGTTTTCTAAAAAAAGCTCTCTAACTTGTGCAAAACTTAGCTCTAAGAAGTACATCAGATCCATAGACTGTGGCCCAAATGACTTTGGCTGTCCCTTTCCTTTCTACAACCCCAGAATCTGCAAAGTTTACTAGTGTAATATATAAATGCCATTACTGTCCTTGTGATTCAAGTCACCTAAGGGTGTGGGAATTGTGTAATAAGCCTATCCAAAGATTATCCACTAACTTGTTTTGATTCTGAAAAGTTATTTTAAAGCCTATTTACATTGTTACAACAAACTGCCTTTTTAAAGAATGCTTATTTAAAAAATGGATGTTAATTAAATAAATAACTATTTATAACAGAAACCTTGAGAATATGTGTTACTATGCTACTTGCATTCACAGATTTCATTTGAACAGCTCTACAGCTCAAATGTGCCACTCTTCAGATAGGCCTGACTGCTCAGTCACACTACCAACTTGTGTAGTACAGACCTATAGCAAAAGGTGGGTTACCTAATACCAAGAAGATAAGGGTTGTGTAAGTCTCACACAGTGTGACTTCATCAATTCTTACATAACACATGAGAAAAGACAGATGGGGGAAAAGAGAACCAATCGTAGCCTGGCATCCCCTATGGAGCAGGACCATGCATCCTATCTTACCAATCAACTGTGTGGGTTTAGACACTAGATGTTATGTCCTTAGTGATGCTGTGACTGTTTATAATATACTGACAATCAATCTGGAGACAGAAAGTTCTCGAGCAGCAAAGTTCTTTGCTGCAAACTCTTGGCCTAATTCGCTAGAGGGTTGTATTCCTGACGTGAGCGTAAAGAGGGACTTGCCTTCACCAGCAATTGCAGGTTGGAGTACTTGACTTTGAGGGATTTAGCTTGCTCCTGGAGCTCTTCTTGAGAGTCTTTCAGTGCCCAGGTCTTGGACTCAGTCTGTCATTTGGTAGCTTCGGAGTACCAATCCAGATAGCTGTCCCATTGCAATTGGTTTAGACTTGCACCTTTCTTTTCTAACACATTACATAGGTCCATTATCTTATCTAAGTCAAATATCCCTTCCTGGGGGAAATGTCTAGGTGACTCAACCTGTGTATATTTGTGGCATTTATCCTGATCATTACATGCTTTGGGCGAGTAGTGAGTAAACATGAAGTGTGCTGTACTTTCTTTAGGAGGAAGTGGCACTTGTCTAGACTGACCTGAACTCATTCTCACAGGGATAAGACAAGGTATGACTTATTATGGATCCAGGTCCATTCAGAACTTCGTCTGCCTCGGGACACTATTGTGTCCTGTGTCCTGAGGCTAATAGCCAACCACTCTGCCATGGCTATTCGGAGGCTAGGGTATCACCACTTGACCTTCATTCCTCCCCAGTACAGAAAATTCAGTGACACCCGCAAGAGTTTGTCAGATTCGGATGGCTACTAGTTCACAGCCTATAACCCCTGTTATACTACCCGCAATGCAGAGCTGTATCTCAGCTTGTGTCAGAGACTTTGGGTAGGGTAGAGAAGGTCCTTCTGCATCCCATCAAGCCCTCTGCCATCTGTGGACCCTGCCACTGGAGACTGGACCAAAGGAACAACGGATGCCCCGCATGATGTTTTCACATCCAACTTTAATAAAAGTTCAAAAGACACACTGGACGCACACAGAACCGCATTCTGCCTTCCTCCATTTATAGGCCTTTTCAATGGTGCAATACTTTCATGCAATTTCAGGATGCATATCTGATTGGTCCTCTTAGCCAGAATAAAGCCCTCCTTATCTTTGATTGGGTGGCTTATCTGTCACTCACAATGCCCACATTAGTTTACTCTTGGCACACACTGGCTGACTGACACATAGACTGATAAGTTTATTTTAGACCCAGCCAAACACAATTACACATCCTTTAACTCCTGCCAAAAAACAGTCCTTATCTGCTTCTCAAGGTCCTGTCGAATTTAATTGGCATCATATACTGTGGAAAACTCAAAAAGCTCATTTTGATTGATGCCAAGTATTTCAGCTGATCTGTACTAATTGGTAACTTCCATGCCTTTCTCTGATTTACCATTAATCATGTCTGCTTTTCCCGGTCAAGTTTCAAATGTAATCTCCGGACTCAATTATTTCACAGCGAGATGCTGCCAAAGACCTTCTACTGTGTAAGCATGACTCAGCCTCTTGACACCTGTCCTTACGCCGCCATTTTGTATTTGGCTGACATTTTGTATTTGACATCCATTTTTACATATCTCTCAATCTGTTCACCCATACTACCAGACGGTAAGTCAATATTTACTTTAAGCATATCGCATTTCCTATCCAGTTTCCAGAATATATTTTTTACATATTCATGATATGTGAGTAATACTGGAGACACTCTTCCTTTTCTGGGTCATTCTGACCCAAAAAATATGCGCCGGCCACATGCACTTTTTTATCTTTAAAAACACTGTAATTCAAATTTCAGTAATACTGGAACCATTGATCAGCCTCTCATGTTATCTGTACTCAGTTTGAGGGGGTAAGGGAACTGATACCCCTATACAGTAGGTAAGAGTCAAAATACAAGACACATCAGTAGAAAGAAAACCTGTTACAGCTCTTATACTAGGATTGGGAAGAGTGTGAAAATTCAGTAATACTGGAACCATTGATCAGCCTATCATGTTATCTGTACTCAGTTTGAGGGGGGCGGGGGTCTGATACCTCTGGTCAGTATTAGACCACTGTTCAATACACAACCACTTCACCCAGTCTCCAGCCCCCCATTTAAAGTGTTCCTGTACATCCCTAGATAAGTCACCCCCCTCAGCGTGGTGATTTATCTCAACATGGGAGGTATCATAAAAGCATTTCTACGGAATTAACAGATCTTTAATCATTCAACCATGCCAGTCTTCTCAGACTTAGCCTCTGCTTCCCCTACCATCATCACATGTGGCGTGCTGCAAGGGTCCTGCCTATCTCCCACTCTCTACAACATTTTTACAAGGCCCCTCTTCTACATCTTGAACTCACTGGGTATCTCCTACACAAACTATGCGGACGATACTAAAGTCCTCCTCCCACTAACAGGTGAGTACAAATCTGACGCTAGAGCCCTCAACACCATTTACACCACCATTCAAACTTGGATGGCCCTGAACGGACTATGTCTCAATAGCGACAAGACCAAGCTTCTCATTATTGGGTCCACCGAAAACCTAAAGAACCTCAGTACACAATTCAGTCACTTTACTATTGATAACATCAAAATACCAGTCTTCGATTCAGTAAAAATGCTCAGAGTCTACCTAGACTCAAATCTCTCCATGACAAGGGAAGTCAATGCCATTGACTCTGCTGCAGCATACCACGCCAAACTCCTAAATGCATCTGGATCTTTTCTATCCAAGGACTATTGCTTGACAATTCCTAGATCCATAATAGGATCAAGACTCAACTACTGCATAGCCCTCTTTATGGGCACATCAGTAAAAAACATACAGAAGCTACAGACTATCCAATATGGCGCCCTGCGTGCAGCCCAAAGCATTCCTAAAAGGGAACACATAACTTCAGCTAGAAAAAAGGCTTACTGGCTACTCATTAAGGAGCTTGTCCTCTTCAAGACCCTCGCCTTAACCCACAAATGTGTCCTCCAACCTGCCCCTTCATACTTATACCAAAGAGTCCATATATTGCATGCCTACAATGTTTAATGTATGTAACCAATGCCAGGCTCTATATATGGGTACTCCCTTATTTTTGTTCACGGGGATCAAGTCTGTTGGAAGGGAGAATCTACGAAGAGAAAAAAAGTGCATAACAGACTGACTACCCCTCTCTATAGATCCTGTGCAGACGCAGGTTTAGATACAGAGAGACTGCATACTTATTATACAGACCGAAACACCTTGTAGGGAAAAAAACTATTTCGACTGAATCCAATGTAACAAAATCATTTATCTCTTTAATGTTGTTTTATAAAAACATTTTAAAATGCATTGTTAACTTCTACTCAAACCGATCATACCATTCATTCCACTAATATTTTTTACAAAAACGGGGTTCTACAATTTGAATTTTCTTCCGACATATTGGTTGTTTTTGATATGCATGACATAGGAAAAAACATTTAGTTTCCCTTTTAGGTCGACATATGTTTCGGCCCTTGATGGAGTACCACCGTTGTCTGCGGTGGTCAGAAAAACAACTGTTGGGCCATCTTCAGGGCAATCATATTTTCTTAGAAGATTAATTTCGTTCCCCATTCACATAAAGTGCCAAATCTGTGATCCGCACCATCTAGTTGGGACCACTGAGTTGGGACTGCTGGGTACGTGATTTATCCAGTGTCCGGGACCGAAAAGGAGCGTATGGAAGACTCCTCCGTCTGCTATCAGCAGCGAGCGCGAGTGAAGTAACAGCAACAGGCAGGAGAATAGCCACAAACAGTGGACCAAGTCTATACCAGGGAAGCTGCCCATCACACACTGTCACCACAAACAATTTGTGGCCAGGAAGATACATCTCCAAAGAGGTGCTTTTTGGTCCCGGACACTGGATAAATCATGTATGCAGACAACGGTGGTACTCCATCAAGGGCCGAAACATATGTCGACCTAAAAGGGAAACAAAACGTTTTTTCATATGTCATGCATATCAAAAACAACCAATATGTTGGAAGAAAATTCAAATTGTAGAACCCCGATTTTTGTAAAAAGTATGAGTGGAATGAATGGTATGATCGGTTTGAGTAGAAGTTAACAATGTGTTTTAAAATGTTTTTTATAAAACAACATTAAAGAGATAAATGATTTTGTTACATTGGATTCAGTCGAAATAGTTTTTTTTCCCTACAAGGTGTTTCAGTCTGTATAATAAGTATGCAGTCTCTCTGTATCTAAACCTGTGTCTGCACAGGATCTCTAGAGAGGGGTAGTCAGTCTGTGATGCACTTTTTTTCTCTCTGTAACCAATGCCTATTGACTCCAAAGAATGCTCCGATGTAGCTAAACTCATAACATGTAACAGCACCTCGATGCCCAAGGGCTGTTTGTGCTCTATATTCATTTAAATAAATAAAACTAAATGTTGTACTCTCTTAATCTAAAACATATATGTATCTCCTTTAGCTAAAAGACCTGTTGCAATGTTTCATCCTCTTTGAATGTGTGTATCCTCAAAGAATAACTTTGTTTGTTCTTGTCGCAACTGTGCCACTGGTGCACCAATTGGCACCCATTGCAGCCTATTTGGGACTCATTCATCTCCATAATACTCCCTGGACACTATCTATTCATATTTTTGTCTTTACTTTCCATTTGCAAGACTTTGGAACTTTCTTATTTAATTTCACAAACTACATGTCCCATAATGCACCTTGTGGCAGTTCCCATCCCCTGGCTATTCCTATGCAGCAGTCTTAGAACTAAAATCCACAGAAGCCTTAGCAATCAGTGCAGCTTTCACTTTCCCACGACCAGAGAGGGAGGATGCCAATTACCTTCAGGTGTGCTGCTCCAGGTGCTGCTAACTAGCCTGCTACAGCACAGGCAGGCCAGTATTTAAGCAGCTGCCTGCACGAGCACAGGTCTCTTGCATTGAGCTCACTTCCAGCCCTTTGTTGCCTTGATGCTTGTATTTCTGCTGTGTCCTGTTGTTTCCAGAACCTGCTCCTATTCCAGAGCCCAGTGCTCCCTGCCTTGCAGCCCTGTTACTCTGCCTTCACACCCCTGCCTTTTGCCTTGCACCTCTGTGGTTCCCATACTGCAGCCCTGCTCCCCTGCTTGCAGCCCCCTGTTCCCTGTCTACAGCCCCTTCCTCTCTACCACCAATTATCTTGTTCCCTGCCTGCAGTTCCTTGTGCTGTGCCTATTGCCCATGTTACCTGTCTTTAGCCTCCTTGAGTCTTCAGACCGACCCTTGTTAACCTACTTCAGAGCTACAGTTCCTCTGTTATCATTTGTCCATCCTGCCTGCATTATCCCACTTCAGAGCTACACTTTCCCTTATCAGTCTTCAGTCCTGTCCTTGTTATCCCACTTCACAGCTATAATTTCCTTGCTATCAGTCTTCAGTCCTGCCCTTGTTATCCCACTTCAGAGCTGCAGTCCCCTTGTTATCAATCTTCCATCCTGCTCTTGTTATCCCACTTCAGAGCTGGTTTCCTTGTTTTCTCTCTGCAGTCCTACTTTTGTTATTCCAGCCCAGAGTTACTGTTCCTTGTTACCAGTCTACAGTTTCCAGTCTCCTTACCCCTGTAGTTAGATTCTAGTTTTCTTGGTTTTCTTCTTTCTTTTCCGATTCTCTGTCCTGAACCTTGCTCACTTTGACTTCCTTTTCCCCCTGGATATTTCTGTTACAGTTCTTGGCTTCACTTGTGCCTTGTGTAATTCCTTTGTTCAGAGTTTGGCTGCTGGGTTTCCAGCAGGCAATCTCTGCCCCTATCCTTTGTCACGTTTCAGTATTGTACCTTGTGTCATTGTTAATGGCGTGCTGGTTCCTGTTTCAGGAGGCAGCCATTGTTCAGTTCCTGCTGGACCCGTACAGGCTTCAGTCTTGTGAGTACTGTTCCTTGTCTGTGCCAGACACAGACACCCATTGCTCCTTTCCATGAGCATTCAGAGTGGGGCTCTGTAATAGTAACCTTCTCAGAAGGCGGGAGTTTGCCTGGTTATGTGGGAAACTCTTCTCCCATTCTGCACACACCCCAAGAGGGAACCTACATGTTTATTTTACTTGTACTCCTCACCCCTTTCTGTTCACTGCCTCTGTTGCCTATTCTCTCTTGTCTGCAGTACTTCTGTTTCTTGTGTACTTTTCTCCTTTTGGCTCCTATGACAGTTCTTGTCTGTATCCCATCCCCATTACTCAATTAAATATAAACCTAACATCACAACAGGTGATTTTTGACCACCACGAGAATCGGGAGAAATCATTCATTGAGGGAACCCACCAGCCCTTTTTCTCCTGTTCCGTCCACGTGCAACTTTTAGTTTATTTTACTCTTTTTCCTTTCTCCCACCCTACGACACTTCCTTGTGTCCCGCTCTCTCCCCATGCACATTTTCAATTTTTCTCTCCCTTTTTTGTCTTCTATCTACACATTTTCCACCCGATTCATCTTGTTTTAGCTTATTCTGCATCCACAGACCTTCTTGATGATTAGTCAATTTATTTTATTTGTCCTTTGAGCAGTTTTGCAGCAATTTTATGGGTCCCTTGATTTGTAGGCCAGTCCTTTTGATTTAATTGTTCTTTGCAGTCAAAGAGTACTCAAACTCTCAATCTTCTGATTCAAATAAGATAGTCAGTGGGGGCGTATTGAATTGTTTCTGGGGAACACAAGCATGAGGATGTCTTCACAAGACAAACTTTCCAGAAAGTAGTTGCAACTGGGCATCTGGCTGGGTACCTCAAAACACTTTTCACAGGGCTTTTCTCCCTGCTCGCAGGATTGGTTGCCGTCAATCACCTGGTGTGTAGGTATCTCTCATCCATCTGTAATATAAAACTGAATGAGTTTCTTGAAAAATAAGTGTATCTTTATTGTCAGTACTGTCTCCTGAAACCCAAACCTTAGACTACTTATGTCCCTCCTTTAAGCATTCTTACCTCCTAAAACAATGTCTACTGCATTTTCTCTTTTTCTAATATAATAAGACGGCTGCTCCTTTCTCCCTTTTTGCACATCTTGGTGTCATTTTATACTTAATACATACTGGCTGATACCTGAAGGTGGCTATGACACAAAGCATATGCATATTTGCCTTTTTCCTGGCATTGCCCTATTTTTCATGGGCCTACTTTACAACAACGTTAATAGCAAAGGAAACATTTTCCCTGTGGTTGTCACTCTTCTGCCCACGGATTTATGCAGCCTCCTTCTTTATGATAAAAATAATGAACGACAGACAACATAACAAATTCAAACACTTTTTCAAAAAAGGATGTGTTTTTTTCAGTCGCTCCCCTTATTTCTTCTTGGTGCATCCATAGCTGAAGAGCAAGAAGACACTGGTATGGGTTCCTGCTCCCTGTAGAAAACCAAAATAGATGCATAGTCATTTTTTTTTTTACTTTTTACGTTGGCAAATAAGTTACTGCCTCAAGGTGGACTTTTCTGACCCCAAAACCTGATTGGTGCACATTCAATCAATCTTTCATTAGTGTAGAAATCAGGCCTGTTTTTCTTTAGTTTCTTGTGCTATGCTGAACATTTTCTCTATACATTTGAAATCTTCCTCTTGATGGCGTGGTCCCGCAGTCTTCTTCTTTCTTTGCTGCATTTCTTCTGATGAGACATAATTAACATTTACGTCATCCTACCTACACTAATCTTGCCTGCCCATGTTATTGGGAATCCAGCACTGTTTATATTAAATGCATGCGAGTGTAACATATAGGCATACATCGTTTTGCCTATCCTCAAAACGTTATGCATTTGCCAAGTGCACCTTTTTGTCATGTTTCTGTCACACAGAATTAGAAAAGGTTACTCCACCTTCTATCCAAATGTCTTCTTTATACTTGTCATTAGATATGGCCATACTTGTGTGTGTATATATATATATATATATATATATATATATATATATATATATATATATATATATATATATATATATGTATATATATATATATGCTAATCTGTGCTCACATCTGGTTGCACCTCTCTTGGGAAAATGCTATCTATTTAAAAGACTGTATCCCTTACTGTCTTTTTTTGTACTCACCCAGGTCTTCTTACTCCTAATAATAATCAATAAGGTTTGCTCACACACTTGCTGTGTCAACTGGTACTTACCCTTTCATTTTCTACTTGTTCACTAATACTTACCTTTGTCATATATAATGTTTCTTCCCATTATATTGCTATGCTCTACTAAGGCCATGTAGACACTCCTTCCGTGCTCCAAAAATAACAATAATTTTCATCTGTAAAACATAAATCGACATCATATGCATACAAACAATGTTTTTGTTACTTACTCTCATACGTTCTTTGGTGTAGTTCTATAAAAAAAATTCTCTCATATTGTCAGATCAATAGTGGTCATCCATACCCCTTTGTCCTTTAATTAATCATATTTTATTTTCATCAAAATACACTACACTAATCAATTATTTTATCTGACAAAATTTGCACAAATGTAGGACTTAAGCAAGAATGTATAGTTGCATCAATTTTATTTAACTTTTATATTAGAGACATTGGTAACGCTTTTAAATCAGTTTGATCGTTTCCTCCAAAGCTAGGGCTGAAAGAAATCTCACATCTGTTATACGCAGATGATCTGGTGATCCTCAACAGAACACTGATAGGACTACACAGAAAACTAATGGCCGTTGATACCTGTGCGAAGAACAATCATGTACGTATTAATGTGGTAAATTCTCTTATATCCATGCAAGATTGTACTACAAACAAAAAGTGGTACCAACCATTACCAATGGAGCTAACACGAACGTATTAGTCAATCATCCAAACTTGATCCTATTAGAAGGACTCTATTAGGAAACAATTTGAAATCTACCTCCATCTACACCAATCGCCATGATTCGATTTGAGTTAGGTCTCACTTCCTTAGCATCCATGGTTGCATGGAAAATGATAGCTGTATATTGTAAATTATTACTAGCAAAGACTGGCAAACCTACGTTAATACCTATACTGCAAGCAACCCTCTCATCTTATAAAAGCTCCCCACTTAAAATATGGGAAGAACAATGCAAACATATACTAGAAGAAGCAGACATATCTGTTGAATTACTCCTACAAAACCCAAACAAGTCAAAGTTAAAATTGTGGTACTGGGATTGGGAATCTACGTGGCAAATATGTACCTCGTATGCCTCTTTTAAAGAATGAGCCTTTTTCTCGTTCCTCAGACTAAATCAGTGGCCAACTAGAATACAAACCGCTAAATACAATAAGAACCCTACAATAATCACAACCTGTAGATTTTGTAACCTCATTCAACATAATGAAACAATTAAACATCACATAACAGAAAGTATAGCGTTATGAAGACTACAAAGTAGTTACTACTTGAAATACTTGAAAGATTATAGATTACTAAATCCAGATACAATGTGGACATACATTTTTAATACTCTGAGAACATCAGTGAATATTACAACAGTCCAATTTTTATTATCTCTAAATTTAGCTGACGATAACTAAAAAGTGTATTTTCTTTTAATTGCAAGTATGAACACATTATTTTAACTTGGTGGTAATACTGGTCCACTTAACTTTGCTGTGTAAGTGTTATTTAATAGTAGTCGTACCCTTCACATGAATAGCTTGACGACATCTGTATCAATAGCATGATAGAAACACTGCTCTTGTTCTATTAATAGGGGATGATTCAAATTGTGTAAAAACATTGTTATAAAAGTATTGTATAATAAGAATTGCACCATAATGCTATGATATAAACATAAAGAATGTATAACCATGTGAAGCAAAAAAGTTCAGAGAAATGCTAAGAAGCAGCTATTGTATATTGAAAACGTTGTTATTCAACTAAAACAATACATTTACTAATACAATTTTTTTTTTTGATTTTAATAAAATTTTAGTAAAATCAACACCATCTTACATCCTTCGTCAGTCATTAATCAAGTCCAGGTCTGTCGTTCTTTTGTTCGACCGGATGTTCAGTAAATCCGCTACGGCTAGGTTATCTAAGGGTACTTCATCTGATCATTCTTCAATAGTTGTCCATTATTTTATCTCATTTACTTAGTTTTAGGCCTTTATCTATCTCTTCCAGATCAATTACACCCTTAGAACTTCTCCAAACTCGGATCAAGCACCTTCCAATAATATTGAACCATAGCTATGAGCAGAGGCGTTTTTGTTCCTCCAATTATCCGTTGTCACCAGTCGTCTACCGATAGCAATCTAAATTTCTCAAAAAACCGTCCAAAATGTTCTGTTCATTTCATAGTGAAATATGGACAGACCATGAATAGATGTTAAAGATTATCTTTAGTTTTAGTTTTTTTGCAGAATCTACAGTCAGCCGTTCCTCTGAGCTTAGATCGAGCCGTAATAATTTAATTGGTTTGACACAGGTCGCAGCCTCATAAAAGCTGACCGCATTTTCAGATTTTGGCATTTCTGCAAGTATGGCTGGACCATTCCTTACTTCCTTTGCTAGCTGGGTATGCAATTTTAACTTTCCAACATCATCCAAGGTTTGGATCCAATCTACTTCAAATAGTTTTGTTTTCACCCTACTAGGGTTAGTCATCGGATCATGAATTGAGCAGGTTATGTCTTCAAGAGGTTTAGAGCCGTGTTTTCCCCAGGTGGTCAGATATTTGATGGAATTAGACCCCAACACCTTACTGATTGTGTCTATCATGTAAGGGGGATTTGGACAGCTGTATTTAAGGAAAAGGCTCAGCAGTTTCCAGTCGGCTGCTGATTTAAGTGAGTGCAGACGCAGTTCTTTCCTCACCACCTGGATAGGAATTGATCAATGAAGCCCCAGCTCGTTCTTCCAGAAGATACCCTCCATACAGAGCCAATGGATGGCTGTGCAAAACACTCGGCGCCATACATTAATACTGGGACAACTTTCGCAGTGTAGAAGTCGATAAGGGGTTTCAAGGAGAATTTACAGTGTTTTTTCTTCAATATGCTTACCTGTGAGGCCTGCATAGCTGTCTTTTGGAGATGCTGCACAAATGACTCTGAGTCTATTAGCTGGGTTGTAATCCAGATCCCCAGGTATTTCAAACAGTTAGCCTGTTCAATTTCTGTGTTGTTCAAAAACCAGCTGTGTATTGTTTTGGGTCTTAGCAGCCATTCTTTTCCTAGTATCATGAACTTTGTTTTGTTACTATTTATCTCAAAGTCATTTACCATTGCATATTCATGAAGTTGATTTAATTGCCTTTAAAGCCCCACTGTAGTGTAATCAACCAGGACCAAATTGTCCGCATATAAAAGATGAGTTATTCTCATGGGCCCCATCTTTGGTGGAAAATTTCTGCGGGCGTTCATGAATTCTCCAAGATCAGCGATGTAAAGGTTATAGAGTGCAGGTGCCAGTGCACAACCCTGCTTCACTCCTCTGTTCGTAGGAATTTCCTCTGTCAGGTCGCCTTTAATATATAGGCAAATGCATACAGAGGTGTCTGTATCTAGGCCTTTTATGTGCTCTTACAGATCTGGATGGACATTGCTTAGCAGCCAGCTGGACCCATAGGTGCTCTCAGTTCAAACTGTCAAAAGCCTTTGTAAAATCTATGAATGCCACATAGATTTTGGTGTTGGTCTCTATGGCTTTATGTTTTAGTAGATTTAGCAAGAGAGCTGGTGGAGTATTACCAAGGACTTTTACAAAGCCCACAAGAAGCTGGTCATTCAACCCTTTTTCATGGGTCCAGTTAGACAGCCTTTTAAGTAGCAGGGTGGAATATTGTTTCCCCAGCACATCTAACAGTGCTATGGGTTAATAGTTCACTGAATCCGAATAGCTACCATTTTTAAAGATTGGAATGATGTTCGCTGTTTTCCAGGATGGGGGGATGGATTGAGAGATGAGTATGTTTTTAATCACCAGGTTCAAGATCCGGACCCATTGATCAGAATTTTCTTTTAGAATGATGTTATTTAAGCCATCAGGGCGAGGGGCCCTCAAAGTATTCAGACCCTTATTTAGAGGCCGATTCATGGAATTAATGTGCACCGAAAATTCCGGCGCAGAGGTGCCAAAACGTGTGATTCGCAGTAAAAGTGCGAAAATCGCAGTGCAACTGCGAAAATGGCAGGGAAACCAGCGCACATCGATTCATGGAAGTCCGTGCACGAGAAAAATATTGGATGTGCGCTGAAAAAGTGCGTGGCGCACGCTGGCGCACAGGTCATCCAACGGCGTGCGCCACGGCCGCTGCGAAATCGCACATAGCGCGGCACACATTACAAAAGTAGGCGGAACACAGGGCGTAACACTCAGAATGGGGAACAACGCGTGAAAATATGGGCATCACGGGGGAAGTACAGGAGGCAAGTGCGCAGAACGCCCACACGCTCGCCTACAACTCGTATTCATGGAATCGAATAGGGCAAACCAGCGCACGGTCAAAGACAGGCACAGGACCAAACAAGTACGCCACGAGAAAGTAGGCGGTAGCGTCCCTGCGCCTGAAATAAATGTGCGCCAAAATGTGCGCTAACAAAAAGCACCCATATACAGCTATGATGATTGGTCCATACAGTGGCCCTCTAGGACAAATGAGGTGCAAAGGGGTACCGACAAACACGGACACCCGCTGTTTGAAAAATAGCGTGTGCGTGTATTACGGGGTTCGCGGGAAGTTCCACACGCGATTGGCCTGGGCATGTGTATTCCGGGGTGCGTGTGAATTTTCCCACGTGAATTAGCAGGGTACGTGTATTTCGGTGTGCGCGTGAAGTTCCACACGCGATTTCAGCAGAGTACGTGTACTCCGGGTGTGTGGCAAATTCCACACGCGAATCCAGCAGCCTACGTGTATTTCGGGGGTGCCGGGGAGTCCCACACGTGAATTGGCCGTGTGTGTCCTCCCAGCTGTTCCCTCTACACCCTCCACGGCCCCTGCTGGCGGCCCACACCACAGGGGACTACCCTGCACCCCTGCACATGTCCCACAGGCAGCCCATCCAACCCACATGTCACCTTGCACTACTGCCCACCAACGCATGTCTCCAGCACCCCCATCCCCCAGCATCCAGGGGCACCCTCCACCAGGCCCCCACTCATGTCTCCCTGCACCCCCACCCCCCAGCACTGTAGGGCACCCTCCACCAGGCTCCCACTCCTGTCTCCCAGCACCCCCACCCCCCAGCACTGTAGGGCATCCTCCACCAGGCCCCCACTCCTGTCTCCCTGCACCCCCACCCCCCAGCATTGTAGGGCACCCTCCACCAGGCCCCCACTCTGTCTCCCTGCACCCCACCCCCCAGCACTGTAGGGCACCCTCCACCAGGCCCCCACTCCTGTCCCCCTGCACCCCCACCACCCTGCATCCAGGGGCACCCTCCACCAGGCCCCCACTCATGTCCCCCTGCACCCCCACCCCCCTGCATCCAGGGGCACCCTCCACCAGGCGCCCACTCCTGTCTCCCAGCACCCCTACCCCCCAGCCGTGCGATTTGCCTGGGTATGTGTATTCCAGGGGTGCGCGGGTAGTCTCACACGCGATTGCCCTCGGCACGTGTATTTCGGGGTGCGCAGGAAGTTTCCCATGCAAATTTGCAGGGTACGTGTATTTCTGTGTGCGCGTGAAGTTCCACACGCAATTTCAGCAGGGTACGTGTACTCCGGGTGTGCGGCAAATTCCACACGCAAATCCAGCTGCCTACATGTATTTCGGGGGTGCCGGGGAGTCCCACACATGAATTGGCCGTGTGGGTCCTCCCAGCTGTTCCCTCTACACCCTCCACGGCCCCTGCAGGCGGCCCACACCACAGGGGACTACCCTGCACCCCTGCACATGTCCCGCAGGCAGCCCATCCACCATGGCCATGCCCCCCAGCCAACCCACATGTCACCTTGCACTACTGCCCACCAACGCATGTCTCCCAGCACCCCCACCCCCCAGCATCCAGGCGCCCCCTCCACCAGGCTCCCACTCCTGTCTCCCTGCACCCCCACCCCCCTGCATCCAGGGGCACCCTCCACCAAGCCCCCACTCCTGTCTCCCTGCACCCCCACCCCCCTGCATCCAGGGGCACCCTCCACCAGGCCCCCACTCATGTCCCCCTGCAACCCCACCCCCCTGCATCCAGGGGCACCCTCCACCAGGCCCCCACTCCTGTCCCCCTGCACCCCTACCCCCCTGCATCCAGGGGCACCCTCCACCAGGCCCCCACTCATGTCCCCCTGCACCCCCACCCCCCTGCATCCAGGGGCACCCTCCACCAGGCCCCCACTCCTGTCTCCCAGCACCCTCACCCCCCAGCACTGTCAGGCAACCTCCACCAGGCCCACACTCCTGTCTTCCTGCACCCCCACCCCCCAGCATTGTAGGGCACCCTCCACCAGGTCCCCACTCCTGTCTCCCTGCACCCCCACCCCCCAGCACTGTAGGGAACCCTCCACCAGGCCCCCACTCCTGTCCCCCTGCACCCCCACCCCCTGCATCCAGGGGCACCCTCCACCAGGCCCCCACTCATGCCCCCCTGCACCCCCACCCCCCTGCATCCAGGGGCATCCTCCACCAGGCCCCCACTCCTGTCTCCCAGCACCCCCACCCCCCAGCCGTGCCATTTGCCTGGGGACGTGTATTCCAGGGGTGCGCGGGTAGTCTCACACGCGATTGCCCTGGTTACGTGCATTTCGGGGTGCGCGGGAATTTTCACACGCGAATTTGCAGGGTACGTGTATTTCGGTGTGCGCGTGAAGTTCCACACGCGACTGGGCCTGTGAGAGTGGGGTATGTGTATTCCAGGGGTGTGCGGGAATATTTACTCGCGACTGGGCCTGGGAGAGCATGTTATGTGTATTCCTGGGGTGGGCGGGAAGATTTACACGGTCGCCTACAACGCGCCAAAAAATAAAAGGTCCAATCCTGAAACACGTACACCAGCATGAAGCAGGCGCACGTCCCGCGCAGCATAAAACAGTGCGCAAACAACAAACAAGCTCAGACGCCAGGATGAATATACCGTTCCTAGCAGCAGTGGCCGTGGGATACCGCAGGAGGAGGAGAAGGAAAGTCAGGGCCAGAATAATCACACCCAGAACCAGCCTATTTGGTATGCCTGATGACCAGGTGTATAGGAGGTACAGGTTTCCGCCACACATAATACTCAACCTGGTCAGTGAGTGGGAGGATGACCTCACATCACCCACCCTGTGCTCCCAAGAACTCAGCCCCCTGGAGAAGGTCCTCAATGTACTGCACTTCTTGGCTACCGGATCATTTCAGTGGACAAGTGCCGTAGTTGGGGGGGGGTGTCACAGGCCATGCAGTCACGGTGCCTACACCAGGTGTTGGCCATCATCACTGCATCCCATCAGTCCGCAGGCACATATACCTGCCCAGAACACCTGCAGAAAGGCAGGCTGTCAGCCAGGATTTCTACAGGGTGGCACAATTCCCCAAAGTGTTAGGTGCCATTGATTGCACCCATGTGGCTCTACGTCCCCCCAGGGCATCTGAGCACATCTATAGAAACTTCAAGAACTGGCATTCCATCAACGTCCAGGTAGTATGTGATGCCAAGGGAATCATCACCTCAGTATATGCCAACTATCCAGGGTCCACCCACGACAGCTTCATTTACAGGATGTCAACCCTAAACCGGGACATGGAAGCTGGGTGGCATGGCGATGCATGGCTGCTTGGTGAGTAAAAATGCCAAGCACACGCATGCATGACAGATACAGAGTAATGCCAATACCCCACTAATGATCCCCATCACCACCTCCCCAGGGGACAGTGCCTACCCTCTGAGAACACACATGATGACGCCAATTCGGAACCCCGTCACGCCTCCCGAGGTAAGATACAACACAGCCCATATTGCAACACGGGGCATAGTGGAGCGCACATTCGGAGTGCTGAAGTCACGCTTTCGCTCCCTTGACCATTCTGGTGCGCAGCTGTTATACGCTCCCCCAGTAGTGTGCAGGATCATAGTGGCAGCATGTGTCCTGCACAATGTTGCAACACGCCAGGGCCTGGCTGTGGACATGCTGGTGCCCCCACATCCCCAACCACATGCACGCCTGCTGCGCATGGGAGGGGATAGGGCACGGGGTGAGGCAGCCCGTACGCAGCTGGTGGCTAATTAAATCACATAGAAAGCACACCCCTGTGGAGTGCACACAGCCCTGGCACATACCATCTGACAATCAATGATGACTCAATCTGACAATTCTGATGAATTAAGGGACAGTCAACTTTCAGAACCATAGCAGCCTGAGATTGTTCATCTGGAAGTGGCACAATGTGTGCATCCCTACCTACACAAACACCACCAATGCAGTGTCATCAAAAGACACACTTCCATGCAGCAAAAATGAATACCCACTTGCAAAATACAACATGAGAACAGTGCCATGTCACCCAACCCCTCCCCGGCACGGCCACACAACACACCATGGCATGTCATGCAATGTGAGAGCAAACAAATTAATCCCCACAACATGACCCAAGTGTCACCAACTACAGTGTCCCTAATGGAAACTGGCCACACATGAAATACTCACAGTAATGCAGGACCAACAGCACACATTACCAAATACTTACCAATAATACCAATCACCTACACAACCTCCAACCTACCATAAACATGACAGTACGGACTTAAAAAATTGGTAGCCTCACTACTTGATAATGCCAGCACTTCGAACACTTCCAACTATACAGTGTTAGCGCCACTCAAAAGTGTAGGTGCACTGCTTACAACATGGACTCCAGTTCCAAAGTAGACCGCCTTGTGAAGACATGAGAAATGGACCTGCAAATTAGGAGGATGAGATGGATGCAGAGGCACATATCAATACACCATGCAGTGTACAATACAACAACAATATGCACTAGGAATGTATAGACAGTATTGACTACAGACTGCCCACACATCAAATGGGAGTCCAATGTCACCGTGTAAGTCAATGTCACTTGGGCACACCCTTTGCAAGCCCATGGAAATGGGAAGCAGGAGGGGTGTGTGTCACACAAACCCAAGCATCTGACCCAAATTCAGGACAAGCCTGCATGTGCCCAGCCACAATACAGCGTATGCCCACGGGAGTCACACAAGGCAACGCACTGTCCAAAAAATCAAGAATCAAAAAAATAAAATAAAAATAAAATAAAAAAAACAAAAATAAAAAATGGCCATGAATGGGACCGGGTGGGTGTGGGGGAGGCCACCCAGGTGGTCCGAGGACAGGGTGCACACCAAAACCCACCTGTGTGGATCTTGCGAAAAAAAACACCTCCATGGGCTCATGGCCTGCACGGCTACCCTATTGTGGGAGAATCGCTGCTGTCGCTCTGCTCACCCTCTGCAGCTGCATCAGGAGGTGGTGGCACTATGGGAGGCAGCCCACGCAAAGCCCTAGTCTGGTCCTCCATGGCAGCAAGCATGCGGGTGTGGAAGGTCTGGTTCTGGAGGATAATTGTGCGGAGGTCCCCATGCAACAACTCACGGGATGCCCGGACCTCCTCCCTAGTTGCCTGCATCTCAGCTGAGAGCATACGTGTGAGCCGCTCCAGCTATTGTTCTGTCCTCGTGTTAGCTGAAGCCTCAAGCTCAACCAGAGTTGCCCTGAGCTGACGGAGTTCCACCCTCAGGGCTTCCCTGTGGCCCTGGGACTCAATAGAAATGGCTTCCCGCAGAGTCTCCAGCGCCGCCCGCCTGTCCCTGTTGGACGCCAACATGTCCTCCCTGTGTGACTGGCTAATGGAGTCTGTTGCCTGCTGTAGTTGTTCAATTAGCCTTTCTTGGGGGACAATGGAAGTGGCCACCCTATCCATGGCCTGAGCCATCATCTCAGTTGATGCTGCCTGTTGGTTTGCCATACCGTATATGGATTGCTCCCATGCGGTATTGCCAGGTGGCGTACGGCCACCGCGTCGGCGGGCACCACACCTGTCTGGGGCAAGGCGAACTGCGCCTTGCTGTGCCGGCACTGCCTGAGGCTGCAGGACTGCCTTCCCCCTCTGATCTGTTGGCCCAGGAACAGGATCAGATGTAGCAGAGTGTGACCCTGAATCCGTAACCACCAAAGGCGGACCTACCAACACTGACATCCCCATTGAGTGTTCTACCCCTGGTGCAGGTGGGTTGGACAGTACAGAATCCCTCCCAGAAACACTTACCTGCGACGGCACATAGGTCTCATCATCCAAATCGACACCTGAATAGAGCTTGGGGGAGGTGCACCCAGAGACACCCCTTGAGAATACGGTCTGCAGCAAGTGTGGGTTCTCACCCACCACCACACCACGTCCCTCACTGGTGCCCGGTCGGGCCTGAGAACCCTCCTGGGTCTGCACCATCTCCACAACCCCAGCAGTATCAAATGCGTCATCCCCTGCAAAGACTTGAAAGAAAAGAAATGGGAACATGCATTAGCACCATGGAACACAATTAGGGCTGAGAAGCAACAGAAACAGTACTTCATTGACACATGTCCCACATGACTATAACCCTCCCATGCATGCACTGTCACTGCGTATGAAGGGGAGACAAATGGCACACATTGATGACACCAAGATGGAAGACCAACAAATTTGCTGCATGCTGCCTAGCAGTGCCATCACACATTGGCCTGTGATTTGCATGTCTAATACACATACATGATACATGCCATCACACAGATGGCATGTACCCTAGCCATGTCACACATTTGACAATAGGACTGAGAAATGTCTAGTGAAAGTGGTGGAATGCAGACAATCGGCCTGAATGAACACAGAATAACATGCAACTATGTTGTGGCAAGATGACACTTCAAGGGCAACTGGCGTGAGGTTGGGCTGAATGTCTACTGTTGCCAGAAGGGATACTGCAACACCCAAATCCTGGTGCACAGAATGTATTGGATGAAGCACATGGGTGACCCAAACCACTCAGGCACACACCCCCTAACCTGGCACTCAATCAGAAGCACTCACACACACACCATGCACATGGATGACACACACATGCATGTGCACTCACCGGACAATGCCTCGTAATCTGGCAGGTCTCCCACGCCTTGGATCTGTTCCTCCGTGACGTAGGTCCCAGCAACATACTCATGTGGAGTGAGTTCTATGTCCTCTGCCGGAGACCCACCTCCAGTCACTAGAGTTGCGGCATGACTTGAAGCCAGCTTTTTCTTTGCCCTGCGCTTAAGGTCATTCCAGCGTTTGTAGCAATCATTAGCTGTGCGCCTCACGAATCCAAGGGCACTTATGAGTTCCGCAATGGTCTGCCAGTGTGCCTGACGTTGTGCAGGTGTGGTCTTGCATCCTGCAGTAATCACCATTTCGCTGTCATGTGCGGACACATACTCCTCAAGTGCATCAAGTTCGGCCTGATTGAAGCTGGGCTTCCTTGGTGGGCCGGACTGTGTAGCCGTGTCTGGGGCATCAGCCTGTACTGGACGAGCACTCTTCCTCTTCCGCTTGGAAGGTGGTGGTGATACTGAGTGTCCTATGCCGCTCTGGACACTAGGGGCAGGAGCCCCGGTGGACTGTGGACTAGGAGTGTGGGAATGAACACTCACCTTGGGACTTGGTGCAGGCATTAGCTGAAGTGTGATGTAGTCAGGGGGAACGTCAGCAGGATGGACTAGGACCGACACTGTCCTGGCTGGGAGACTCAGAGCTGGGGTGGATGGAGCCGCAGCTGCCCCTGCAGCCTCCCCACCCTGCCTACTCGGGGCAGCAGATGACATAGCTGCCCCTGATCCACGTGGGCTGGTGAAATCAATGTGCACCGCCACACGTGGCCTAGACCTGCTGACCTGGAAGTCATCCATGGAGTCACCCTGTGCCATGTCTGGTGCCACAATGGGCTGGTCCAACAAGGGCTGAGCAGGGATGGTGTCAGCCACGTTACCCTCAACCGGGGGGGGCATGGGTGTCCCTGACTGGTCACGCACACATGGGGGGCTAGGGGCACCCTGCAAGTCCTTGCCACGTCCCCTACCGTATCCACCACGGCCACCTCTTGTGGCTCGCCCACCTTTGCCACCCTTACCGCGTGCTCGCCTCCCAACCATGGCACTGATGTTGTTGTGCGTATGTGAGTTGCAGTAAACTATTGTCCTGGGCAATTGGGGCTCAAAGGGGTAGGGTACTAGATGGTCTTTGCACCCTAGTGCTCTAGCAAGGCTGTATGTGACCCCTGGGGGAAGATGACGAGTCACGCAATGTACAGGCAACCCGAAAAAGGGAGATAATGTGCACGCAACCCCTCCTAGACCACGTGCGTGGAAAAAAAAACCTGCACTACGCTGTGGCACCCAGAAACACAAAAATGAACGTATGCGTGTCACACGCAGCCTAGACTGACCTCTGAAGGGGTAGGCAACACACGGGGCAAGCACAGATGTCAAATAAGTGCGCGACTCACCGTCTGCCAGGAAATATCGCGTGAAAAATACGCGCGTTGCGCGTTGGCAACACCCGCGCCAAAAGAAGAATTGTACGCTGTCTGAGGAGACAGGACAACAGGAGAAGTGAACGCTGTTTGAGGAAACAGGCCCAGGAAAAAAACAAGAAGAGAAACAGGGAGTACAAACTTGGAACGCCGTGAAGTAAATTTCGTGTGAACCGACAAGAAGTACAGATTTCACCCACTCGCTCTCCACAAAAAGCACGTACAAGGAAATGGAGTTCTACACGTACCTTTTAAAGATGCCCACACATCCAGCGTCACTTCCGCGTGTACGCGCTAAGGCCCCATCCTCCAATTACACGAGCCGACACTCTGACGTGCAGTCATTGGACGTGTAACATGCACCCGTGTACAGGGAAACGCCTGCGCATGCATGTCACAAATGCGCATACGCGCTGGTGGCCTTTGGGCCAATGAATTCGCATACGTATGCTGACGCGCTTACGCGCTAAGGCCCTTTCCTCGAATTACACACAGACCTGCTGGATTTTCATGTGCCAAATCACTCCATATCAAGCTGGCCACGCGTAAGCACACGGAAGACCACGTTCCTGCCCAGAAGGCCGAATTACTGCCCCCCAGTGCCCCGAGCACGCTCCCACCTGCCATCTGCTGCTGCTTGATTGCCTGCTGCCCATGTGCCCTGCCATTTGCTGTCTGCACCTCAGCCAGGGGTGCTGTTGCTGTGACCACCCCTGCTGGAACCAAAGACTCCCGACTGGGATTCCATCGCTCCACAGACCAGCCCCAGGACCTAGTTGCCCACCCACTCCTGCCTCTGGGGTTGTCATGTTGGGCACTGCAACATCTGGCACCACTGACAACCCCCGGCCAGAGAGGCAGAGGGGCACCAGCTTCACTGCCACTGAAGTTGGTGTCCTGGTGGAGCAAGTCCTGGGGCAGTATGATGCCCTCTTCAG
This sequence comes from Ambystoma mexicanum, assembly GCF_040938575.1. Taxonomy (NCBI): domain Eukaryota; kingdom Metazoa; phylum Chordata; class Amphibia; order Caudata; family Ambystomatidae; genus Ambystoma; species Ambystoma mexicanum. The sequence continues at coordinate 453,954,655 of NC_090930.1, forward strand.
AAGTTTGCGTGCTGACAAGGAAGGACGGACTCGGATCTGGACGGACATCGTGACTGCCATTAACGCGGAGGGGGTGGCAGTCCAACTATTCCATCATGTCAAGAAGCGCTGGTAGGACTTCAGGTCCAGGACCCTCAACAAGGCCCGGCGCCTCTTGAAGGCAGCGGATGCTAAGGGGCGCCGGGGCCACTTGTCGGACGATCAGATGAGGGTCCTGGAACACATATCCCCAGCGCTCCATGTCCAGGTCCTTGAGAGGCAGACCCGTCTGGAGTCGAGCGGTAAGTGTACATGCATCATGATTGTGTTCAGTTCGTGTGGTGATGTGCCAGTAATGTGCAGGTTGCACATGTGTTTTTATGGGGCCAAGTATGGGGGGGGTGTACAGGGCTGTGAGGCTAACACATGCATGGGCAGTCATGTGTGAGACATGGATCGTGCTTGTGTGTGTAGGCTTGCATGCCAAATGCAGTGGTGTGGGCACACATGTTTGGATGAATGTGTATGTAAGTAGGCATGTTTGTGATGTCACACATGGATGTTGTTTTCAGCTGCATGTATCAGCACTGTGTTCATGTGCATGTGTGTGTATTTGACAGGGTGCAACAGTGATGCAACATGGATGCATGTGACAGCGGGATGTGGAAGCCTGATTGGCAGATGTGACATGGATGCCAATCTGAACACTGCCACAGTTGGCAGAGGTGTACACATGCATGCAAGTGTGGTGGTGTGTGTGCATGTGTAGTGCACTCCCTGTGTTGCATGTGATATCTGGCTCACCTTTGCCTGCTCATGCTGTTGTGTGTGTGGATGGTGCTGGCTGTTGCGATATGGCTGTGGTATGGCTCATGTGTGCGAGTTGAAATGACATGTGTGTTGGCGATTGTGATGCCATGTCTGAGGTTTGCCAATGCCACTCATGTACAACTGTCATATGTGTATGTGTCCATTGTACAGTGCCCTGATGCCTGTGTTTTATTTCTCCCTGTCTGCAGCGTCAACTGATGAAGAGGGCGGAAGAGGTGCTGTGGAGCACAGCGGCGGGGATCACACCGCCAGCGGAGACGCAAGGCCTGGCTCCCCTCCCAGGTTGTGATCTCGTCGGGGAGTGAGGAGTCCGGTGCCGCGTCCCAGGCCGCAGCTGCCGGGGGGAGGTCCAAGAGGCGGAGGTCGGAGTTGGACTCCTCGGCAGCAGAAGGGGCAGCTGGGACCCCACAGGGCCCAACAGGGGAAGATGGCACGGAGTCATCCAGGTTGGTGGGGGGTTTGGTGGAGGAGGAGGCCGTGCAAGCGACAGAGACGGGGTCTGGAGGTGGGAATTCCACTGGTGCTACTGGTGCAGTGCAGGACCAGGGACAGGAGGCAGCACAGGCTGCCGCAGAGGTGCCTGTGTGCAATTCTGTCCCTGATCCTGTCACTGCATCATCTTGCACCAGCAGGGATGCCTACGTCCAGATCCGTTTTCAGGCAGGGGATGAGCTCACAACAACTCTGCCTTCGGACGTGGCTATCCAGGTACGGGTTGAGCCTGTCCTGACTGGTGTGGCGTTGCGTCAACGGGCCATGCGAGGTGACCTGCAGTCTTTTCATGAGGAGACTGCACGTTATCTCGAATGGCTCGTTGACCGCATCGGCCTAGTGGGACAGGTCGCCCAGGCCGGATTCCTCCGTTTGCTGCAGCTTGCTCCAATCCCCTCCTCAACTGAACACCCTATGCGCCAGTCGTCCTCCGTGCCATCTTCCCACCCATTTGTCACCTGGGTGCCCTGTGGAGCTGCCTCTGACGGTGCGGCCAGGCAGGTGGAGGAGGCATCCCTGGCACAGTCGGGAGTCGGACGTCCAGCAGGGGTGGCCACATCAACGACTGCACCCCAGCTGGTGGAGGATGTGCAGGCAGCAGGAGCCAGGGCACGGGCAGAGGCACAGCAGCAGCAGCAACGAGGTGGGAGCCATGATGGCCCGGGGCCTTCGACATTGGTGGGGCAGGCATCGGCCGGAGGGCAGGAGGACCCAGGACGGGAAGTGGCTTCCGTGTGGCAGTGGTTGGGCCACGCCATAGATGCGGAGCGGCAGCGGGCGGAAGAGGCACGGCTCACGATGGTCAGGCCGGAGAACTCCATGCGGACGGCCCTGAGGCGGGCCGAGTGCCTCGAGGCAATCCGCAGGGAGTTGGACGTGAACATGTCGCCCGCCCTGTGGACCCTCAAAGCCATGGAGGAGGACCCCCTCCGGGACATTGAGCAGGAGTTTGATGATGCCCTGGCCCGGAACATCCCGAAGTGAGCCGTCGGACTAGCCCGCTGCCCTTGTAAATAGTTCTGTAGTTAGTGTTAGGTTTCCTTTGCTTTTTTATTTATTTTTGGACCTTTTGGACAATGGGCCACATTTTTGTATATAGTTATTTTTTATTAGGTAGTCTTATTAGATAGGTTTCATTTCTTCTGTTGGGATCATGCACCCTGGATTGTTTATCTGTATATAGTTGACTGTTGGGATTTTTTTTTTCATTTTGATTTTACCCATGGAGCAATGGTTTTTGGTTTTAATTTTACATTGGATTTACTTTTGTGAACTGTGACTTTGGAGACCTTTCCCTTGGATTATGATTTGTGGTTTTACATTATTTTACGGACATGCTGCTTTTTGTTTTTAATTCACATTTTCGTTTGTTTCTTTTTGATTCCATTTATGTTGCTTTTAATACATAATTTTTCATCATACTTCAATGTGTAGTATCGTCTCATTGGTTTCATGCATGTCATGATATGGGTTTTGACATTCCCTGACACCCATTGTGTGTATGTGAGGGAGATGTGTTCATTTACATACTTGCCATTGGGGTTGTATCATGTAATTGGCATTTCTAAGTGGGTGGATGCAATACTTGGGTGGGTGTTTGGCATGTGGAGGCTGCCCATAAGGGCCAGGGATCTAGATTGTGATGATGTGTTGGTTGGGGGACATGTGTGGGGGCCTGCTGGCAGGTGCCCCTGACTGCTGGAGGTGAGGGTGCTGGAAGACAGGAGTGGGGGCCTTGTGGAGGGTGCCCTGCACTGCTGGGGGGTGGGGGTGCAGGGAGACAGGAGTGGGGGCCTGCTGGCAGGTGCCCCTGACTGGTGGGGGGTGGAGGTGCAGGTGGACATGAGTGGGGGCCTTGTGGAGGGTGCCCTACAGTGCTGGGGGGTGGGGGTGCAGGGAGACAGGAGTGGGGGCCTGGTGGAGGGTGCCCTACAGTGCTGGGGGTTGGGGGTGCAGGGAGACAGGAGTGGGGGCCTGGTGGAGGGTGTACCTGGATGCAGGGCGGTGGGGGTGCAGGGAGACATGAGTGGGGGCCTGGTGGAGGGTGCCCCTGGATGCTGGGGGGTGGGGGTGCTGGGAGACATTCGTTGGTGGGCAGTAGTGCAAGGTGACATGTGGGTTGGCTGGGGGCATGGCCATGGTGGATGGGCTGCCTGTGGGACATGTGCAGGGCTGCAGGGTAGTCCCCTGTGGTGTGGGCCGCCTGCAGGGGCCGTGGAGGGTGTAGAGGGAACAGCTGGGAGGACCCACATGGCCAATTCACGTGTGGGACTCCCCGGCACCCCCGAAATACACGTAGGCTGCTGGATTCACGTGTGGAAATTGCCACGCACCTGGAGTACACGTACCCTGCTGAAATTGCGTGTGAAACTTCACGCGCACACCGAAATACACGTACCCAGGGCAATCGCGTGTGGAACTTCCAGCGAACCCCGTAATACACGTACCCTGCTGGTATCGCGTGTGGAAGTTCACGTGGACCCATAATACACGTACCCTGATGGTATCGCGTGTGAGACTACCCGCGCACCCCTGGAATACACGTACCCAGGCAAATCGCACGGCTGGGGGGTGGGGGTGCTGGGAGACAGGAGTGGGGGCCTGGTGGAGGGTGCCCCTGGATGCAGGGGGGTGGGGGTGCAGGGGAACATGAGTGGGGGCCTGGTGGAGGGTGCCCCACAGTGCTGGGGGGTGGGGTTCCAGGGGGACATGAGTTGGACATGAGTGGGGCCTGGTGTAGGGTGTCTGCACTGGTGGGGGGTGGGGGTGCAGGGAGACATGAGTTGGACCTGAGTGGGGCCTGGTGGAGGGTGCCCCACAGTGCTGGGGGGTGGGGGTGCAGGGGGACATGAGTTGGACATGAGTGGGGGCCTGCTGGCAAGTGCCCCTGACTGGTGGGGGGTGGGGGTGCTGGGAGACATGAGTTGGACATGAGTGGGGGCCTGCTGGCAGGTGCCCCTGACTGGTGGGGGGTGGGGGTGCTGGGAGACATGAGTTGGACATGAGTGGGGGCCTGGTGGAGGGTGCCCCACAGTGCTGGGGGGTGGAGGTGCAGGGGGACATGAGGTGGACATGAGTGGGGGCCTGCTGGCAGGTGCCCCTGACTGGTGGGGGGTGGGGGTGCTGGGAGACATGAGTTGGACATGAGTGGGGGCCTGTTGGAGGGTGCTCCACAGTGCTGGGGTGTGGGGGTGCAGGGGGACATGAGTTGGACATGAGTGGGGCCTGGTGGAGGTTGCCCTGCACTGCTGGGGGATGGGGTGCAGGGAGACAGGAGTGGGGGCCTGGTGGAGGGTGCCCCTGGATGCAGGGGGTGGGGGTGCAGGGGGACAGGAGTGGGGGCCTGGTGGAGGGTGCCCTGCACTGCTGGGGGGTGGGGGTGCAGGGAGGCAGGAGTGGGGGCCTGGTGGAGGGTGCCCCTGAATGCAGGGGGGTGAGGGTGCAGGGGGATAGGAGTGGGGGCCTGGTGGAGGGTTCCCTGCACTGCTGGGGGGTGGGGGTGCAGGGAGACAGGAGTGGGGGCTTGGTGGAGGGTGCCCTGCACGTCTGGGGGGTGGGGGTGCAGGGAGACAGGAGTGGGGCCTGGTGGAGTGTGCCCTGCACTGCTGGGGGGTGGGGGTGCAGGGGGACAGGAGTGGGGGCCTGGTGGAGGGTGCCCTGCACTGCTGGGGGGAGGGGGTGCAGGGAGACCGGAGTGGGGGCCTGGTGGAGGGTGCCCCTGGATGCAGGGGGGTGGGGGTGCAGGGGGACAGGAGTGGGGGCCTGGTGGAGGGTGCCCTGCACTGATGGGGGGTGGGGGTGCAGGGAGACAGGAGTGGGGGCCTGGTGGAGGGTGCCCCTGAATGCAGGGGGGTGGGGGTGCAAGGGGACAGGAGTGGGGGCTTGGTGGAGGGTGCCCTGCACTGCTGGGGGGTGGGGGTGCAGGGAGACAGGAAGACAGGAGTGGGGGCATGGTGGAGGGTGCCCTGCATGTCTGGGAGGTGGGGGTGCAGGGAGACAGGAGTGGGGGCCTGGTGGAGGGTGCCCCTGGATGCAGGGGGGTGGGGGTGCAGGGGGACAGGAGTGGGGGCCTGGTGGAGGGTGCCCCACAGTGCTGTGGGGTGGGGTGCAGGGGGACATGAGTTGGAAATGAGTGGGGGCCTGGTGGAGGGTTCCCCACAGTGCTGGGGGGTGGGGGTGCAGGGGGACATGAGTTGTACATGAGTGGGGCCTGGTGGAGGGTGCCCTGCACCGGTGGGGGGTGGGGGTGCAGGGAGACATGAGTTGGACCTGAGTGGGGCCTGGTGGAGGGTGCCCCACAGTGCTGGGGGTGGGGGTGCAGGGGGACATGAGTTGGACATGAGTGGGCCCTGGTGGAGGGTGCCCTGCACTGCTGGGGGCTGGGGGTGCAGGGAGACAGGAGTTGGACCTGAGTGGGGGCCTGCTGGCAGGTGCCCCTGACTGGTGGGGGGTGGGGGTGCTCGGAGATATGAGTTGGACATGAGTGGGGGCCTTATGGAGGATGCCCCACAGTGCTTGGGGGTGGGGGTGCAGGGGGACATGAGTTGGACATGTGTGGGGCCTGGTGGAGGGTGCCCTGCACTGCTGGGGGGTGGGGGTGCAGGGAGACAGGAGTGGGGGGCTGGTGGAGGGTGCCCCTGGATGCAGGGGGGCGGGGGTGCAGGGGGACAGGAGTGGGGGCCTGGTGGAGGGTGCCCTGCACTGATGGGGGCGGGGGTGCAGGGAGACAGGAGTGGGGGCCTGGTGTAGGGTGCCCCTGAATGCATGGGGGTGGGGGTGCAGGGGGACAGGAGTGGGGGCCTTGTGGAGGGTGCCCTGCACTGCTGGGGGGTGGGGGTGCAGGGAGACAGGAAGACAGGAGTGGGGGCCTGGTGGAGGGTGCCCTGCATGTCTGGGAGTGGGGGTGCTGGGAGACAGGAGTGGGGGCCTGGTGGAGGGTGCCCCTGGATGCAGGGGGATGGGGGTACAGGGGGACAGGAGTGGGGGCCTGGTGGAGGGTGCCCCACAGTGCTGGGGGGTGGGGGTGCAGGGGGACATGAGTTGGACATGAGTGGGCCCTGGTGGAGGGTGCCCTGCACTGCTGGGGGCTGTGGGTGCAGGGAGACAGGAGTTGGACCTGAGTGGGGGCCTGCTGGCAGGTGCCCCTGACTGGTGGGGGGTGGGGGTGCTCGGAGATATGAGTTGGACATGAGTGGGGGCCTTATGGAGGATGCCCCACAGTGCTTGGGGGTGGGGGTGCAGGGGGACATGAGTTGGACATGTGTGGGGCCTGGTGGAGGGTGCCCTGCACTGCTGGGGGGTGGGGGTGCAGGGAGACAGGAGTGGGGGGCTGGTGGAGGGTGCCCCTGGATGCAGGGGGGCGGGGGTGCAGGGGGACAGGAGTGGGGGCCTGGTGGAGGGTGCCCTGCACTGATGGGGGCGGGGGTGCAGGGAGACAGGAGTGGGGGCCTGGTGGAGGGTGCCCCTGAATGCATGGGGGTGGGGGTGCAGGGGGACAGGAGTGGGGGCCTTGTGGAGGGTGCCCTGCACTGCTGGGGGGTGGGGGTGCAGGGAGACAGGAAGACAGGAGTGGGGGCCTGGTGGAGGGTGCCCTGCATGTCTGGGAGGTGGGGGTGCTGGGAGACAGGGGTGGGGGCCTGGTGGAGGGTGCCCCTGGATGCAGGGGGATGGGGGTGCAGGGGGACAGGAGTGGGGGCCTGGTGGAGGGTGCCCCACAGTGCTGGGGGGTGGGGTGCAGGGGGACATGAGTTGGACATGAGTGGGGGCCTGGTGGAGGGTGCCCCACAGTGCTGGGGGGTGGGGGTGCAGGGGGACATGATTTGGACCTGAGTGGGGGCCTGCTGGCAGGTGTCCCTGACTGGTGGGAGGTGGGGGTGCAGGGATACAGGAGTGGGGGCCTGGTGGAGTGTGCCCCACAGTGCTGGGGGGTGGGAGTGCTGGGAGACTTGTGTTGGTGGGCAGTGGTGCAAGGTGACATGTGGGTTGGCTGGGGGGCATGGCCATGGTGGATGGGCTGCCTGCGGGACATGTGCAGGGTAGTCCCCTGTGGTGTGGGCCGCCTGCAGGGGCCGTGGAGGGTGTAGAATGAGCAGCTGGGAGGACCCACACAGCCGATTCACATGTAGGACTCCACGGCACCACCGGAATACACGTAGGCTGCTGGATTCGCGTGTGAAATTTCCCATGCACCTTGGAATACACGTACCCTGCTGAAATTGCATGTGAAACTTCATGCGCAACCAGAAATACACGCACCACGGACAATCGCGTGTGGAATTTCCCGCGCACCTTGGAATACACGTACCCTGCTGAAATCGCGTGTGGAACTTCCCGCGCACCCCGAAATACACGTACACAGGGCAATTGCGTGTGGAACTTCCTGCGCACCCCGAAATACACGTACACAGGGCAATCGCGTGTGGAACTTCCCGTGCACCCCGGAATACACGTACCCAGGGCCATTGCGTGTGGAACTTCACGCGAACCCCGTAATACACGTACCCTCTGATATTGCGTGTGGAACTTCACGCGGAACCATAATACACGTACCCTGATGAATTCGTGTGTCAGACTACACGCGCACCCCTGAAATACACGTACCCAGGCGGATCGCACTGCTGGGGGGTGGGGGGTGGTAGACAGGAGTGGGGGCCTGGTGGAGGGTGCCCCTGGATGCTGGGGGGATGGGGGTGCAGGGGGACATGAGTTGGACATGAGTGGGGCCTGGTGGAGGGTGCCCTGCACTGTGGGGGAGGTGGGGGTGCTAGGAGACATGAGTGGGGGCCTGGTGGAGGGTGCCCCTGGATGCAGGGGGGTGGGAGTGCAGGGAGACAGGAGTTTGGGCCTAGTGGAGGGTGCCCCACAGTGCTGGGTGGTGAGGGTGCTGGGAGACATGCGTTGTTGATCAGTGGTGCAAGGTGACTTGTGGGTTGGCTGGGGGGCATGCCCATGGTGGATGGGCTGCCTGCGGGACATGAGCAGGGGTGCAGGGTAGTCCCCTGTGGTGTGGGCTGCCTGCAAGGGCCGTGGAGGGTATAGAGGGAACACCTGGGAGGACCCATATGGACAATTCATGTGTAGTACTCCCCACGCACCCCTGAAATACACGTGCCCTGATGGAATCGCGTGTGATACTTCCCACGCACCCCAGAATTACACGTACCCTGCTGAATTTGCGTGTGATACTTACCGCGCACTCCTGGAATACATGTGCTCTGATGGATTTGCGTGTATTACTTCACGCGCATCCCAGATGTACACGTACCCAGGACATTCGCCTGTGAAAATTCCCGCGAACCACTGAAATACACGTTCCCCGCTTGGCGTTTGCTGTTTGGCAGCCCTGTGGACTGGTCCAGGGTTAGCGCAGACATTTGCGATGAATTGGGAATTTTGATGGCTTTTCCTTGCACAAGGGCGTTCTTGGGGGCGTAACTGGTGCTGCTGCAGGGTCGCTGCGCCACTCTGCGCCACGGCTGGTTTTGGAGGCTAAAATCCATGAATACGCTGTGCGATGAAATGGATTTTTTCGCACGCGGCTGGCACAGTGTATCGCACGGGGACACTGTGCGCCAGCCGCGTGCGCCACTTTTGTGTGAAATTCTATGAATTACCCTGAAAGTGTCACCAGGTGGTTATGCAAAGACCAGGCAGATGTTGTTTTTACCACATGTAAATACGGCACTCTTGACTCCTGGGGAAGAATATAATGCTTTGTAGAATGCTGACCACACTGCTTCCAAATCAAATATAACCAGCGCCATGCATTGTGCTTATTGTTTGCAAATCTGGACATCTTATCCAGACCTCCTTCATCACCCGTGCCTCACAATGTTACTCTTTTGTTCCTTTATTTACCCCTTCTATCAACGTTTTTGCTGCTTTACTATCCATTCATCCATTCATTATTTATTTATTTGTTTATTCCCCTGAATTTACATCAATCTTTTGGTTTTTCAAACTTCTTACTTCATTGCTTGTAGCTTTACTGTTTATGATAAGCTTTCATTAATTAGTTTAATTTTATCTCAAACCTCTCATTTTTTACATATTTTAATCCCTTACATGTGTGTAGTTTTAGTGTAGTTTGCTCCCCTATTCCTTTCAGTGGACCTACTTCATAAGGGCCTATGATTCTCAGGACACTTGGCACTGTATCCAAGTTTTCCTAAAATTATACTCAATGCCGCTGCATTATTGCCATATGCTGTGAGATACCCCTTTTCTCTTATACTATACAAATGTACAGTGCCAACCCGGCACAAGTGATGGTGTTGACTGTGCCCCACACCCATGCCAAAGGCACCCACCAGCACACAGTGGCATGTCACAACCGTACTTCATGCGGCCACATATACAAGTGACGTTACACCTCCCCAAGCACACAAGGGTCCACCAATCCCCAACATGGACCACCCATGAGATACACAACAGTAAAGCTGGACCTAATGCAAATGGAGGCATGCCAAATGACAATGGTGCCCCTGACAGCACCCATAGGTCGTATGTGGACCAGCTTGGCATGCAGGTTGCGGACAGCAACTGCAAACAATACCACTCCCCCTACGTGCAGATGGAATGCAACGCTACCAAGAACCGCACACATGGGTGGGCCCGACACCAAACAACTACACATGACTCAAAGGGCCAGCTGATCACCACGCCACCGCGCAACATGGCCCAACATGCAGGACAACCTGTCTGGCTGGCTGTTGAGTCGTCTGACTGTGTCAGGCAAGTGCACTGGTGCCACGGGGTGGGTGCCTGCATGAACCAACTGCGTTGAAACGATGAAGCCATTGTACGGTGTTCACCCCAACAACAAACCTGCCACAGAACCAGTGCAACGGCACATGTGAACAGATTCCCACTTTGCCAGAGCAAGGCACCCACATCACACTACATCTCCACCAACTGACAAGGGCTAAGCACACTACACCAGCACCACTCATTGGCAGACACCACAACCGTAAGCGCATATCGGAGGACACACTGCACATGCACAATGTGGCATCCCCCAGCCTTGCACCACATTGGAGACCCATCCCTGGGAGTGGAATACACGGAGGGCAGCAGGGGTACGATAACACGTCACCGGCATGGCACCCCCATAGGAGGGAGTGTTGGGAATCACCATAGAATGGATCAGAGCAGGATGAATACCATGCTCCACAGACTAGAGCCATCACACCAAAATAAGAATAAACACAGTACACAGCACCACAATGATCCGACGTCAGGACAGCAGCATGCTGTCATGCCTGCGCCGCTGGCGCACGCATTGGCAACCATCATGGACTACTTGGTACTAATTTATCCTCCTAATACTCCTTGAACAACTCCTTATCACGCCTTGGTCTTTTATTTCCATTTGCTCAACTTTGGTTCTTTCTTATTATATTCAATTAACTACATTTACCATAATGCAACTGGCTGCAGTCCTCAATTCCTGGCTATTCTGATTCATCGTTATTGGGACCACAATCCCCAGAAGCCCTAGCAGCCAGTGCTGCTTGCACCTGCTCAGGACCAGAGAGGGAGGAGGCAGATTGTCTTCAGGTGTGCTACTATAGGTGCTGTCATTTAGCCTGCCTCAGAACAGGGCAGGGCTGTATATAAGCAGCTGCCTGCAGGAGCACAGTGTCTTTCATCTTGAGTTCTCCCCGCTCATGTTTGCCTTGACCCTTTACTTTGTATGCTGTTCCTGTTGCTGCTTTATCCTGTTTTGTTCCAGTGCCCTTTCCGGGCTCCCTGCCTTGCAGCCGATCACGCTCCGCTGCCTTCTACCTACAGCCCTTGCCCTCTGGGCTTCCTGCCTTGCAGCCTGCACCTCTTCGTTGCCTACAGCCCTGCTCCTCTGGGCTCCCTACCTAGTGGCCCTATTCTTTTGGGCTCTCTGTCTGTAGCCTACTACTAATCTCTCTCTGTCCTGTTCTTCTGGACTCCCTGCCTTTCAGCCTACTACAGTCCTCCGCAGTCCAATACAGTTTGCCTGCACCTAGTGCCACTCTTGACTGCAGACCTGCTTCCTACTTTGCAGCCTTCTGTTTTCCTGACTGCTGCTCCTTGTTCTCTTCCTTGAGTCCGCTGTACTCCACCTTAGGTTATCTATTTGAGTCTAACTGCCTTTCCTTCATTTCCTTCTGCTAGATTGCTCATTGACTTCCTTTTCGCTGGATATATCTGTTCTTGTCTTATGTCTCTTATGTAATCCCTTTGTACAGAGTTTGCCTGTTGGTTTCCGGCAGGCAACCTCTGCCCCTTCCCTTGTCCCGTTTTCAGTGTTACAGACACCCACTGCTGTTGTTCCCAGCCATGAGCATAGAGTGGGGGCCTCTGTTATATCAATCAGTGCAGAAGGCTGGATTTTCCTAAGGTTCGTGGAACACTCTTTCCCATTTCAGCATACACCCCAAGAGGGAATCCAGTTTGTTTGTACCTTTGTATCTTTTGCCCCTTTTGGCTCACAGCTACAGTTTCTTACTCTTCTATCTTGTTGAACTTCCTGCTGTGTGTGCTTATCTGCTACCTTACCTCAGCACAGCCACCCAAACCCTACCTGGGTATCCTGTGCCACTCTTGACAGAGTGCCATTCCTGACACATGCAACAAAGGTACATGTACCTCAAGATGTCCACACCATCGTTCACGGACCATCATGTAGAGACAACACCCCACTGCATTACATTTCATCGTACACATATTTGTGTCCCTGACCGTGCCCAATACATCCATGGACATGTCCAGATGGCCATCATAGAAACCCTGCCATTACATCCGAGTACTGTCCTCCACCATGACAGTCCACACACCAACCTCATTTGGTGACACATGCAGCTGTTGTTGGCTTTCCCTTGACAGCAAGCCACATGACCCCTGTCATGAACCCCCTGAACAGGGCCATGGGGTAACCAGACTATGGCCATACACGTGTATGCTTGTAGATGAAGCAGTCACCAGGCTTGCGCGATGCACATATGTGCCAGAGAACCAGGACTGGTGGCTGACCCCTCCAATGATATTTGGTGTCAAATGGGCCCATGCCATATGTGCAGATGGACAAAAAGTGCATCCCTACGTGAGCGGCTATCACCCCTGACATGGTACTGCTACAACCACAGGACGATGCGGTGAAGGCGGTGGGTGAAGTGCCAACAAAGGTCCATTGAGGCTGTGCACTTGAGGGCCATGTAATGCTCTGTACTTACAATGGACAAGGTCTCCAGGTCACATGTCAGTAGAGGGTGTCATGACATGGGCACACAGGGGAACCGATTCATGCCTACTTGTACACCATGCACTGGCAGTAGTCAATGAACAAATGTACAATGATGAATGTCCACAACGGTTGAACTTTGCAACACCAATTGTGTATTGTGATAAAAAAAGGAAAACAAAATAGTGCTCCCATCAGCAACTGTCCATGCCCCCTCCCCCCCAACTCCAGAACAAACCATCACCCACCTCTCCCCTCCCCCCAACTCCAGAACAAACCACCCCCCAACTCCAGAACAAACCATCACCCGCCTCCCCCTCCCCCCAACTCCAGAACAAACCATCACCCACCTCCCCGCCCAACTCCAGAACAAACCATCACCCGCCTCCCCCTCCCCCCCAACTCCAGAACAAACCATCACCCACCTCCTCCCTCCCCCCCAACTCCAGAACAAACCATCACCCACCTCCCCCCTCCCCCCAACTCCAGAACAAACCATCACCCGCCTCCCCCCTCGCCCCCAACCACAGAACGAACCATCACCCACCTCCCCCCTCACCCCCAACTCCAGTGCAGTCGTCCCATGTAGGGTGTGGGGCCCACATGTGGCAGGATTGGTGAATGGCTAATGTCTCTTGCCCCCCTTGTCTGGGGGAGGCAAATCCCGGTGACGCAAGGAACGCCGAGTACGTCTCTCCGGGCTGCATTGCGTGGCCTCACTTGTCGCGGATGTGCCCTCCTCGTTATTGTTATGGCCTGCCTCAAGGGCATTTGCTATGCGATTCAGGACATGGCATAGCCGGGTCGTGTTGTCTGTCAGGGAGTCGCACAATCTGGTGGTGCAGTCAGTGAGGGACTGCCGCATTTGATTTAGTTCTCATGTAGTTCAGCCCAGGCCTGGCGATTGTCCTCAAGATAGTTCTCAGTGAGATTGCTCAACTGGCGCACTTGGTGCTGTTCATGGGAAGGGGGACCATCTGAGGATCCACTGGCACCAGCATGCCCTGGAGGGGGTGGTATGGGTGGACTTGGGGGAACGAAGTCATACCCCTGCGGGTCAAGTTCAACACTGTGCACAGGTGATTGTGCATCCCCGGAGTCACTGCATGACGCAAGGGTCACGGGGCATGGCACCGGCATGTGCATGCTGTCCTGGTCATCCTCCAACATGGGCCCCTGCAGGGGTGGCTGGCTGGGCTCCCACTCATCCGGTGCGGTAGCAGCAGCCTCCTCTGAGACGCTCGACTGTGCTGAGCTAGGGGTTTGCACAGTTTCTGCCGCCGATGCTATGTGGGTTGCTGGTCTGCCACCTTTAAGTGGCCTTTCCGTAGGCTGGGGGGTGTTTTTTTTGGCTGCTGGCTTCAGCCTGGCCCTGCCAGTACCCGCGGAGGTGCTTGGGCGGCTTCCTTGGGGCTCTGTGCTGTCATGGTCTGTGCCTGTGGGGGTAGGAGAGAGGGACAACATTAGTGTATGTGCAATGTCCTATTTGCATACATGGTTGCATGGACATTTTGGTCATTTACGGTTTGTTCTGTTTGGGGGGTAGCTATAGCAGTGGTACATGTGCATGGTGATGACATATACACATGTCTGGGAGTGATTCAGTGTGCCCTGTTCATGTACATTTTGGCTGCTACTATGCCTACCACGCTGGACAATGTGCATGATGGCCTGTGCAAGTCAATGCACTATGGTAGATGCGCGTTATGTACTCGCACTTGGCCCAGCATTAGGCGGCACTTGCCTCAGCATTTGTTGGATGGGAGGAGGGCAACACGAGAGGGTGCCTTCGATGGCCCCTGGGTCAGTTTACATCATGCAATGGACATTGGCAGTGTACACTGTCGACACTCACCTCCTTCTCCAGAAGTCGTTCCCCCGCACTCCATGGTCCCCACGCCCTCAATGGATTCCGTGCCAATGAGCTCCGCACAGGTCTCCTCCCAGGGCTCGAGTTGTACTGCGGTGCTTGGCCCACCTCCCGTCTGCAGGGCCTGGCTGCGGTTGCTGGATAGGAGGCCCCGCACCCGCCCCCGCAGGTCGTCCCACCGCTTGCTGCAGTCCCGGGAGGTGCGGGGGGTGTTGCCAAAAGCGCTCACCCTCTGTGCCAGTTCCGCCCAGATGGTCTTCTTGCGGAGGGTCGATTCCCTCTGCATGTCGCCACTGAAGACTACATCAGCATGCTCTGCCAGGTGGTCTACCATGGTCTGGAGTTCATCGGGGCAGAATCTCTGCTTGCGGATGCGATCCGCCGCCCTTTTTGGTGCTTTCGGCATGTCCTGCGGTGCCTGGTCCGGTTCCCAACTTTGTTTCCCTCACAGGGCTGCTGGGAGCTGCGGATGGCAATGGATTGTGTTTTTAAAGATGGCCGCCGCTCTCCTTCCCGTTCCTGTGCGATGTCGTAATTTCCGGTTCCTTTTTTTTTCAGTTACCGTAATTTACGGTCAAAGTAAATTACGGTCACCGTAATTTACGGTCACGGTTATACTTGCTTACAGGGCGGTGTTGTACTTTACGTGTCGTTGCATGCCGGTAGGGATTTTTCGGGGGGTTGTGCGGCTGGTCGTGCGGTCCTTTTCCGGCATGGCGGAAAGCGCGTGTCCGAGAGCTCGGAATGGCTCGTAATTTTCGACCTACAACCAGCACGGTGTCGGACTTTACGCCATGCCGGAAAATTCGATACTTACCGGCATGACTCGGAATGAGGCCCAGTGTCCTAGTCAATGGTCAGGAGACCCCTGCCATTAGAGACACTGGGGCCAGCATAACTGTGCTAAGGCCCCCAAATGCCTCACCACGTTAGCTGGAGGGCCTGTGCAGAGGCTTCCCCAATTACCAACTCTCATCCAGTGCAATGAAATGACTGTCAGGATACCTGTGAGTGTACAATCTGAAGTACCAGGAAGGGTGCTGTTGGACAATGATCTGAAAGACCTGGGAGTAGTGTCAAGTACTCCCAGACCTCCTCGTAAGAGATTAAAGGAGTTTACCAGACCTGCAAGGGAGAGGACCTTGAGGGGTTCTCCTGAGGATATGATAGAAAAAGATATCACTCCTACTCCACTGGAGTTACTAACTGCTATTTCAAAGCAACCGGATGCAAAGAAGAAACCAGCAGGAAGCACTCCAGTGCTGCCAACCAGGAGATCTCCTAGGTTATCAAAAATCACACCTGTGATTCCTCCTCCAGCTGAGGCTGAGAGTGAGGTACAACCTGTGTGGTTGAACTAGAGTCTGAGGACTCAGATCTAGTAGGAGGCCAAGAACTCATTGGATACCTTGATCCTGTGGACCATCCTGAGCTGCAGTCTTTACTAGCAGAAGGTGGCCCCAACAGGGCAGACTTCAGTAAGGGACAAAGAGAATGTCCAACTCTGCAAGGTCTTCGCCACCAGGCAGCTTCTCGGCTTGTAGGGAAAGAGCCTGGGAAGTATAGGTTACACCGGGAAGATGGCCGCTTCTATAGTGAACCAACAGAGTCAACCCCTGGAGACTACAAAAGACTTGTAGTGCCTCAAGCAAACCGACTCCAATTCTTGCAACTAGCCCATGAGATACCTTTGGCTGGTCACTTGAGTTTCAAGAAGACCAAGGAAAGGCTCTCTCTCTACCTTATTGGCCTAAAATGGGGGCTGAGGTAGATAAGTATTGCAAGAGTTGCCACACTTGCCAAACCTCTGGTAAAAGTGGCTCCAAGAATGTGGTCCCTCTAATGCCTCTCCCTGTGGTGGGAGTATCATTTGAAAGGGGAGGAATCGACATTGTTGGTCCCCTTGATCCTCCAACTTCTTCAGGCAACATGTTTATCCTTGTTGTAGTAGACCATGCTACTAGGTTCCCTGAAACAATTCCTATAAGGACTGTTAGAGGTCCGGCTGTGGCTAAGGCCCTCCTCGGTATTTTTACCAGGATTGGGTTTCCTAAGGAGGTAATATCCGACAGGGGGTCACATTTTATGTCCCGCTACATGAAGGCCATGTGGAAAAACTGTGGAGTTACCTACAAGTTCTCAACAGCATACCACCCCCAGACAAATGGCTTGGTAGAAAGGTTTAATAGAAGCATGAAAAGCATGATAGGAGCTTTAGAAAACCCCCTTAAGAAAAATTGGGATCTTTTACTGCCATGCCTTCTCTTTGCATACAGAGAAGTCCCTCAGGAGGGAGTGTGTTACAGTCCCTTTGAGCTTCTATATGGCCATCCGGTCAGAGGTCAATTGGCCTTGATCAAGGAGGTGTTGGAGAGTGCTCCTTCCCCCACGCCAGTCAGAGTCACTGACTATGTGATAGGACTCTGGAGGAGAATGTCACACATGATGGCTGAGGCAAGTGAAACTTGAAAGGAGGTCAGGCTCTGGTCAAGCATTGGCATGACCAGAAGGCCAACATGGTTGAGTTCGCTCAAGACCAGCTAGTTCTGGTTTGGTCCCAACAAGGCCGAGGGCCTTGCAGGACAAATGGATGGGACCCTTCAAGGTTGTGGGAAAACTTGGAGAGGTAAACTATCTGGTGGACTTAAGCAATCCTAAGGAGGCTCCTAGAGTCTTTCACATCAACCGTCTAAAAGCTTATGTCTCGAGACCAGACTGGGAGCTCTGCTTCTAGCTTCAGCTCAAGAGGAGGAGGAGAGTGAACCTCCACCTGACCTCCTCAGAGGCAAACCTTTAGATGAGAAAATAGAAGGAGGTAATATCTCTTCTAATCTGTCACCTGAGCAACAGGAGGAGTGCAAAGTTTTGTTGAATCAATTTGCCTCCCTGTTTTCTCTAGCACGAGGCTTGACCCCTTGGGGCCAACATGATATCCAAACTGGTGACTGTTTACCTGTCAAAATTAGGGGCTACAGGATGTCAGAAAATGTAAGAACCCACATCAAAGGAGAGGTCAACAAGATGCTTGATCTCGAGGTAATAGAGCCCTCTACTAGTCCATGGTCTAGCCCAGTTGTGTTAGTACCAAAGGCAGGATCCAAGGAGTTGAGATTCTGTGTGGACTATAGAGCTCTAAATGAAGTCACTAAGACTGATGCCCATCCTTTGCCAAGGACAGATGAGCTGGTGGATAGACTTGGCTCAGCCAAATTCTTCAGCATATTTGATCTCACGTCAGGCTATTGGCAAATAGCCCTGACTGACCATGCCAAGGAGAAAACTGCATTCTCCACCCCAGTTGGCTTATACCAGTTTAAGATTATGCCTTTTGGATTAAAGAATGCACCTGATACATTCCAAAGGATGGTTAATCAAGTTCTGAATGGGTTGGAGGACTTCTGCATGGCATACTTGGATGACATTGCAGTGTTCAGCCCTACTTGGAAAGAACATGTTGACCACCTAGGATATGTTTTGCAGGCTCTTGAACAGGCCCATCTGACCATAAAGGCAAGTAAATGTCAAATTGGTTAGAGTAAACTGGTCTACCTTGGGCATGAGGTAGGAGGTGGTGAAATAAGGCCTTTTCCCAGCAAGATTGAAGCTGTGCAAAATTTGACAATCCCTTCTACTCAAACCCAGGTGAGAGCATTCCTAGGCCTCACTGGGTATTACAGGAATTTCATTGAGAACTATGGATCCATAGCTTCTACACTGAATGTAATCTCTTCTCCTAAGTTCCCTAAAAAGATCAAATGGAATGAGGAGTGCCATCAGGCCTTTGAAATCCTGAAGACAGCCCTTTGTCAAGCTCCAATTCTCAGAGCTCCTGACTACCACCAACCCTTCATTGTACAAACAGATGCTTCCAATATAGGTATAGGTGCAGTACTCAGTCAACTGGATGAGAAAGGTAGGGAGCACCCCATTTGCTTCATCAGTAGAAAACTGAAGGAACCTGAGACAAGGTGGGCAACTATTGATAGAGAATGCTTTGCCATTGTGTGGGCTTTGAAGAAGTTTAGACCATACTTGTATGGATCTACTTTCATCATTCAAACAGACCAGCAATCATTGAGATGGTTGATGCAAATGAAAGGGGAGAACCCAAAACTGCTAAAATGGTCAATCTGCCTCGAAGGGTTTGATTTTGCCGTTGAGCACAGGTCAGGATGTCACCACCAAAATGCAGATGGTCTCTCTATGATGTTTATAACCGACTAGAGTTAAGAAACTCATCCAGGAGTTGATTAGATCCTCCTGAACTTTAGTCTGGGGGGGGGGCGTGTGTTAGGGAGAATTCTCATTCTATGGCTAATTTCCCTTACCTATAGAGTCCCCCAGCAGCTTTGCTGGATTTGAAGGGTGTGTTTCTGTTTCCTGCTAAGAGTGAGACTCTTTTTCCCCACTCTTAGGCATTTTTGCTATGTGTGTTCTAGGCTATTTTTTGTTTTTAATGTCTATGGGATTTTCTCACCCCCATAGAAAGAATCTTTACTCACATCTTTACTCACATGTGCTACACAGCACCCTCAGTGCAGTGACACAGGGGTGTTGTAGCAACCCCCAAACATAGACTCCATTCCCTGGGACTGACTACTGTCTCCCAGTGCATGTAACGTCCCAATTGACTTTACTAGTCAATAGTTATGAACTAAACCAGTACAAACCATCTTACTATGGAGGTACTGGAAAGGGTTAATAGTTGTTCCCTTATGTTCATTTTCAAGAGGGTACCATACAGTCCCAAAGTTTCTGGCTGGTGGCAGTGGTTACTACCATAAATATTCAACAGCAAATATTTTCCTATGGGATTTTCACATTGTTCAAGGCTACCACTTTTTCTGACAGCCTCTAACATACCGCCGGTGTATTTTAATATTAACTTTACTCCGGTAGGTTTTTATTGCCAGAACTTTAATATAACTTCTTTCTCGTGTCTTTCTCTAAACTCCTAACCCAGGTCGGGGATCATTTGTTCGTCCTTTTGGCTGGCTTCTACCGAGAAGCCCTCCTTTCGGCACCACTGAGTCTGGGGTGGATCCATTATGTGGGAGGGGGAGTAGGACCTCTGGACAGGGTTGCCTCAGCAACCCATGTCACACTCTATCCTGTCTGGAGGGTCTCCCGCCAAGATGACCACTCAACTGTGTGAGTGATAGCAGGCTGTATGAATGGGGATCTTTTTGCATAAAAGCAGGGTCCTGAGGACTGGAAGAGCAAGACATCACCACTGGAACTAAGAAGCTGAAGAGGAGAGAAGCCAAAGACATCTGCAATGACTGAACCACCGGTGAAGCCCTGCTGCAGCATCTCACCACTTTTCTCCACACGACGAGAGAAGATCGTCCTCTGCAAGAGCCTTCTTCCCTTAAGCTGGTGGGGCCAACCAGTTTTCCAATCACCTACATTGATCCTGCCTTGGGCGAATCTCCCATACCCTGTACTCGGAGGCTGGATAGCCAGGTCCCAGTCCACCCGAACCGCGATTTAAAGGAGCGTACCTTTTATTCGTCGGGCAGCCATTTCATCCCTGGATAGTGTAGTAACTTGAACCTTCCTCCATGACGAGAGCCTCTCTTTCTCTGCTGGATCACCCGAACTGCAGGAACTACCAGGAACAACCGCCACCGTAGGAGCCACTTCTTCATTTAAAGGTACATTGTTCCGCCAGGCCGCCCTTTCTTCGTGGTAGCATTAAAGGTGTTTTAAATCCTTTACCTACCTGTTGGGTTGGCCGCCCCTCTCTCTTTTGAATTGTCTTTTCAACTTCTGCATCCACCTTTTCAAAATCGTTAACCAAAGACTTGACTGCAGCTACGAGAACATTTTGCCCCTGGGCCCTTGCCCTGTACCAACTGACTTTGGCACAGGCCTACTGACTCTGGTCACATTTATTAGACCTGCTTTCTTTAGACTGATATTCACCTACAACTGTGTGCTGCACCTAATTCTTACAACTACCCTTTCCTTCCCATTTTTAAACCTTGTGAAATGCCATTTTGCTCAGTTTTCATTTAAGTATTGCCTATACTGATGCACTGTCTTGCTTAAACTGGTCCACAAACTTATGGGAAGGGTTGCTAGGGTGTGTAGGAAACTATTTCTAAATAGCTTGTGCTTTCCCTCCCTTGTAAGGAATTGTTAGAGTATCCCTCGCGTGTAGTTTTCACTGTGCCGTTTTGCTCAGTTTTCACTCTGGTTCACTTGGTCTACAATTTAACTAGGGAGTGTGTATATGTTTCCTTTGACTTAATTTAACTTGCTTGATGACTGTGATACTTGTGTTTTATTAAAAGTGTAGAAAATAAATGTATAACTACTTTTTAATACGAAGCTTTGGTCAGTGTTTCCTTGTGCCATAGTACTGTAGGCCTATTGTGTAAACCCTGAATACTGCTCATCTCCCTCTTGAGATAAGTCTGACCTCTCAGCCACAGCTACCAACTAAATCTTTGTGGTACAGACTGATAACAAAGGGGATTTATTGCTCTAACCTGTAGTCCTAATCTTGTGTAGTGCTCCCTAAGAGAACTGGACAGGATTCTGCCTAACAGTCAGTCAGCATAGACCCTTCTTCGAGAACTATCACTGTCCTCCAGGCCCTACCCTCATCATCCATTCCTTCGGGCATTGCCATTTCCCCTCATACTATGGCTACATTTAATTCTTCAGGGATTGTGTCCCCTCTCTTTGTCCATAGCAATCCATGACTTTGAACACCAATTCATCAGGTATTCTCACCATCTTCACTAGGCAAGATAGCCATGTTAATAGAATGCTCAGCTCATAATAGAAAAAATCTCTGACTCAAATGGAACACCTCACAGAGCCACTTGCCCTGTGAATGCCGGTATACATTCGCCCATGTTTAAATCATACGTTTAACCGATGAACTGTGTGGAACGGATGAACTGGGTGGAATGGACGAACTGGGTGGAACGGACGAGCTGGGTGGAACGGACGAGCTGGGTGGAACGGACGAGCTTGGTGGAACGGACGAGCTAGGTGGAACAGATGAACTGAGTGGAACGGACAAAGTATGTGGATGGAACGGATGAAGTATGTAGATGGAACGGTCAAAGTGTGTGGATGGAATGGGTGAAGTTTGTGGATGGAACGGGCGAAGTATGTGGATGAAACGGGCGATGTATGTGGATGAAACGGTTGAACGGGTGCAGAATGGTGAAGTGGGTGAATCGGGTGAAATGGTAGAACAGATGAAGTAGGTCGATGAACGGGTGATGTGTTGGAACCAGTGAAGTGAGTGAAACCGGTGAAGTGGGTACAACGGGTGCAATAGATAGAACATGTGAAATGGGTGAAACCAACAAAGTGGATTGACCGTGTGAAGATGACGTATGTAAATGATGATGCATGGAGAAAGGATAACGAACGAATGAAAGGATTGGTGCATAAAATGGTTGGAGTGCATAAAATGGTCAGATTGCATAAAATAGCTTGGAGTGCATGGAATGGATTGGAATGCATGGAATGGATTGGAGTGCATGGAACGGATTGGAGCGCATGCAACGGATTGGAATGTATTAGAACGGATTGGAGTGAATGGAACGGATTAGAGTGAATGGAACGGATTGAGTGCATGGAACGGAGTGACTTACATGGAACAGGTTGGAGTGCATTGAAAGGAAGGATTTTGAGTGCTTGAAACGGTCGTAATGCATGGAACAGTCGGAGTACATGAAACGGATGGAGTACATGGAACTATTGGAGTGGACTTGATCTCAAGCACCTAAGGTAAACCACCATATCACATCTCCACGCTTACTCTCCTCTTTACACCACCACTCAACTAGAACACAGCGATACTATGACACCATTCGGTATAGCTGTTCTCATACCATCATTTGCCTCATACTACCCATCGCCCTAACTAAACACTGCTCGTTACACACCCTCCAGCCTTGGTGTTCTCCTCAGGCCTAACGCAGCCAGAATCGTTCTAGATAAAACCTGCCAGAACAAACACATACTCTTGATCTCTCAACCGCTACACCTACCGCTAAGAAGCAGCTATCACACAAATGCCACACCAGCTGCACACATATCTGGTGCTCACACGCACCTTTGACTGTATCTATTCTCTCTACTGACTTGAACTTCGGTTCCAGAGGGCGTTCAACCTACCAGCGCCTTGAGACCATACCAATGGTACATATGGCGCTATATAAATGCAAAGTAACATAACATAACATGTATTCCTGAGGCAGAACACACTATCCCTCGGTTAATAAGAAAAATGATCATGTTCAGTTTTGTCATTAAGGGGCCGATTCATGGAACAAATTTGCGCCGAAAATCGTGGCGCAAGCTGGTGCAAGTGTGTAAAAGCAAGCGCACACGCACACGTGCGATTCATTGAAGGCACTGTGCGTGTTGTCCCTTAGAGGTGCGCCAAATCCTTGCGTGGCGCACACGGTCGCACACGTCATTGCAACATCCAGAACGCTGTGCACGAATCTCACAGCGAAAGCGCACAAAATCAGCGCACACACCAAAAAAGGGGCGGAACACGGGGCGGAACATATGGAATGGGGAACAAGGCATGAAAAAGAAGGCGTAACTGGGGAAGTGCTGCACAGAAATACACGGAACACCCACAAGCACGCGAACTACACGTATTCATGGAATCGAATAGGGGATACCCGCGCACGGCCAAAGACACGCACAGGCCTAAACACGTCCACCACACGAAGGCAGGCGGTAGTGTCCCTGCGCATTACAAAAGTGCGCGCAAACAACAAACACGTATTAACAGCCATGATGAATGTCCCATTCTGTGGTCCCCTAGGAGAAATGACGTGTCACGCACCGTTGAGGCATCCCAAAAAAGCCTGAAAAATAGATACGCAACCTCTGAAGCCCACATGCGTGTAAATAAACACACGCAGTACGCTGTGGCAGCAGGAACACAAAAAATGCGTACGTGATGAACACGCTGGCTAGTATTCCCGGAAAAAAGGGGTACGCGACGAACCGTGACACCCGCAGTACGAAAAATAGCGTGTGTGCGACTCACCATCTGCCTTGCGTGTAGAAGAAGAATGCGTGGCCAACACCCACGCCAAAAGAAGAAGTACGCACTGTATCCGCTGTGAAGTAAACGCATGTGAACCCCAACGTCTGGAAAACACACGCACCGCTTCCCACGAAAAGCATGTACAGAGCGATGGAAATCCACATGGGACCTTCAACCCGTGCTAGGGAACCACCTGTGCGCATGTTACATCACCTACGCACTTACTCGCCAAGGGCCTTTCCTCGAATTATACGCTGACGTGCTGTTTTTTCACATGCCAAATCACTCCGTATCACGCTGGCCACGCGACAACACATGGAAGACCACGCTCCTGCCCAGAAGGCCGAATTACTGCCCCCCAGAGCCTCCCACGAGCCATCTGCTGCTGCCTGCCTGCCTGCCTGCTGCAACCGTGCCCTGCCGTTTGGTGCCTGCACATCTGCCATCTCCAAGGGTCCAGTTGCTATGACCACCCCTGCTGGAACAGAGGACTCCCGACTGGTATTCCATCGCTCCACAGCCCAGCCCCAGGACCCAGTTCCCCACCACACCTGCCTCGGGGGTTGCCATGTCCGACACAACACCATCTGGCACCAGTGGCACAGCTGAGAGGCAGAGGGCTGCCAGCTTCACTTTCAATGAAGTTGGCATCCTGGTGGAGCAAGTCCTGGGGCATTATGATGCCCTCTTCACACCATTGCGCGCCAACAAGGAAGGACGGAGGAGGATCTGGACGGACATAGTGGGTGCCATCAACGTGGAGGAGGTGGCACCCCACGACATCAAACATGTCCAGAAGCGCTGGGAGGACTACAAGTCCAGGACCCTCAAGAGGGCCCGGTGCCTCTTATACGCAGCGGATGCAGTGGGGCCCCGGGGCCAGTTTACCAACCAGCAGATGATGGTCCTGGAGCGCATTCACCCAATGCTTCACCACCAGATCCTCAGGATGCAGGCCCGTCTGGAGTCGAGCGGTAAGTGGCCATGCATATCTGTGTGAAACAGGGCATGTTGCAGTGTGCTGGTAGTTAGCTATTTG
Source organism: Ambystoma mexicanum (assembly GCF_040938575.1). Classification (NCBI taxonomy): domain Eukaryota; kingdom Metazoa; phylum Chordata; class Amphibia; order Caudata; family Ambystomatidae; genus Ambystoma; species Ambystoma mexicanum. Next base: position 453,979,121 of record NC_090930.1, read on the forward strand.
CCTCTATGTGTGACATGGGCCATGTACGGATGTGTGTGTGCAGCGACATGATGGTGCTGTATGTGAGACCAGTCATGAGTGAACCACATGGATGGTGTATGTGTTACAATGCAACATGCGGAGCTGCATGCAGAAATGAACACATGAATGCATGCCTGTCTCTGTTCTTGGACATGGTTGGGGTGTGAGAGATGGGTGCTGCTGTCATGGACATGTATGGTGTGTCTGAGTAGTGTATGTGTGACTTGTAAACGCCATGGATGCATGACACATCTCCGTGAGGATGTTCTGATTCACTGATGCAGTCTAGTCATCCTTGTATCCACTGTGTCTGGGGTGTACGAGGCCAGATGCATGAAAATACGGTGATGTGTGTGCATGTGATCAGTATGAGCCATGATACATGTGAGTTTCAAACCAACATTGTATGTTTCAACAGTTCCTTGGATATGGATGCAAATGTTCATTGCATGTGCCATGCCTGTTTCTGCATGTGTGTTGCCTGCACTGACCCATGTGTTGTGGAGGGACATGATGGAAGTGACGTTTGACAGTGCCACTCATGTGCTATTGCTTCCTGTCTAGGGGACTATTGTACAGTAGCCTGATGCTTGTGTTCTATGTCTCCCTCTACACAGCAGCGAGTGAAGAAGAGGGCGGAGACGGCGCAGTGGAGCAAAGCGGTGGGGATGCCTCCACCAGCCAGCGACACAAGGCCCAGTCACCCTCCCAGGAATTACCATCATCCGATAGCGAGGGTACTGGTGTCGCGTCTGCCACTAAAGCTGCAGCCAGCGGAAGGTGCGGGTGAGCCCCCACAGGGGCTTGTGATGGCGGAAGATGATGTGGAGCCATGCAGGTTGGTGGTGTGCACAGAGGAGGAGGAGGCCACTACTGAGCCGCACATGGGGCCAGGTGGGGGTGGTATCACTGCTGCAAGTGGTGCAGTCCAGGGGCAGTAGGCAGCACAGGTTACTGTGGAGGGGCCTGTGCATGTCACTGTCCCTGACACTGTGACTGCACCACCATGCACCAGCAGGGATGCACCATCCCAGGCCCGTCTGCAGGTAGGGGGGAGGTCCACGTCATCTGGCAATCCTCTACCTACGGACAAGGAGACCCGTGACCGTATGGAGACCATCCTGATTGGTGTCGCGTTGCGCATGCATGACATTCGTGATGACGTGCATGCTTCCTGGGAGGACCACGGACGTCATCACGAAGAGCTGTGTGCCAAATTGGCCCAGTTGGGAGGGGCCATTATCGGGGGTTACCTACATGTGTCGGGCACTCTGGCGGCCCTCTCCTCCTCTGTGCAGACTATGCGCAGAGGAGGAGAGGGCCGCCAGAGTGAGCTGTTCTCCATGCCATCTTCCATCCCAGATGCCACCAGGGCCCCCTGTGGACCTGCCCCGAGCAACGCAGCCAGCTCGGTGGAGATCCCATCCCTGCCACAGTCGGGAGTCGGAGGTCCAGCAGGGGTGGACACCCCAGCAACTGGACCCCAGCAGATGGAGGATGTGCCGACAACGCCAGTGGATTCCATCAGCCGGGATGCCTTCTTGCTGGAAGAGGCAGTTGCGTCAGAGGCAACGGCAGGCTCAACGTAGGAGGCATCATGGCTCGGGGCCATCAACATCAGAGGGGCAGGCATCGGCCGGAGGGCAGGAGGATCCTGGAATGGGAGCGTCTTCCATGTGGCAGCGGTTGGGCCAGCGGATAGATGTGGAGCGGCGGCGGGCGGAGGTGGCACAGCTCACTATTGTCAGGGCGGAGAAATCCATGCGCAGGGCATTGAGGCAGGCTGAGTGCCTCGAGGCGACTTGCAGGGAGTTGGAACAGGCCATGACTGCATCCCTGCAAGACCTCGAGGACAGGGAAGAGGCCCGCCTCCGGGACATCGATGTGGAGTTCGATGATACCATGGCCCGGAACATCACAGAGTGAGCCGTAGGACTTGCCCGCCGTCATTGTATATAGTTCATTAGTCTTAGGTTTCCTTTGTTTTTCTTTTATTTTGGAGTTAATGGACATAGTTTTTTCTTCATAGGACTTTTTTGTAGGTTTCCTTTTGTTTGTGGATCATGGACCATTAGGACTTCCATTGTATATAGTTGCAGACTTGTACATACTTTCTTATTCTATATTCCCATAGATCAATGTTTTTTTTTTTAAATTTGGATTATGTTTTTATTATGGACATTGGCAATAGACCACTTTTTTATTGTACATGATTTTTCTTTTTTTTACTTCATTGAATTTAGAATATTTTTATTCATAATCTGTCATTGTACATTGATTTTCATTTTACAATTCCTCCATGTCAGTTCATTATGTTTTGAATACATTTTTTCTAACTTCTGAATTGGAGTTGTGTTTTGTCATTTGTTTTGTGCATGTCTCATTGAACATTTCCTCAGTCATGTGAAACCACTGTGTGGCTCCGGTGTGCATTCCTGCATGGGCATGGCGGTTCATTTAGACTATCATGGCATGGGTAATTTGGAGTGGGTTCTGTGGATGGTTGCATGTTTGGATTGGGGGGCAACGGGGGATTAGGGTTGGCTTTAGGGGCATGGATCTGTTTTGTTAGGACATGTTGTTTGTTGGGACATGGGTCGCGGCCTGCTGGCAGGTGCCTGTCACTGCTGGGTGGGTGGGGGTGCAGGGGGATATGAGTCGGGCCTGCTCGCACGTGCCCATCACTGCTGGGTGGGTGGGGGTGCAGGGGGACATGAGTCGGGGCCTGCTGGCAGGTGCCCGTCACTGCTGGGACGGTGGGGGTTCAGGGGGACATGAGTCGGGGCCTGCTGGCAGGTGCCGATCAATGGTGGGTGGGACATGTACTGAGGCTCACAAGTGCATGGTGCCCTGTGGGCCTCACTTGTCGCGGATGTGCCCTCCTCGTTATTGTTTTGGCCTGTCTCAAGGGCATTTGCTATGCGATTCAGGACATGGCATAGCCGGGTCGTGTTGTCTGTCAGGGAGTCGCACAATCTGGTGGTGCAGTCAGTGAGGGACTGCCGCATTTGATTTAGTTCCTCATGTAGTTCAGCCCAGGCCTGGCGATTGTCCTCAAGATAGTTCTCAATGAGATTGCTCAACCGGCGCACTTGGTGCTGTTCATGGGAAGGGGGACCATCTGAGGATCAACTGGCAGCAGCATGCCCTGGAGGGGGTTGTATGGGTGGACTTGGGGGAACGAAGTCATACCCCTGCGGGTCAAGTTCAACACTGTGCACAGGTGATTGTGCATCCCCGGAGTCACTGCATGACGCAAGGGTCACGGGGCATGGCACCGGCATGTGCATGCTGTCCTGGTCATCCTCCAACATGGGCCCCTGGATGGGTGGCGGGCTGGGCTCCCACTCATCCGGTGCGGTAGCAGCAGCCTCCCTTGAGACCCTCGACTGTTCTGAGCTAGGGGTTTGCACAGTTTCTGCTGCCGATGCAATGTGGGTTGCTGGTCTGCCAGCTTCAAGTGGCCTTTCCGTAGGCTGGGGGGTGTTTTTTTTGCCTGCTGGCTTCAGCCTGGCCCTGCCAGTACCCGCGGAGGTGCTTGGGCGGCTTCCTTGGGGCTCTGTGCTGTCATGGTCTGTGCCTCTGGGGGTAGGAGAGAGGGACAACATTAGTGTATGTGCAATGTCCTATTTGCATACATGGTTGCATGGACATTTTGGTCATTTACGGTTTGTTCTGTTTGGGGGGTAGCTATAGCAGTGGTACATGTGCATGGTGATGACATATACACATATACACATGTCTGGGAGTGATTCAGTGTGCCCTGTTCATGTACATTTTGGCTGCTACTATGCCTACCACGCTGGACAATGTGCATGATGGCCTGTGCAAGTCAATGCACTATGGTAGATGCGCGTTATGTACTCGCACTTGGTGGAGGAGGGCAACACGAGAGGGTGCCTTCGATGGCCCCTGGGTCAGTTTACATCATGCAATGGACATTGGCAGTGTACACTGTCGACACTCACCTCCTTCTCCAGAAGTCGTTCCCCCGCACTCCATGGTCCCCACGCCCTCAATGGATTCCGTGCCAATGAGCTCCGCACAGGTCTCCTCCCAGGGCTCGAGTTGCACTGCGGTGCTTGGCCCACCTCCCGTCTGCAGGGCCTGGCTGCGGTTGCTGGATAGGAGGCCCCGCACCCGCCCCGCAGGTCGTCCCACCGCTTGCTGCAATCCCGGGAGGTGCGGGGGGTGTTGCCAACAGCGCTCACCCTCTGTGCCAGTTCCGCCCAGATGGTCTTCTTGCGGAGGGTCGATTCCCTCCGCATGTCGCCACTGAAGACTAAATCAGCATGCTCTGCCAGGTGGTCTACCATGGCCTGGAGTTCATCGGGGCAGAATCTCTGCTTGCGGATGCGATCCGCCGCCCTTTTTGGTGCTTTTGGCATGTCCTGCGGTGCCTGGTCCGGTTCCCAACTTTGTTTCCCTCACAGGGCTGCTGGGAGCTGCGGATGGCAATGGATTGTGTTTTTAAAGATGGCCGCCGCTCTCCTTCCCGTTCCTGTGTGATGTCGTAATTTCCGGTTCCTTTTTTTTTCAGTTACCGTAATTTACGGTCAACGTAAATTACGGTCACCGTAATTTACGGTCACCGTTATACTTGCTTACAGGGCGGTGTTGTACTTTACGTGTCGCTGCATGCCGGTAGGGATTTTTCGGGGGGTTGTGTGGCTGGTCGTGCAGTCCTTTTCCGGCATGGCGGAAAGCGCGTGTCCGAGAGCTCGGAATGGCTCGTAATTTTCGACCTACAACCAGCACGGTGTCGGACTTTAAGCCATGCCGGAAAATTCGATACTTACCGGCATGACTCGGAATGAGGCCCAGTGTCCTAGTCAATGGTCAGGAGACCCCTGCCATTAGAGACACTGGGGCCAGCATAACTGTGCTAAGGCACCCAATGCCTCACCAAGTTAGCTGGAGGGCCTGTGCAGAGGCTTCCCCAATTACCAACTCTCATCCAGTGCAATGAAATGACTGTCAGGATACCTGTGAGTGTACAATCTGAAGTACCAGGAAGGGTGCTGTTGGACAATATTCTGAAAGACCTGGGAGAAGTGTCAAGTACTCCTAGACCTCCTCGTAAGAGATTACAGGAGTTTACCAGACCTGCAAGGGAGAGGACCTTGAGGGGTTCTCCTGAGGATATGATAGAAAAAGATATCACTCCTACTCCACTGGAGTTACTAACAGCTATTTCAAAGCAACCGGATGCAAAGAAGAAACCAGCAGGAAGCACTCCAGTGCTGCCAACCAGGAGATCTCCTAGGTTATCAAAAATCACAGCTGAGGCTGAGAGTGAGGTACAACCTGTGTGGTTGAACTAGAGTCTGAGGACTCAGATCTAGTAGAAGGCCAAGAACTCATTGGAGACCTTGATCCTGTGGACCATCCTGAGCTGCAGTCTTTACTAGCAGAAGGTGGCCCCAACAGGGCAGACTTCAGTAAGGGACAAAGAGAATGTCCAACTCTGCAAGGTCTTCGCCACCAGGCAGCTTCTCGACTTGAAGGGAAAGAGCCTGGGAAGTATAGGTTACACCGGGAAGATGGCCTCTTCTATAGTGAACCAACAGAGTCAACCCCTGGGGACTACAAAAGACTTGTAGTGCCTCAAGCAAACCGACTCCAATTCTTGCAACTAGCCCATGAGATACCTTTGGCTGGTCACTTGAGTTTCAAGAAGACCAAGGAAAGGCTCACTCTCTACCTTATTGGCCTAAAATGGGGGCTGAGGTAGATAAGTATTGCAAGAGTTGCCACACTTGCCAAACCTCTGGTAAAAGTGGCTCCAAGAATGTGGCACCTCTAGTGCCTCTCCCTTTGGTGGGAGTATCATTTGAAAGGGGAGGAATCGACATTGTTGGTCCCCTTGATCCTCCAACTTCTTCAGGCAACATGTTTATCCTTGTTGTAGTAGACCATGCTACTAGGTTCCCTGAAACAATTCCTATGAGGACTGTTAGAGGTCCGCTTGTGGCTAAGGCCCTCCTCGGTATTTTTACCAGGATTGGGTTTCCTAAGGAGGTAATATCCGACAGGGGGTCACATTTTATGTCCCGCTACATGAAGGCCATGTGGAAAAACTGTGGAGTTACCTACAAGTTCTCAACAGCATACCACTCCCAGACAAATGGATTGGTAGAAAGGTTTAATAGAAGCATGAAAAGCATGATAGGAGCTTTAGAGGACCCCCTTAAGAAAAATTGGGATCTTTTACTGCCATGCCTTCTCTTTGCATACAGAGAAGTCCCTCAGGAGGGAGTGTGTTACAGTCCCTTTGAGCTTCTATATGGCCATCCGGTCAGAGGTCAATTGGCCCTGATCAAGGAGGAGTTGGAGAGTGCTCCTTCCCCCACGCCAGTCAGAGTTACTGACTATGTGATAGGACTCCGGAGGAGAATGTCACACATGATGGCTGAGGCAAGTGAAACTTGAAAGCAGGTCAGGCTCTGGTCAAGCATTGGCATGACCAGAAGGCCAACATGGTTGAGTTCGCTCAAGACCAGCTAGTTCTTGTTATGGTCCCAACAAGGCCGAGGGCCTTGCAGGACAAATGGATGGGACCCTTCAAGGTTGTGGGAAACCTTGGAGAGGTAAACTATCTGGTGGACTTAAGCAATCCTAAGGAGGCTCCTAGAGTCTTTCACATCAACCATCTAAAAGCTTATGTCTCGAGACCAGACTGGGAGCTCTGCTTCTAGCTTCATCTCAAGAGGAGGAGGAGAGTGAACCTCCACCTGACCTCCTCATAGGCAAACCTTTAGATGAGAAAATAGAAGGAGTTAATCTCTCTTCTAATCTGTCACCTGAGCAACAGGAGGAGTGCAAAGTTTTGTTGAATCAATTTGCCTCCCTGTTTTCTCTAGCACCAGGCTTGACCCCTTGGGGCCAACATGATATCCAAACTGGTGACTGTTTACCTGTCAAAATTAGGGGCTACAGGATGTCAGAAAATGTAAGACCCACATCAAAGGAGAGGTCAACAAGATGCTTGATCTCGAGGTAATAGAGCCCTCTACTAGTCCATGGTCTAGCCCAGTTGTGTTAGTACCAAAGGCAGGATCCAAGGAGTTGAGATTCTGTGTGGACTATAGAGCTCTAAATGAAGTCACTAAGACTGATGCCCATCCTTTGCCAAGGACAGATGAGCTGGTGGATAGACTTGGCTCAGCCAAATTCTTCAGCACATTTGATCTCACGTCAGGCTATTGGCAAATAGCCCTGACTGACCATGCCAAGGAGAAAACTGCATTCTCCACCCCAGTTGGCTTATACCAGTTTAAGATTATGCCTTTTGGATTAAAGAATGCACCTGATACATTCCAAAGGATGGTTAATTAAGTTCTGAATGGGTTGGAAGACTTCTGCATGGCATACTTGGATGACATGGCAGTGTTCAGCCCTACTTGGAAAGAACATGTTGACCACCTAGGATATGTTTTGCAGGCTCTTGAACAGGCCCATCTGACCATAAAGGCAAGTAAATGCCAAATTGGTTAGAGTAAAGTGGTCTACCTTGGGCATGAGGTAGGAGGTGGTGAAATAAGGCCTTTGCCCAGCAAGATTGAAGCTGTGCAAAATTGGACAATCCCTTCGACTCAAACCCAGGCGAGAGCCTTCCTAGGCCTCACTGGGTATTACAGGAATTTCATTGAGAACTATGGATCCATAGCTTCTACACTGAATGTAATCTCTTCTCCTAAATTCCCTAAAAAGATCAAATGGAATGAGGAGTGCAATCAGGCCTTTGAAATCCTGAAGACAGCCCTTTGTCAAGCTCCAATTCTCAGAGCTCCTGACTACCACCAACCCTTCATTGTACAAACAGATGCTTCCAATATAGGTATAGGTGCAGTACTCAGTCAACTGGATGAGAAAGGTAGGGAGCACCCCATTTGCTTCATCAGTAGAAAACGGAAGGAACCTGAGACAAGGTGGGCAACTATTGAGAGAGAATGTTTTGCCATTGTGTGGGCTTTGAAGAAGTTTAGACCATACTTGTATGGATCTACTTTCATCATTCAAACAGACCACCAATCATTGAGATGGTTGATGCAAATGAAAGGGGAGAATCCAAAACTGCTAAAATGGTCAATCTGCCTCGAAGGGTTTGATTTTGCCGTTGAGCACAGGTCAGGATGTCACCACCAAAATGCAGATGGTCTCTCTATGATGTTTATAACCGACTACAGTTAAGAAACTCATCCAGGAGTTGATTAGATCCTCCTGTCCCTTAGTCTGGGGGGGGGGGCGTGTGTTAGGGAGAATTTTCATTCTATGGCTAATTTCCCTTACCTATAGAGTCCCCCAGCAGCTTTGCTGGATTTGAAGGGTGTGTTTCTGTTTCCTGCTAAGAGTGAGACTCTTTTTCCCCACTCTTAGGCATTTTTGCTATGTGTGTTCTAGGCTATTTTTTGTGTTTAATGTCTATGGGATTTTCTCACCCCCATAAAAAGAATCTTTACTCACATCTTTACTCACATGTGTTACACAGCACCCTCAGTGCAGTGACACAGGGGTGTCGTAGCAACCCCCAAACATAGACTCCATTCCCTGGGACTGACTACTCTCTCCCAGTGCATGTAAAGTTCCAATTGACTTTACTAGTCAATAGTTATGAACTAAACCAGTACAAACCATCTTACTATGGAGGTACTGGAAAGGGTTAATAGTTGTTCCCTTATGTTCATTTTCGAGAGGGTACCATACAGTCCCAAAGTTTCTGGCTGGTGGCAGTGGTTACTACCATAAATATTCAACAGCAAATATTTTCCTATGGGATTTTCACCTTGTTCAAGGCTACCACTTTTTCTGACAGCCTCTAACATACCGCCGGTGTATTTTAATATTAACTTTACTCCGGTAGGTTTTTATTGCCAGAACTTTAATATAACTTCTTTCTCGTGTCTTTCTCTAAACTCCTAATCAAGGTCGGGGATCATTTGTTCGTCCTTTTGGCGGGCTTCTACCGAGAAGCCCTCCTTTCGGCACCACTGAGTCTGGGGTGGATCCATTATGTGGGAGGGGGAGTAGGACCTCTGGACAGGGTTGCCTCAGCAACCCATGTCGCACTCTATCCTGGCTGGAGGGTCTCCCGCCAAGATGACCACTCAACTGTGTGAGTGATAGCAGGCTGTATGAATGGGGATCTTTTTGCATAAAAGCAGGGTCCTGAGGACTGGAAGAGCAAGACATCACCACTGGAACTAAGAAGCTGAAGAGGAGAGAAGCCAAAGACATCTGCAATGACTGAACCACCGGTGAAGCCCTGCTGCAGCATCTCACCACTTTTCTCCACACGACGAGAGAAGATCGTCCTCTGCAAGAGCCTTCTTCCCTTAAGCTGGTGGGGCCAACCAGTTTTCCAATCACCTACATTGATCCTGCCTTGGGCGAATCTCCCATACCCTGTACTCGGAGGCTGGATAGCCAGGTACCAGTCCACCCGAACCGCGATTTAAAGGAGCGTACCTTTTATTCGTCGGGCAGCCATTTCATCCCTGTATAGTGCAGTAACTTGAACCTTCCTCCATGACGAGAGCCTCTCTTTCTCTGCTGGATCACCCGAACTGCAGGAACTACCAGGAACAACCGCCACCGTAGGAGCCACTTCTTCATTTAAAGGTACATTGTTCCGCCAGGCCGCCCTTTCTTCGTGGTAGCATTAAAGGTGTTTTAAATCCTTTACCTACCTGTTGGGTTGGCCGCCCCTCTCTCTTTTGAATTGTCTTTTCAACTTCTGCATCCACCTTTTCAAAATCGTTAACCAAAGACTTGACTGCAGCTACGAGAACATTTTGCCCCTGGGCCCTTGCCCTGTACCAACTGACTTTGGCACAGGCCTACTGACTCTGGTCACATTTATTAGACCTGCCTTCTTTAGACTGATATTCACCTACAACTGTGTGGTGCACCTAATTCTTACAACTACCCTTTCCTTCCCATTTGTAAACCTTGTGAAATGCCATTTTGCTCAGTTTTCATTTAAGTATTGCCTATACTGATGCACTGTCTTGCTTAAACTGGTCCACAAACTTATGGGAAGGGTTGCTAGGGTGTGTAGGAAACTATTTCTAAATAGCTTGTGCTTTCCCTCCCTTGTAAGGAATTGTTAGAGTATCCCTCGCGTGTAGTTTTCACTGTGCCGTTTTGCTCAGTTTTCACTCTGGTTCACTTGGTCTACAATTTAACTAGGGAGTGTGTATATGTTTCCTTTGACTTAATTTAACTTGCTTGATGACTGTGATACTTGTGTTTTATTAAAAGTGTAGAAAATAAATGTATAACTACTTTTTAATACAAAGCTTTGGTCAGTGTTTCCTTGTGCCATAGTACTGTAGGCCTATTGTGTAAACCCTGAACACTGCTCATCTCCCTCTTGAGATAAGTCTGACTGCTCAGCCACAGCTACCAACTAAATCTTTGCGGTACAGACTGATAACAAAGGGGATTTATTGCTCTAACCTGTAGTCCTAATCTTGTGCAGTGCTCCCTAAGAGAACTGGACAGGATTCTGCCTAACAGTCAGTCAGCATAGACCCTTCTTCGAGAACTATCACTGTCCTCCAGGCCCTACCCTCATCATCCATTCCTTCGGGCATTGCCATTTCCCCTCATACTATGGCTACATTTAATTCTTCAGGGATTGTGTCCCCTCTCTTTGTCCATAGGAATCCATGACTTTGAACACCAATCCATCAGGTATTCTCACCATCTTCACTAGGCAAGATAGCCATGTTAATAGAATGCTCAGCTCATAATAGAAAAAATCTCTTACTCAAATGGAACACCTCACAGAGCCACTTGCCCTGTGGATGCCGGTATACATTCGCCCATGTTTAAATCATACGTTCAACCGATGAACTGTGTGGAACGGATGAACTGGGTGGAATGGACGAACTGGGTGGAACGGACGAGCTGGGTGGAACGGACGAGCTGGGTGGAACGGACGAGCTTGGTGGAACGGACGAGCTAGGTGGAACAGACGAACTGAGTGGAACGGACAAAGTATGTAGATGGAACAGATGAAGTATGTAGATGGAACGGTCAAAGTGTGTGGATGGAATGGGCGAAGTTTGTGGATGAACGGGCGATGTATGTGGATGAAACGGTTGAACGGGTGCAGAATGGTGAAGTGGGTGAATCGGGTGAAATGGTAGAACAGATGAAGTAGGTCGATGAACGGGTGATGTGTTGGAACCAGTGAAGTGAGTGAAACCGGTGAAGTGGGTACAACGGGTGCAATGGATAGAACATGTGAAATGGGTGAAACCAACAAAGTGGATTGACCGTGTGAAGATGATGTATGTAAATGATGATGCATGGAGAAAGGATAACGAACGAATGAAAGGATCGGTGCATAAAATGGTTGGAGTGCATAAAATGGTCAGATTGCATAAAATAGCTTGGAGTGCATGGAATGGATTGGAATGCATGGAATGGATTGGAGTGCATGGAACGGATTGGAGCGCATGCAACGGATTGAAATGTATTAGAACGGATTGGAGTGAATGGAACGGATTAGAGTGAATGGAACGGATTGAGTGCATGGAACATATTGGAGTGCATGGAATGGAGTGGAGTGCATGGAACGGAGTGACTTACATGGAACAGGTTGGAGCGCATTGAAAGGAAGGATTTTGAGTTCTTGAAACGGTCGTAATGCATGGAACAGTCGGAGTACATGAAACGGATGGAGTACATGGAACTATTGGAGTGGACTTGATCTCAAGCACCTAAGGTAAACCACCATATCACATCTCCATGCTTACTCTCCTCTTTACACCACCACTCAACTAGAACACAGCAATACTATGACACCATTCGGTATAGCTGTTCTCATACCATCATTTGCCTCATACTACCCATCACCCTAACTAAACACTGCTCGTTACACACCCTCCAGCCTTGGTGTTCTCCTCAGGCCTAACGCAGCCAGAATCGTTCTAGATAAAACCTGCCAGAACAAACACATACTCTTGATCTCTCATCCGCTACACCTACCGCTAAGAAGGAGCTATCACACAAATGCCACACCAGCTGCACACATATCTGGTGCTCACACGCACCTTTGACTGTATCTATTCTCTCTACTGACTTGAACTTCGGTTCCAGAGGGCGTTCAACCTACCAGCGCCTTGAGACCATACCAATGGTACATATGGCGCTATATAAATGCAAAGTAACATAACATAACATGTATTCCTGAGGCAGAACACACTCCCTCGGTTAATAAGAAAAATGATCATGTTAAGTTTTGTCATTAAGGGGCTGATTCATGGAACAAATGTGCGCCGAAAATCGTGGTGCAAGCTGGTGCAAGTGTGTAAAAGCAAGCGCACAGGCACACGTGCGATTCATGGAAGGCACTGTGCATGTTGTCCCTTAGAGGTGCGCCAAATCCTTGCGTGGCGCACACGGTCGCACACGTCATTGCAACATCCAGAACGCTGTGCACGAATCTCACAGCGAAAGCGCACAAAATCAGCGCACACACCAAAAAAGGGGCGGAACACGGGGCGGAACATATGAAATGGGGAACAAGGCATGAAAAAGAAGGCGTAACTGGGGAAGTACTGCACAGTAATACACGGAACACCCACAAGCACACAAACTACACGTATTCAACGAATCGAATAGGGGATACCCGCGCACGGCCAAAGACACGCACAGGCCTAAACACGTCCACCACACGAAGGCAGGCGGTAGTGTCCCTGCGCATTACAAAAGTGCGCGCAAACAACAAACACGTATTAACAGCCATGATGAATGTCCCATTCTGTGGTCCCCTAGGAGAAATGACGTATCACGCACCGTTGAGGCATCCCAAAAAAGCCTGAAAAATAGATACGCAACCCCTGAAGCCCACGTGCGTGTAAATAAACACACGCAGTACGCTGTGGCAGCCAGGAACACAAAAAATGCGTACGTGATTAACACGCTGGCTAGTATGCCCGGAAAAAAGGGGTACGCGACGAACCATGACACCCGCAGTACGAAAAATAGCGTGTGTGCGACTCACCATCTGCCTTGCGTGTAGAAGAAGAATGCGTGGCCAACACCCACGCCAAAAGAAGAAGTACGCACTGTATCCGCTGTGAAGTAATCGCATGTGAACCCCAACGTCTGGAAAACACACGCACCGCTTCCCACGAAAAGCATGTACAGAGCGATGGAAACCCACATGGGACCTTCAACCCGTGCTAGGGAACCACCTGTGCGCATGTAACATCACCTACGCACTTACGCGCCAAGGGCCTTTCCTCGAATTATACTCTGACGTGCTGTTTTTTCACATGCCAAATCACTCCGTATCACGCTGGCCACGCGACAACACACGGAAGACCACGCTCCTGCCCAGAAGGCCAAATTACTGCCCCCAGAGCCTCTCACGAGCCATCTGCTGCTGCCTGCCTGCCTGCCTGCTACAACCGTGCCCTGCCGTTTGGTGCCTGCACATCTGCCATCTCCAGGGGTCCAGTTGCTGTGACCACCCCTGCTGGAACAGAGGACTCCCGACTGGTATTCCATCGATCCACAGCCCAGCCCTAGGACCCAGTTCCCCACCACACCTGCCTCGGGGGTTGCCATGTCCGACACAACACCATCTGGCACCAGTGGCACAGCTGAGAGGCAGAGGGCTGCCAGCTTCACTTCCAATGAAGTTGGCATCCTGGTGGAGCAAGTCCTGGGGCATTATGATGCCCTCTTCACACCATTGCGCGCCAACAAGGAAGGACGGAGGAGGATCTGGACGGACATAGTGTAATGATTCAACACTAACCTGACTCGTGCAGCAATCAACGAGGCAAATGGAGAGTCCCCTGAGGCCCCTAACAACTCCCTCCTCCCTTAGAGGGAAACGAAGGGTTGTGCGAGGGATCCCAGGGAAACCCTCCTGGGGGAAAAAACCCTGCTGGAACGGATGTGGAGGTGAATCGGTTGCTTTATCCGCTGGCAGTTTACAGGATTCACTGGATCTGGTCACAGAATCTCGGCGAAGTCCGGATTCTAGATAAGTAAACAAGAGATGAGTGAAGGAACTAGGTACGAGAGGAATCATGTAATGGTTGGTGATGTACCTAACGTGTCTGGAAGGGGAGGCTACCGGAGTTTCCTGTAGACCCGTGAGCAGCAGAACGGGAAGGCTGGGCTGAAAGGCAAAGCTGTAGGAAAGAGCAGGAAGGAAAGATAAGCATAGGGATAAGGTATAGAATAATAATTTCCCTAGATGCGAACTCACGTAGCGTCTGTAGAGAGTAGCGACGCACTGAGCTTCGGCTCTGCTGGGCCATATCCGGAATCCATGAGAGAACGAGATGACGTCAGAGGACGTCTGCCATGCGAACGTGGAAACACTGCACCGTAACCCAAAGGATGAGGAGCCATCTTGGAAGAGGGGGAAACGGAGAGTGCTCGCAATCTCCAGCGTTGCCACAGGGAACGCCGGTGCCAGTAAGTCGTGACAGTATGCCTCCTTCCGAGGGTAACACCCTCTGGCTTGCCCGGATGACACCTGTGAAAATGGCGAACAAGTAGGAGGGCGTGGACTGCTGAAGCTGGTTCCCATGTACGGTCGGCCACAGAGTAACCCTTCCAATGGATCAAATACTGCAGTCGACCGCGATGATAATGGGAATCACAAATGCCAGAGACTTCGAACTCCGGACCCTCCGTAGTAGCTACTCGAGGCGGGTAGGCCTTAGTAGATCGACCAAAACGATCCGATACGTGAAGCTTGAGTTGTGAAACGTGAAAAACTGGGTAGATTCTGGACCAAGAAGGTGGAAGCCGTAACTCAAAAGCCAAAGAACCTTTTGCTCTCAATACCGTGAAAGGTCCAAAATATTTCGGAGACAATTTAGAAGGAACCAGATGTCTGGGCAGAAACTTTGCTGAGAGCCAGACCAAATCCCCCGGAACAATCACTGGAGATGGTGAACGATGCAAGTCAGCATAACGTTTAGCATGCTCTTGAGCTTCCAGTAATGCGGTTCTGGCCAAAAGATGTGCCTGTTGAATGTCGCCCATTAGGGCATCCACATCTGGAAAGGCCGAAGATCTGAGAAGAGAGGATGAATAGCAGGAAGGATCGTACCCATAGGTACAATGAAAGGGACTAGTTTTGATAGAAGCATGAGGAGCGTTATTGTAGGCAAATTCTGCCAAAGGTAACAAATCCTTCCAGTTGTCCTGTGCCGCTGATACAAAACAGCGCAAATACGTTTCCAGAGTCTGATTTAAACGTTCAGTCTGCCCATTCGTTTGAGGATGGTAACCTGAACTCAAGGCTCTCTTTATGCCTAAGGCAGAGCACACTTGTTGCCAATATCGGGAAATATATTGAGAACCCCGATCCGACACTATGCTGTCAGGGAGACCATGCCGGGAAAAGATGGAGTCTATGAAATGCCTGGCCATTTGTGGAGCTGTCGGTACTGAGGGCAGAGCCTGGAAATGAGCCAATTTGGTGAAATAATCCACTGTTACCATAATGGTGGTATGACCTTTAGACTTAGGTAAATCAACAATAAAATCTGTAGAAATCAATTGCCAAGGACGAGTAGGTATCTGGACTAGAGACAGCTTTCCCAATGGTTTACTGCGAGGTACTTTGACTTGCAGACAGATCACACAGGAAGAGACGTAATCAGTCACGTCCCTTCTTAATGTTTCCCACCAGAAATGTCTCAGTATGAGCTCCTGGGTGCTGGCTATTCCACGATGACCAGCTACACTAGAATCGTGACACATGTGCATTACTTCAGTTCGAAGCTGGAGTGAGGGAATGTACACCTGATGACCCCGGTAGAAAAATCTGTCTTCGAGACTTAGTCCCCATTTATCCGCCTGAAATCTAATGGGGTCCATTAAGACATGAGTTTGGGCTGCTACAGAGTGAAGGAAGTCCTGTACGATAGATATAAATGTAGCATGAGGAAACAGTCTTTCGGTCTGAAAACCAGATTTGCAATCGGGATCTCTTCGAGATAGAGCGTTTGCTTGAAGATTGATTTTACCTGGAATGATAGTGAAAGTGATATTGTAGGGAGAGAAAAAATGGGCCCATCTTGCTTGCCGGCTGTTGCGAGTTTCAGCGTATTGTAAACTCTTGAGATTCTGATGGTCGGTGCGGACCTCAATGGGATGTTGGGAGCCCAAAAGGAGATGTCTCCATTCTTGAAAGGCCCGTTTTATAGCCAGCAACTCTTTCTCTAACACTGTGTAATTGATCTCAGAGGGAGAAAAAGTCTTGGACAGAAAAGCCACAGGGTATTCTGTTCCTTGGGCAAAAGCTTGTTTAAGTACCGCACCCAAAGCAAAATGGGAGGCATCAGTTTCAACAATAAACGGTAAGCTCTGATCTGGGGTTCGCAAGAGTGGAGCGGAAGTAAAAAGAGTCTTCAAAGTATCAAAGGCTGACTGGGCGTCTTCTGTCCAGTTAAAACGCTTTCCCTTCTTGAGTAAACTTGTAAGGGGCAGAACGATTGAGGAAAATCCTGCTATAAATTTCCTATAGAAATTCGAAAATCCCAGAAATCTCTGTAGTTCCTTGATAGAACTAGGAAAGGACCATTCCAGAATAGCGGTCACCTTGCGGGGATCCATGGAAATTCCAGTAGGGGACAGAACGAACCCCAGGTACGTGACTTTAGTCTGATGGAATCTGCACTTTTCTGGCTTGCAATAGAGGTGGTTACTTCGTAATCGGTGTAATACCTGACACACCTGTTGGTGATGTTCTGTAGGATTGCTGGAAAACACCAATATGTCATCAAGATACACCACTACCGTATGAAGAATGAGGTCTGAGAATATATGGTCAATGAATCTTTGAAAAACTGCAGGTGCATTCGCGAGTACGAAGGGCATCACCCAGTATTCGAAATGACCAAAGGGGGTACGAAACGCGGTCTTCCACTCATCCCCTTCTTTGATTCTGATGAGGTGATAAGCCCCTCTGAGGTCCAACTTTGTGTAAATCGTTGCCCCTTTTACTGCTTCTAGGATGTCTGGTATTAAGGGCATTGGGTATCGATCGGGAATTGTGATTTTGTTAAGACCCCTATAATCAATGCAGGGACGTAACTCGTCCGTGTCCTTCTTTGCTATGAAGAATAACGATGCGCCTGCAGGGGAAGTCGATTCCGCAATCAAACCATTTCTAAGGTGGGTATCCAAATACTGTCGTAGGACTGATTTTTCCTTCTCGGAAAGGATGTACATCTTTCCAAAAGGGAGTGGCTGAGAGGAGTCTAGACGAATGCAACAATCGTCTCTACGATGAGGTGGAAGTTCAGAAAATTTGGAAGAGGAGAAAATGTCCTGAAACTCTTCGTACTCAGGAGGAACAAGACTAATCAAGTCTACTATCCTTTGAGGGGCAACAGGATTCGAAGAAGAAGGACAAAATCCGACCGATTCTTCTGCAAGACAGTGTTGGGTACAGTATTCTGATCCTAAAAAAATGGAACCGGCTGTCCAATTTATGTAAGGGTTATGTAGTCTTAATCATGGCAAGCCCAAAATGACAGGGTAGTGAGCTGCTTTTATAATATCAAATACGGCGTCCTCCCTGTGTGATCCACTGAACATCTTCAAAGTGTGAGTCTGTTCTCGTATGGGTCCCGATATTAGTGGGGTTCCGTCTACGCCTTCTACAGGTATAGCGATTGCTTTAGGAGATCGGGAAATATTCAGTTTTCTCGCCCAAAAATCGTCCATGAACAAACCAGCTGCCCCACAGTCAACCAAGGCTGGGACAGTAACAATGTTTTCATCTGACAGAGAAAAAGTGACACGCAGGACTACCATGTCCAGCGAGGGAGACAACCTTGTAGGAGATTGGGAACCTGTATCTGTTACCCCGACCATATGTCCCCTTACGGTTGAGGTCTGGCGTTTCCCGAACGAAACGGTTTTCTGAGAGGAGCGACTGGGCACTCGTACACGACATGGCCAGAAGAGCCGCAATACATGCATAGTCCCTGCTTTCTTCTGCGGGCGCGTTCCTCTTGAGTCAGAGGACCCCGTGTAGTGCCCAACTGCATAGGTTCTTCCGGAGTAGCTGTTTTAGGGAAGGATGCTAATTCTGGCGCAGAGCGATGACTTCTCCCTTTTCTCCTCTCCGTTTGCCTTTCTTGCAGCCGATAGTCCAGCTGCATGGTTAACGAAATTAGTTCAGCTAATGTGTTTGGTCTCGGAACTCGAGCTAGTTCATCTTTCAACTCCTCATTAACCCCTCTCCTAAACAACGTAATAAGCGCATCATCGGCCCATGATGTGCCTAGGGCCATTTGTTTAAAACGGGTAATGAATTCTAAAATTCCTAAAGACCCTTGCTTGAAATCTAGAAGTTTCTCTTGAGAGGAGACATTGTATTCCCTCCGAGAAAACATAGCTTTTAGGCTCGCCGTAAAAGCGGGCACAGAATCCAATATGGCATTGTTGGAAGTGACAATCGGCGTGGCCCAAGCTAGCGCGGGACCTGTGAGATGAGTAATCATATATCCCACTCTATCTCTGTCCGAGGGAAAAAAGGATGTCTTAAAAGCAAATTGCACTGTACATGCATCCAAAAATTCCCTTAAAGAATGCGGGTTTCCGTCGTATTTCCCGCCTGGTAGAGGGCCAGGAGGAATCTCTGAACTAGTGGGGGCCTTAATTAACATTTGCTGTTTGAGGATTGCATTTTCATGCTTTAAGGCTTGTATCTCATGGGACAATCCTTGTACTGCGGTCGTTAACTGCTGCACTTGGTCTAAGGCTGCCTGTAAAGTAGCCATGATGTGTATCTAAGCCTTTTTCTTT
The DNA here is from genome assembly GCF_040938575.1 of Ambystoma mexicanum. NCBI lineage: Eukaryota > Metazoa > Chordata > Amphibia > Caudata > Ambystomatidae > Ambystoma > Ambystoma mexicanum. The sequence goes on from NC_090930.1 coordinate 453,997,949, forward strand.
TATGGCGTCGCTAGCTGTAATGATTCAACACTAACCTGACTCGTGCAGCAATCTACGAGGCAAATGGAGAGTCCCCTGAGGCCCCTAACACCTCCCTCCTCCCTTAGATGGAAACAAAGGGTTGTGCGAGGGATCCCAGGGAAACCCTCCTTGGGGAAAAAACCCTGCTGGAACGGATGTGGAGGTGAATCGGTTGCTTTATCCGCTGGCAGTTTACAGGATTCACTGGATCTGGTCACAGAATCTCGGCGAAGTCCGGATTCTAGATAAGTAAACAAGAGATGAGTGAAGGAACTAGGTACGAGAGGAATCATGTAATGGTTGGTGATGTACCTAACGTGTCTGGAAGGGGAGGCTACCGGAGTTTCCTGTAGACCCGTGAGCAGCGGAACGGGAAGGCTGGGCTGAAAGGCAAGGCTGTAGGAAAGAGCAGGAAGGAAAGATAAGCATAGGAATAAGGTATAGAATAATAATTTCCCTAGATGCAAACTCACGTAGCGTCTGTAGAGAGTAGCGACGCACTGAGCTTCGGCTCTGCTGGGCCATATCCGGAATCCATGAGAGAACGAGATGACGTCAGAGGACGTCTGCCATGCGAACGTGGAAACACTGCACCGTAACCCAAAGGATGAGGAGCCATCTTGGAAGAGGGGGAAACGGAGAGTGCTCGCAATCTCCAGCGTTGCCACAGGGAACGCCGGTGCCAGTAAGTCGTGACACATAGTGGGTGCCATCAATGTGGAGGGGGTGGCACCCCGCGACATCAAACATGTCCAGAAGCGCTGGGAGGACTACAAGTCCAGGACCCTCAAGAAGGCCCGGTGCCTCTTATACGCAGTGGATGCAGTGGGGCCCCGGGGCCAGTTTACCAACCAGCAGATGAGGGTCCTGGAGCGCATTCACCCAATGCTTCACCACCAGATCCTCAGGATGCAGGCCCGTCTGGAGTCGAGCAGTAAGTGGCCATGCATATCTGTGTGAAACAGGGCATGTTGCAGTGTGCTGGTAGTTAGCTATTTGCCTGTATGTGTGACATGGGCCATGTATGGATGTGTGTGTGCAGCGACATGATGGTGCTGTATGTGAGACCAGTCATGAGTGAACCACATGGATGGTGTATGTGTTACAATGCAACATGCGGAGCAGCATGCAGAATGCACACATGAATGCATGCCTGCCTCTGTTCTTGGACATGGTTGTGGTGTGAGAGATGGGTGCTGCTGTCATGAACATGTATGGTGTGTGTCTGAGTAGTGTATGTGTGACTTGTAAACGCCATGGATGCATGACACATGTCCGTGAGGATGTTCTGATTCACTGATGCAGTCTAGTCATCCTTGTATCCACTGTGTCTGGGGTGTACGAGGCCAGATGCATGAAAATACGGTGATGTGTGTGCATGTGATCAGTATGAGCCATGATACATGTGAGTTTCAAACCACCATTGTATGTTTCAACAGTTCCTTGGACATGGATGCAAATGTTCATTGCATGTGCCATGCCTGTTTCTGCATGTGTGTTGCCTGCACTGACCCATGTGTTGTGGAGGGACATGATGGAAGTGACGTTTGACAGTGCCACTCATGTGCTATTGCTTCCTGTCTAGGGGACTATTGTACAGTAGCCTGATGCTTGTGTTCTATGTCTCCCTCTACACAGCAGCGAGTGAAGAAGAGGGCGGAGACGGCGCAGTGGAGCAAAGTGGTGGGGATGCCTTCACCAGCCAGCGACGCAAGGCCCAGTCACCCTCCCAGGAATTACCATCATCCGGGAGCGAGGGGACTGGTTCCGCGTCTGCCACTAAAGCTGCAGCCAGCGGAAGGGGCGGGTGAGCCCCCACAGGGGCTTGTGTTGGCGGAAGATGATGTGGAGCCATCCAGGTTGGTGGTGTGCACAGAGGAGGAGGAGGCCACTACTGAGCCGCACATGGGGCCCGGTGGGGGTGGTATCACTGCTGCAAGTGGTGCAGTCCAGGGGCAGTAGGCAGCACAGGTTACTGTGGAGGGGTCTGTGCATGTCACTGTCCCTGACACTGTGACTGCACCACCATGCACCAGCAGGGATGCACCATCCCAGGCCCGTCTGCAGGTAGGGGGGAGGTCCACATCATCTGGCACTCCTCTACCTACGGACGAGGGGACCCGTGACCGTATGGAGACCATCCTGATTGGTGTCGCGTTGCGCATGCGTGACATTCGTGATGATGTGCATGCTTCCTGGGAGGACCACGCACGTCATCACGAAGAGCTGTGTGCCAACTTGGCCCAGTTGGGAGGGGCCATTATCGGGGGTTACCTACATGTGTCGGGCACTCTGGCGGCCCTCTCCTCCTCTGTGCAGACTATGCGCCAGCCGTTCTCCATGCCATCTTTCATCCCAGATGCCACCAGGGCCCCCTGTGGACCTGCCCCGAGCAACGCAGCCAGCTCGGTGGAGATCCCATCCCTGCCACAGTCGGGAGTCGGAGGTCCAGCAGGGGTGGACACCCCAGAAACTGGACCCCAGCAGATGGAGGATGTGCCAACAACGCCAGTGGATTCCATCAGCCCGGATGCCGTCTTGCTGGAAGAGGCAGTTGCGTCAGAGGCAGCAGCAGGCTCAACGTGGGAGGCATCATGGCTCGGGGCCATCAACATCAGAGGGGCAGGCATCGGCCGGAGGGCAGGAGGATCCTGGAATGGAAGCGTCTTCCATGTGGCAGCGGTTGGGCCAGCGGATAGATGTGGAGCGGCGGCGGGCGGAGGTGGCACAGCTCACTATTGTCAGGGCGGAGAAATCCATGCGCAGGGCATTGAGGCAGGCTGAGTGCCTCGAGGCAACTTGCAGGGAGTTGGAACAAGCCATGACTGCATCCCTGCAAGACCTCGAGGACAGGGAAGAGGCCGGCCTCCGGGACATCGACGTGGAGTTCGATGATACCATGGCCCGGAACATCACAGAGTGAGCCGTAGGACTTGCCCGCCGTCATTGTATATAGTTCAATAGTCTTAGGTTTCCTTTGTTTTTCTTTTATTTTGGAGTTAATGGACATTGCTCCACTTCGTGTATATAGTTTTTTCTTCAAAGGACTTTTTTGTAGGTTTCCTTTTGTTTGTGGATCATGGACCATTTGGACTTCCATTGTATATAGTTGCAGACTTGTACATACTTTCTTATTCTATATTCCCATAGATCAATGTTTTTTTTTAAAATTTGGATTATGCGAGGTATTTTGACTTGCAGACAGATCACACAGGAAGAGACGTAATCAGTCACGTCCCTTCTTAATGTTTCCCACCAGAAATGTCTCAGTATGAGCTCCTGGGTGCTGGCTATTCCACGATGACCAGCTACACTAGAATCGTGACACATGTGCATTACTTCAGTTCGAAGCTGGAGTGAGGGAATGTACACCTGATGACCCCGGTAGAAAAATCTGTCTTCGAGACTTAGTCCCCATTTATCCGCCTGAAATCTAATTTGGTCCATTAAGACATGAGTTTGGGCTGCTACAGAGTGAAGGAAGTCCTGTACGATAGATATAAATGTAGCATGAGGAAACAGTCTTTCGGTCTGAAAACCAGATTTGCAATCGGGATCTCTTCGAGATAGAGCGTCTGCTTGAAGATTGATTTTACCTGGAATGATAGTGAAAGTGATATTGTAGGGAGAGAAAAAATGGGCCCATCTTGCTTGCCGGCTGTTGCGAGTTTCAGCGTATTGTAAACTCTTGAGATTCTGATGGTCGGTGCGGACCTCAATGGGATGTTGGGAGCCCAAAAGGAGATGTCTCCATTCTTGAAAGGCCCGTTTTATAGCCAGCAACTCTTTCTCTAACACTGTGTAATTGATCTCAGAGGGAGAAAACGTCTTGGGCAGAAAAGCCACAGGGTATTCTGTTCCTTGGGCAAAAGCTTGTTTAAGTACCGCACCCAAAGCAAAATGGGAGGCATCAGTTTCAACAATAAACGGTAAGCTCTGATCTGGGGTTCGCAAGAGTGGAGCGGAAGTAAAAAGAGTCTTCAAAGTATCAAAGGCTGACTGGGCGTCTTCTGTCCAGTTAAAACGCTTTCCCTTCTAGAGTAAACTTGTAAGGGGCAGAACGATTGAGGAAAATCCTGCTATAAATTTCCTATAGAAATTCGAAAATCCCAGAAATCTCTGTAGTTCCTTGATAGAACTAGGAGAGGACCATTCCAGAATAGCGGTCACCTTGCGGGGATCCATGGAAATTCCAGTAGGGGATAGAACGAACCCCAGGTACGTGACTTTAGTCTGATGGAATCTGCACTTTTCTGGCTTGCAATAGAGGTGGTTACTTCGTAATCGGTGTAATACCTGACACACGTGTTGGTGATGTTCTGTAGGATTGCTGGAAAACACCAATATGTCATCAAGATACACCACTACCGTATGAAGAATGAGGTCTGAGAATATATGGTCAATAAATCTTTGAAAAACTGCAGGTGCATTCGCGAGTACGAAGGGCATCACCCGGTATTCTAAATGACCAAAGGGGGTACGAAACGCGGTCTTCCACTCATCCCCTTCTTTGATTCTGATGAGGTGATAAGCCCCTCTGAGGTCCAACTTTGTGTAAATGTTGCCCCTTTTACTGCTTCTAGGATGTCTGGTATTAAGGGCATTGGGTATCGATCGGGAATTGTGATTTTGTTAAGACCCCTATAATCAATGCAGGGACGTAACTCGTCCGTGTCCTTCTTTGCTATGAAGAATAACGATGCGCCTGCAGGGGAAGTCGATTCCGCAATCAAACCATTTCTAAGGTGGGTTTACAAATACTGTCGTAGGACTGATTTTTCCTTCTCGGAAAGGATGTACATCTTTCCAAAAGGGAGTGGCTGAGAGGAGTCTAGACGAATCCAACAATCGTCTCTACGATGAGGTGGAAGTTCAGAAAATTTGGAAGAGGAGAAAATGTCCTGAAACTCTTCGTACTCAGGAGGAACAAGACTAATCAAGTCTACTATCCTTTGAGGGGCAACAGGATTCGAAGAAGAAGGACAAAATCCGACCGATTCTTCTGCAAGACAGTGTTGGGTACAGTATTCTGATCCTAAAAAAATGGAACCGGCTGTCCAATTTATGTAAGGGTTATGTAGTCTTAATCATGGCAAGCCCAAAATGACAGGGTAGTGAGCTGCTTTTATAATATCAAATACGGCGTCCTCCCTGTGTGATCCAATGAACATCTTCAAAGTGTGAGTCTGTTCTCGTATGGGTCCCGATATTAGTGGGGTTCCGTCTACGCCTTCTACAGGTATAGCGATTGCTTTAGGAGATCGGGAAATATTCAGTTTTCTCGCCCAAAAATCGTCCATGAACAAACCAGCTGCCCCACAGTCAACCAAGGCTGGGACAGTAACAATGTTTTCATCTGACAGAGAAAAAGTGACACGCAGGACTACCATGTCCAGCGAGGGAGACAACCTTGTAGGAGATTGGGAACCTGTATCTGTTACCCCGACCATATGTCCCCTTACGGTTGAGGTCTGGCGTTTCCCGAACGAAACGGTTTTCTGAGAGGAGCGACTGGGCACTCGTACACGACATGGCCAGAAGAGCCGCAATACATGCATAGTCCCTGGTTTCTTCTGCGGGCGCGTTCCTCTTGAGTCAGAGGACCCCGTGTAGTGCCCAACTGCATAGGTTCTTCCGGAGTAGCTGTTTTAGGGAAGGATGCTAATTCTGGCACAGAGCGATGACTTCTCCCTTTTCTCCTCTCCGTTTGCCTTTCTTGCAGCCGATAGTCCAGCTGCATGGTTAACGAAATTAGTTCAGCTAATGTGTTTGGTCTCGGAACTCGAGCTAGTTCATCTTTCAACTCCTCATTAACCCCTCTCCTAAACAACGTAATAAGCGCATCATCGGCCCATGATGTGCCTAGGGCCATTTGTTTAAAACGGGTAATGAATTCTAAAATTCCTAAAGACCCTTGCTTGAAATCTAGAAGTTTCTCTTGAGAGGAGACATTGTATTCCCTCCGAGAAAACATAGCTTTTAGGCTCGCCGTAAAAGCGGGCACAGAATCCAATATGGCATTGTTGGAAGTGACAATCGGCGTGGCCCAAGCTAGCGCGGGACCTGTGAGATGAGTAATCATATATCCCACTCTATCTCTGTCCGAGGGAAAAAAGGATGTCTTAAAAGCAAATTGCACTGTACATGCATCCAAAAATTCCCTTAAAGAATGCGGGTTTCCGTCGTATTTCCCGCCTGGTAGAGGGCCAGGAGGAATCTCTGAACTAGTGGGGGCCTTAATTAACATTTGCTGTTTGAGGATTGCATTTTCATGCTTTAAGGCTTGTATCTCATGGGACAATCCTTGTACTGCGGTCGTTAACTGCTGCACTTGGTCTAAGGCTGCCTGTAAAGTAGCCATGATGTGTATCTAAGCCTTTTTCTTTTATGGCGTCGCTAGCTGTAATGATTCAACACTAACCTGACTCGTGCAGCAATCTACGAGGCAAATGGAGAGTCCCCTGAGGCCCCTAACACCTCCCTCCTCCCTTAGATGGAAACAAAGGGTTGTGCGAGGGATCCCAGGGAAACCCTCCTGGGGGAAAAAACCCTGCTGGAACGGATGTGGAGGTGAATCGGTTGCTTTATCCGCTGGCAGTTTACAGGATTCACTGGATCTGGTCACAGAATCTCGGCGAAGTCCGGATTCTAGATAAGTAAACAAGAGATGAGTGAAGGAACTAGGTACGAGAGGAATCATGTAATGGTTGGTGATGTACCTAACGTGTCTGGAAGGGGAGGCTACCGGAGTTTCCTGTAGACCCGTGAGCAGCGGAACGGGAAGGCTGGGCTGAAAGGCAAGGCTGTAGGAAAGAGCAGGAAGGAAAGATAAGCATAGGAATAAGGTATAGAATAATAATTTCCCTAGATGCGAACTCACGTAGCGTCTGTAGAGAGTAGCGACGCACTGAGCTTCGGCTCTGCTGGGCCATATCCGGAATCCATGAGAGAACGAGATGACGTCAGAGGACGTCTGCCATGCGAACGTGGAAACACTGCACCGTAACCCAAAGGATGAGGAGCCATCTTGGTAGACGGGGAAACGGAGAGTGCTCGCAATCTCCAGCGTTGCCACAGGGAACGCCGGTGCCAGTAAGTCGTGACACATAGTGGGTGCCATCAATGTGGAGGGGGTGGCACCCCGCGACATCAAACATGTCCAGAAGCGCTGGGAGGACTACAAGTCCAGGACCCTCAAGAAGGCCCGGTGCCTCTTATACGCAGTGGATGCAGTGGGGCCCCGGGGCCAGTTTACCAACCAGCAGATGAGGGTCCTGGAGCGCATTCACCCAATGCTTCACCACCAGATCCTCAGGATGCAGGCCCGTCTGGAGTCGAGCAGTAAGTGGCCATGCATATCTGTGTGAAACAGGGCATGTTGCAGTGTGCTGGTAGTTAGCTATTTGCCTGTATGTGTGACATGGGCCATGTATGGATGTGTGTGTGCAGCGACATGATGGTGCTGTATGTGAGACCAGTCATGAGTGAACCACATGGATGGTGTATGTGTTACAATGAAACATGCGGAGCAGCATGCGGAATGCACACATGAATGCATGCCTGCCTCTGTTCTTGGACATGGTTGTGGTGTGAGAGATGGGTGCTGCTGTCATGAACATGTATGGTGTGTGTCTGAGTAGTGTATGTGTGACTTGTAAACGCCATGGATGCATGACACATGTCCGTGAGGATGTTCTGATTCACTGATGCAGTCTAGTCATCCTTGTATCCACTGTGTCTGGGGTGTACGAGGCCAGATGCATGAAAATACGGTGATGTGTGTGCATGTGATCAGTATGAGCCATGATACATGTGAGTTACAAACCACCATTGTATGTTTCAACAATTCCTTGGACATGGATGCAAATGTTCATTGCATGTGCCATGCCTGTTTCTGCATGTGTGTTGCCTGCACTGACCCATGTGTTGTGGAGGGACATGATGGAAGTGACGTTTGACAGTGCCACTCATGTGCTATTGCTTCCTGTCTAGGGGACTATTGTACAGTAGCCTGATGCTTGTGTTCTATGTCTCCCTCTACACAGCAGCGAGTGAAGAAGAGGGCGGAGACGGCGCAGTGGAGCAAAGTGGTGGGGATGCCTTCACCAGCCAGCGACGCAAGGCCCAGTCACCCTCCCAGGAATTACCATCATCCGGGAGCGAGGGGACTGGTTCCGCGTCTGCCACTAAAGCTGCAGCCAGCGGAAGGGGCGGGTGAGCCCCCACAGGGGCTTGTGTTGGCGGAAGATGATGTGGAGCCATCCAGGTTGGTGGTGTGCACAGAGGAGGAGGAGGCCACTACTGAGCCGCACATGGGGCCCGGTGGGGGTGGTATCACTGCTGCAAGTGGTGCAGTCCAGGGGCAGTAGGCAGCACAGGTTACTGTGGAGGGGTCAGTGCATGTCACTGTCCCTGACACTGTGACTGCACCACCATGCACCAGCAGGGATGCACCATCCCAGGCCCGTCTGCAGGTAGGGGGGAGGTCCACGTCATCTGGCACTCCTCTACCTACGGACGAGGGGACCCGTGACCGTATGGAGACCATCCTGATTGGTGTCGCGTTGCGCATGCGTGACATTCGTGATGATGTGCATGCTTCCTGGGAGGACCACGCACGTCATCACGAAGAGCTGTGTGCCAACTTGGCCCAGTTGGGAGGGGCCATTATCGGGGGTTACCTACATGTGTCGGGCACTCTGGCGGCCCTCTCCTCCTCTGTGCAGACTATGCGCCAGCCGTTCTCCATGCCATCTTCTATCCCAGATGCCACCAGGGCCCCCTGTGGACCTGCCCCGAGCAACGCAGCCAGCTCGGTGGAGATCCCATCCCTGCCACAGTCGGGAGTCGGAGGTCCAGCAGGGGTGGACACCCCAGAAACTGGACCCCAGCAGATGGAGGATGTGCCGACAACGCCAGTGGATTCCATCAGCCCGGATTCCGTCTTGCTGGAAGAGGCAGTTGCGTCAGAGGCAGCAGCAGGCTCAACGTGGGAGGCATCATGGCTCGGGGCCATCAACATCAGAGGGGCAGGCATTGGCCGGAGGGCAGGAGGATCCTGGAATGGAAGCGTCTTCCATGTGGCAGCGGTTGGGCCAGCGGATAGATGTGGAGCGGCGGCGGGCGGAGGTGGCACAGCTCACTATTGTCAGGGCGGAGAAATCCATGCGCAGGGCATTGAGGCAGGCTGAGTGCCTCGAGGCAACTTGCAGGGAGTTGGAACAAGCCATGACTGCATCCCTGCAAGACCTCGAGGACAGGGAAGAGGCCGGCCTCCGGGACATCGACGTGGAATTCGATGATACCATGGCCCGGAACATCACAGAGTGAGCCGTAGGACTTGCCCGCCGTCATTGTATATAGTTCATTAGTCTTAGGTTTCCTTTGTTTTTCTTTTATTTTGGAGTTAATGGACATTGCTCCACTTCGTGTATATAGTTTTTTCTTCATAGGACTTTTTTGTAGGTTTCCTTTTGTTTGTGGATCATGGACCATTTGGACTTCCATTGTATATAGTTGCAGACTTGTACATACTTTCTTATTCTATATTCCCATAGATCAATGTTTTTTTTTTAATTTGGATTATGTTTTTATTATGGACATTGGCAATGGACCACTTTTTTATTGTACATGATTTTTCTTTTTTTTACTTCATTGGATTTACAATATTTTTATTCATAATCTGTCATTGTACATTGATTTTCATTTTACAATTCCTCCAAGTCAGTTCATTATGTTTTTAATACATTTTTTCTAACTTCTGAATTGGAGTTGTGTTCTGTCATTGGTTTTGTGCATGTCTCATTGAACATTTCTTCAGTCATGTGAAACCACTGTGTGGCTCTGTTGTGCATTCCTGCATGGGCATGGCGGTTCATTTAGACTATCATGGCATGGGTAAATTGGAGTGGGTTCTGTGGATGGTTGCATGTTTGGATTGGGGGGCAACGGGGGATAAGGGTTGGCTTTAGGGGCATGGATCTGTTTTGTTAGGACATGTTGTTTGTTGGGACATGTGTCGCGGCCTGCTGGCAGGTGCCTGTCACTGCTGGGTGGGTGGGGGTGCAGGGGGATATGAGTGGGCCTGCTGGCAGGTGCCCATCACTGCTGGGTGGGTGGGGGTTCAGGGGGACATGAGTCGGGGCCTGCTGGCAGGTGCCGATCAATGGTGGGTGGGACATGTACTGAGGCTCACAAGTGCATGGTGCCCTGTGGGCTGCCTCGGGGCATGCCCAGGGTGGATGGGCTGCCTGCGGGGAATGCCCGGGGTGGATGGGCTGCCTGCAGGGCATGGCCAGGGGTGTAGGGTAGTCCCCTGTGGTATGGGCTGCCTGCAGGGCCTTGGGAGGGGGCACACCCGGGAGGACCCACACTGCCAAATCGCATGTAAAACCCCCGGCGCACCCCTCAGAATACACATACCCCTCTCACGCTAGCAAAATCGCGTGTAAAACTCCCTGCGCACCCCTCAGAATACACGTACCCCTCTCGCGCTAGCAAAATCACGTGTAAAACTCACCGCGATATCGATATCCAAAGTAGGCTCAGAGAGATTTAGCAACAGAAGGCCAATGCTTCAGTAAATCAGGCCCTTCAGGGGGGCCACCCATCAAACCATTGCGCCAGCACCCAGTGCTGTATTACTATCAGTAACAGGCACGAGTATGGATGAATATGATTGACTACCTGTAGAATGTGTGGCCGATCCATCAATTGGATTACCCATGGAGTGCACTAGCTTGCTGTCATTGAACCTCACAGGACTAGAAAAGAACCTGCAGAAAAATGACTGGTGCACATGTGTACGATCTCACCAGTTTCTCTGCCCACGGGAGACCTGGGGATGTAGCCCAAGCCACTTGCAAGGGTATACCACATGTACATCTCTGGCCCAAAAAGGCCCTAGAGGCCACCCCTTTGGTGGTCTAACAACTTGGATTGACTCATGCTTTCATAGGGAGACCAGTCCAGGCTTTTAAACACCATAAATGCCCTAGAAATGTATGTACAAACTAATTTAAAAGAATTGCTCTAAGGGAATTATTATCTGTAATATAACAGAGGGAACGTATCCAACACAGACAATACCTCTTCATTTAGTATTTGATAGATGGAACTCAGTACCATAGAACTTGTGCAAAGACTCAGTGGTCCTGCTGGCCGGTGATTTCAACATCCAGTTTGAACTGCTGAACGATACAAAGGGGCTGTTTGATATGATATGATTGGTTATTTATAATGCGCTGAGTACCCAGAGGTTTCTAAGCGCGGACCCGGGAATCGAACCTGTGTTGCTCTGTGCCATCTTGCTTCCAAGGCAAGCACGTTGCCCCTGACCTAGCCTCCCAAGACAAGGAGGATACGTCCTGGGATATTCCAGATCTAATTTCTAGCTATCCAGTAATAACCCATAAGCCAGCCATACAGACGTCACGTATTTTAGCGAACCTTGATCTTAGGCGTGCCAATGGCCAGACACCAGGTGAGAAACCAGCCAGATAAATGTATCTGGCTGTTCTGAGGTAGACCCCCATAGATTGCATTTTAATCACTGCTAAAGTCTGCCCTTTATTGGTAGATATGCATGTCGAAGATTGTACCAATATTGCCAGCCCAGCTCAAGTTTGCCTATAAAACCAACACAGAGTGCAACACTTATCTTCTGACAATTGGTGGCAACTCTAGGAAAAGTGTTAAATGGGCAGACATGACCAAAGGGATTGAAGCACAGATATATCAAGCAGTGCTAGCTCAGATAGAACTAGTTCTCACTCAGAAGTTAAGTAGTGGCAATGTAATAAACATATACCAAAACATGATGAGTAACATTGCACCCTTCATCACGAAACCTAGCAAGCCAGTCCAAGCCAAAACAATAAAACAAACTCAATGGTATGATAGCGAATGCCGCGAAGCAAAATCGCAGGTTATAAAGGAAATTAAAAAAAACAGTATCCACTGATATTTTTAGATTGAGAGAGCTTGGTGCGACTTATAAAAAATACAAGAAGAATGTGGAGTTCAGGAAAAAGGAATGGCACGAGTTATTGTTAGCTGTGAGAAACAAGTATAGCTAAGCCTTCTAGAACAAGGTAATGGAAGGCAAAGTTGCAAACTCCAATACCATAAATGGGAATATCTCAGAAGATACTTTGTTAACCCATTTACCAATCTCTATGCATCATCATAGTCACAGATCACACTACCTCTCACCTCTGGCGAGTGCCCCACTTCTTCTGTTACTGACCTGCAAATCGCTATTAATGATATCAAAGATGCCATCATAACACAGAAGTTTGGGAAAGCACTGGGCTCTGACCTGATATGAGTAAATATCTCTTCAAGAATGAAGTAGACATCTGGGAACCTGCTTTTTTATGCTTTTCTCGATGCCGTGATCGAACTAGGCAGTGTACCCAACCCCTGGATTGAAACTATAATAGTGCCCATTTATAAGAAGAGGGGAGCGATAACCCCACTAAGTATGGACTAATTTCACTGCTCGATCCGACTTGAAACATATTTGCATGTACGCTTTTCTCTCGTTTGGTTTCATGGGCCAAGGATTCATCTGCAATTAGTCATCTACAAGCAGGTTTTCAAAGTGGTCTGTGCACACTGGACCAATCATTTAGGCTCTTCTTGATGCAGCAAAAATATGTAGCCCTCAGGAATATGGATCTCTATGCCATCTTCATTGACCTCAAGGCTGCATTTGATGGAGTTCTGTGCAACATACTCTGAATGACCCTTGTAGAATTGGGTATGCCAAGTGGGCTGCTGTACTCCAACCTGAGGTTATATACAAACAATATAGGAAAAATAAGATGGAACCTGACAGAAGACACTACTCGCCCAATTAACATTAACCATGAAGTACACCTAGTTTGCGTGCTTGCACCCACACTCATTTCCAAATACATCAGAAAATTGATCCCCGGCCTAGAACAGCTTGAGACCAATGCACCTAAGATGGGCTGCAATAACCTCCCTCTCCGGGTCTTTGCTGATGATGCCATTTTGATTTTGAAATCCCCTGCTGGCCTAAGGAGACAGGTGGATACTTTCCACATGGGATGCATTGACAGTGGCTTTACGATTAACATCCAGAAGAGCAAAGTAATGGTCTTTGACCCTGACAATAGCAAGAAGAAGACAAAGTTGAGTGTCAAGATAGGGGGGGCAAGACATTGAGCAGGTGGAAACATTTGACTGCCTCGGGATCAGATTCTCAGCAATTGGAACCTGATCTGCTCAGATAGAGAAGGCAGTGAGGACACAAGATTGAACGAGTAATGATATCCTTAAACTGGCGGGTTCATTAGGCAGGAGGGTGTTGTCTCCCACATTTGAACAATATGCAAGCTAAGGCAGCAACAATTTATGGGGCCGATATCTGGGGATATGCCATTTGTAACATGCTACAAGTAATTGAGAATATCTTTTTAAAATGTATCATGGTTACCTAAGAGTACCTCGAACATGGCTTTGCACATCAAACTAACACAACCACACATACTCAATATATTGACCAGTAGACCCACCCTATGTTGGGTGCGACTTTGGGGCACCTCAGAGCTACTCAAATACAGAAGAGCTCTGGTTGATGTTTTGTCACAAGATGGTGGAAGAAATATACAGTGGCACAACCACATTAGGGAAGAACTGAGTATTCTAAATGTTAATCAACTTTGGACAAACCCCACATCTATGAACTCTCAGACAAAATCCTTGATTTGGCATGAATATTTGTCAAGACCCCAGCTAAATATTGCTAATAGTTTTACATCATCGGCCCAAGCGCAGGTGTACCATAGACATAAACCAGCCCTAGTCAGGGAATATTACTTGGACAACATAAGTACACCATTGATGAGATCATTGTATATTAAACATTGGCTGGGACTGTTGACCTTAAACTTGTTAATATCCAAATAGCGTGTGATTGAATCTGAGTTTTGTTCTGCTTGTACTTCCGGCAGGGAAGATATTGTGCACTTTTTGTTTCTTTGTCCTTATTATGCGGAACTAAGGAAAAGTTATGTGAAACCAGTCCTATAGACATTTACAGGGTAATTCATAGAATTTCGCAGAAAAGTGTCGCAAGCGGCTGGCGCAGGGTGTCCGCATGCGATTGTGTGTGCCAGGCACGTGCGCTAAAACCGATTTCCGCGCACAGCGTATTCATAGATTTCATGCTCCCAAACCAGCCGTGGCGCAGAGTATCGCAGCGAGCCTGCAGCAGCGCCAGTAACGCCCCCAAGAATGCCCTCGCGCAAGGAAAAGCCATCAACATCGCTAAATCATCGCAAAGGGCTGCGCTAACCCTGGACCAGTTTACAGGGCTGCCAAACAAGGAACGCAAAGCGGGCAACCTTCATATCAGGAGTACGCGGGAAGTTTTACACGCGATTAGCCAGGGTACGTGTATTACAGGGGTACGCGGGAAGTTCAACACGCGATTGTCCAGGGAACGTGTATTACAGGGGTACGCGTGAAGTCTTACATGCGATTAGCCAGGGCACGTGTAATACAGGGGTACGCGGGAATTATCACACGCGATTTGGCAGGGTACGTGAATTACAGGGGTGCGTGGGAATTATCACACGCCATTTTGCTGGGTACGTGTATTACAGGGGTGCGTGGGAATTATCACACGCGATTAGGCTGGATGGGTCCTCACAGGTGTTCCCTGTACACCCTCCACGGCCCCTGCAGGCAGCCCACAAAACAGGGGACTACCCTGCACACCTGCTCATGTCCCCCTGCACCCCCAACCCCCAGCCACCAGGGGCACCCACCACCAGGCCCCCACCCATGTCTCCTACCACCCCCACCCCCCAGCAGTGCAGGGGCAGCCTCCACCAGGCCCCCACTCATGTCTCCCACCACCCCCACCCCCCAGCCACCAGGGGCAGCCTCCACCAGGCCCCCACCCATGTCTCCCACCACCCCCACCCACCAGCAGTGCAGGGGCATCCTCCACCAGGCCCCCACCCATGTCTCCCACCACCCCCACCCCCCAGCCACCAGGGGCACCCTCCACCAGGCCCCCACTCATGCCGACTCATGTCTCCCACCACCCCCACCCCCCAGCCACCAGGGGCATCCTCCACCAGGCCCCCACCCATGTCTCCCACCACCCCCACCCCCCAGCCACCAGGGGCACCCACCACCAGGCCCCCACCCATGTCTCCTACCACCCCCACCCCCCAGCGCTGTAGGGCACCTGCCAGCAGGCCCCCACCCATGTCTCCCACCACCCCCACCCCCCAGCCACCAGGGGCACCCTCCACCAGGCCCCCACCCATGTCTCCTACCACCCCCACCCCCCAGCGCTGTGGGGCACCTGCCAGCAGGCCCCCACCCATGTCCAACCCATGTCTCCCACCACCCCCACCCCCCAGCAGTGCAGGGGCAGCCTCCACCAGGCCCCCACCCATGTCTCCTACCACCCCCACCCCCCAGCGCTGTGGGGCACCTGCCAGCAGGCCCCCACCCATGTCCAACCCATGTCTCCCACCACCCCCCAGCAGTGCAGGGGCAGCCTCCACCAGGCCCCCACTCATGTCTCCCACCACCCCCACCCCCCAGCCACCAGGGGCAGCCTCCACCAGGCCCCCACTCATGCCCAACTCATGTCTCCCACCACCCCCACCACCCAGCCACCAGGGGCAGCCTCCACCAGGCCCCCACCCATGTCTCCCACCACCCCCACCAACCAGCAGTGCAGGGGCATCCTCCACCAGGCCCCCACCCATGTCTCCCACAACCCCCACCCCCCAGCCACCAGGGGCACCCTCCACCAGGCCCCCACCCATGTCTCCCAGCACCCCCACCCCCCAGCCACCAGGGGCACCCACCACCAGGCCCCCACCCATGTCTCCCACCACCCCCACCCCCCAGCCACCAGGGGCAGCCTCCACTATGCCCCCACTCATGCCCAGCTCATGTCTCCCACCACCCCCACCCCCCAGCCACCAGGGGCAACCTCCACCAGGCCCCCACCCATGTCTCCCAGCACCCCCACCCCCCAGCCACCAGGGGCACCCACCACCAGGCCCCCACCCATGTCTCCCACCACCCCCACCCCCCAGCCACCAGGGGCAGCCTCCACCATGCCCCCACTCATGCCCAGCTCATGTCTCCTACCACCCCCACCCCCCAGCGCTGTGGGGCACCTGCCAGCAGGCCCCCACCCATGTCCAACCCATGTCTTCCACCACCCCCACCCCCCAGCCACCAGGGGCACCCTCCACCAGGCCCCCACCCATGTCCCCTACCACCCCCACCCCCCAGCGCTGTGGGGCACCTGCCAGCAGGCCCCCACCCATGTCCAACCCATGTCTCCCACCACCCCAACCCCCCAGCCACCAGGGGCATCCTCCAGCAGGCCCCCACTCATGCCCAACTCATGTCTCCCACCACCCCACCCCCCAGCCACCAGGGGCAGCCTCCACCAGGCCCCCACCCATGTCTCCCACCACCCCCACCCACCAGCAGTGCAGGGGCATCCTCCACCAGGCCCCCGCCCATGTCTCCCACCACCCCCACCCCCCAGCCACCAGGGGCACCCTCCACCAGGCCCCCACTCATGCCCGACTCATGTCTCCCACCACCCCCACCCCCCAGCCACCAGGGGCACCCACCACCAGGCCCCCACCCATGTCTCCTACCACCCCCACCCCCCAGCGCTGTGGGGCACCTGCCAGCAGTCCCCCACCCATGTCCAACCCATGTCTCCCACCACCCCCACCCCCCAGCAGTGCAGGGGCAGCCTCCACCAGGCCCCCACTCATGTCTCCCACCACCCCCACCCCCCAGCCACCAGGGGCAGCCTCCACCAGGCCCCCACTCATGCCCAACTCATGTCTCCCACCACCCCCACCCCCCAGCCACCAGGGGCAGCCTCCACCAGGCCCCCACTCATGTCTCCCACCACCCCCACCCACCAGCAGTGCAGGGGCATCCTCCACCAGGCCCCCACCCATGTCTCCCACCACCCCCACCCCCCCAGCCACCAGGGGCACCCTCCACCAGGCCCCCACTCATGCCCGACTCATGTCTCCCACCACCCCCACCCCCAGCCACCAGGGGCATCCTCCACCAGGCCCCCACCCATGTCTCACAGCACCCCCACCCCCCAGCCACCAGGGGCACCCACCACCAGGCCCCCACCCATGTCTCCCGCCACCCCCACCCCCCAGCCACCAGGGGCAGCCTCCACCAGGCCCCCACTCATGCCCAACTCATGTCTCCTACCACCCCCACCCCCCAGCGCTGTGGGGCACCTGCCAGCAGGCCCCCACCCATGTCCAACCCATGTCTCCCACCACCCCCACCCCCCAGCCACCAGGGGCACCCTCCACCAGGCCCCCACCCATGTCTCCTACCACCCCCACCCCCCAGCAGTGCAGGGGCACCCTCCACCAAACACCCCACCAACCTGGATGACTCTGTGCCATCTTCCCCCGTTGGGCCCTGTGGGGTCCCAGCTGCCCCTTCTGCTGCCGAGGAGTCCAACTCCGACCTCCGCCTCTTGGACCTCCCCTCGCCAGCTGCGGCCTGGGACGCCGCACCAGACTCCTCACTCCCCGACGAGATCACAACTTGGGAGGGGATCCGGGCCTTGCGTCTTTGGCTGGTGGTGCGACCCCTGCCGCTGTGCTCCACAGCACCTTCTCCGCCCTCTTCATCAGTTGACGCTGCAGACAGGGAGAAAGAAAACACAGGCATTAGGGCACTGTAAAATGGACTCATACACACATGACAGTTATACATGAGTGGCATTGGTAAACCTCACACATGGCATCACAATCCCCAACACACATGTCATTTCAACGTGCACACATGAGCCATACCACAGCCATAATGCAACAGCCAGCACCATCCATTCACATACAACAGCATGGGCAGCCAAAGGTCATCCACACATCACATGCAACATAGGGAGTACACTACACATGCACACACAACACCAAACCTGCATGCATGTGTACACCTCCGCCAACTGTCGCAGTGTCTCGATCGACATCCATGTCACACCTGACAATCATTCCTCCACATCCTGTGCCATGCAAGCCCACACACACAAGCACCATCCATGTGTCACACATGAGACCCCTCGCATGTGTCACCCTCACAGCCCTGTACAATCCCCCTACTTGGCCACATAAAAATACATGTTCAACCTGCACACTCCTGGCACACCACCACACGCACAGCTTACAATCAGTATGCATGTACACTTACCGCTCGACTCCAGACGAGTCTGCTTCTCAAGGACCTGGATGTGGAGCGCTGGGGATATGCGTTCCAGGACACTCATCTGATCTTCCGTCAAGTGGCCCCGCCCGCCCCTTAGCATCTGCTGCCATCATGAGGCGCGCTTCCTGACACGTTCGTAGTCGCGGACTGCCACCTCCTCCGCGTTGATGGCAGTCACGATGTCCATCCAGATCCGAGTCCGTCCTTCCTTGTCGGCGTGCAACCTTCCGAAGAGGGCATCATACTGCCCCAGGACATGCTCCACCAGGACACCAACTTCCCTGGCACTGAAGCTGGTGCCCCTCTGCCTCCTTGGCCGGGGGTTGCCACTGGTGCCAGATGTTGTAGTGCCCGACATGGCAACCCCAGAGGCAGGAGTGGGTGGGCAACTGGGTCCTGGGGCTGGGCTGTGGGGCGACGGAAAAGCAGTCGGGAGCCTTTGGTTCCAGCAGGGGTGGTCACAGCAACAGCACCCCTGGCTGATGTGCAGGCAGCAAATGGCAGGGCACGTGGGCAGCAGGCAGTCAGGCAGCAGCAGATGGCAGGTGGGAGCGTGCTCAGGGCTCTGGGGGGCAGTAATTTGGCCTCCTGGGCAGGAGCGTGGTCTTTCGTGTGTGAACGCGTGGACAGCTTGATACGGAGTGATTTTGCAAGTGAAAATCCCACACGTCTGCGTGTAAATCGATGAAAGGCCCTTAGCGCGTAAACGCGTCACTAGCGTATGCGCGTCTATGAAGTCACGTGCACGCGTAGGAAAAAGTTGCATGACACGTCCGAGTGTCAAAGCGTGTTATTGGTGGAAATAGCCCTACACGCAGAAGTTACAAAGCGTGTAATTGGTGAAAATGGACCAACACGCAGAAGTGTCAAAGCGTGTAATTGGTGCAAATGGACCTACACGCAGAAGTGTCAAAGCGTGTAATTGGTGCAAATGGACCTACACGCAGAAGTGTCAAAGCGTGTAATTGGTGCAAATGGACCTACACGCAGAAGTGTCAAAGCGTGTAATTGGTGCAAATGGACCTACACGCAGAAGTGACAAAGCGTGTAATTGGTGCAAATGGACCTACACGCAGAAGTGACAAAGCGTGTAATTGGTGGGAATGGGCCTAGCACGTACACACCGCGTAAGTGACGCTGTACGTGTGGGCCTGCATATAAGGAACGTGTAGAACACCAATTCCTTGTACGTGCTTTTCGTGGAGAGCGAGTGGGTGAATTCTGTACTTCTTGTCGTTTCACACACGATTTACTTCACAGCGTTTCAAGTTCGTACTCCCTGTTACCTCTGACAGCTTTTTCTATTTTTTCTCTTGTACTGGTTTACCTGGGTCTGTTCCCTCAAACAGTGTTCCCTTCTACTGTTGTCCTGTCTCCTCAGACAGCGTACATATCTTCTTTTGGCGGGGGTGTTGCCAACCAAACGCGCTCATTTTTCACGCTCTTTTACCTGGCAGACGGTGAGTCACGCACGTATCTAACATCTGTGCTTGCCCCGTGTGTAGCCTACCCCTTCAGAGGTCATTCTAGGCTGCGTGTGACACGCATACGTTCATTCTTGTGTTACTGGGTGCCACAGCGTAGTGCAGGTTTTTCTTTCTGCACACGTGGTCTAGGAGGGGTTGCGTGCACGTCATCTCCCTTTTTTGGGCCTCCTGTGCGTTGCGTGACCCGTCATCTTTCCCCAGGGGATACATTCAGCCTTGCTAGAGCACTAGGGTACAATTACCATCTGGTACCCAACCCCTTTGACCCCCAATTGCCCAGGACAATAGTCTACAGCCACTCCCATACGCACATTAATATCAGTGCCATGGCTGGGAGGCGAGGATTCCGTAAGGGTGGCAAAGGTGGAAGAGCCACAAGTGGTGGCCGTGGTGGATCCGGTAGGGGACGTGGTCGTAACTTGCAGGGTGAGCCTGTCCCCCCATGTGTGGAGGACCAGTCAAGGGCACCCATAATCCCCCCCCTCCCCCCTCCCCCCCTCCTGTTGAGGCTGATGTGGCTGACACCATCCATGCTCAGCCCTTGTTGGACCAGCCCATTGTGGCACCAGACCTGGCTGACTCCATGGCTTACTTCCAGGTCAGCAGGGCTGCGACACGTGCGCTGGTGCACGTTGATGCCATCATGCCACGTGGATCTGGGGCAGCAAGGTCATCTGCTGCCCCAAGTAGGCAGGGCAGAGAGGCTGCAGGGGCAGCTGCGGCTCCATCCACCCCAGCTCTCACACACCCAGCCAGGACAGTGTCGGTCCTAGTCCATCCTGCTGACATTCCCCCTGACACCATTACACTTGAGCCAATGCCTGCACCAACTCCCATGCTGAGTGTGAAATCCCACACACCTGATACAGAGCCCACCAGGGCTCCTGCCCCTAGTGTCCAGAGCGGCGCAGGACACTCAGGATCACCACCACCTTCCAAGCGGAAGAGGAAGAGTGCTCGTCCGGCACAGGCTGATGCCCCAGACACGGCTACACAGTCCGGCCCGTCGAGGAAGCCCAGCTTCACGGATGACGAACTGAATGCACTTGTCGAGTATGTGTCCGGAGATGATAACGAGATGGTCATTGTTGCAGGATCCAAGACCACACCTGCACAACGCCAGGCACACTGGCAGACCGTTGCGGACATCGTAAGTGCCCTTGGAATCGTGAGGCGCACAGCCAATGATTGCTATAAGCGCTGGAATGACCTAAAGTGCAGGGCAAAGAAGAAGCTGGCCTCAAGTCATGCCGCAACTCTAGTGACTGGAGGTGGGTCTCCAGTAGTAGATATGGAACTCACTCCACATGAGTCAGTCGCTGGGACCTACGTCACGGAGGAACAGATCCAAGGCGTGGGAGATCTGCCTGATTACGAGGCATTGTCCGGTGAGTGCACATGCATGTGTGTGTCATCCATGTGCATGGTGTGTGTGTGAGGGCTTCTGTTTGTGTGCCAGGTGAGAGTGTGTGCGCCTGAGTCGTATGGGTCAGCCATGTGCTTCATGCAATACATCCTGCGCAGCTGCATTTGGCCATTGCAGTATCCCTTCTGCCAACAGTAGACATCTAGCCCAACAGCACGCCAGTTGCCCTTGAAGTGTCACCTTGACACAACATTATTGCTTATTTTTCTCTGTTCATTCAGACAGATTGTTTGCATTCCACCACTTGTACTAGGCATTTCTCAGTCCTCTAGTCACATGTCTGGCATGGCTATGGTAAAGTGGAGTGACTTTGTTACCTGGATATCATATGTTCACACATGTCCCTGTGCAATTGGACCATTTCGGACTGGCAGCTCCAGGTGAAAATCAGACCTGTTTGATTTAGAAAAGCTATTACATGCAGGAACTGGACTGAACGAATAAGTGCTGCCCTCCTCTCCATCTTGCCTCAATAGCAATGCTACATGCCATCTGTGTTATGGCATGTGTGTGTCACCTGGCAATCACAGGCCAATGTGTGATGCCACTGCCAGGTAGCATGCAGGAAATGTGTTCATCTTCCATCTTTGTGTCATCAGTGTGTGCCATTTGCCTGCCCTTCATACGCAGTGAGGGTGCATGCATGGGAGGGTCTTAGTCATGTGGGACATGTGTCAATCAAGTACTGGTTCTCTTGCTTCTCAGCCCTCATTGTGTGGCATGGTGCTAATGCCTGTTTCCATTTCTTTGTTATTATGTCTTTGCAGGGGAAGACGCCCCTGATACTGCTGGGGTTGTGGAGATGGTGCAGAGCCAGGAGGGGTCCGAGGGCCGACCAACCACCAGTGAGGGACGTGGTGTGCTGGTGGGTGAGAACCCACAAGTGCTGCAGGTTGTGCTCTCAAGGGGTGTCTCTGGCTGCACCTCCCCCGAGCTGTACTCAGCTGTTGATTCGGATGATGAGACCTACGTGCCGTCGCAGGTGAGTGTTCCAGGGAGGGATTCTGTTCTGTCCCACCCACCTGCACCAGGGTCAGAACCCTCAATGGGGATGTCAGTGTTGGCAGCTAGGCCTTTGGTGGTTACGGATGCAGGGGCACACTCCGCGACATCTGATCCTGTTCCTGGGCCAGCAGATCAGAGGGGGAATGCAGTCCTGCAGCCTCAGGCAGTGCCGGCACAGCAAGGCGCAGTCCGCCTTGCCCCAGACAGGTGTGGTGCCCGCCGACGTGGTGGCCGTACGCCACCTGGCAATACCGCATGGGAGCAATCCATTTACGGTATGGCTACCCAACAGGCAGCATCATCCGAGATGATGGCTCAGGCCATGGATAGGGTGGCCACTTCCATTGTCCCCCCTGAAAGGCTGATGGAGCGACTAGAGCAGGCAACCGACTCCATCTGCCAGTCACACAGGGAGGACATGTTGGCGTCCAACAGGGACAGGCGGGCGGCACTGGCGACTCTGCAGGAGGCCATCTCCATAGAGTCCCAGGGCCACAGGGAAGCCCTGAGGCAGGAGCTCCATCAACTCAGGACGACTCTTGTTGAGCTTGAGGCTTCAACACACCAAAGGACAGAACAGCAGCTGGAGCGTCTCACCCGTACGCTCTCAGCTGAGATCCAAGCAACGAGGGCGGAGGTCCGGGCATCCCATGAGTTGTTGCATGGGGACCTCCGCACCCTCATCCTCCAGAACGAGACCTACCACACCCGCATGCTTGCAGCCATGGAGGAACAGAGTAGGGCCTTGCGTGGGCTGCCTCCCATAGTGCAACCACCTCCGGATGCAGCTGCACAGGGTGATAATAGCGACAGCAGTGATACTCCCACAATAGGGTAGCCATGAGCCCATGGAGGTGTTTTTTTTTCCCAGGATCCACACAGGTGGGTTCTGGTGTGCACCCTGTCCTCGGACCTCCTGGGTGGCCTCCCCAACCCCCCCGGGCCCATTAATGGCCATTTTTGATTTTTTTTTATTTTTATTTATTTTTTTTTTTTTTATTCTTATATTTTTCCCAATTTTTTTGGGACAATTTGTTGGCTTCCGTGGTTCCTGTGGGCATACGCTGCATTGTGGCTGGGCACATGCAGGCTTGTCATGTATTTGGTTCAGATGCCTGGGTTTGAGTCACACACACCCCTCCTGCTTCCCGTTTCCATGGGCTTGCAAAGGGTGTGCCCAAGTGACATTGAAGTACATGGTGACATTGGACTCCCACTACATGTGTGGGTAGTCTAGTCAATACTGTGTATACATTCCTAGTGCATATTGCTGTTCTGTTGTACACTGCATGTTGCATTGATGTGTAACTCATCATCTGTGTCTGCCTCCCAATTTGCAGGTCCCTTCCTCATGTCTACACAAGGCCCTCTAGTCTGGAGATGGGGTCCTTGTTGGCAGCAGTGCACCTACAACTCTACATGGCGCCAACACTGTACAGTTGGAAGTGGTGGGAGTGCAGGTATTTCCAGGTGGTGAGACTACTGATTTATTACATTAGTGAAGTCATGTTAATGGTAGTACCTGCTAAAGTTTGTTGTTGGTCCTGCATTACAGTGAGCATTTCAGGTGTAGAAAGTTTCAATTGGGGACACTGTACATCGTGACACTTGTCATGTTGTGGGGATTACTTTGTTTACCTGCACATAGCATGATATGGCACGGTGTGTTGTGTGGCGGTGCTGGGGATGGGTTGGGTGACATGGCACTGTCCTCGTGTTGCATTTAGCAAGTGGGTATTCATTTTAGCTGCTTGAATGTGTTTCTTCACAAAACTGCATTGGTGGTGTGTGTGGGTAGGGATGCACACATTGTAACACTTCCAGGTGAACAATCTCAGGCTGATATGCTTTTCACGGTTGAATCTCCAGACATTCAGGATCAGTGTCAGGTTGAGTCATCATTGATTGTCAGATGGAATGTGCCAGGCCAGTGTGCACTCCACAGGGGTGTGATCACTATGTGAAGTAATTAGCCACTAGCTGTGTACGGGCTGCCTCCCCCGGTGCCCTTTCCCCTCCCATGCGCAGCGGCTGTGCATGTGGTTGGGGATGTGGGGCCACCACCATGTCCACGGCCAGGCCCCGGCGTGTTGCAACGTTGTGCAGGACACATGCTGCCACTATGATCCTGCACACTACTGGGGGAGCGTATAACAGCTGCCCGCCAGAACGGTCAAGGGAGCGAAAGCGTGACTTTAGCACTTCGAATGTGCGCTCCACTATGCCCCGGGTCGTAATGTGGGCTGTGTTATATCTTACCTCGGGTGGCGTGGTGGGGTTCCGAATTGGCGTCATCATGTGGGGGCTGAGAGGGTAGGCACTGTCCCCTGTGGTGGTGGTGATTGGTATCATTGGTGGGGTTGTGACCTTGCTCAGTATCCAACATGCATGCATGTGCAGTGGCATACATACTCACCAAGCAGCCATGTATCGCCATGCCGCCCAGCTTCTAGGTCCCGGCTTAGGGTGGACATTCGGTAAATGAAGCTGTCGTGGATGGACCTGGGATAGTTGGCATATACTGAGGTGATGATTCCCTTGGCATTACATGCTACCTGCACGTTGATGGAATGCCAGTGCTTGCGGTTCCTATAGATGTGATCAGATACCCTGCGGGGGACGTAGAGCCACATGGGTGCAGTCGATGGCACCTAGCACTTGGGGAATCGTGCCACACCGTAAAAATCCAGGGCGGCAGCATGCCTTTCTGCAGGTGTTCTGGGCAGGTATATGTGCCTGCGGACTGATGGGCGTGCAGTGATGATGTTCAAGACCTGGTGTAGGCAGCGTGACTGGGTGGCCTGTGACACCCCACCCACTATGGCACTTGTCCGCTGAAATGATCCAGTGGCTAAGAAGTGCAGTACATTGAGGACCTTCTCCAGGGGGCTGAGTGCTTGGGAGCACAGGGTGGGTGATGTGAGGTCATCCTCCCACTCACTCACCAGGTCCAGTATTATGTGTGGTGGAAACCTGTACCTCCCATAAACCGGGTCATCAGGCATCCCGAAAAGGCTGGTTCTGGGTGTGAATATTCTGGCCCTGACTATCCTCCTCCTCCTCCTTTGGTAGCCCACTGCCACTGCTGCTAGGAACGGTATGTTCATCCTGGCGTCTGAGCTTGTTATTGTTAAAGTGCGCAAATTTATGCTTTGCGCGTGTTCTAGGCGAGCGTGTGACCCGCGCACCCCTGGAATCCAGTTCCCAGTCCAATAGCGTGTGGAAATTCCCACGCACCACAGGATACAGGTGCGCTGACGTACTTGCGTGTGTAAGTGCCCGCGCACCCCTGAAATACACGTACATAGGCCAATCGCGTGTACGCGCACTTTTGTCCAATTACATGCGATGACACTCTGACGTGCAGTATTTCCACGTGTGCTCCGTCATCACGTGCTGAGTGGGGAACACCCGTGCGGGTCACGTCACAGACGCGTTTACGCGCTGAGGGACTCTGGTCCAATAGAATCGCGTATGCGTGCTGACGCGCTTACGCGCTAAGAGCCTTTCCTCGGATTTCACGCTGACGTGCAGGATTTTCACGTGCCAAATCACTCCGTATCAAGCTGGCCACGCGAAAACACACGGAAGACCACGCTCCTGCCCAGAAGGCCTAGTTACTGCCCCCCAGTGCCCCGAGCAGCCTCCCACGTGCCATCTGCTGCTGCCTCCCTGCCTGCCTGCCTGCTGCCACCGTGCCCTGCCATTTGGTGCCTGCACATCAGCCATCTGCAGGGGTCCAGTTGCTGTGTCCACCCCTGCTGGAACTGAAGACTCCCGACTGGGATTACATTGCTCCACAGCACAGCCCCAGGACCCAGTTGCCCACCCACACCTGCCTCTGGGGTTGCCATGCCGGGCACTTCCACATCTGGCACCAGTGGCAACCCCAGGCCAGAGGGGCAGAGGGGCACCAGCTTCACTGCCACCGAAGTTGGTGTCCTGGTGGAGCATGTCCTGGGGCAGTATGATGCCCTCTTTGGATCGTCCCGCGCCAGCAAGGAAGGACGGGAGAGGATCTGGGCCGACTGTGTGGTTGCCATCAACGCGGAGGGGGTGGCAACCCGCAACGTCCAGAAGATCAAGAAGCGCTGGGAGGACTTGAGGTCCAGGACCCTTGTGAAGGCCCGGCGCCTCGTGGAGGGGGGCCGGGGCCGCATGAGTTCCATCCAGATGAGGGTCCTGGAACGCGTACGCCCAGCGCTCCACGCCCAGATCCTTGAGAGGGAGGCCCGTCTGGAGTTGAGCGGTAAGTGTCCAAGCATTACTGTGTGAGACAGGGCATGTTGCAGTGTGCTGGTTCTATGATACTTGCCTGTATGTGTGCCATAGGCCATGTATGCATGTATGTGTGCAGGGACATCATAGTAATGCATGTGCGACCAGTGATGTGTGACCCACATGGTTGTTGCATGTGTTCAAATGCCGCATGGGGAGCCCTATGCAGATTTCGAACATGAGAGCATGCCAGTCTCTGTACCTGGACATGGGTGGGGGTGAGGGATGGGTGCTGATGCCAGGTACATATATGGTAGCCATGTCTGTGTGCCTGACCTGTGTGTCTGTGACTTGTGCATGCCATGGATGCATGACACATGTGTGTGACAATGCACAGATTCAGTGAAGCAGCCAAATTACCCTTGTATCCGCTGTGTTTGGTGTGTTTGGGGCCAGATGGATGTGACTGAGGTGAAGTGTGTGCATGTGATAGGCATGAGCCATGATGCATGTGAGTTACATATCATTGAATGTTTCAAGAGTCCATTGGACATGCATGGAAATGTCCATGGCATGCACCATGCCTGTTACTGTGTGTGTTTTGCCTGGACTGACCCATGTGTTGTGGAGGGACATGATGGAAGTGTACTTTGACAGTGGTGCTCATCTGCTATTGCTTCCTGTCTAGTGGACCATTGTACAGTACCCTGATGCTTGTGTTCTTTGTCTCCCTCTATGCAGCGGCTAGTGAAGAAGAGGGCGGAGACGGCGCTGTGGCGCAAGGCGGCGGGGATGCCCCCACGGCTGCAGCGGAAGGGGTGGGTGAGCCCCCACAGGGGCCTGCTACGGTGGGAGACGGTGAGGAGCCATCCAGGTTGGTGGTTTGCACAGAGGAGGAGGAGGCCGCCACTGGGGCACATATGGGGCCTGGTGGGGGCATCCCTGCTGGTGCAAGTGGTGCAGTCCAGGGCCAGGGGCAGGAGGCAGCACAGGTCACCGTGGAGGGGCCTGTGCATGTCGCTGTCCCTGACCCTGTGAGTGCACCACCATGCACCAGCAGGGATGCCCCGTCCCAGGCCCGTCCGCAGGTAGAGGGGATGTCCATGTCACCTGACTCCCCTCCACCTGCGGACGTGGGAACCCCTGGCCGTGTGGAGAAGGTCCTGATTGGGGTCGCGATGCGCACGGCTGTGATTCGTGATGCCGTGCGTGCTTCCCGGGAGGAGCACGCACGTCATCACGAAGTGCACCGTGCCGACGTGGCCCAATTGGGATCGGCCATGTTCGGGGGTTTGCTGCATGTGTTGGCCAATCTGGCGGCCCTCTCCTCCTCTGTGCAGGCTATACACCAGTCGTTCTCCTTGCCGTCTTCCGCCCCAGATGCCACCAGGGCCCCCTGTGGACCTGCCCCGACCAATGCAGCCAGCTCGGTGGGGATCCCATCCCTGCCACAGTTGGGAGTCGGAGGTCCAGCAGGGGTGGACAACACAGCAACTGGACCCCAGCAGATGGAAGATGTGACAGCATCATCGGGCAGGGCACGTGCACGACGGCGTTGGTAGTTTCCATCAGCCTGGATGCCGTCGTGCTGGCAGAGGCAGTGGCGTCGGAGGCAGCAGCAGGCTCGACGTGGGAGGCATCATGGCTCGGGGCCATCAAGATCAGAGGGGCAGGCATCGGCCGGAGGGCAGGGCAACCCTGGGATGGTGGTGTCTTCCGTGTGGGAGCAGTTGGTCCAGCGGATAGGTGCGGAGCAGCAGCGGGCGGAAGAGGAGCGGCTCACCATGGTCAGGGCGGAGTTCTCCATGCGTCGGGCGTTGAGGCGGGCTGAGTGCCTCGAGGAAGCTCGCAGGGAGTTTGAGCTGAACATGGGGTTATCCCTGCGAGACCTCAGGGCCAGGACAGAGTCCCGCCTCCAGGACATCGACATGGAGTTCGATGATGCCCTGGCCAGCAACATCACCGAGTGAGCCGCAGGACTTGCCCGCTGCCTTTGTATATAGTTATTTAGTTAGTTAGTGTTAGGTTTCCTTTATTCATTTTTATTTTTTTGGACCGCTCGGACAATGGCCACTTTTTTGTATATATTTTTTTCATTAGGTAGTAGTAGGTTTCATTTATGGTGTTGGGCTCATGGACCCTGGAATATTCGTGTATATAGTTTGCTTTTTGAAGAAACAATTTTTTTTTATTAATTATTGTGTTCACCATGAGGAAATGGTTTTTCATTATTTTCCTTCCACATGATATTGCTTTGGACAACATTTGTTTTTGGATTACTTTGTTTTTTTTATTTTTACATTTGTTCTCGGACATGGACCATTTATTTTGATATCCCCATTGTTGTATGTTTGATTTGTTTACTTATTTTTCATCTTTAATACATGTTTTTTTAACTTTCACTTGTGGTATTTTCTCATTGGTTTCATACATGTCATGATATGGGTTTTGACATTCACTTGCACCCATTGTGTATGTGTGTGTGACGGACATGTGTTCATTTACATACTTGCCATTGGGGTTGTATCATGTAATTGCATTCACTATGTGGGTGGATGCAATACTTGCCTGGGTGTTTGTGCTGGGTATGCTGCCCATTACTGCCATGATTGAGTATCGTCAGGACCTGGGGGCAGGGGGACATGTGTGGGTGCCTGGTGGAGGCTGTCCCTCCACTGCTGGGGGGTGGGGGTGGTGGGAGACATGAGTGGGGGCCTGGTGGAGGGTGCCCCTGGTGGCGGGGGGGTGGGGGTGATAGGGGACATGAGTGGGGGCCTGGTGGAGGGTGCCCCTGGATGGTGGGGGGTGGGGGTGGTGGGAGACATGAGTGGGGGCCTGGTGGAGGGTGCCCCTGGATGGTGGGGGGTGGGGGTGGTGGGAGATATGAGTGGGGACCTGGTGGAGGGTGCCCCTGGATGGTGGGGGGTGGGGGTGGTGGGAGACATGAGTGGGGGCCTGGTGGAGGGTGCCCCTGGATGGTGGGGGGTGGGGGTGGTGGGAGACATGAGTGGGGGCCTGGTGGAGGGTGCCCCTGGTGGCGGGGGGGTGGGGGTGATAGGGGGCATGGGTGGGGGCCTGGTGGGGGCTGCCCCTGGAAGCTGGGGGGTGGGGGTGGTGGGAGACATGAGTGGGGGCCTGGTGGAGGGTGCCCCTGGTGACTGGGGGGGTGGGGGTGGTGGGAGACATGAGTGGGGGCCTGGTGGGGGCTGCCCCTGGATGCTGGGGGGTGGGGGTGGTGGGAGACATGAGTGGGGGCCTGGTGGAGGGTGCCCCTGGATGGTGGGGGGTGGGGGTGGTGGGAGACATGAGTGGGGGCCTGGTGGAGGGTGCCCCTGGATGGTGGGGGGTGGGGGTGGTGGGAGACATGAGTGGGGTCCTGGTGGAGGGTGCCCCTGGTGACTGGGGGGGTGGGGGTGGTGGGAGACATGAGTGGGGGCCTGGTGGAGGGTGCCCCTGGATGGTGGGGGGTGGGGGTGGTGGGAGACATGAGTGGGGGCCTGGTGGAGGGTGCCCCTGGATGGTGGGGGGTGGGGGTGGTGGGAGACATGAGTGGGGTCCTGGTGGAGGGTGCCCCTGGTGACTGGGGGGGTGGGGGTGGTGGGAGACATGAGTGGGGGCCTGGTGGAGGGTGCCCCTGGTGGCGGGGGGGTGGGGGTGATAGGGGACATGAGTGGGGGCCTGGTGGGGGCTGCCCCTGGATGCTGGGGGGTGGGGGTGGTGGGAGACATGAGTGGGGGCCTCGTGGAGGGTGCCCCTGGATGGTGGGGGGTGGGGGTGGTGGGAGATATGAGTGGGGGCCTGGTGGAGGGAGCCCCTGGATGGTGGGGGGTGGGGGTGGTGGGAGACATGAGTGGGGGCCTGGTGGAGGGTGCCCCTGGTGACTGGGGGGGGTGGGGGTGGTGGGAGACATGAGTGGGGGCCTGGTGGAGGGTGCCCCTGGATGGTGGGGGGTGGGGGTGGTGGGAGACATGAGTGGGGGCCTGGTGGGGGCTGCCCCTGGATGCTGGGGGGTGGGGGTGGTGGGAGACATGAGTGGGGGCCTGGTGGAGGGTGCCCCTGGTGACTGGGGGGGTGGGGGTGGTGGGAGACATGAGTGGGGGCCTGGTGGGGGCTGCCCCTGGATGCTGGGGGGTGGGGTGGTGGGAGACATGAGTGGGGGCCTGGTGGAGGGTGCCCCTGGTGACTGGGGGGGTGGGGGTGGTGGGAGACATGAGTGGGGGCCTGGTGGGGGCTGCCCCTGGATGCTGGGGGGTGGGGGTGGTGGGAGACATGAGTGGGGGCCTGGTGGAGGGTGCCCCTGGATGGTGGGGGGTGGGGGTGGTGGGAGACATGAGTGGGGGCCTGGTGGAGGGTGCCCCTGGATGGTGGGGAGTGGGGGTGGTGGGAGACATGAGTGGGGGCCTGGTGGAGGGTGCCCCTGGTGACTGAGGGGGTGGGGGTGGTGGGAGACATGAGTGGGGGCCTGGTGGAGGGTGCCCCTGGTGGCAGGGGGGTGGGGGTGATAGGGGACATGAGTGGGGGCCTGGTGGGGGCTGCCCCTGGATGCTGGGGGATGGGGGTGGTGGGAGACATGAGTGGGGGCCTGGTGGAGGGTGCCCCTGGATGGTGGGGGGTGGGGGTGGTGGGAGACATGAGTGGGGGCCTGGTGGAGGGTGCCCCTGGATGGTGGGGGGTGGGGGTGGTGGGAGACATGAGTGGGGGCCTGGTGGAGGGTGCCCCTGGTGACTGGGGGGTGGGGGTGGTGGGAGACATGAGTGGGGGCCTGGTGGAGGGTGCCCCTGGTGGCGGGGGGGTGGGGGTGATAGGGGACATGAGTGGGGGCCTGGTGGGGGCTGCCCCTGGATGCTGGGGGGTGGGGGTGGTGGGAGACATGAGTGGGAGCCTGGTGGGGGCTGCCCCTGGATGCTGGGGGGTGGGGGTGGTGGGAGACATGAGTGGGGGCCTGGTGGAGGGTGCCCCTGGTGACTGGGGGGTGGGGGTGGTGGGAGACATGAGTGGGGGCCTGGTGGGGGCTGCCCCTGGATAGTGGGGGGTGGGGGTGGTGGGAGACATGAGTAGGGGCCTGGTGGAGGGTGCCCCTGGATGGTGGGGGGTGGGGGTGGTGGGAGACATGGGTGGGGGCCTGGTGGAGGCTGCCCCTGCACTGCTGGGGGGTGGGGGTGCAGGGGGACATAAGCAGGTGTGCAGGGTGGTCCCCTGTTTTGTGGGCTGCCTGCAGGGGCCGTCGAGGGTGTACAGGGAACACCTGTGAGGACCCACCCAGCCTAATCGCGTGTGTAACTTCCCACGCACCCCTGTAATACACGTACCAAGCCAAATCGCGTGTGATAATTCCCGCGCACCCCTGAAATACACGCGCCCAGGCTATTCATGTGTGGAACTTCCCGCGCACCCCTGAAATACACGTACCCTGCTGAAATCGCGTGTTAAACTTCCCGCGCACCCCTGAAATACACGCGCCCAGCCTATTCGCGTGTGGAACTTCCCGTGCACCCCTGAAATACACGTACCCTGCTGAAATCGCGTGTAAAACTTCCTGCGCACCCCTGAAATACACGCGCCCAGGCTATTCGCGTGTGGAACTTCCCGCGCACCCCTGAAATACACGCGCCCAGGCTATTCGCGTGTTAAACTTCCCGCGCACCCCTGAAATACACGCGGCCAGGCTATTCGCGTGTGGAACTTCCCGCGCACCCCTGAAATACACGCGCCCAGGCTATTCGCGTGTGGAGCTTCCCGCGCACCCCTGAAATACACGCGCCCAGGCTATTCGCGTGTGAAGCTTCCCGCGCACCCCTGAAATACACGCGCCCAGGCTATTCGCGTGTGGAACTTCCCGCGCACCCCTGAAATACATGCGCCCAGGCTATTCGCGTGTGGAACTTCCCGCGCACCCCTGAAATACACGCGCCCAGGCTATTCGCGTGTGGAACTTCCCGCGCACCCCTGAAATACACATACCCTGCTGAAATCGCGTGTGGGACTTCCCGCGCATCCCTGAAATACACGTACCCTGATGGAATCGCGTGTGGAACTTCCCGCGCACCCCTGAAATACACCTACCCTGATGGAATCGCGTGTGGAACTTCCCGCGCACCCCTGAAATACACCTACCCTGATGGAATCGCGTGTGGAACTTCCCGCGCACCCCTGAAATCCACATACCCGGCCAAATCGTGTGTGAGACTTCCCGCGCACCCCGGTATACACGCACACGTATTTTTTGTCAGCATGTCCGTGTTTGTGGGTACCCCTTTGCACGTCATTTGTCCTGGAGGGCCACAGTATAGGACATTCATCATGGCAGTATATAGGTGCTATTTGTTGGCGCACCTTTTGGCGCACATTTCTTACAGCCGCAGAGACGCTACCGCCTGCTTTCTTGTGGCGGTCGTGTTTGTGCCTGTGCGCTGGTTTGAGCGTGCGCTTTTTTGCCCTAGTCGATTCCATGAATACGTGTTGTAGGCGAGCGTGTGGGCGTTCCGCGCACTTGTGCCCTGTACTTCCCCCGTGACGCCCACGTTTTTGCAAGTTGTTCCCCATTCCGAGTGTTACGCCCGTGTTCCGCCTACTTTTGTTGCGTGCGCCGCGCTATGTGCGAATTTCGCTGTGGCCTGTGCGATTTTCGCTGTGACCTGGCGCACGCTGTTAGATGGCCTGTGCGCCAACGTGCGCGGCGCACTTTTTTATCGCACATCCGCTGGTTTTCTCGCGCACGGACTTCCATGAATCGACGTGCGCTGCTTTTCGTGCGATTTTCGCACTTGCACTGCGATTTTCGCTATTCCACTGCGATTCGCACGTTTTTGCCCACTTGCGCCGCGCTAATTATTCCATGAATTGGCCTGTTAATAACAGGCACCTACATAAGGTATTATCACTGTACAAATGTAAAGCTGATAACCTGGTGGTCTTTGCATGTTTATGTTACATTCACTGGGCTTGGATACCCAGGAACATGTTTCTTAATTATATATAAGTGGCTTGATTACTACACACTGCATGTCATACTTATGTTGGTTTCTCTATCTTTTACCTCCAATTTTGCTGCTGACGCTGAGCATGTTGAGTATCGACTTTAGATTTCTTTTTTGTCATCCAAGGAAGACAATTGTGTGTCTCTTTCTTGTATTAACTTTTTATGGCATGTGACGAAATCAAGTATTTTGATGACTGAAACTCGCAAATATTGGAAATATTAACCCCCACCCTTCTTTAGGCTATACAGTTCAGATACTGGATTCTTCCAAGCCTTAATCTGTTTGCTTTTTTCTCTTTTGCACTTCTTCCTGTGTTATTATCTTGTTTATGTTCCCTTTCAATCAATCAATATTTAACTTTATTTCAGCTAAGAACCATAAACATTTTTACACGCAATTTTGGACGATAGTTGGGAAGATGAATCACTGGAGCCTGAGCCTAGTCGCATGTAAGATG
Source organism: Ambystoma mexicanum (assembly GCF_040938575.1). Lineage (NCBI taxonomy): Eukaryota > Metazoa > Chordata > Amphibia > Caudata > Ambystomatidae > Ambystoma > Ambystoma mexicanum. The sequence goes on from NC_090930.1 coordinate 454,031,810, forward strand.
TTTCCACCTGCTGTATCTGCAATTGTTGCGAGGTCATGCCAATCGAGGTGGAGAACTGCTGCTGCCAAGAAAACTCTGGATGCTTGGCCTACATAGCCAAGGAAGGCACACCACCGATATGCGTTACTGAGCTGCATGACTTCAGGGCAATCTGCCTCGCACGGTCTGCGTTGATGATTATGATGGTGCTTATGCACGAACTTCGCGCAACTGTTCGCCCTCACAATCCAAGTAAAAAGAAAGTATACTCTAGATATGATGTAATTTTGACCACTGAATAGTAACATTTCATGTTGTTCTCCGATCTATAACTGACAAATGAATTTAGTCTGTAAATTTAATCCATTTCTCACACTTATTTCAAATCAGAGTGTTCATCGCTTACGTGTCTTTCACTTTCAATTAAAAAACAATATTTCTATATGACCCAAACCATTCTGGCTTGAATAGGTGTTCACTTTTGCAATGTGTCGATACTTCAAAGTCCAAGTACATTTTTCGAGAAAATTACTTTTCTAAGGTCAACTATGCCATCAAATTTAGGATGCATTTTCAAGTAAGGTGGTACACTTATCTGGTTCATTCAATTAAAATATGTATGTTTCTCTTTCACAGGAGGTACAAGCTGGTGGCCTGCCATTCGTTCACATGGTGGCTTCATGGGAGGTTTGGATTCTGAATTCGATGAGTAATACCCACCTGTGTCGTTCGAGCCATTTGCGCCAAATTCCCCAGTGACAGCAGACAGTACAGGGGATTTTCAAACATTGTGACGCAAACCTCAATTATACAATTTGTAGTTTGTTTGTGCCATCAACATCACCAAACTAAATAAAATACAAATGAGCATATATGAATAGTTGTTTGAATTTTTCAGTGAGTCAAGAACATGCCCAATCGTCTATAAAGGTCATGAAAGAATGGTTGGTGCCCTTTTGTGCTCACCTCGTCCCCATCCACCCCCCCTCCAGTACCCTGCCCTCCAATTGTGGGTGGGTGGGAATGATGAAGGCGCCAAACACCATGTACAACTCAAGGGGATCCTCCAGACTCCCATCTTCAGGACCCTGCCAAAGCAATCAACATAGGTTTGTCTCCCTTCGGCAGTGTGCCGGGCCTTTTGAACTCGCCTCATGCCCTTCCACCCCCCCTCCTGTATCAATGGCAGTTTGCACCCGTGGCCATGCACTTGCAAGGGAGCTGGTTGGGTGGAAACACTCAAGTTGCCGAACACCATGTGCACCACAAAGGGTTATTTCTCACAGGGACCATTGTTCACATGGCCAACCCGGACCCTGTGTCTCCAGACTCCCCTCTTGAAGACCCCATCCCTGCAATCAACATATGTATGTGTCCCTTGAACAATGTTCAGGGCTTTTTGCGCTCGCCTCATGGCCATCCACCCATCCAGTATCAAAGGCAGTTCGCACTGGTGGCCATGCGCTCGCAAGGGAGCTGGGAGGAGGGGAACGCTTAAGGTTCCAAACACAATGTACACCTGAAAGGGATCTTACGCACAGTGACCATTGTTCACATGCCCAGGCCAGACCCAGGGTCTCCATATTCCGCTCTTCAAGTCCATCCACTCCCTCCCTTCCCAGTATCGATGGCAGTTCGCACCTAAAACAATGCACTCGCAAGGCAGCTGTGTGGGTGTGGTCGCCCAAGTTGCCACACAATGTTTAATAGCTAGCCTCTCTGTAGAATTGAAAATATACATTACGCATAGTACAACATTATGCAGACTCTTTGTTTTTGTGTTGGCAATAAAAGTCGGCGCCTTTTTTTAAACAAAACAATAAAAAACCAAACATTATTACTGTGTTTGTTTCAGAAATCAACAGGTGTGCAGCGTTATCATAGTTCTGTACTTTTTGGGCACTTGGACCAGGAAATCGGAACTGTCCCCCCTTAGCTCACTAAGTGCCCCCATTGTGGGCTCTCAGGTCTGTGTGTTGGGGACCTGCATCTTGTCTGGTGAGCACTCTTGCGCTTACTGGCAGCTTACTTCCAGGGTGATGCTGACCCTAGGTCAATGTTGGTGCGCCACCTATCAAATAGAAAAGAGAAAGAGAGGGCCTATCCCTATTTCTACAAGGTATCAATTACAAGATGTTTTAAAAAAAAAAGAGAGTTGAACCTGATCCCTACCTATTGACAGTCTGGACATTTCACAGAGGAATAGTTCCTTTGTCTATGCACCATTCTTTATTCACCCCCAATGAAGTGCGTGTAGAGAGTGTGAGGTGCGGGATATAGAATAACTTTTAAAAAGATTAAAAACAATAAATGAGTTTGCTACTCCACTGGCTGTTCATTATTTCAGCTCCAATTTACTTCCCATAAGTGAGATTTAATCGGATAGGTATTCTCATTACTTTGTCGGCAAAGCAATCGGCATGGGTAGTTAGTTCACATATACCATATCCCACATTCAGTCACAATATTCATCAGACAGGATAGGACATCCAGACCCGACGTAGGGAAAGATTTGAACAGGTATTTACCTAGGTGTTGTGTACCGGGTGGTATTCATTTGGCAATTCATGCCTAAGCTCATGTTCGAAGACAGAAGTCTAAAGAGGTGACAGGGACCTGTCCTCGTGATGGGTGCAACCCACCTAGGAACAGCATTGTCCTACAGGTATAGGGTGTGCTGCTTTTGACTAGGTGGATTTATTCATTGTCTTTTTTAAATACTCATGTTTGCACTAATGTGTGCTCTATATCTGGTTTTCTGTGATACAACATACTGAGTATCTAACAGTAGGGCCTACACCCGGGGATGGTATATCAAATCAGTTTTTTCCCTGATTGATTTTTGAGCTTCCTTCCAGGCCCATGCAGCCACAACTGAGTGGGTCCATGGCCACTCAGGTTCACCCAAAACACCCTTGCTCTCCTACAGCTCTGTTCGCATCCCCTTGTTGCAAGTATGTTTAAAATACCTGTATCAAATAATTCCATCTCATTAATGATAGAATGTTCCATTTTTGTGGAAACACCCTCGGTTAGAATAGATTATGCTCCCACCAGGAGGTGATCTTGTTTTTAAATGGTATTTTGCTTCTTGTCTCTTTGGTCCACTTTCCTGTCCTACCAACAAAAGAATGTGCCACAATACATGCTGATCCGTAGGGTTTCTCTTATCTGTTAAAAGATATTGTTTATGTTAGCTCTGGCCTCATATATCTTGTGAAACAATATGATTTCCAACCTCCTTTCTTGTTGACTACTTGTGTCCCCATGCATACACGCCATGCTGATGTGGCTACGACTATCCTCAAAGAATGTGTCCAATATTCTGTGATATCTGTTATCCACATGGCCAGGCCAGACCCAGTGTCTCCAGACTCCCCTCTTCAAGACTCCGTCTCTGCAATCAACATATGTTTTTGTCCGTTGAGCAGTGTTCCGGGCCTTTTGCGCTCACCTCATCTATCCTCCTCCCTAGTATCAATGGCAGTTGCTATGAACAGGGCCGTACTGGGCCATAAGATTGTCTCTGGCATGAATGAAAATGTGGCCCACAGTTCGAAGTTGCTATTCATTCCTTTTCGGACACTGTTTGAAGATTACCCAAATGGGAGTATTTTGATGAAAAGGTGATGCAAATTGTGCATTAAAAAATATATATTCACCAACAGTGTTCACTACTACTTGCCGCATATTGAAGTAACTCATCAAACTGGCCCACATTGCCCCAAAAAAGTGTCCCACTTTGATACAGAAATGGCCCACACAAGCATTTTGCATTTGTGGTTCAACCCTGGCCGAATTGCCCTATAGGCAGTATGAGCAGGCCTATGCCTGTGCGCTCCGAAGGTGGCTGGGTGGGTGAGTATGGCAAATGTGAAACATTGTCATTGAGGCTGAGTGGGTGTCAACAAACATGTCACACATTCACATACACAGCCACTTTTCTAAGCCTTTATAAACACCTTGACATTTACCAGGAGAACATCTCTGCAACGTGCAAGGTATATCATCATCGAGCTGCTTGTTCCGAGGCTACTTGTTCCCCGGCTTGCTGAATCGGTTCATTTATTCATCCGAGTAAGGATAGGTCAACTATTTGGTTCCGTATGTTCGTAGATCGCTGCTCTGAAAGTTTCTATCGATTTCAACGTAGTGTACACAGTAATGTAATTTTCGTTTATCCCAAAGACTTCACCATTATCTAATGTTTGATGTTCTGTGATCTCAGTAATAGCACATTGCATCACTGTGCATTATAACAGAATGGAATGTTTCATGGTCCATGTTTGGAAGCATGTTTTCTTTTGGTGCTTAAAAGTTAATTCAATGGACGAGTAGTGTGTTACAATTTGCGGTATAACTATCAATTCTGTTAGAAAGAGATCACTGTGTTAATTGGACTAGGTTACACAGGTTTTCTTTATTTATTTAAGAAAACTATACAGACAAAGCAGTGTAATACTTGCTTTATTCATATTCATACATTACTATTTGTAATAATTAATTATTGTGTATACCGGTCTTACAAACTTTTCAAGAATGCCTTCATGTATCATTTTTAATTGCCCTTCTGTAAGCCATGTCAAAAGTCTGGGCACAGTCCTGCATATATTCCCAAAGGATATTGATTTAATAAGAAGATGGATAACAAATTGTGGTTTTCAAGTGGACAACATTGAAAGTAGAGCCCAGGCTGTCTTGGGAGACGTGAGGGCCAATCGATTCCGCATCTGCAGCCTGCACTTACCGATGATATGTACATACAATCAAAGTACACAAAAAAGAGTCACCCGGAATTCTTTGTAAATTGATTCCAAATGCAATTTCGGCACACGCTGACTCAGGTGAGTAGCGGACGATAAATTTGTTATGTTTGGTGGTATGTAGGACAGTGGTCTGTATAAATATGTCTTCTCAATGATGTCTCAATTAAATTAAAATAGTGTATTGAAAAGATATCTTCATGAACGATTTATAGTTCTCAGTGTGTATATCCATCAATGTTGTATTACTCAAGTTTCCGTAGTTACCAAAATCACCCAAATTTTTAAATGTTTCACTTTAGACTACTTTCTCTATCCCTGCTTTCGGGACACTCTAACAAATCGGTTAAATGTGACCCTTGGTAAATGCGTCCATGGTACACTTCAAGGGGCCGATTCATGGAACAAACGTGCCCCGAAAATCTTGGCGCAAGCAGGCGCAAGCAGGCGCAAGCAGGCGCAAGCGCAAAAAAACAGGCGCACACGCACGCGTGCGATTCATGGAAGTCCCTGCGCGTGTTTACCTCGGGATGTGCGCCAAACCCGTTCATGGCGCACAAGTAACTGCAACATCCTGAAAGGCGTGCGCGACGCGCACAGTGAAAGCGCACAACCTCGGCGCATACACCAGAAAGTGGGTGGAACACGGGGCGTAACGCGCGGAATGGGGAACAACGCGCGAAAATGCCCCCCATCAACGAGACCCAAATTCAAGCCTGCTTGCCCAACAGAATGATGAGCGAAAATGCGCAGATCTACGAGACCAGTTAAGATCGTCACCCACGTCGGTTCAAACAGTCTCTTCAAACTCATGCTGCAATTCCAAAGCTCTGAAGAGAAGGGACCACTAGGAAATGATCCCCGGAAAGATTGTTATTCACCGCTTGGTCTCTTGGAATACAAGAGGATTCACCCATTTATTCCAAGAGAAATGTTCACAATTTGATTATTGTACGCTTATATGCCTACAAGAAACTTGGCTCAGGCTTAAACCATCACGCGATGGATACACAATACTGTTCAACGCCGCGGGCAAGAATGAGTCTGGTCGACCATCCGCTGGGCTCATCACTATTATCAAAAATAATTTAAACTGGTCCATTATAAAAGCCATAAACCCGAACCTCTTCATTCAAGCGACAACGGTAAAACTACCGACGATCAACGAAGGGCCGGGGGAACACATGTTAATTATCAACGTGTATTGGAATCCAGCGATGATCTCCCAAATCAAATTTATAACTACTGTCGCTGCATTGATCGATGATTGTCTAATCACTTACAATGAGCCAAGAATAATCATTTGCGGTGATCTAAATTACTCCTGGTTCACGGAACGCAAATTACATCAAAAAACAAACATCCCGTCAGCTGATTATTCAATTGACAGAGGCGCTCGCTGGATGAACGAGATGACGACAAGAAACTGCTCGATGCTAAATGGATGCACAAATGGAGATATCCCTGCTGCACCTACATGGCACCGTGGATCGAGTAATAAAACTCTAAATTACATTTGGACATCGAGAAATCTATTAAGCAAAATCATTCACCTGACAACAGTAAGATCGACAATAAGCGACCATGATGCATTAATGATGACATGGCACGATATGGCGGTGCCGCGACTAGAAGCCAAATAAACGGAGCCGATTACGACAAACAACTCAGGATCAAGGCTGAAAATTAACGCCAAACAACTGTCCGCGTTTACTGATAATTATGTGACAACCGCTACAGCGATTCCAAATATCAACTATAGCCCGCTCCTGATGCAGTTTAGAGCAGACATCGCTAATCAAAAGACCCATCATGCAATCAATAGACATTCTTTCAGCGAAATCCTGTGCTCAGCCAAGAAACATCTGCGCAGCGATCTAACAAAGATAAAGAAAGGAAAAGGCAAAGAAAGTGCCGACCAAATGAAAAAGCGGCGGCTGCGCTATAGAAATTGGCTAAAAGCATTCAGCACCCAGCGCGATCAGGAGCAAGCGGAAATCATGCTGAAGACCATTTTGCGAAAAGATGCATGTCAGTTATGGGAAATAATAAATACTGGATCAGTTAAACCAGCCTATGATATGGCAAATGGGGTAAATGACGCAAGATGGGTCTCCATTACACAGCAGTCTTTGATGCACAAAATATCCAATGCATAAAACCAGCCATTGGGAACACTTGTAATTGGCCCACTCCTGAAACATCGGAGGACATAAAATGCGCCATTCAAAAATTAAATAATTCCAGAGCCGCTGGCCCAGATGGTATTTCCAACGTGATGCTGAAAACAAATAGTCCTTTGTGGGTAATATTCATCTCCACATTGTTTGAGAGGATCGCTGCATGTAAAACCCTACCTGAATCCTGGAATACAGCAATAGTTGTGCCAATTTTCAAAAAAGGAGACCGAGGCGATCCGACAAACTATCGCCCTATCACGTTGCTTGATAACATTGGAAAAATATTTGCCGCTTTCCTTCAAAAGAAACTAGCGCTCTGGGCCGACCAAGCAAAGGTAATTGACAAACGCCAAATAGGATTCACCAAGGGAGTCGGCGTAGAAGTGAATTTAATCATTCTAAATACCATAAAACTGGAAGCTATCAAGAGCGGCAATAATGTGTTCCTCGCCTTCATAGACCTGAAACAAGCTTTCGATACCATCAATCGTCAGAAGTTATGGGAAAAATTACTATCATGGTCTTGCCCTCTTGAGATACTGCTACCTATCATGGCATTGTACACAAATACTTCCTTCCGGGTTAGACTGAATGCAAAAGGAGACCTCTCTGATACAATCCTCACAAAGAGAGGAGTAAAACAAGGCTGCCCTCTTGCAGCTTTACTGTTCAAACTTTTTATATCGGATCTACCTATCGCCCTAATGGAACCAAGGACATTCCCCCCAAAGATAAACAACCATCATGTATCCTGGGTAATATATGCTGATGACATAGTTCTCTTAGATACCACACAAATTGGACTTCAACGTTCTTTAGATGCTCTTCAAAAGTACTGCAACAATAATGACCTGCTAATAAATACCAAGAAATCAAAGATCATGGCAATTAATAGCAGACGCAAAGGGAGTAAAAAAAAATTCAGCTGGTTTCTCAATAAAGAGAAAATAGATGTCACAAACTCTATCCGATACCTTGGAGTGCAATTCAATGTTTCAATTCATGAATGGAATTGGACCCAAGACCTACTAATGCGAACTACAATGTTTGCCTTGCAAGGGTTGAAACTCCATGCTGCACATGGCAAATTTACGCTAAAACCATTACTCTCCTTTTACCTGTAAAAAGTCGTTCCAGCCCTAACGTTTGGCAGCGAGGGAGGTTGGAATATACCCGCAGATTTCTGGTGTAAGCTAGAGGGCAAGTTCTGGCGAAAAGCGCTACGTCTACCACAGAATCTTTCAATAGTAGCGATCCGCTAAGAACTAGGCTTAGAGCCTTTATATGCCACAGTGCTATGGAAGTCTATCTCGGCATGGCAGAAAATGAGAATGGCTCAAGTAGCCGGTCCCTATGAAATATTGCAAAAAAACACCAATTCCAACAAGTCGGATCTAATCTGCGTGTGGGAACGAAAACTGAATGCAATTATGCGATCTGCAGAGTTGACAGAAGAGCTAGAGATAAATATGCCACAAAGGGCAAAAACAAAATTGAGCCGTTGGAATTGGATCCAAAATGAAGCGAAGCGAAAAAAGTCTATACAAGACCTGGGAATTTCATCGCATGGTCTCGGTGAAATTCCGAAATACTTATGTAAATTTTCTTCGCGATACCATCGCAATCAATTCATGAGACTTCGTCTCAACCTACTTAAGACCAAAGTAGTTTGAAAGATGAATCGGGATCCTGATATCACGGACATTCTTTGCAGATACTGCAACAATGCAGCCGGAACAGCAAAACACCTGATAATCGAATGCCTAGCCATCAAGGCTGAAAGGACATTGCACCTCGCAAGATTTGCTCCAATAGATGACGATCTAGAACAATGGTGGAACTATATAATCACTCGAACAAACACACATAAAAAGTTTGTTTCTTTGTAAATAAAACTAAAAATTACAATAAAAAAATAAAAAAAATAAAAAATAAGGGCGTAACTGGGGATGTACTGCAGGGAAGCAGACGGAACACCCACACGCACTCGAACCACATGTATTCATGGAATCGAATAGGGCAAAGCCACGCACAGCCAAAGACATGCACAAGCCGAAACACGTCCGCCACACGAAGGCAGGCGGTAACGTCCCTGCGCATTACAAAAGTGGCAACATACAGCAATTGGGCCTGTGCGAGCGGGGCACGTGTATTTCGGGGGTGCGCAGGAAGTTACACACGCGATTGAGCTGGGTACATGAATTTCGGCGGTGCACGGGAAGTTCCACACGCGATTGAGCGGGGTACGTGTATTTCGGGGGTGCGCGGGAAGTTACACACGCGATTGAGCGGGGTACGTGTATTTCGGGGGTGCGCGGGAAGTTACACACGCGATTCAGCGGGGTATGTGTATTTCGGGGGTGCGCGGGAAGTTACACACGCGATTGAGCGGGGGTACGTGTTTTTCGGGGGTGCACGGGAAGTTACACACGCAATTCCATCAGGGTACGTGTATTACAGGGGTGCGCGGCAGGTTCCACACGCAATCTCATCAGGGCACGTGTATTTCGGGGGTGCGCGGGGAGCACCACACGTGAATTGCACGCGTGGGTCCTCCCAGGTGTTCCCTCTACACCCTCCACGGCCCCTGCAGGGGGCTCACACCACAGGGGCCTACCCTGAAAATGTCCTGCAGGCACCCCATCCACCATGCCCCCCAGCCAACCCACATGTCAACTTGCACTACTGCCCACCAACGCATGTCCCCCTGCACCCCCAGCCACCAGGGGCAGCCTCCACCAGGCCCCCACCCTTGTCTCCCACCACCCCCACCCCCCAGCAGTGCAGGGGCACCCTCCACCAGGCCCCCACCCATGTCTCCCACCACACCCACCCCAGCACTGTGGGGCACCTGCCAGCAGGCCCCCACCCATGTCCAACTCATGTTCCCCACCACCCCCACCCCACAGCAGTGCAGGGGCAGCCTCCACCAGGCCCCCACCGATGTCTCCCACCACCCCCACCCCCAGCACTGTGGGGCACCTGCCAGCAGGCCCCCACCCATGTCCAACTCATGTTCCCCAGCCAACATGTCATCACAATCTAGATCCCTGGTCCCTATGGTCAGCCTCCAAATGCAAAACACCCACCCGAGTATTGCATCCACCCACTCATAATTGGCAATTACATGACAGAACACCAATTGCAAGTTCCGAAACAAACACATTTCCATCACATATATCCAATGGGTGTCAGTGAATCTCAAAACCCATATCATGAAATGCATGAAACCAATGAGATGATACTACACATTGAAGTATGATAAAAAAATATGTATTAAAGCAAACATAAATAGAATCAAAAATAAAGAAACATAAATGTGAATGTACAAAAATGAAAAGAAGCATGTCCGTGAAAAAAAGCAAAACCAAAAATCAAATTCCAAAGTAATGGTGTCCAAAGTCACTGCCCACAAAACAAAATCCAATGGGAAATAAAAAAGAAAGCCATTGCTCCATGGTTAAAATGTCAGAGAAAAATACAATCCAACAGTGAACTATGTACATGGGAACAAGCCAGGGTCCATTATCCCAACAAAAGAAAGGAAACCTATCCAACTACACTAACTAATAAAATAAACTATATACAAAAATGTGGCCAATGTCCAAAAGGTCCAAAATAAATTTTAAAAAAAATGAAACCTAACACTACCTAGATAACTATGTACAAGGGCAGCGGGCTAGTTTGATGGCTCACTTGTGGATGTCCCGGCCCAGGGCATTATCGAACTCCTGCTCAATGTCCCGGAGGCGGTCCTCCTCCATGGCCCCGAGGGTCCACAGGGCCGTCGACGTGTCCACCACCAAACCCCTGCAGATTGCCTCGAGGCACTCGGCCCGATTCAGGGCCCTCCGCATGGAGTTCGCCGCCCTGACCATTGTGAGCCGTGCCTCTTCTGCCCGCTGCCGCTCCGCATCTATGGCGTGGCCCAACCGCTGCCACACGGAAGACACTCCCTGTCCTGGGTCCTCCTGCCCTCCGGCCGATGCCTGCCCCTCCGATGTTGAAGGCCCCGAGCCTTCATGGCTCCCACCACGTTGCTGCTGCTGCTGTGCCTCTGCCCGTGCACTGCCTCCTGCTGCCTGCACATCCTCCGCCGGCTGGGGTGCAGTCGTTGATGTGGCCACCCCTGCTGGACGTCCGACTCCAAACTGTGGCAGGGATGCCTCCTCCACCAGCCTGGCCGCACCGTCAGAGGCAGCTCCACAGGGCACCCAGGTGACAAATGGGTGGGAAGATGGCACGGAGGACGACTGGCGCGTAGGGTGTTCAGTTGAGGAGGGGGTTGGAGCAAGCTGCAGCAAACGGAGGAATCCGGCCTGGGTGACCTGTCCCAGCAGGCTGACGTGGTCAACGAGCCATTCGAGATGACGCGCAGTCTCCTCATGAAAAGACTGCAGGTCACCTCGCATGGCCCGTTGACGCAACGCCACACCACTCAGAACAGGCTCAACCCGGACCCGGATAGCCACGTCCGCAGGCAGAGGAAGGCCAGTTGATGTGAGCTCATCCCCTGCCTGAAAACGGGTCTGGACGTAGGCATCCCTGCTGGTGCAAGATGATGCAGGGACAGGATCAGGGACAGGATTGCACACAGGCACCTCCGCGGTGGCCTGTGCTGCCTCCTGTCCCTGGTCCTGCACTGCACCACTAGCACCAGAGAGATCCCCACCTCCAGACCCCGTCTCTGTTGCTTGCACGGCCTCCTCCTCCACCAAACCCCCCACCAACCTGGATGACTCCGTGCCATCTTCCCCAGTTGGGCCCTGTGGGGTCCCAGCTGCCCCTTCTGCTGCCGAGGAGTCCAACTCCAACCTCTGCCTCTTGGACCTCCCCACGGCCGCTGGGCCTGGGACGCGGCACCGGACTCCTCACTCCCCGACGAGATGACAACGTGGGAGGGGAGCCGGGCCTTGCATCTCCGGCTGGCGGTGGGATCCCCGCCGCTGTGCTCCACAGCACCGTCTCCGCCCTCTTCATCAGTTGACGCTGCAGACAGGGAGAAATAAAACACAGGCATCAGGGCACTGTACAATGGACACATACACACATGACAGTTGTACATGAGTGGCATTGGCAAACCTCAGACATGTCATCACAATCCCCAACACACATGTCATTCCAACTCGCACACATCAGCCATACCACAGCCATATCGCAACTGGCAGCACCATCCATACACATACAACAGCATGAGCAGGCAAAGGTGAGCCAGACATCACATGCAACACAGGAAGTGCACCACACATGTACACACACCACCACACTTGCATGCATGTGTACACCTCTGCCAAGTGCCGCAGTGTTCAGATGGGCATCCATGTCACATCTGCCCATCAGGCTTCCACATGCCGCTGTCACATGCATCCATGTTGCATCACTGTTGCACCCTTGTCAAATACACACACATGCACATGTACACAGTGCTGATACATGCAGCTGAAAACAACATACATGCGTGACATCACGGACATGTCTACTTACATACACATTCATCCAAACATGTGTGCCCACACAACTGCATTTGGCATGCAAGCCTACACACACAAGCACCATCCATGTCTCGCACATTCCAGCCCTCGCATGTGTTAGCCCCACGGCCCTGTACACCCCCACCCATACTCGACCCCATGCAAACAGATGTGCAACCTGCACACTACTGAAAAATCACCACACGCACAGCTCACAATCAGGATGCATGTACACTTACCACTCGACTCCAGACGGGTCTGCCTTTCAAGGACCTGGACGTGGAGCGCTGGGGATATGCGTTCCAGGACCCTCATCTGTTCTTCTGACAAGTGGCCCCGGTGCCCCTTGGCATCCGCTGCCTTCAAGAGGCGCCGGGCCTTGTTCAGGGTCCTGGGCCTGAAGTCCTCCCAGCGCTTCTTGACATGTTGTAAGTCGTGGACTGCCACCCCCTCCGCGTTGATGGCAGTCACGATGTCAGTCCAGATCCGAGTCCGTCCTTCCTTGTCGGCGCGGGAACTTCCAAAGAGGGCATCATACTGCCCCAGGACTTGCTCCACCAGGACACCAACTTCGGTGGCACTGAAGCTCGTACCCCTCTGCCTCTCTGGCCGGGGGTTGTCAGTGGTCTCAGATGGTGTTTGCCCCGACATGACAACCCCAGAGGCAGGAGTGGGTGGGCAACTGGGTCCTGGGGCTGGGCTGTGGAGCGATGGAATCCCAGTCGGGAGTCTTCGGTTCCAGCAGGGGTGGTCACAGCAACAGCACCCCTGGCTGATGTGCAGGCAGCAAATGGCACGGCACATGGGCAGCAGGCAGTCAGGCAGCAGCAGATGGCAGGTGGGAGCGTGCTCGGGGCTCTGGGGGGCAGTAGTTCGGCCTTCTGGGCAGCAGCGTGGTCTTCTGTGTGCTTACGTGTGGCCAGCTTGATACGGAGTGATTTGGCATGTGAAAATTCGGCACGTCAGTGTGTAATTTGAGGAAAGGCCCTTAGCGCGTAAGCACGTCTGCACGCATACGCATTTTCATTGGACAGAAGGCCCCTCAAGCGCAAGCGCCCCTGTGACGTGACGCGTACAGCCGTGCATGGGCATTCCAGCGCACGTGAAAAACTGCACGTCCGCGTGTAATTCGAGGAAAGGCCCTTAGCGCGTGAGCGCGTCTGTGACGTGATGCGCGCGGGTGTTCCCCTCATTACACGTGATGACAGAGCACACGTGGATTTCCACCAATCGCGTGTGAAAGTTCCCGCGCACCCCGAAACACACGTACCCTGCTGATGTCGCATGTGAAACTTCCCCCGCACCCCGAAATACATGTACCCTGCTGAAATCGCGTGTGGAACTTCCCGCGTACCCCTGAAATAAACATACCCTGCTGAAATCGCGTGTGGCACTTCTCGCGCACCCCTGAGATACGCGTACCCTGCTCGCACGGGCCCAATCGCGTGTGGAATTTCACGCGCACCCCTGAAATACACGTACCCTGCTGAAATCACGTGTGAAACTTGCCTCGCACCCTGAAATACACGTACCCTGCTGAAATCGCGTGTGGCACTTCCCGCGCACCCCTGAGATACGCGTACCCTGCTCGCACGGGCCCAATCGCGGGTGGAACTTCCTGCGCACCCCTGAAATACACGTACCCTGCTGAAATCACGTGTGAAACTTCCCCCGCACCCTGAAATACACGTACCCTGCTGAAATCACGTGTGGAACTTCACGTGCACCCCTGATATACACGTACCCTGCTGAAATCATGTGTGGCACTTCCCGCGCACCCCTGAGATACGCGTACCCTGCTCGCACAGGCCCAATCGCGTGTGGAACTTCCCGCGCACCCCTGAAATACACGTACCCCGCTGAAATCGCGTGTGAAACTTCCCCCGCACCCCAAAATACACGTACCCTGCTGAAATCGCATGTGGAACTTTACGCGCACCCCTGATATACACGTACCCTGCGGAAATCGCGAGTGGAACTTCCCGCGCACCCCTGAAATACGCGTACCCTGCTCGAACGGGGCCAATCGCGTGAGGTACTTCCCGCGCACCCCAGTGATACACGTAGCCCGCTTGCCGTGCTGGTACAGGGTTAGCGCAGCCCTTTGCGCTGGATTGGGTATATTGATGGCTTTTCCCTGCGCGAGAGGCGTTCTTGGGGGCGTAACTAGCGCTGCTGCAGGGTCGCTGCGCCACTGTGCGCCACGGCTGGTTTTGGTGGCTGGAATCCATGAATACGCTGTGCGCGGAAATGGATTTTAGCGCACACGGCTGGTGCAGGGATTCGCACGCGCACACTGTGCGCCAGCTGCGTGCACCACTTCTGCGCTGAATTCTATGAATTACCCCCTAAAAGTCGGCTAAAGTTTTCAAAATGTATTGGTTGACATGTCCTTGACAAGAAACCCCTGAGGTTGAAGTTGTGGAAGTTGCAGTTACCATTGTCAAGAGGTGGATTATGGGTTCCTAATTTTAGAGCCTATCATCTGGCCTATTTGTCTAATGTCTTGGTTCCCTTCATGGAAGATACGCATGATGAATGGGTAGTGGCTGAGACTAGCTTCAATGGACCGTTGACACCAAGGGCTGTACTGACCTCTACTTCGAGACGTTGATGTGGGAAAGACCATTTGATTGAGTGCTGGAGGAATTCGTGGAAGAATTTGTGTGATTTTTTTACGAGTTAACGCTCTTAAGGAACCTGGGGCCTCGATTTGGTTGAACCCATCAATTAAGATAAATGGTAGTGTTGTATTCTGGGGGATTGGTTTCTGGTAGGTGTTCATTTTATAGCTGATTTGTTTAAGGATGACATCTAGATGACAGCGAGTGAATTACAACAGCACTTTAATATAGAGGACTTTAAGATTTCGGATACAGAAAGATTAAAAAAGCAATTGGACAAGTTGACTTAGTGAAGAGAATAAATTTGGACCTGTTTACAAGGAAAGTGATGGGAGGGGAAGGAGGATTAGCCAGCAAGTTATATACAGCGATTGTGTCGAAACAGAGGTAATGATTTACTGAGAGAAGAATGGAGGAGAAGAATTGGTATGGATATCTCTGAGGACTTGTGGCAACAAATGTGTATAAATGTTAAATTGTGCTCATTGGGACTTACTGAGAGGTCAAGACAGATCAAGATCCTTAATCGGATTTATTGGTCACCAGAAAAAAAGTGGAGGAGAGGGATGTTGGGAAGTTCGGATTGTTGGAAATGTGTACATGAATCAGGTACGTTGGAACACATGCTGTGGGATTGTAGGTTGGTGAGGTTGTTTTGGAGTGAGATTGGTCAAGTGATTGGAGTGATTGAGGGGTTGCCTGAAATGGACTTTCAGTATGGTGATCTTGGGAAGTGATGAACTATTGGACGATCTTACACAATGACAGAAAAAATTGTTGTTCAGGGGAACCATGATGGGTAAGAAGATAATTTTGCGCAACTGGAAAACTACTTTGACCTTGAACATTGGGTCATGGACAAATGAAATGCACAATTTGGCAGAAATGGAAAGGGTGCTGTACAGGAGAGAGGGGAAGATTGGTTTGTTTGAGAAAATCTGGCTAAAGTTTCTATCATTATACTAGTTTTGGTGATGTTCCTATGTATGTGGGTGGGTGTGGTGGGGGTGTACATAGTTGTGTGATTGAATGCTTCTTAATTAGTATGTGTTTTGGTTCATGTGATAGTTTGTACTGTATTACAATTTGTTAACTTGAAAATTAAAGTTAAAAAAAAAAATTGACCTTTAGTAAAAAGATCCATAGTGCCCTTTAAAAGTCACCTAATGTTTTTGAAATGTGTTGATTAACATGTCCTTCTTTACGTAGAGCTCACTGATGGAAGCACAGACCCTCACAGTGACGCAACCACTGACACATCTAGTATCCCAATGGCGAGCCCTACCGACATGCATGAAGTGATATTATAGAGCGTTGGATGTGGCTACATTTCTAATACTAATGTACCTTTCTTTTGTACTCTTTTCTGACAATGGGCCTCATTATGAGTATGCCGGTCCAGTAACAATGATGCCAGTATGCTACCAGCACCGTTGTTTTCCGGACCGGCACACTCCAAGTTCTGCGGGCGGGTGCTGTCCCTCCGTTCCAGGTCTGACACCCGCTTGCAGACTTTGACGGAAGCACCGGCACCGTTATCAAGGGTGTCAGTGCTTCCGTCCTCCCCGTTCCTATTGAGTCATATGGGACATGAATGGGAATGGGGAGTAATTATTTTCGGCGCCTGGCTATGGGGAATTACCAAGACCAGGCGCCAGAAAAAAAATTACTCTGGCGGCAGTCGTGCCGCTACCGCCAGGGTCGTAATGAGACCCAATGTACTGAAAATGAAGGAGCAAGATTCTTCATCAATTACTTTTCCGGAGTCAACATCAACCTCAGTCGCATATCAAGTAATTATATTGTATTACTCCTTTATATGCAAATGAAAAATACATGCATGTGTTATGCTTGGAATATAAACATATTGAAAATTAATATTATAGTGTTGGTTATTTACACAAAGTGGCATGTATGGGTGTCTTAGTATGTAACATTGTCGGCATCTCATGTTTTCAGTTTAATGTTGCTTTTACATCCGTATTAAAACAAGTACTATGTTATAGGGGGATGCTGGAACTTCAACTACAATCACTTCCTCCTTTGCAACAGGTCCAGATAATGAGGTATGGATACTTACAGTTTGCTGACTAGAATGAAAATAAATCCTACAAAGGATATACTTTGATACTGAAATGCATGTAACCTTGCACGCTTTCAAAGTTTTATGATTTTGGTTCTAACATTGCACTTCCTCCCTAATGCGGAATAGATTCCAAAGGAAATATTATAAAGCAAACTACTTTTGAAGGCAACATTATAATCACTATGTTTTGCAGGGTAATCTCAGATCAAGTCCATGTGCCATCTCAGACGTTTACTAGGTGAAATTTGAAATGTAAATTATGACCAAATTATGTACACAGTTTTTGAGGTTATGTTCATGCAAATGTTTTTAATTGTGTTGCAACAACACACCTTATAACTCAATAGACATTTAACTTTTTTCAATGATTCTTCTCTCCAAGGAATTTACCAAGATGTTGAATTAGACCAGAAGTATACATAACCTAACATGAAATACAATTGAGTATCACATTGGATTGGGAATACATTTTTATAATGTTGCAATGTTTTGAATTCCATCAAGTTGGTTCTGTATGTAGATATGTACACATGTTTGTTTGAGTCGAAAAGCAATTTGCTTGATTAAAACCATACAACTACGCTCTTTTTGCAGCTTGATGTTGCGGTCAGCAAAGCAAAGGACACAGTTTTGAAGCGAATTAAGAAAACAAGGGTAAAGAACAAACCAGTTTATATTGGAGAAGTTGGAAAATCGTATCTTCTGTGTGTGTGCTATACATTGAGCATGTTTTTCTATAAATCTGTCAGGTGCCCAGAAGAAGAGGAGTATAAAGACTCAGACAACAACTGAAACCAAATATGTCACTTGCCAAACAAATTTCACAAAGGAACAACTACTATTTGAGGCACTGCATGGTC
Organism: Ambystoma mexicanum; assembly: GCF_040938575.1. Classification (NCBI taxonomy): domain Eukaryota; kingdom Metazoa; phylum Chordata; class Amphibia; order Caudata; family Ambystomatidae; genus Ambystoma; species Ambystoma mexicanum. Next base: position 454,049,773 of record NC_090930.1, read on the forward strand.
CAGTCAATATCCAGACTCATGATGTATATGTCCAGTGGCCGGAAAATGAATGAAAACTCACCTGCGAAACATACAAAACTACCATGGACCATTGCTACTTTGTGGAAAATCTCCCAGATGAAACTGAAGACAATGAAGATGCCTTGCAATTGCCTGCAGGCCCTTTGACACAATTTACACCCTCTAAAAATGTTCCACCAAACATTCAATGTCACCTGTATCTCCAATTCATGCAGACATATCACAGGCTGAACTAACAGAGGCTGAAGCTTCATCACAATTGACTGACACATTTGCTCAAGATATCGTCTTCAGTATACTTAGTTTGGGGGAATTGTCCACCACCGTCGAGTTGCAAAACACAGTACTGCAGGACGATTGGCTATTAAAGGAGCAAAGATACATTGCATTTGACTGCTGCCTGCTAGAGATTGTACAAATGATTAAATGTAATCATAAATTAAGAAGGAGCATATGCAGGGAGTCATTGGTGAATTACTCTTGTTTATTACAAGGCACCAACCTGAAAATCCAGGCCAGTTGTGTCCACCTCCATGCCACATTCTAATGGTCTGCTCAACTGCTGCTTGGCAAAGTGCCTTCTGGAAATGTACTTTGTTCAACATCTTTACTGTTCAGTGGATCGACTTTCAGTAAGATTTCCAGTTTCTGTCAATTTGTGTGACTTGTGTTCCTTGCTAAAACGAAGTACTGCAATTATCAGAGGGAATACGTACATTCCTCCCGCTATTAGTCATGTCTCGAAACTCGAACAGATGTCAATGGACAGTGAATTCTCTGGAAAAAGATCCTGGCTAGCTGGCGGCGAACAGTGAGACAGTCCAGGATTTTCCGCTAGTTACAGCACTTACCACTTTCAAGGCATGGACAGTAAAGAAATTGTGAGTTCGGTCATTGTGCAGGTGTCTAAATGTACATCGTCTGTGGCCATGGAGAAACATGGTTTCATTAAATCCATTGAACATCTGGAATCTAGTGGAATGCAAATAGACCTGATAGCCAGTGACAGGCACGTTTCAATAGCTACGGCCATGCAAGAGCAGTTTCCACACATTCAGTATCAATTTGATGTATGGCACGTTGCCAAATCAATCAATAAAAGAATTTCAGCTGCTGGTAAAAAAAAGGGTTCGGAAAACGTTTTAAAGTGGTCTCAGTCTATCAGCAACCATCTTTGGTGGAGCTCCAAAACTTGTGATGGATCTGTAGAAATTCTACTTGAAAAATGGCATTAATTGATGCACCATTGTTCCAACATAAACTCATGGAGAGAAAACCAACAATTCCACTAATGTGCACATGGACCTTTATTGAAGGAGCAGGAACGCAAGAAGAAGCGGTTGCTGCCATGTTTAACTCCACACAAAGCACTTCTGAAGATTGTGTGAGATAAAATGCTTTCAAGAGACCTGAAGGGACTCACCGAATTCTGTCATAGTGGAGATTTGGAGGTGTTCCATAATATGTGCCTAAAGTACAAGCCCAAAAGTTTGTATTTCAGCATAGAAGGTATGCAGGCCAGAACAAGACTGGCTGTACTTGAGCACAACAAGAACTTTGGGAGTGAACAAGCAAAAACTGCAGGAACTTTCTCATGGCCTACAAAATGATGCAAACAATGGGTGGCGAAACCAATCTACCAGGAAATGGATTTTGAATTTGTGAAAGATCTAACATTGACTTTGTTGGCCATTCAAACTCATAGAATGGATCCTGATTTTGTTCCCACAACAAATACAATGCCACAGAACATTGCAAACAAGCCTTGTACTCCAACATTGGAACTTGGTGAAGGTTTGACTTCTAGATTTAAATGATTTGTAGCTGTTTTCAAAATCTGCTAACAATAATATTTTCGATATGTTCCCCAATGTTTGGACATTGTACTGAAACAATGTAATGGTATTACACTTGCAATTTCAATTCTAGATAATGTATTAAATAGTATTTATTTACGTCAATATAATCTGGTTTATGATGCATTCATGTCTATCTTTTACTTTTCCTTCATTTATATTGCTTATCCTCTGTCCAGAAGACACATGTCTGGGGTTGATATTGGTACTCTTGTTCAGAAGAGAATTGCCCTAGCATTTTGGTGCTGGACTGCCCATTTGGGTGGGAGAAAGAATGATATGCAAATTGATATTTCCCATCTGTGAAAAGTACACTGAGGCTTGGTGTCTGTCAAACACTCTGCTAGACCCAAATCCCAATGCACACATGCAATCCATGGCACTTGTGCTGATGGCCTCCACTTTGCAGACACAATAAGTAATTCCAATAAGGGATATCTTTTTTATGTGGATGGAGTGGAGGTGGGTCCCGTCGATACTATAGGTTTGCTGAAAGGGCAATGGAAAGGGGTAAAAAGAATGTAATCGCAGACATAAAATCTATCCTATGGCTCCAGTTGGCTACATGGATCAAAATCAAGACCCTCAGCAACAATCAGAAACTGTTCTTGGTTCTGACACCAAGCAGTCTCCTACTTTCCTTCCCTAAATAATACCCTCGTAGAACTGTACGCTCCTCTAATTCCAACTCCATGACAGACAATTACTTCTTCAATCTGAGAGTGAGGAGCAGGTATCTCTCCTCCACAGGGGCCTGTCTTCCCAAAAGGATCCATGCCCCCATCAGACTTCTTGAGCACCCTGTACAGTTCTGCAAACTGATCAAAATGGTAACCTTCTACACCGGTTTCCCTTCACCGGAAATGACCCAACTGCCACAGTTACCACTATTCTGATCCTCATGATTCCCACAGGTTCCCTTGCCCATCCTCCGAGTCAATACTACTCAAACCTACTAGCGATATCAACTAAAATGGCAAAGTTTGGTCCAAAATGTGCTGAGGGTCGGTGAGTACTTGCATCACTTTCTAGGTTCCCCCTGGCACAACTGATCCCTTTTATGCACAAATATCCCATAAAGGAATTCGATCTTGGCTGGGTTAGCCTGCGCTTACTAGCCATTCTCACCTTTTGAAAACTATTCTCACTGCCAAGGGCACATCCTACTCGAATAGTGAGAACCAATTCTTCATCACCACAAGCCCCTTCGTGACTTGCTACACCCTTCCCAAGAAGACCCGCTTTTTGTTTCACCTGCACGATCGTGCGCTTTTACACACAACTGTACTGTTCGGCACAAGGCTCCCCACTTCTTAGGGCTGGACTATAAAGTTACGGAATGACTCTGAAGAATTGTCTAATGATCCTAGTGTGTTAACCAACCCTTCTCTTTACAGGTTGTGGCAGTGTTTCCTCATTTGTCGCATTGGCCTGACTTGTCCAGAAAGTTCCCCTATTTCACTAAACTGAGGGTGACCTCCTAAACTTGTGCCCATCAGGTCAGTTTAGAAATCCATCTTAACACCCTCCTCCAGCACTTGTACACCCATAGGCTCCTCCTTCCATCCCATATGTACTAGCATGGGAGCATGAATGTAACTCACCATTTCAGAATTCTTTTTCACCAACCTGTGTTCACATTTCTGCTTATGGCACTTTGAAATAGGATTTTGTTGTAGAATTTGGGGTACAAATGTTCGCCTTGTGCGTCGTGTGGCAACTTGACATGATAATGAACACACTGGAGACCTACTTAGTGTGAGCACTCAATGTTACCCAGTTTCGCATGGTGGTAGAGATGGCTGCTTCAGGTCGGCAAGAGAGCATGAACGGACAAGCATGAATTATGGTAAGAGCTGTGCAATATATGCCAGAAGTGAAAGCAGCAAACAAATGATTCATGGTGGGAACAGGGACATAGTAATGATGGGCGGTGGATATATAGCACACTCGGAGTAGGGCTATAGTTTGTGCCATGAAACAGTGCTGAACGAGGGAGAAGTGGGGTTTTGATTTAGTTTTCTTACAGAGATGATATATCCCCAAAGGTAACATCAACACATAATTTTCTAGATTCTTCTTACGTTCCTATTGCAAAACATATTTTACATAGCCGTTTGTAACTTTTGTTGGTTTTCTGAACCCATTGCCTGAAGCAGCGTCTTGTACACATTTGTTTTTTTCTTCTGGCATTCTTTCACAAAATTGAAACCTACCCATCTCTGGCTTCAATCACTGAAAACAGGCTGCTATTGTTATTTAGCCTTGAGCGAAAGTCAGCAACTGTTCGAAGGACACAATGGGGGTCATTACAAGTTGGGCGGTAAGGGATACCGGGCACCAGTAAGAAGACCCATGCCGGTAATCCTTTACCACCCAATTCCGAGGTCCCTTAGCGGGAACCACAAGTCCTTTACGGGTCCGGTTAGGGGACCAGGGCGCTAATTACTGGCCTGCTACTAGCAGGCCCGTAATTAGCGCCTTCCCCATTCCCATTGAGCCCTATGGGGGCTCAAATGGGAATGGGAAATGGCATTTGGAATGGAGACTTAACGGGTCTGCCAAGAGCGGAATGTCCCGGTAAGTCCCCACTCCACCAGACCGGACCCGGATACGATTTTGGAGGCAGCCATGCCGCTAATAGCTAATAGCACCATGGCTTCCTCCAAAGTCGTAATGAGGCCCAATGTGTCGAATACCCACAAACATTTATAATATTTACTATATTGAAAGTGGACATACATACATTTAGTTTTAATTTCTGTGATCTGTTGTTCAGAGCAATTACTCAGCGTGACATAGAGAGAATGGAACTTCCTGAAATAATGTAAGCTCAACTATACATAATATTTGTGTGATTAAAAATGGCATGTGTCCTGTATGCATAATGACTAATTTAGAGATGTGCGAATGTGCGATTTGACCAAAAGAATTGACACAGTATGTTATGTTACGTTGAATGATATTTATACCGTGCACTATAAAAAACTCGCGATATGTTTATCTGTCTAGTAATGATTGTTATTTGTGTATAGTTTAAAGAGGAGTGAGTACAGGTATTATTTTTTGGGACTTATGGCTTACTGGCCTTACACTACTGGCCTGAAATAATGTAAGCTCAACTATACATAATATTTGTGTGATTAAAAATGGCATGTGTCCTGTATGCATAATGACTAATTTAGAGATGTGCGAATGTGCGATTTGACCAAAAGAATTGACACAGTATGTTATGTTACGTTGAATGATATTTCTACCGTGCACTATAAAAATCTCGCGATTTGTTTATCTGTCTAGTAATGATTGTTATTTGTGTATAGTTTAAAGAGGAGTGAGTACAGGTATTATTTTTTGGGACTTATTGCTTACTGGCCTTACACGCCAATATATTCTGTGTAGAGTTATGGGTTGCTAGATTGCCACTATTTTGATGAATATTCCTTGAAGACCCGTAACCACAACCTGTAGGCAGGCTAATGATGTCTAGATCGCTTTGTCCAGTGGGATATCCTGGTGTACTGTAACCTTTGCTTCATTGTGCACCATAAAGAGGGAGTGTGTGGGAGCGGCAGGGTCGATTAACCTTTTCTGTGGGCACTTGGTTCTCTTTTCGAACACTAATCTTACCACTTCCATTATAATTCCATCTGTCTGTGGTTCAACATAAAACGTTACTTTCTCATTTTCTGGTAGGGCCCGCTATGTGAAGTGGGTGCGTTTGGTTCTCCATCGTATTGGGAGCTATACCTACTTCACACTGCTAACCTTTCATGCACGCCGTAGTCTCAACTACTCCCCCATGTTGTCATGTCTCTGTTCATTCCGTGTGTTTGTGTTTATGATTAGGTTTCATCTGGTTCTGAATTATATGGCAACTTGTCATATTTGTTTACATAACGGCTACTGAAATATATTCTTTTATTCTATGATCTTTACAGCTATATTCTACTGCCCTGAGCATGCCATAGTTTACAGCTACCGTCGGATGAATTCTTAAATCGACTTTAGCGGATAATCATAAAGGTGCTTATTTGATAACCGTTATGTGGGACGACTGACAGGGACCAATCTGCCCTTTGTTGGTACCAGAAATAAGGAGCAACCTGTCAGCGTTTATGATGTACAAACATGCTGAATGAAAGTGTTGCTCTTGAAAGTGCATAGAATCCATATCTTCTCACTAACAGAACACCATGTGTGTCATTAGAAAGTTTTGCTGGTGTAACATAAGCACACACAAGAATTGGAGTACAGGGACTGATCGATTGTTGATCACAATCGGCTTAATTTCCCTAGCTATAATTGCAAATACATATTGTTCATTTTGTGGACTTAATCCTCTCTTGTGAGCGTTCTTTACAAAGTAAAACACATGTTACATTTCAGAATATTGATGTTTTCTTAAAAAAACATGTTTTGCTCTTCTTTTTGGGACAAGAATGAAAAGTCATGCGCTGTGAGAGGATCTGTATGTTTATCTTCCTGGTTCTGCGTTTAGTAACATTATGGTGGTGGTGATGACGGGGAACATTTGGCTACGCTGGCCACAAACATCATGAAAATAGGGGAGCATATAGTTTGGTCTAGTGATGTCAGTTTGAGGGGCGGGTGATCTGTATTCTTGCCGCAAAGGCATTTGAACTTAGGGTAATGCATCAATGGATAACATTAGCCCAAGATGGCTGCGCCCACCCCTTTGTTTTCGCATGAGTAAAAGTGAGGAAAACTAAGGTAATATGCGTATGAAAATATTTTAAGTGAACTTCCCGTTTAATTCCTGGTCAGCACACTGACACCTTAACACTTTCCGAACAGGAGAGGTGTCCCACTGCCAGGACAATGTTCCAAGGAGCTCCGGTCAGCAGAGGGGCTTTCACGTTGCTCTATCAACAGAGTATTACAATGTGAGCCATTAGACGCTGATGGCAGGAGGTGGGCTCTTAGCAGGGACTTTGATCCCTTTAGAAATGGGAATGGTAGACAATGCTCAGAAGTGAGAAGGGTGCGCAATGCTGCATGCTTTTTGAAATAATGACTATGGGCCTCATTCCGAGGCTGGAGGTAAGGGTTAACGGTCACCGTTAATGGCAACGGTGACCGTTAACACTTACCACCATATTCCGAGTTCCCTTTTGCGGGTTGGCATTTAACCCCTTGCTTTTAGCAGGCGTTAAAAATCCAACCCGCAAAGGGACCTTGGAGTAAATTACGGCACCGTAATTTACGGTGCCGTAATTTACTCCTTCCCCATTCCCATTGAGCCCTATGGGGGCAGAAATGGGGATGGGGAACCGGTATGGTGAATGGGCACTTACCGGTCCCTCCAACCTTGGAATGGACCGGTAATTACTCCATTCACCATGCCGGATATCCATGGATTAAATAGCTCCTTGGTTGCTTACCATGGTGCTCTTTACTCCATGGATAGCTCCAGCCTCGGAATGAGGCCCTATGGCTTTAAAGCCCAAGGGGGAATTTGTTAGGCTCACATTAATTTGCATGATGCTATTCTGACTTTGCATGCAGGATGGGGAGAATAACATTAAAGCCATACTCTTATCGCTCAACATATTTCTATGACAATGTATATAGTGTATCGTTTACTAGAAAGGTTAGTTTATAGCGGGGTACGTGTATTTCGGGGGTGCGCGGGAAGTTACACACGCGATTGAGCGGGGTACGTGTATTTCGGGGGTGCTCGGGAAGTTACACACGCGATTCAGCGGGGTACGTGTATTTCGGGGGTGCGCGGGAAGTTACACACGCGATTGAGCGGGGGTACGTGTTTTTCGGGGGTGCACGGGAAGTTACACACGCAATTCCATCAGGGTACGTGTATTACAGGGGTGCGCGGCAGGTTCCACACGCAATCTCATCAGGGCACGTGTATTTCGGGGGTGCGCGGGGAGCACCACACGTGAATTGCACGCGTGGGTCCTCCCAGGTGTTCCCTCTACACCCTCCACGGCCCCTGCAGGGGGCTCACACCACAGGGGCCTACCCTGAAAATGTCCTGCAGGCACCCCATCCACCATGCCCCCCAGCCAACCCACATGTCAACTTGCACTACTGCCCACCAACGCATGTCCCCCTGCACCCCCAGCCACCAGGGGCAGCCTCCACCAGGCCCCCACCCTTGTCTCCCACCACCCCCACCCCCCAGCAGTGCAGGGGCACCCTCCACCAGGCCCCCACCCATGTCTCCCACCACACCCACCCCCAGCACTGTGGGGCACCTGCCAGCAGGCCCCCACCCATGTCCAACTCATGTTCCCCACCACCCCCACCCCACAGCAGTGCAGGGGCAGCCTCCACCAGGCCCCCACCCATGTCTCCCACCACCCCCACCCCCAGCACTGTGGGGCACCTGCCAGCAGGCCCCCACCCATGTCCAACTCATGTTCCCCAGCCAACATGTCATCACAATCTAGATCCCTGGTCCCTATGGTCAGCCTCCAAATGCAAAACACCCACCCGAGTATTGCATCCACCCACTCATAATTGGCAATTACATGACAGAACACCAATTGCAAGTTCCGAAACAAACACATTTCCATCACATATATCCAATGGGTGTCAGTGAATCTCAAAACCCATATCATGAAATGCATGAAACCAATGAGATGATACTACACATTGAAGTATGATAAAAAAATATGTATTAAAGCAAACATAAATAGAATCAAAAATAAAGAAACATAAATGTGAATGTACAAAAATGAAAAGAAGCATGTCCGTGAAAAAAAGCAAAACCAAAAATCAAATTCCAAAGTAATGGTGTCCAAAGTCACTGCCCACAAAACAAAATCCAATGGGAAATAAAAAAGAAAGCCATTGCTCCATGGTTAAAATGTCAGAGAAAAATACAATCCAACAGTGAACTATGTACATGGGAACAAGCCAGGGTCCATTATCCCAACAAAAGAAAGGAAACCTATCCAACTACACTAACTAATAAAATAAACTATATACAAAAATGTGGCCAATGTCCAAAAGGTCCAAAATAAATTTTAAAAAAAATGAAACCTAACACTACCTAGATAACTATGTACAAGGGCAGCGGGCTAGTTTGATGGCTCACTTGTGGATGTCCCGGCCCAGGGCATTATCGAACTCCTGCTCAATGTCCCGGAGGCGGTCCTCCTCCATGGCCCCGAGGGTCCACAGGGCCGTCGACGTGTCCACCACCAAACCCCTGCAGATTGCCTCGAGGCACTCGGCCCGATTCAGGGCCCTCCGCATGGAGTTCGCCGCCCTGACCATTGTGAGCCGTGCCTCTTCTGCCCGCTGCCGCTCCGCATCTATGGCGTGGCCCAACCGCTGCCACACGGAAGACACTCCCTGTCCTGGGTCCTCCTGCCCTCCGGCCGATGCCTGCCCCTCCGATGTTGAAGGCCCCGAGCCTTCATGGCTCCCACCACGTTGCTGCTGCTGCTGTGCCTCTGCCCGTGCACTGCCTCCTGCTGCCTGCACATCCTCCGCCGGCTGGGGTGCAGTCGTTGATGTGGCCACCCCTGCTGGACGTCCGACTCCAAACTGTGGCAGGGATGCCTCCTCCACCAGCCTGGCCGCACCGTCAGAGGCAGCTCCACAGGGCACCCAGGTGACAAATGGGTGGGAAGATGGCACGGAGGACGACTGGCGCGTAGGGTGTTCAGTTGAGGAGGGGGTTGGAGCAAGCTGCAGCAAACGGAGGAATCCGGCCTGGGTGACCTGTCCCAGCAGGCTGACGTGGTCAACGAGCCATTCGAGATGACGCGCAGTCTCCTCATGAAAAGACTGCAGGTCACCTCGCATGGCCCGTTGACGCAACGCCACACCACTCAGAACAGGCTCAACCCGGACCCGGATAGCCACGTCCGCAGGCAGAGGAAGGCCAGTTGATGTGAGCTCATCCCCTGCCTGAAAACGGGTCTGGACGTAGGCATCCCTGCTGGTGCAAGATGATGCAGGGACAGGATCAGGGACAGGATTGCACACAGGCACCTCCGCGGTGGCCTGTGCTGCCTCCTGTCCCTGGTCCTGCACTGCACCACTAGCACCAGAGAGATCCCCACCTCCAGACCCCGTCTCTGTTGCTTGCACGGCCTCCTCCTCCACCAAACCCCCCACCAACCTGGATGACTCCGTGCCATCTTCCCCAGTTGGGCCCTGTGGGGTCCCAGCTGCCCCTTCTGCTGCCGAGGAGTCCAACTCCAACCTCTGCCTCTTGGACCTCCCCACGGCCGCTGGGCCTGGGACGCGGCACCGGACTCCTCACTCCCCGACGAGATGACAACGTGGGAGGGGAGCCGGGCCTTGCGTCTCCGGCTGGCGGTGGGATCCCCGCCGCTGTGCTCCACAGCACCTTCTCCGCCCTCTTCATCAGTTGACGCTGCAGACAGGGAGAAATAAAACACAGGCATCAGGGCACTGTACAATGGACACATACACACATGACAGTTGTACATGAGTGGCATTGGCAAACCTCAGACATGTCATCACAATCCCCAACACACATGTCATTCCAACTCGCACACATCAGCCATACCACAGCCATATCGCAACTGGCAGCACCATCCATACACATACAACAGCATGAGCAGGCAAAGGTGAGCCAGACATCACATGCAACACAGGAAGTGCACCACACATGTACACACACCACCACACTTGCATGCATGTGTACACCTCTGCCAAGTGCCGCAGTGTTCAGATGGGCATCCATGTCACATCTGCCCATCAGGCTTCCACATGCCGCTGTCACATGCATCCATGTTGCATCACTGTTGCACCCTTGTCAAATACACACACATGCACATGTACACAGTGCTGATACATGCAGCTGAAAACAACATACATGCGTGACATCACGGACATGTCTACTTACATACACATTCATCCAAACATGTGTGCCCACACAACTGCATTTGGCATGCAAGCCTACACACACAAGCACCATCCATGTCTCACACATTCCAGCCCTCGCATGTGTTAGCCCCACGGCCCTGTACACCCCCACCCATACTCGACCCCATGCAAACAGATGTGCAACCTGCACACTACTGAAAAATCACCACATGCACAGCACACAATCAGGATGCATGTACACTTACCACTCGACTCCAGACGGGTCTGCCTTTCAAGGACCTGGACGTGGAGCGCTGGGGATATGCGTTCCAGGACCCTCATCTGTTCTTCTGACAAGTGGCCCCGGTGCCCCTTGGCATCCGCTGCCTTCAAGAGGCGCCGGGCCTTGTTCAGGGTCCTGGGCCTGAAGTCCTCCCAGCGCTTCTTGACATGTTGTAAGTCGTGGACTGCCACCCCCTCCGCGTTGATGGCAGTCACGATGTCAGTCCAGATCCGAGTCCGTCCTTCCTTGTCGGCGCGGGAACTTCCAAAGAGGGCATCATACTGCCCCAGGACTTGCTCCACCAGGACACCAACTTCGGTGGCACTGAAGCTGGTACCCCTCTGCCTCTCTGGCCGGGGGTTGTCAGTGGTCTCAGATGGTGTTTGCCCCGACATGACAACCCCAGAGGCAGGAGTGGGTGGGCAACTGGGTCCTGGGTCTGGGCTGTGGAGCGATGGAATCCCAGTCGGGAGTCTTCGGTTCCAGCAGGGGTGGTCACAGCAACAGCACCCCTGGCTGATGTGCAGGCAGCAAATGGCAGGGCACGTGGGCAGCAGGCAGTCAGGCAGCAGCAGATGGCAGGTGGGAGCGTGCTCGGGGCTCTGGGGGGCAGTAGTTCGGCCTTCTGGGCAGCAGCGTGGTCTTCTGTGTGCTTACGTGTGGCCAGCTTGATACGGAGTGATTTGGCATGTGAAAATTCGGCACGTCAGTGTGTAATTTGAGGAAAGGCCCTTAGCGCGTAAGCACGTCTGCACGCATACGCATTTTCATTGGACAGAAGGCCCCTCAAGCGCAAGCGCCCCTGTGACGTGACGCGTACAGGCGTGCATGGGCATTCCAGCGCACGTGAAAAACTGCACGTCCGCGTGTAATTCGAGGAAAGGCCCTTAGCGCGTGAGCGCGTCTGTGACGTGATGCGCGCGGGTGTTCCCCTCATTACACGTGATGACAGAGCACACGTGGATTTCCACCAATCGCGTGTGAAAGTTCCCGCGCACCCCGAAACACACGTACCCTGCTGATGTCGCATGTGAAACTTCCCCCGCACCCTGAAATACATGTACCCTGCTGAAATCGCGTGTGGAACTTCCCGCGTACCCCTGAAATAAACATACCCTGCTGAAATCGCGTGTGGCACTTCTCGCGCACCCCTGAGATACGCGTACCCTGCTCGCACGGGCCCAATCGCGTGTGGAATTTCACGCGCACCCCTGAAATACACGTACCCTGCTGAAATCACGTGTGAAACTTGCCTCGCACCCTGAAATACACGTACCCTGCTGAAATCGCGTGTGGCACTTCCCGCGCACCCCTGAGATACGCGTACCCTGCTCGCACGGGCCCAATCGCGGGTGGAACTTCCCGCGCACCCCTGAAATACACGTACCCTGCTGAAATCACGTGTGAAACTTCCCCCGCACCCTGAAATACACGTACCCTGCTGAAATCACGTGTGGAACTTCACGTGCACCCCTGATATACACGTACCCTGCTGAAATCATGTGTGGCACTTCCCGCGCACCCCTGAGATACGCGTACCCTGCTCGCACAGGCCCAATCGCGTGTGGAACTTCCCGCGCACCCCTGAAATACACGTACCCCGCTGAAATCGCGTGTGAAACTTCCCCCGCACCCCAAAATACACGTACCCTGCTGAAATCGCATGTGGAACTTTACGCGCACCCCTGATATACACGTACCCTGCGGAAATCGCGAGTGGAACTTCCCGCGCACCCCTGAAATATGCGTACCCTGCTCGAACGGGGCCAATCGCGTGAGGTACTTCCCGCGCACCCCAGTGATACACGTAGCCCGCTTGCCGTGCTGGTACAGGGTTAGCGCAGCCCTTTGCGCTGGATTGGGTATATTGATGGCTTTTCCCTGCGCGAGAGGCGTTCTTGGGGGCGTAACTAGCGCTGCTGCAGGGTCGCTGCGCCACTGTGCGCCACGGCTGGTTTTGGTGGCTGGAATCCATGAATACGCTGTGCGCGGAATTGGATTTTAGCGCACACGGCTGGCGCAGGGATTCGCACGCGCACACTGTGCGCCAGCTGCGTGCACCACTTCTGCGCTGAATTCTATGAATTACCCCCTAAAAGTCGGCTAAAGTTTTCAAAATGTATTGGTTGACATGTCCTTGACAAGAAACCCCTGAGGTTGAAGTTGTGGAAGTTGCAGTTACCATTGTCAAGAGGTGGATTATGGGTTCCTAATTTTAGAGCCTATCATCTGGCCTATTTGTCTAATGTCTTGGTTCCCTTCATGGAAGATACGCATGATGAATGGGTAGTGGCTGAGACTAGCTTCAATGGACCGTTGACACCAAGGGCTGTACTGACCTCTACTTCGAGACGTTGATGTGGGAAAGACCATTTGATTGAGTGCTGGAGGAATTCGTGGAAGAATTTGTGTGATTTTTTTACGAGTTAACGCTCTTAAGGAACCTGGGGCCTCGATTTGGTTGAACCCATCAATTAAGATAAATGGTAGTGTTGTATTCTGGGGGATTGGTTTCTGGTAGGTGTTCATTTTATAGCTGATCTGTTTAAGGATGACATCTAGATGACAGCGAGTGAATTACAACAGCACTTTAATATAGAGGACTTTAAGATTTCGGATACAGAAAGATTAAAAAAGCAATTGGACAAGTTGACTTAGTGAAGAGAATCAATTTGGACCTGTTTACAAGGAAAGTGATGGGAGGGGAAGGAGGATTAGCCAGCAAGTTATATACAGCGATTGTGTCGAAACAGAGGTAATGATTTACTGAGAGAAGAATGGAGGAGAAGAATTGGTATGGATATCTCTGAGGACTTGTGGCAACAAATGTGTATAAATGTTAAATTGTGCTCATTGGGACTTACTGAGAGGTCAAGACAGATCAAGATCCTTAATCGGATTTATTGGTCACCAGAAAAAAAGTGGAGGAGAGGGATGTTGGGAAGTTCGGATTGTTGGAAATGTGTACATGAATCAGGTACGTTGGAACACATGCTGTGGGATTGTAGGTTGGTGAGGTTGTTTTGGAGTGAGATTGGTCAAGTGATTGGAGTGATTGAGGGGTTGCCTGAAATGGACTTTCAGTATGGTGATCTTGGGAAGTGATGAACTATTGGACGATCTTACACAATGACAGAAAAAATTGTTGTTCAGGGGAACCATGATGGGTAAGAAGATAATTTTGCGCAACTGGAAAACTACTTTGACCTTGAACATTGGGTCATGGACAAATGAAATGCACAATTTGGCAGAAATGGAAAGGGTGCTGTACAGGAGAGAGGGGAAGATTGGTTTGTTTGAGAAAATCTGGCTAAAGTTTCTATCATTATACTAGTTTTGGTGATGTTCCTATGTATGTGGGTGGGTGTGGTGGGGGTGTACATAGTTGTGTGATTGAATGCTTCTTAATTAGTATGTGTTTTGGTTCATGTGATAGTTTGTACTGTATTACAATTTGTTAACTTGAAAATTAAAGTTAAAAAAAAAAATTGACCTTTAGTAAAAAGATCCATAGTGCCCTTTAAAAGTCACCTAATGTTTTTGAAATGTGTTGATTAACATGTCCTTCTTTACGTAGAGCTCACTGATGGAAGCACAGACCATCACAGTGACGCAACCACTGACACATCTAGTATCCCAATGGCGAGCCCTACCGACATGCATGAAGTGATATTTTAGAGCGTTGGATGTGGCTACATTTCTAATACTAATGTACCTTTCTTTTGTACTCTTTTCTGACAATGGGCCTCATTATCAGTATGCCGGTCCAGTAACAATGATGCCAGTATGCTACCAGCACCGTTGTTTTCCGGACCGGCACACTCCAAGTTCTGCGGGCGGGTGCTGTCCCTCCGTTCCAGGTCTGACACCCGCTTGCAGACTTTGACGGAAGCACCGGCACCGTTATCAAGGGTGTCAGTGCTTCCGTCCTCCCCGTTCCTATTGAGTCATATGGGACATGAATGGGAATGGGGAGTAATTATTTTCGGCGCCTGGCTATGGGGAATTACCATGACCACTGGGGCTGTAATGCCCCGGTAATTCCCTGTTGCCAGACGCCAGAAAAAAAATTACTCTGGCGGCAGTCGTGCCGCTACCGCCAGGGTCGTAATGAGACCCAATGTACTGAAAATGAAGGAGCAAGATTCTTCATCAATTACTTTTCCGGAGTCAACATCAACCTCAGTCGCATATCAAGTAATTATATTGTATTACTCCTTTATATGCAAATGAAAAATACATGCATGTGTTATGCTTGGAATATAAACATATTGAAAATTAATATTATAGTGTTGGTTATTTACACAAAGTGGCATGTATGGGTGTCTCAGTATGTAACATTGTCGGCATCTCATGTTTTCAGTTTAATGTTGCTTTTACATCCGTATTAAAACAAGTACTATGTTATAGGGGGATGCTGGAACTTCAACTACAATCACTTCCTCCTTTGCAACAGGTCCAGATAATGAGGTATGGATACTTACAGTTTGCTGACTAGAATGAAAATAAATCCTACAAAGGATATACTTTGATACTGAAATGCATGTAACCTTGCACGCTTTCAAAGTTTTATGATTTTGGTTCTAACATTGCACTTCCTCCCTAATGCGGAATAGATTCCAAAGGAAATATTATAAAGCAAACTACTTTTGAAGGCAACATTATAATCACTATGTTTTGCAGGGTAATCTCAGATCAAGTCCATGTGCCATCTCAGACGTTTACTAGGTGAAATTTGAAATGTAAATTATGACCAAATTATGTACACAGTTTTTGAGGTTATGTTCATGCAAATGTTTTTAATTGTGTTGCAACAACACACCTTATAACTCAATAGACATTTAACTTTTTTCAATGATTCTTCTCTCCAAGGAATTTACCAAGATGTTGAATTAGACCAGAAGTATACATAACCTAACATGAAATACAATTGAGTATCACATTGGATTGGGAATACATTTTTATAATGTTGCAATGTTTTGAATTCCGTCAAGTTGGTTCTGTATGTAGATATGTACACATGTTTGTTTGAGTCGAAAAGCAATTTGCTTGATTAAAACCATACAACTACGCTCTTTTTGCAGCTTGATGTTGCGGTCAGCAAAGCAAAGGACACAGTTTTGAAGCGAATTAAGAAAACAAGGGTAAAGAACAAACCAGTTTATATTGGAGAAGTTGGAAAATCGTATCTTCTGTGTGTGTGCTATACATTGAGCATGTTTTTCTATAAATCTGTCAGGTGCCCAGAAGAAGAGGAGTATAAAGACTCAGACAACAACTGAAACCAAATATGTCACTTGCCAAACAAATTTCACAAAGGAACAACTACTATTTGAGGCACTGCATGGTCCAGTCAATATCCAGACTCATGATGTATATGTCCAGTGGCCGGAAAATGAATGAAAACTCACCTGCGAAACATACAAAACTACCATGGACCATTGCTACTTTGTGGAAAATCTCCCAGATGAAACTGAAGACAATGAAGATGCCTTGCAATTGCCTACAGGCCCTTTGACACAATTTACACCCTCTAAAAATGTTCCACCAAACATTCAATGTCACCTGTTTCTCCAATTCATGCAGACATATCACAGGCTGAACTAACAGAGGCTGAAGCTTCATCACAATTGACTGACACATTTGCTCAAGATATCGTCTTCAGTATACTTAGTTTGGGGGAATTGTCCACCACCGTCGAGTTGCAAAACACAGTACTGCAGGACGATTGGCTATTAAAGGAGCAAAGATACATTGCATTTGACTGCTGCCTGCTAGAGATTGTACAAATGATTAAATGTAATCATAAATTAAGAAGGAGCATATGCAGGGAGTCATTGGTGAATTACTCTTGTTTATTACAAGGCACCAACCTGAAAATCCAGGCCAGTTGTGTCCACCTCCATGCCACATTCTAATGGTCTGCTCAACTGCTGCTTGGCAAAGTGCCTTCTGGAAATGTACTTTGTTCAACATCTTTACTGTTCAGTGGATCGACTTTCAGTAAGATTTCCAGTTTCTGTCAATTTGTGTGACTTGTGTTCCTTGCTAAAACGAAGTACTGCAATTATCAGAGGGAATACGTACATTCCTCCCGCTATTAGTCATGTCTCGAAACTCGAACAGATGTCAATGGACAGTGAATTCTCTGGAAAAAGATCCTGGCTAGCTGGCGGCGAACAGTGAGACAGTCCAGGATTTTCCGCTAGTTACAGCACTTACCACTTTCAAGGCATGGACAGTAAAGAAATTGTGAGTTCGGTCATTGTGCAGGTGTCTGAATGTACATCGTCTGTGGCCATGGAGAAACATGGTTTCATTAAATCCATTGAACATCTGGAATCTAGTGGAATGCAAATAGACCTGATAGCCAGTGACAGGCACGTTTCAATAGCTACGGCCATGCAAGAGCAGTTTCCACACATTCAGTATCAATTTGATGTATGGCACATTGCCAAATCAATCAATAAAAGAATTTCAGCTGCTGGTAAAAAAAAGGGTTCGGAAAACGTTTTAAAGTGGTCTCAGTCTATCAGCAACCATCTTTGGTGGAGCTCCAAAACTTGTGATGGATCTGTAGAAATTCTACTTGAAAAATGGCATTAATTGATGCACCATTGTTCCAACATAAACTCATGGAGAGAAAACCAACAATTCCACTAATGTGCACATGGACCTTTATTGAAGGAGCAGGAACGCAAGAAGAAGCGGTTGCTGCCATGTTTAACTCCACACAAAGCACTTCTGAAGATTGTGTGAGATAAAATGCTTTCAAGAGACCTGAAGGGACTCACCGAATTCTGTCATAGTGGAGATTTGGAGGTGTTCCATAATATGTGCCTAAAGTACAAGCCCAAAAGTTTGTATTTCAGCATAGAAGGTATGCAGGCCAGAACAAGACTGGCTGTACTTGAGCACAACAAGAACTTTGGGAGTGAACAAGCAAAAACTGCAGGAACTTTCTCATGGCCTACAAAATGATGCAAACAATGGGTGGCGAAACCAATCTACCAGGAAATGGATTTTGAATTTGTGAAAGATCTAACATTGACTTTGTTGGCCATTCAAACTCATAGAATGGATCCTGATTTTGTTCCCACAACAAATACAATGCCACAGAACATTGCAAACAAGCCTTGTACTCCAACATTGGAACTTGGTGAAGGTTTGACTTCTAGATTTAAATGATTTGTAGCTGTTTTCAAAATCTGCTAACAATAATATTTTCGATATGTTCCCCAATGTTTGGACATTGTACTGAAACAATGTAATGGTATTACACTTGCAATTTCAATTCTAGATAATGTATTAAATAGTATTTATTTACGTCAATATAATCTGGTTTATGATGCATTCATGTCTATCTTTTACTTTTCCTTCATTTATATTGCTTATCCTCTGTCCAGAAGACACATGTCTGGGGTTGATATTGGTACTCTTGTTCAGAAGAGAATTGCCCTAGCATTTTGGTGCTGGACTGCCCATTTGGGTGGGAGAAAGAATGATATGCAAATTGATATTTCCCATCTGTGAAAAGTACACTGAGGCTTGGTGTCTGTCAAACACTCTGCTAGACCCAAATCCCAATGCACACATGCAATCCATGGCACTTGCGCTGATGGCCTCCACTTTGCAGACACAATAAGTAATTCCAATAAGGGATATCTTTTTTATGTGGATGGAGTGGAGGTGGGTCCCGTCGATACTATAGGTTTGCTGAAAGGGCAATGGAAAGGGGTAAAAAGAATGTAATCGCAGACATAAAATTTATCCTATGGCTCCAGTTGGCTACATGGATCAAAATCAAGACCCTCAGCAACAATCAGAAACTGTTCTTGGTTCTGACACCAAGCAGTCTCCTACTTTCCTTCCCTAAATAATACCCTCGTAGAACTGTACGCTCCTCTAATTCCAACTCCATGACAGACAATTACTTCTTCAATCTGAGAGTGAGGAGCAGGTATCTCTCCTCCACAGGGGCCTGTCTTCCCAAAAGGATCCATGCCCCCATCAGACTTCTTGAGCACCCTGTACAGTTCTGCAAACTGATCAAAATGGTAACCTTCTACACCGGTTTCCCTTCACCGGAAATGACCCAACTGCCACAGTTACCACTATTCTGATCCTCATGATTCCCACAGGTTCCCTTGCCCATCCTCCGAGTCAATACTACTCAAACCTACTAGCGATATCAACTAAAATGGCAAAGTTTGGTCCAAAATGTGCTGAGGGTCGGTGAGTACTTGCATCACTTTCTAGGTTCCCCCTGGCACAACTGATCCCTTTTATGCACAAATATCCCATAAAGGAATTCGATCTTGGCTGGGTTAGCCTGCGCTTAGTAGCCATTCTCACCTTTTGAAAACTATTCTCACTGCCAAGGGCACATCCTACTCGAATAGTGAGAACCAATTCTTCATCACCACAAGCCCCTTCGTGACTTGCTACACCCTTCCCAAGAAGACCCGCTTTTTGTTTCACCTGCACGATCGTGCGCTTTTACACACAACTGTACTGTTCGGCACAAGGCTCCCCACTTCTTAGGGCTGGACTATAAAGTTACGGAATGACTCTGAAGAATTGTCTAATGATCCTAGTGTGTTAACCAACCCTTCTCTTTACAGGTTGTGGCAGTGTTTCCTCATTTGTCGCATTGGCCTGACTTGTCCAGAAAGTTCCCCTATTTCACTAAACTGAGGGTGACCTCCTAAACTTGTGCCCATCAGGTCAGTTTAGAAATCCATCTTAACACCCTCCTCCAGCACTTGTACACCCATAGGCTCCTCCTTCCATCCCATATGTACTAGCATGGGAGCATGAATGTAACTCACCATTTCAGAATTCTTTTTCACCAACCTGTGTTCACATTTCTGCTTATGGCACTTTGAAATAGGATTTTGTTGTAGAATTTGGGGTACAAATGTTCGCCTTGTGCGTCGTGTGGCAACTTGACATGATAATGAACACACTGGAGACCTATTTAGTGTGAGCACTCAATGTTACCCAGTTTCGCATGGTGGTAGAGATGGCTGCTTCAGGTCGGCAAGAGAGCATGAACGGACAAGCATGAATTATGGTAAGAGCTGTGCAATATATGCCAGAAGTGAAAGCAGCAAACAAATGATTCATGGTGGGAACAGGGACATAGTAATGATGGGCGGTGGATATATAGCACACTCGGAGTAGGGCTATAGTTTGTGCCATGAAACAGTGCTGAACGAGGGAGAAGTGGGGTTTTGATTTAGTTTTCTTACAGAGATGATATATCCCCAAAGGTAACATCAACACATAATTTTCTAGATTCTTCTTACGTTCCTATTGCAAAACATATTTTACATAGCCGTTTGTAACTTTTGTTGGTTTTCTGAACCCATTGCCTGAAGCAGCGTCTTGTACACATTTGTTTTTTTCTTCTGGCATTCTTTCACAAAATTGAAACCTACCCATCTCTGGCTTCAATCACTGAAAACAGGCTGCTATTGTTATTTAGCCTTGAGCGAAAGTCAGCAACTGTTCGAAGGACACAATGGGGGTCATTACAAGTTGGGCGGTGTTAGGCAGAAACCTGTGCAGTTCCCTTGGGGAACACTGCAAAAGATTTAAGACTACAGGTATAGCAGTAAACCCACTTGGTAGCAGTCCGCACCACCCAGATTTACCTGGTAGCTGTGGCTGAGCAGTCAGACTTCCCTCAAGAAGAGTTAGGCAGTATGCAAAGTATACACAATATGTACTCAGACACAATAGCACAAGCAAACACTGACCAGAGCTTGGTTTCAAAAGTATATAGTTATTTATTTTTAAGAACGCATAAGTTGAAAACACTCTAGCAAAGTATAGTAAAAACACTTAAAACACAGTTATAATGAAAGCAGTTTCAACCCTTACTCCTATCTAGACAACTCTAAGTTAACCCCACATAATTAAAACAGAGGTGAGCGCTTAACGTTAGATGACACTCTAGTAGGTTCAAGAAAGGGATAAAAAGAAACAGAAATGGGTTAAACACACCACTCTAAGGTCCAGAACACTTGCAATAGACTCAAAGAAGCACAAAGTCACAGGTGAGCAAAAGTCACTAGGCAGGGCCCACTCTTAGAGTAGCCAGAGCGAAAATGTGCCCAAGATCACACTGTTATTAGGGATTCAAAGTCTTGCAAAGAGTTAGAAAGAGTTTAGAGTGGCTTAGAAGTTTAGCCAGGGTATTCCAGGCACTCCCAGGTTCGAAAGCCGGGGGCTAAATCTACCCCGTACAGTCGGTGGCAAGGGAAGCCAGGCGGAACACGGTACCTTAAGCGGAAAGGATCCTCCAGCGGTGGCAGTTGTTCCAGGCAGTGGCAGCAAGGCTCGACGTCGGTCAGGGGAGAAGAAGTTCTCGCAGAAGAGCAGAAGAAGAAGGTCGTTGCACTGCCCGGGAAGAAACCAGCCGCGGAGTCCTCCGGTCAAAGGGTTGTACCGACTTTCGTGGTTGGGGTAAAAGTGGTGGGGTTCCGGTTGCCGGGGTGCTTGGCACTGGCAAGGCGGCCACGAGATACCTCGAGAAGCGAAAAGAAGGCGAAAACTGGTTGTCCCCACCAGTCAAGGGAAGGAGCCACTCCGTTAAGAGTTCTCCTCGGTCGTCGGGAAAAGTGGTGAGACGGTTCAGCAGGGCTCCACCGGGTGGTGTCGTCGAAGCAGGTCGGCTCAGCTCTTCCCTCGTCGGATTCTTGGTCCTGTGGCGACTTCTAAAGTTCCAGTCCCCAAAGCCCTGCTTTTATGCAGCAAAACCCCCATTCACCCAGCCTAGCTGTCACTCAAACATGCTAAGTGGTGAGCCGGCCGGCTCACCACTTGGGCCAATCAGGACGGAGTGCGACTTGAGTTACCAAGGTAACTCAGTCCAGGGTGCCTAAACCCCCCTCCACCCCTCCTAAGTACCCCAGACAGAGTGGCACCACTTTGGAGGGCTTCTGTGGAGAAGCCCGCCAAAAGTGGAACAAAGGGCTCCACTTTGGGTCAGAGTTACAGAGGCGAACGCCAACGCCATTTTAGAATCAAGTTTTGGCAAAAAGTCCCAACCGGAGTTATAATAATAAATATATAAACCGGCGGTATGTTTAAGGCTACCGTAAATAAATAATTAAAGGTGTTAGCCTAAAACAATGGGAAATCCCATAGGAAAATATTCGCGGTTGAATATAAAACGTAGTTTCCACTGCCACCAGCCAAAACTCGATCAGGGGGGACGGAGACGTGCCCCCTCGACTAACAGACCCTGGGGCAATCGAATTGCCCCAGCCAGTACGTCCACAATATGATGGTTTGTACTGGTTCTGTTCAGGATTCAAGACTAGCAAAGTCTTTGGTGACTTTACATGCCCTGGGAGACAGTAGTCAGTCCCAGGGTATGGAGTCTATGTTGGGGAGTCCCTAGGACACCCCTGGGTCACGGCACAGAGGGTGCTGTGTAACCCACATCACAAAAATACATGAGGCCCTATGGAGTAAAAGACCCCATAGCCCATTCAACACAAGGTTTAACCAAGAAAACACACTTCAACATGTCCAAGAGTGAGGGTAAAAGAGTCCCACTCTTGGCAGGAGAAAAAAAAGAAACCCCAGAAATCCAGCAAAGCTGCTGGGGGACTCACTAGGTAGGGAAATTCAGCCTAAACAGAGAATTCTCCCTAACACTCGCCCCCCCCCAGACTAAGGGACAGGAGGATTTAATCCACTCCTGGATGAACCTCATACCTCTAGTCGATGATATACATCCTAGAGAGTCCATCAGCATTTTGATGGTGACACCCTGACCTGTGCTCAATGGTGAAATCAAACCCTTGCAGGCAGATTGACCATCTCAATAGTTTTGGATTTTCCCCTTTCATTTGCATTAACCATCTCAAGGGTTGGTGGTCAGTCTGAATAACAAAAGTAGAACCATACAAGTATGGCCTAAACTTCTTCAGTGCCCACACAATAGCAAAGCATTCTCTTTCGATAGTTGCCCACCTTGTCTCAGGATCCTTCAGTTTTCTACTGATGAAGCAAATGGGGTGCTCCCTACCCTTCTCATCCAGTTGGCTTAGAACTGCACCTATACCTACATTGGAAGCATCAGTTTGTACAATGAAAGGTTGGTGGTAGTCAGGAGCTCTCAAGACTGGAGCTTGGCAAAGAGCTCTCTTCAGTTTTTCAAAGGCCTGATTGC
Source organism: Ambystoma mexicanum (assembly GCF_040938575.1). Classification (NCBI taxonomy): domain Eukaryota; kingdom Metazoa; phylum Chordata; class Amphibia; order Caudata; family Ambystomatidae; genus Ambystoma; species Ambystoma mexicanum. Next base: position 454,072,952 of record NC_090930.1, read on the forward strand.
ACTCCTCATTCCATTTTACCTTTTTAGGGAATTTGGGAGAGGAGATTACATTCAGTGGAGAAGCTATGGTCCCATAGTTCTCAATGAAATTCCTGTAATATCCAGTGAGGCCTAGAAAAGCTCTCACTTGGGTTTGAGTAGTTGGTGTTGTCCAATTTTGCACAGCTTCAATCTTGCTGGGCAAAGGCCTTATTTCTCCACCTCCTACCTCATGTCCAAGGTAGACCACTTTACTTTGACCAATCTGGCACTTACTGGCTTTGATTGTCAAATGGGCCTGTTCCAGAGCCTGCAACACATGTCCTAGGTGGGTCACATGTTCTTCCCAGGAGTGGCTGAAGACTGCAATGTCATCCAAGTATGCCATGCAGAAGTCTTCCATCCCAGCCAGAACTTGGTTCACCATCCTTTGGAATGTGGCAGGTGCATTTTTTAGTCCAAAAGGCATGACCTTAAACTGGTACAAGCCAACTGGGGTTGAAAATGCAGTTTTCTCCTTGGCATGGTCTGTCAGGGCTATTTGCCAATAGCCTGACGTCAGGTCAAATGTGCTGAGGTACTTGGCTGCACCAAGTTTATCCACCAACTCATCTGTCCTGGGCAAAGGGTGGGCATCAGTCTTGGTGACTGCATTTAGAGCTCTATAGTCCACACAGAATCTCAAGTCTTTGGATCCTGCCTTTGGTACTAACACAACTGGGCTAGACCATGGACTAGTAGAGGGCTCTATTACCCCGAGATCAAGCATCTTCTTGACCTCTCCTTTGATGGGGGTTCTGACATGTTCTGACATTCTGTATCCTCTGCTTTTGACTGGCAGACAGTCACCAGTGAGTATCTCATGCTGACCCCAAGGGGTCAAGCCTGGTGACAGTGAGAACAGGGAGGCAAACTGATTTAACATAGATTTGCACTCCTCTTGTTGCTCAGGTGTCAGGTCTGAAGAGAGATTGACTCCTTCAACTTTTTCGTCTAAAGGCACACCTCTGAGGAGATCAGGGAGAGATTCACTCTCTTCTTCCTCTGCAGCTGAAGCTAGAAGCAAGGCTCCTACATCAGGTCTGGAGATGTATGCTTTTAGTCGGTTGGTGTGGAAGACTCTAGGAGCTTCCCTGGGTCTGCCCAGATCCACCAGATAGTTGACCTCTCCAAGTTTTCCCACAATCTTGAAGGGTCCCATCCATTTGTCTTGCAAGGCCCTCTGCCTTGTTGGGAGCATAACTAGAACTAGCTGGTCTTGAGTAAACTCAACCATGTTAGCCTTCTGGTCGTGCCAATGTTTGACCAGAGCTTGACCAGCTTTCAAGTTGTCACTTGCTTCTGCCATCATGTGTGACATTCTCCTCCGGAGACCTATCACATAGTCAGTCACTCTGACTGGCTTGAGGGGAGGAGCACCTTCCAATCCCTCCTTAATCAGGGCCAATGGACCTCTGACTGGATGGCCATAGAGAAGCTCAAAGGGAGAATAACCTACTCCCTCCTGAGGGACTTCTCTATAAGCAAAGAGAAGGCATGGCAGCAGAAGGTCCCACTTTTTCTTAAGGGGTTCTTCTAAAGCACCTATCATGCTCTTCATGGTTCTGTTAAACCTTTCAACCAACCCGTTTGTCTGAGGGTGGTAAGCGGTTGAGAACTTGTAGGTAACTCCACAGGTTTTCCACATGGCTTTCATGTAGTGGGACATAAAGTTTGACCCTCTGTCAGAGATTACCTCCTTAGGAAACCCGACCCTGGTAAAAATACCGAGGAGGGCCTTAGCCACAGCCGGAGCTGTAACAGTCCTCATAGGAATTGCCTCAGGGTACCTAGTAGCATGGTCTACTACAACAAGGATAAACCTGTTGCCTGAGGAGGTTGGAGGATCGAGGGGACCAACAATATCAATCCCTACCCTCTCAAATGGGACTCCCACAACTGGGAGAGGCACTAAAGGTGCCACATTCTTGGAACCAACCTTACCAGAAGTCTGGCAGGTATGGCAGCTCTTACAATATCTATCTACTTCAGCCCCCATCTTTGGCCAATAAAAGTAGAGTGAGAGCCTTTCCTTGGTCTTCTTGAAACTCAAGTGACCAGCTAAAGGTATCTCATGGGCTAGTTGTAAGAACTGTTGTCTGTTCTCTTGTGGGACTACAAGGCGTTTGTAGTCTCCAGGTTCAGACTCAGTGGGTTCACTGTAGAAGAGGCCATCTTCCCAGTGTAACCTATACTTCCCAGGCTCTTGCCCATCAGCTTGAGAAGCTGCCTGGTGGCGGAGACCCTCCAGAGTTGGACATTCTCTTTGCCCCTTACGAAAAGCTGCCCTGCTAGGCCCACCTTCTGCCAGTAAAGACTGCAGCTCAGGATGGTCCTCAGGGTCCAAATCTCCAATAAGGTTGGGGCCTCCTTCTAGCTCTTCCTCAGAGTCTAGCTCAACCACACAGGGTTGTACCTCCCTCTCAGCCTCAGCTGGAGGTGGAGTTACAGGTGTAACTTTGGACAACCTAGGGGAAGTCCTGGTTGGAAGCACTGGGGTGCTTGCTGCTGGCTTTTTCCTAGGAGTCTTGGGTTGCCCCTTTGCTCCTGATCTGGTAGTTACTGCAGTAAGTTGCTCCAGTGGGAGAGGAGTGATTTCTGTCATCATCTCCTGAGATAACCCTCTCAGGGTTTTCTCTCTTGCAGGTTTTGTGAGCTCCTGTAACCTTTTGCTAGGGGGTCTGGGGGTATGAGATACAACTCCAAGAGCTTTGAGGTCATTACCCAACAGAACCCTACCTGGCACTTCACATTGTACACTGACAGGTATTTTTACAGCCATATCATTACATTGGATGAGAACTGGTAACTGGGGACACATCTGCACAGGCCCACCAGCTAACTTGGTGAGGCATTTGGGTGCCTTAGCAACATCCTCTGCCTTGAAAAATGATTCATCCACCACAGTTATGCTGGCTCCAGTGTCCCTAATGGCAGGAGTCTCCTGACCATTCACCTGGACACTGTCCTTATAATACTCTTTAGTATTATCTGGGATAGAGTTATAGACATCTAAATTCTGTTGTTCCCACAACCCCAGAGAGACTAAAGAAACACTAGCTGAGACTCCAGTGGGTTCATCAGCTAGTAATAGAAAGTTTCCACTTGCCATATGTACTTCCTCTTCTGGAGCGAAGGCTAAGGAGGCAAGCTGGACTCCTGAAGGTTTACCCTTACATCTGGGATCTCCTTTCACATGGTCAGTAGCCTTACAAACAAAGCATGAGCCAAAGGCTCGCTGGAATGGAGGCTTGTTCTGACCTCCTTCTGGTCTGGGACCAGGAGGTATACTAGCCTGATTTGGTTTCCCTGGTGGCTTACCCTTATAGTTTTGTTTGGGGCCCTCTTTGGAATTTGTAGTATTAGAGTTCTCTTTGGAGTCCTTTTTAGACTGTTTCTCCCCATCCTTCTTCTGAGTGGCCCCAGAATCCTTGTGAGTGTCCCTGTTGGCAACCCACAAGTCAGCAGCCTTAGCTAGTTTCCGGGAATCCAATTCCCTGGAATCAGCCAAGTGTTGTCTGAGCTCAGGAGAGCAGGCATCATAAATAGTCTCCAACATAAACAAATTCTTCATACCTTCATAAGTGTTCACCTTGTAACCCTTAATCCATCCCTCTAAGTTTTTCAAACATTCATTCACCCAGGTAGCCCAAGGGGTACCATCATGCTTTTTGAGGCTCCTAAACCTCTTAAGATACTGGGAAGGGGTCTTCCCAAACCTAGCTATCAAAGCTAGTTTCACACATTCATAGTCCTTCCTATCCTCCTCCCCCATCTCCATTACCACATCAGTTGCAACAGGGGGAAGCCTAGAGAACAACCAGGTGAGTAAGTCATTTCCTGTGATGTTCTGGAGCCCATGATTATATTCAAACAGAGACAACCAATCCAACACATCCAACTTAGGCTCATACATACCAACCAATTCTTTAGGCATCCGGGGTCTTTTAGGACTGGAACTTCTAGAGGAGCCAGAGAGAGAAGCATTCTCAACAGATAATTTCTTCATTTCTAAGTCATACTTGAGCTCCATTTCCCTTAGCCTTAGTTCTTTGTCAGTTTGAGCATTAAGTTTCTTATACTCCAATTCTAGCTTCATTTTCTCCAGTTCAAAGTACTGAGGACTAAATGTGGGACCTGGTAAAGGTCCAGTAGGTACAGCAGGTAGAGCAGGCAGAGGCCTAGGGGGGACAGTCACAACAGCCTCACCCTCCTCTTCTGACTCTTCCTCAGAATCATCAACATTTTGCTCCATGTTAATTTCAATACTGTCATCTACAGTTACTGGAGTGGTAGGTTCCTCTGAACCATCACCCAGGCTTTGGTTAGCTAACAATCTTTCAATCAGCTCCATTTTCTTGCCCTTAGTCAGGAGATCCTTATGTTTACAGAGCACTCTTAAACAATCAGCAGTTTTGGCTGCAAGGGACTCTTGACTATAGCTTTCTATAACTGACATGTTAGAGGATTACTTTTACAGTGCTAAGCTTTGTGGTTAGTTGCACTAAGGTATCTAAAGCACAATAAAATGTATACTCAATACAAATCCCACCGCTGTACACCAGTGTTAGGCAGAAACCTGTGCAGTTCCCTTGGGGAACACTGCAAAAGATTTAAGACTACAGGTATAGCAGTAAACCCACTTGGTAGCAGTCCGCACCACCCAGATTTACCTGGTAGCTGTGGCTGAGCAGTCAGACTTCCCTCAAGAAGAGTTAGGCAGTATGCAAAGTATACACAATATGTACTCAGACACAATAGCACAAGCAAACACTGACCAGAGCTTGGTTTCAAAAGTATATAGTTATTTATTTTTAAGAACGCATAAGTTGAAAACACTCTAGCAAAGTATAGTAAAAACACTTAAAACACAGTTATAATGAAAGCAGTTTCAACCCTTACTCCTATCTAGACAACTCTAAGTTAACCCCACATAATTAAAACAGAGGTGAGCGCTTAACGTTAGATGACACTCTAGTAGGTTCAAGAAAGGGATAAAAAGAAACAGAAATGGGTTAAACACACCACTCTAAGGTCCAGAACACTTGCAATAGACTCAAAGAAGCACAAAGTCACAGGTGAGCAAAAGTCACTAGGCAGGGCCCACTCTTAGAGTAGCCAGAGCGAAAATGTGCCCAAGATCACACTGTTATTAGGGATTCAAAGTCTTGCAAAGAGTTAGAAAGAGTTTAGAGTGGCTTAGAAGTTTAGCCAGGGTATTCCAGGCACTCCCAGGTTCGAAAGCCGGGGGCTAAATCTACCCCGTACAGTCGGTGGCAAGGGAAGCCAGGCGGAACACGGTACCTTAAGCGGAAAGGATCCTCCAGCGGTGGCAGTTGTTCCAGGCAGTGGCAGCAAGGCTCGACGTCGGTCAGGGGAGAAGAAGTTCTCGCAGAAGAGCAGAAGAAGAAGGTCGTTGCACTGCCCGGGAAGAAACCAGCCGCGGAGTCCTCCGGTCAAAGGGTTGTACCGACTTTCGTGGTTGGGGTAAAAGTGGTGGGGTTCCGGTTGCCGGGGTGCTTGGCACTGGCAAGGCGGCCACGAGATACCTCGAGAAGCGAAAAGAAGGCGAAAACTGGTTGTCCCCACCAGTCAAGGGAAGGAGCCACTCCGTTAAGAGTTCTCCTCGGTCGTCGGGAAAAGTGGTGAGACGGTTCAGCAGGGCTCCACCGGGTGGTGTCGTCGAAGCAGGTCGGCTCAGCTCTTCCCTCGTCGGATTCTTGGTCCTGTGGCGACTTCTAAAGTTCCAGTCCCCAAAGCCCTGCTTTTATGCAGCAAAACCCCCATTCACCCAGCCTAGCTGTCACTCAAACATGCTAAGTGGTGAGCCGGCCGGCTCACCACTTGGGCCAATCAGGACGGAGTGCGACTTGAGTTACCAAGGTAACTCAGTCCAGGGTGCCTAAACCCCCCTCCACCCCTCCTAAGTACCCCAGACAGAGTGGCACCACTTTGGAGGGCTTCTGTGGAGAAGCCCGCCAAAAGTGGAACAAAGGGCTCCACTTTGGGTCAGAGTTACAGAGGCGAACGCCAACGCCATTTTAGAATCAAGTTTTGGCAAAAAGTCCCAACCGGAGTTATAATAATAAATATATAAACCGGCGGTATGTTTAAGGCTACCGTAAATAAATAATTAAAGGTGTTAGCCTAAAACAATGGGAAATCCCATAGGAAAATATTCGCGGTTGAATATAAAACGTAGTTTCCACTGCCACCAGCCAAAACTCGATCAGGGGGGACGGAGACGTGCCCCCTCGACTAACAGACCCTGGGGCAATCGAATTGCCCCAGCCAGTACGTCCACAATATGATGGTTTGTACTGGTTCTGTTCAGGATTCAAGACTAGCAAAGTCTTTGGTGACTTTACATGCCCTGGGAGACAGTAGTCAGTCCCAGGGTATGGAGTCTATGTTGGGGAGTCCCTAGGACACCCCTGGGTCACGGCACAGAGGGTGCTGTGTAACCCACATCACAAAAATACATGAGGCCCTATGGAGTAAAAGACCCTATAGCCCATTCAACACAAGGTTTAACCAAGAAAACACACTTCAACATGTCCAAGAGTGAGGGTAAAAGAGTCCCACTCTTGGCAGGAGAAAAAAAAGAAACCCCAGAAATCCAGCAAAGCTGCTGGGGGACTCACTAGGTAGGGAAATTCAGCCTAAACAGAGAATTCTCCCTAACAGGCGGTAAGGGATACCGGGCACCAGTAAGAAGACCCATGCCGGTAATCCTTTACCACCCAATTCCGAGGTCCCTTAGCGGGAACCACAAGTCCTTTACGGGTCCCGTTAGGGGACCAGGGCGCTAATTACTGGCCTGCTACTAGCAGGCCCGTAATTAGCGCCTTCCCCATTCCCATTGAGCCCTATGGGGGCTCAAATGGGAATGGGAAATGGCATTTGGAATGGAGACTTAACGGGTCTGCCAAGAGCGGAATGTCCCGGTAAGTCCCCACTCCACCAGACCGGACCGGATACGATTTTGGAGGCAGCCATGCCGCTAATAGCTAATAGCACCATGGCTTCCTCCAAAGTCGTAATGAGGCCCAATGTGTCGAATACCCACAAACATTTATAATATTTACTATATTGAAAGTGGACATACATACATTTAGTTTTAATTTCTGTGATCTGTTGTTCAGAGCAATTACTCAGCGTGACATAGAGAGAATGGAACTTCCTGAAATAATGTAAGCTCAACTATACATAATATTTGTGTGATTAAAAATGGCATGTGTCCTGTATGCATAATGACTAATTTATAGATGTGCGAATGTGCGATTTGACCAAAAGAATTGACACAGTATGTTATGTTACGTTGAATGATATTTATACCGTGCACTATAAAAAACTCGCGATTTGTTTATCTGTCTAGTAATGATTGTTATTTGTGTATAGTTTAAAGAGGAGTGAGTACAGGTATTATTTTTTGGGACTTATGGCTTACTGGCCTTACACTACTGGCCTGAAATAATGTAAGCTCAACTATACATAATATTTGTGTGATTAAAAATGGCATGTGTCCTGTATGCATAATGACTAATTTAGAGATGTGCGAATGTGCGATTTGACCAAAAGAATTGACACAGTATGTTATGTTACGTTGAATGATATTTCTACCGTGCACTATAAAAATCTCGCGATTTGTTTATCTGTCTAGTAATGATTGTTATTTGTGTATAGTTTAAAGAGGAGTGAGTACAGGTATTATTTTTTGGGACTTATTGCTTACTGGCCTTACACGCCAATATATTCTGTGTAGAGTTATGGGTTGCTAGATTGCCACTATTTTGATGAATATTCCTTGAAGACCCGTAACCACAACCTGTAGGCAGGCTAATGATGTCTAGATCGCTTTGTCCAGTGGGATATCCTGGTGTACTGTAACCTTTGCTTCATTGTGCACCATAAAGAGGGAGTGTGTGGGAGCGGCAGGGTCGATTAACCTTTTCTGTGGGCACTTGGTTCTCTTTTCGAACACTAATCTTACCACTTCCATTATAATTCCATCTGTCTGTGGTTCAACATAAAACGTTACTTTCTCATTTTCTGGTAGGGCCCGCTATGTGAAGTGGGTGCGTTTGGTTCTCCATCGTATTGGGAGCTATACCTACTTCACACTGCTAACCTTTCATGCACGCCGTAGTCTCAACTACTCCCCCATGTTGTCATGTCTCTGTTCATTCCGTGTGTTTGTGTTTATGATTAGGTTTCATCTGGTTCTGAATTATATGGCAACTTGTCATATTTGTTTACATAACGGCTACTGAAATATATTCTTTTATTCTATGATCTTTACAGCTATATTCTACTGCCCTGAGCATGCCATAGTTTACAGCTACCGTCGGATGAATTCTTAAATCGACTTTAGCGGATAATCATAAAGGTGCTTATTTGATAACCGTTATGTGGGACGACTGACAGGGACCAATCTGCCCTTTGTTGGTACCAGAAATAAGGAGCAACCTGTCAGCGTTTATGATGTACAAACATGCTGAATGAAAGTGTTGCTCTTGAAAGTGCATAGAATCCATATCTTCTCACTAACAGAACACCATGTGTGTCATTAGAAAGTTTTGCTGGTGTAACATAAGCACACACAAGAATTGGAGTACAGGGACTGATCGATTGTTGATCACAATCGGCTTAATTTCCCTAGCTATAATTGCAAATACATATTGTTCATTTTGTGGACTTAATCCTCTCTTGTGAGCGTTCTTTACAAAGTAAAACACATGTTACATTTCAGAATATTGATGTTTTCTTAAAAAAACATGTTTTGCTCTTCTTTTTGGGACAAGAATGAAAAGTCATGCGCTGTGAGAGGATCTGTATGTTTATCTTCCTGGTTCTGCGTTTAGTAACATTATGGTGGTGGTGATGACGGGGAACATTTGGCTACGCTGGCCACAAACATCATGAAAATAGGGGAGCATATAGTTTGGTCTAGTGATGTCAGTTTGAGGGGCGGGTGATCTGTATTCTTGCCGCAAAGGCATTTGAACTTAGGGTAATGCATCAATGGATAACATTAGCCCAAGATGGCTGCGCCCACCCCGTTGTTTTCGCATGAGTAAAAGTGAGGAAAACTAAGGTAATATGCGTATGAAAATATTTTAAGTGAACTTCCCGTTTAATTCCTGGTCAGCACACTGACACCTTAACACTTTCCGAACAGGAGAGGTGTCCCACTGCCAGGACAATGTTCCAAGGAGCTCCGGTCAGCAGAGGGGCTTTCACGTTGCTCTATCAACAGAGTATTACAATGTGAGCCATTAGACGCTGATGGCAGGAGGTGGGCTCTTAGCAGGGACTTTGATCCCTTTAGAAATGGGAATGGTAGACAATGCTCAGAAGTGAGAAGGGTGCGCAATGCTGCATGCTTTTTGAAATAATGACAATGGGCCTCATTCCGAGGCTGGAGGTAAGGGTTAACGGTCACCGTTAATGGCAACGGTGACCGTTAACACTTACCACCATATTCCGAGTTCCCTTTTGCGGGTTGGCATTTAACGCCTGCTTTTAGCAGGCGTTAAAAATCCAACCCGCAAAGGGACCTTGGAGTAAATTACGGCACCGTAATTTACGGTGCCGTAATTTACTCCTTCCCCATTCCCATTGAGCCCTATGGGGGCAGAAATGGGGATGGGGAACCGGTATGGTGAATGGGCACTTACCGGTCCCTCCAACCTTGGAATGGACCGGTAATTACTCCATTCACCATGCCGGATATCCATGGATTAAATAGCTCCTTGGTTGCTTACCATGGTGCTCTTTACTCCATGGATAGCTCCAGCCTCGGAATGAGGCCCTATGGCTTTAAAGCCCAAGGGGGAATTTGTTAGGCTCACATTAATTTGCATGATGCTATTCTGACTTTGCATGCAGGATGGGGAGAATAACATTAAAGCCATACTCTTATCGCTCAACATATTTCTATGACAATGTATATAGTGTATCGTTTACTAGAAAGGTTAGTTTATTATGTAATGTGTTTTACTTCCAAGGCATTGCTATAAATAAAGTATTATTTAAGCACATGAAATCCAAAGCAAAGCCCTAATAAATATCTATATCAACTAAACCTGGGAATATGTGCTCAGTTGCTTAAATTGTACACTAATCAGGTTCTCTGAAATCTAGCTGTTCCTACTTATTCTAGTATCCCAACCTCTGATACCCCCAGACCCGTCCAACCCGCTCAACTTAGATCCAGACTCGAACATGACCACGTCGATCAGCACACACTAGAGCCAGACACACTGACAACCAAGATCACACCTCTCTCCCATCCATCAGTATCTCACTCACCCAGACTCACTTACAGACACTCTGCCACTCACACACACCTCCCCACTCACATACAAAAGTAGCTCCCAGGCATTCCAGAATACACCCCACTCACATTACATCCTTCACCCTCGCACCCTCATTCATGTACCCAGTACTATACTCACCTAGATTCACTCATGACACACTGCCACTCAACTCCCTACTCTCACACAAGAGTAGCGCTCAGACATGCCGGAAAATACACCCTATTTGCCCTACATTCTTCATCGTCGCAGCCTCATTTCAGAACCTACCTTACATTCCGCTAAACCTTTTCACCTCCAACCCTCCCACTTGAAGCCTACACACCTACTGACCCATCATCACAACCATACACCCTCCAACTCTTAGAGGAGCGCTCTGGCTCACCAATATTCGCCCACTCCATGCGCCCACCTAACTCCCTCTGCAGGCCCCATACTCATTTCCAAATCTTCTTTAATGCCCATCTTTCCAGAACTCACAACCTCCCACACCCTTCTAGATTCCACCCTCCAACTCTCAGACCAGAGGGGCATGCTGGCACACCCAGAAACAACTTAACCCTGCACCACTCTCAGCAACCCCTGCTCACTCCATCCTACTCTCCCACCTCCCCATCCCACCATGGCAGGCGGAAGGTCTTCTCCCACCCACAGCTTCTCACGCCCACTGTCCAACTCCCATACTAGATGAGCTCTCGGGCACTCCTAAAAACATTCGCCCTCCACCAGTTCCACCATTGAGCCTACCTTCGAGAACACACCCTGCAACTCGTTCGCACACTCCTGTCTCTCGTACCCACAGCTAGAAACCTAGGGCCCGCCTTGCATCACACTCTATCTCTCATACGAGGGGACACCCTCCTCAGCCCAAATGCCCCACCTCGCATCCCGAACCCTCCAACCACACAACCCCTCACATACGTTTACAACCCACCCCACACCCTCTCCAACCCCTCCTCCAAGAAATCCGGATGGTGCAGCTACAGCCAACCTCTCCCAGGGCCTACACCCACTGCCACCTCTGTCCCTACTTCCACCTCCTTGGCCCAACCACACCTCCCTCAACAAACTTGGCCCCCGACCCCTAAACCTTTCCAACACACTGAACACTAGTGGAATACCACCCCCGGCTAATCCCTTCCCCTCTCATGTCTTGCCCTTTTCTGAAACATTGCCTCAACACCCTTCCCCACAGACCCTCTACCCTCTCGCACACAAAGCAAAAACCTGCAATTACGGGGTTGCTGGGTTGAGTGGGCAGGGGGTGGCTGGGGGAGAAGGGCAGGTGGAGGCTTGTTGGAACCGGTTCCCCAGCAGGGGGGGCAGGGGCGTTTAGGCAGTTTTCGCACGCTCTGGTGCAGTGGGGGCTGCAGCGGCACCTGGTGCCCTTGAGCCATCCTGAAGATCTTTTCCTGTGGCCCCAGACCTTGACTCTGTTGCCTTACCTGGACTTAAGAGGAGCCTGCTGGAGGAACTTTTGGTTCTCCTTTTCGGGGACAGAGGTGCAGCGAGTTAGGGGGGGTTTGATGGGGGGTGCAGGGCGGGGATAGATTGGGTGTGTTGTCATGGGGTGAGGGCTGGAGGCGGCTGAGCCGGGGCTGGGGGATTGTTGAGAGAGCTATTTAAAAGGCATTTTATAGGGCTGGGTAAAGTCTAGGTGTCATTTTGCTCATGGCTAGTTGTCTTGTTTTGTTGGCAGGGAGCATTGGTAGTGGTTTGGGCGTGTGTGAGGTGTGAGGGAGACACAGTAAATGATTTACCTTTGGAAAAGCTCTGTGTTAGAAAGCTAGGTTGCAGAGGCAATGTGGAACAGGGCTCTGGACACCATCTGGGATTGAACAAACAGGCTGAAAGATCTGTTAGTAGCTGAAGCGGCTGAGGGGCGAGTAGTGTACACCTCCTGGGGAAGGAAGGAGTGCAGGGTCGGTGTTGGTGCTTACAGGGGTAGGGAAGGCAAAAGAGGTCCGCAGTTACTGGGCATATAACAAAACACAAAAAATAAATGAATAAATAGATGCATAAATAAATAAATAAATAAATAAATAAGGTAAAGAAATAATGTTAGATACAAAGGTTTAAGGTGAAATGGACCTAAATATTTTAGCGACCATCATCGCCTTGCTGCAGGGGAAAGAATTAGGAGCAGCGCACAGAGCTCCCCTGGGTATCGGGGGGACAGGACAGGCAGAGGGGCTGCTGGGGCGGAGGGGACCCCCTGCTAGGCCACACAAGAACAATGTGGCTCCTAGGGTGGCTTTCCCTAAAGCAAACAAGAGAAGGGGCGTAAGAAGGCTGCAGCCCCTGTTCCTAGGGACGCTTTCCCTACAGCAAACAAGAGAAGGGGGGAAAGAAGGCTGCAGCCCCTACTCCTACGGACGCTTTCCCTACAGCAAACAAGAGAAGGGGGTAAGAAGGCTGCAGTCCCAGTAGCAGGAACAACAGCAGTGGTGTTTGCTCAAATTCAGGTGGCAGGGTGGGGGAATGAGGCAGTGAGCGCTGGAATGGAATAGTTGAAGGTGGTGTGGTCCAGGTGACCAAGGCAGGCAGCGCACCGAGGGTAGGGGCAAGAGGCTCGACAACGAACACAGGCGGCCAAGGTGACATGGGGTTGGCAGGGACTCACAGCAGCATAGGGGTGACAATGACATCTTGGGGCGGGGGGCCCGGGACAGGTAGGCTCCTAGGGGATGAATAAGAGGCTGGGGCTTCGGATGGGGATTCCCATACTCAGGTGCACAAGCAGTGGGGATTGGGGGCCACCAGGGGGACATTGGGGGAGTCTGGCAGGGACGGCCCCACCCATAGGGTGGGTTGTCCCGCTGACACAAGGGCAGAAACCAAGGGGGTGAGTGCTCATGGAAAGCTGGTCACAAGGGGGGTAACATAGCCCCATTGGTGTTGTTTGGAGGGGCGGGTGTTCGCACAAGAGCATTCAACGAGCTCAAATAGGGGCACAGGTGAGCATTTGCAAGTATCAGGGAGTGTGGTAAATATTGCAGATGGGGAAAAGCACAAGATACAATAACAAAAGGTGATGTGAAGGACAAGGATTTCTTTGTAGAGGGATCATTGGCCTATTGGGTGATTGATATTTCGATATATACGCAGCCATACTGTTGGAAAAGTGTCCAGAGCTCAGTCAGAAGTTGTCCTCATACAATCACCTAATTTTGACAATGTATCATGACTGTATATTTGGGAATGGGTGGTGTACGATGAGAGATTTAGGAGTGCTAAGGCTAAGGCAGGAAATGCCACCCTAGACTGGGGCTCTAAGGCACTGGACAGCAGTAAGGGATTCACACCAGGGTGACCGGCACAGCCCTTTCGGAACAATGGAGGAATCAGGGACAAACACGGGACCTGCTGGGCGTACCATAAATCCTCGTGTGCTAGGCCAGTCTGCAAATTAAAGTGCATCTGTTCATTCTGTGGGATGTCAGGAAATGGGGAGGCAAAATGCATCAAGCGCAGGAACCCTGCAGGTACCCTGTCCTGGGGACCAGGAACTTCTCACCAGGACGGGGTACATCGGTCTGAGCACAGGACTGAACCTTTGTGGTGGAACTTTGTGGTCTGGCTAAAGGAATTTTGCAGGTGTTGGGGGTCCGTACCCCTGTGGCAGGTGAGGGAGGACAATGGGGACATTGAGATCCCTTTCCGGGATCTCTGGAGCTGAAATGAGGCACGGTAAACGGGGTCTCCTGGTGGAGGAAGGGTGAGGCGGGACCAGGGACAGCTGGGCCTGGTAAGAAAGGGGTGCTACCTCCCTGTAATGCCAACCATGAAGGTCATGGTGGGCCTCTCCACCATGCATCGCCCTGCTGTGGCGGAGAGCCATGGTCCGATTGGACCACTTGTCAGAAGAAAAATGTTGTGAATTATGTGGAAATTATTGATACTGTGTAATATGTGTGATAAAGTGAAATATGTCTCAAATCCTGCGCCAGCACGCATCCATCTTTGCGTGGGTAGTGTGGCTGTTGAGAATAATTTTTTAGATTGGCACAATTTCTGAAAAAATATTTCTTTAATAGTAAACTATTCAAATAGTTTTTCTTGATAGTCTAGTTGATTGTTCAATTCAGGATATCTTAGTAATTATAGTTGATTTGGTGTTTCTTCAGAGTTGTGTTCCAATGGATGAATAAAAAGTTTATCTTGATTATTAACACATTTGGTCTTTCATGTTATTAAAATACATAGAGATGTTCTTCAAAATAATAATCCCTTATCCTTGTGGAATGGTGATTAATATCTCTCTACACGTGTTTCACTACTCTGGTTGAGTGGCTCATCCGGAGGGAATTGAATCTTTATTGTTCAAGAATCTGTAAAAATAATGGGATTGAAACATGTATAACAACCCTGTAAATTTAGGTGTCGGTGTCAGAAGAAAGAGCATATAGAAGAGTATGTAAATGGAAATGAGTGCAATGGTATTTAAAGTGCCAAAAACTCAGCCACAGGAGTTCCAAATGAAGCTAAGTATGGGTTGTCTCTTCCAAGGTAGACAATCCTAGAGAAAAGGACCATTTAGTCTTCTCAGAAAATGGTTCTGTAGTTCAAGGTTTGAGACTTCTGGTAAGTATCTAAATTTTACTCAGGAAACAGGTCTTAATTAATTCAATCTTATAAGAAAAAAGCCTCAAATGGTGTTGCAAAGTAGCCCAAAATTGGGACTACTGATTAGTTTCTAGAGGCTAAGTGGAGTAACTGATTTCAAACTTGCCTGCTGAGTGCAATTGCAAAGCTGCCTGAAGAAAGTGAATCTGCTGATCCTGGTGGATAGAAACGAATGGCGATTTGTGTCAAATATACCTGCTGTGCATGACGTCATACTGTATAATATATGTAAAATCACATTTTTGGGAGTGCATTTATGATTTGTTGTGAGATTAAAAAATGTGGTTGGTTTGTCATCCAAAAGAAGCAGGTGTCACGTGTGTTTACTCTTCACCTAGGCATGCCCCCTTGCTCTAACCCACAAAAGCGAAAACCCACAATTACAGGGTCGCTGGGTTGGGCTGGTAAGGAGTGGCTGGTGGGCTGGTGGAGAAGGGAAGGCAGAGGCCTGTTGGTACCAGCTCCCTAGCAGGTGGGGGGCAGGGAGGTGGCTTTTGCATGCTCTGACGCAGCATGGACAATCATAGGGGCATAAATAAGGCCCGGGGTGGACGAGATGAGCACAGGTCTTAATCCTGTCATGCTGGATTGTCGCTGCCATGCCTGCACCTGTGCCTGGAGCCCTCGAGCCATCGAAGTTCATTTCCCATCCCACACACCCATTTTTAGGCAGAGGAGGATGTGGGGGGCAGGTTGGAGAGGACCATGGGGACACTGAGATCAGTTTCCTAGGGACTCTGGAGCAGGAATGGGGCTCGGCGACCGGGAGCTCCCAGCCGGGAAGGGGGCGGTTAGACCCGGGGGAAGCTGGGCCTCATAAGAAAGGGGCGCTGACTCCCGGTAATGCCTGCCATGAATGGCCTGGTGGGGAGGGGACATGGCCTCACCAGCATGCATCACCCAGTGGGACGGAGAGCCATGGTACGCCTGGACCACTTGTCAGCAGAAAAATGTTGTGAATTGTGTGAAAATTATGAATACTGTATAATATACGTAACGTCACATTTTTGGGAGTACATTTATGATATGTTGTGAGATTAAAAAAGGTGGCCGGTTTGGCATCCAAAAGAAGTAGGGGTCACATGGGTTTACTCTCCGACTAAGAATGCCCCCTTGCCCAGCCCACTCCTTCAGCACCAAATGCACAAATCTCAGCGGTAGAGGCTGCCCCACACCCGCAACTCTACACACCTTACCAGCCCTAAATCGCTCAACAAACTTCATATTTCCTAGTTTCACTACCGGGTCCCCTCTGTCAGCCTTGCCTCCCACTGCCCTCCTTAAACACAGCCTTTCCCCTTCCTTCTCCTTCAACCGGCATCATCCCACATCTCCAATCCGCCGGGCACCTATCAATAATAGCACCAAGCCCAATGCCTCCAAATGGCCCAGCTCCTCTCACCACCCCTCTCAAACCTCCAAGCCCTTCACCACCAACTGATCCACCCATTCCTCACCATTACTCTGCTGAAGACCTGCAACCTCTACCCTCCTTTCCCGGCCCCAAATCACCTGCCACCTTCGACGCACCCACCAACAGTATTCCTCCCCCTGACCAACTCTGTTAGTCCTGTTACACTGTCCAACCTAATCCACCTTTTCCCCACCACCACCAACCTACCGGCCACACCGACCATTCCAGTCCTGCCAAACCTTGACATCTGGAAAATCACTGCCCCCCACAACTTCCCACATAGTCACCTTCCTCCTTTTTAATGATTGCTCCATGGCCAAAAGCAGACAAAGCATCTATGATCTCCTAAACTCCAATTCCAATCTCATCTTCATCAAGGAAACCTGGTTCTTGGACGACCACAAAACAATAGCTCACAAAGCATTCCCAATCGACTACTCACTCACCCCCCACAACAGACCCTCTAGAGGAGGTGGACTAGCCATCGTCCACAAAACACACATCTCTATCACCTCCACCAGAACACAACCCCCCCCCCGGATACGACAGACATTTTGCCAACAATCTATGTGACTCACTAGTGGCCACATTAGTTAACCATCCCGCAATCACCGAGCCGGGGGACTTTGGTTCCACATGCCAAACAACTCCATGATTCCACCACTGGTCAAGAACCTAGAGACACCCAACCTCACCCAGTATATCACAGGACCCATGCACACTGCTGGCCACACCGTTAATGCATTTTCAGCTCCTCCAACCTCATCTGCATGTTCACCCCTAAATCCCTCACCTGGACAGACCATTCAGCCATACCTTTCGCCTCACACCGCTGCCATCCCCCAAGGCCTCCTCATCTATGCCTACATCGCATTTCAAGTGCTGGAACAAGGTCAATGCACTACCGGATCCTGGCTAAAGGGCTGCTACACACCCTACCTGTCACTTCTGGCCACAGATAGACCCTTACCCAAAGAGCTCTTGGAATCCTGGCTTAATGACTCACTCCTTCCCCTAACCATGTCCAGGTCCGCCTCCTTCCACAAAGGACCCACCCATAAAAGGTTCATCCCCACCTGAAGACTCTCAAAACCCATAACCACTCTCTCTCTAGCGCAAATTGCGAGACTCCAAAACGCCGCAAAGTAAATTAGTGTTCGTCCAGCATCACCGAAATGGCAAATCAGAGATCTGAAAGGTCAAAAAAGTATATTATAACAAAAGAATCCTGAGCTGCTGTAGCAGCAGCAAATAGCTCCACAGGATCATCAAAGAATTCCTGAACCCTTCCTGCAACGCAGTCCTGACTTCCTCCTCACAAATGCTCTGCAGCTCCCTCTCTGAAC
Source organism: Ambystoma mexicanum (assembly GCF_040938575.1). Taxonomy (NCBI): domain Eukaryota; kingdom Metazoa; phylum Chordata; class Amphibia; order Caudata; family Ambystomatidae; genus Ambystoma; species Ambystoma mexicanum. The sequence continues at coordinate 454,090,675 of NC_090930.1, forward strand.
ATTTCCACAAAACAGCCCTTGATAGGATGACCACCCTCAACTACAAACTCACCAGCCTGTCCACCCACCCAAAACCCTCTCCACAAGATTCAACCCTCCTCCCCCCAAGGACCCTTCGTTCTGCTCTTTCAACCCTATCTCGAGTGAGGAGTTTCTCAAACTATGATCAAACAGGCGGCCCTCCGGTTTCCCTCTCAACCCTTGTCCAGCCTCTCTCCTCAAAGAAATCTTCACCTCCACCTGAGCGGGAGAACTGGCAAGGACCATCCTTAATGACTCCCTCACCTCCGGCAACTTACTCAAACTCTTCAAAACTAAGCATATCAAACCTCTTCTTAAAAAATAATCCCTCGACCCTCTCCTTCCAATCACCTACAAACCCATTCCCAACAGCCGATTCTTGGCAAAGCTCATTGACCGCACTGCATACTCACAGTAGAATCGAACAATCTCCTAGACCCCACTAAATCAGGCTTTCGTCCACACCACAGAACAGAAACCACACGGATCTCTATCTGGGATGACCTCAAAGTCACAGCAGACTCAGAAGGACGCACAGCACTTGTTCTTCTTGACCTCTCTGCAGCATTTGACACCATTAACCCCATGATAATCCTTGACAGACTGCATTCCCTTGGAATATGAGATTCAGTGCTCACCTGGATCTCTTCCTTCCTCACAAATAGACAGCAAATCAACTTTCTCCCCCCTTTCCTATCTGCCACTAGCCCACTCAACACTGGAGTACCCCAAGCACATGCATCTCTCACCTTCTCTTCAACCTTTGCATGACCCCTTTGCCCAGGATCATCTGCTCACACAACCTCACCTGCAGATAACACACAAATCATCTTGAGAATTCCTAAATCGACCGCCGACCCGCATCCTCCCCTAGCAGCATGGCTCACTGACATTGACCGATGGATGACGAATAAGCATCTCCTTCCGAACACAGAGGAAAGAGAGATCATGGTATGCAGCACAACTGCTCTTTCCCCTCAACTGACTCCCTGGCCACTCTCACCCAGCCCCCCCACACCCCGAGCACAACCACTGTCAAAAACCTTGGCTGCACCATGGACTCTGACCTAACTCTGTCTCACCACATCAACAGTACATCCAAATCCTGTAATTTCTACCTTAGGCTTCTGGGGGGAATGTCCAATCAAGTTTTTTTATGAAAATATGAGTGCTTTAATTAAACACACCATAGAACAAATAGCAAATACTGTAAAAAAAAACCCACCACGAAGGAAGAATAGAGAAGATGTAACAGACTGAGGAAAATAGCTTTCTTCAAGTAGTTTCAGGGGTGGTAGGTGAGTTACTAGCCATGAAATGGATATGTTATTGTTGAAAACAGTTGTGATTGTGACCTAACCAGTCTCTAGGTCCCAAGTGGACCAAAGGGGCAGTTCAAGGTCAACAGTACCTGGATTCAGTTCTTGGTAGTTGATGGAGTCAGACCTGATTTCCAACAATGATGCAGTGGATAAAGCTGAGTTTGCGCACGTTGAATTGTGTGGTCTCAAGCAGTTAGCGGGCATCGAGTAGGGGCAAATGAGGTCCTTCTGTGCAATTGAAGGGTATCTATCAAGGATACAGGTTGGTGCAGTACCAGGATCACTTCGCAGTTGGGCCAGGGTGAGTCAATCTTTAACTGCTGTAAGAGGTCGATGAGTGACACTCCCTCGGTTCGAGTCACCAGACGACGGTCGCCAAAGTTTTGATATTGGGTGCATGGATGTGCAGGTTGATGAGGCGTCCATTGAAGGGCAAGCTGGGTTGAGAGGTGGTTTTACCCCTGATTAGAGTTGGCGTGTGACTCACAGTGTTTCGGACCGGGTCCCGGGGGCAAGCGGTTGCTCCAGGCCTAGCGGGTTACAGGCTTAGCCAAGACACAATGCAGCATCAAGCTGGTTTGAAGTGCAAGCAATGGTTTGAATTGTTGGGGGGGGGGAAGCCAGCACCGGCACCTTCCCTCTCATTCAAGGTGCAATGAAAACAGAGTGACTGGTTCAGTGTGGTAGAACAGAAAGCTATGGATGGTATGGCCCTACGGCTGCTGTGAGGCCCACTCAGGGAGACTCCAAGACAGGATGGGCCTGTTCAGTGCAGAGTGGTAGGTCCTGGTCCACAGCAAAGTTCATTCCTTATGTGCCCTGGGAATCGATAAGGGACAGATATTCCTTCTGCCTTGGACAACACGTCTTTCAAAGGAGCACACCTTCAGGTGATTGGACGTAAGACAACCTGCCTTAGTGCTCCAAACCCTGCTATTAACTGGAGTGGACTTTGCCCTTCTGATGTCACTCTCAAAGTGCTTTGCTCCAAAGCAAGTGGCGGGCCAGGAAAGAGAAAGAGAAGCAGAGAGAAACAAGATGGTAAAAGTCTCCTGCCATTGACCAGAGCACTCCTGCCTATTCTAATTCCACCTATTCTCTTCTCACTGAGGACAAAGACCCCTGGATATGCAGCACCCTGGTGTGAGGCTACTCCTTTTGAATGGGTGTGCTCCTTTGATGCCCAAGAAAGTGGCCTGCTGTGCGGCTGTCTCTGACACAGGGTGTTACCTGCCCTCACAAAGAGATCAAAGAAAAGGCCTGGTCCTCCAGGGTCCTGTCCTGCCATTTAACAGTCTACACACGGCTGATCAGAATGCACATCATCTTCCACAGCAGAACTGACTCAAAGGTGCTGACACATGTGCAATATCAATTAGGATGTGGCAGCTATGATCATAAGGAGTGCCATGCACTATGCATACACGCAGGCATTGAGTTTAACATGCTACCAGCATGCGTTACTTATTTTCATCGTAGTTATTGGTTCAGGGGGGCATATTTTAAATGCTACTCATGTACTGCAGAGACTTGACTGTTGCTGAGTTTGTTGAGTGGGTATCTTGTGACTTTTGAACCTGTTCTACACCACAAGAAGAGCAGACACTGAGGATCAGGCTACTGATGCAGCAGGGCTAAAGTACACCATGTTTTTGGCATTGAGGTGAACAAAAGGGGAATCTGGGTAGCAGATTACCCTTTTGGAGATGGAATTACATGTATAATTGTAATAATAAAAAAAAGAAATGCCAAGGCTTTGCACCCTTGCCAGGTGGCAATTCCTCACACGGTGGTACTGCATGTCTCTAATGAAATATATTGTGTGGACATCTGTCGTTTGTATGTGTAATTGCATCCTTTATTGCCAAAAAGAGCTCTGCCTCTGTGGATGGAGCAAATGGAGGCACACAGACGAGGGAGCGCATAACAAAGACAGATCACTGCACACTGCTGAAGAAGGACCAAGTGAGATGAAACATAACACGTAATTGGCAAAATTCTGTTAAAACCTACACTCATTGGTTTAAATGACTGGATAACATTTCAAGTAACACATTTTGTATTTTCCTTGGCATGCATAGAACCTTGCCAGTTGTCATACCAACAAGCCACTCTGCATTCCAAACCCCCTGCTCTGTCTCTTTTCTCTGACGAATTGGTTTCGGCATTATTCTGGTGCTGAATGCACCACAAGCAAAAATGGGAAAAATATCTAGCAGAGAAAGTGTTGTATCCCCCTTCAAAGATGTCATAGCAGTTGATTATGAATGTCATGATATCACAGTACGACAAGACAGCACTCTAAAAGGGAAATAGTTGCCGTTAACTCACTATGGAAGCGGTATACAAAAACTTGTTTTTAAAGTCCACGCATAAAACCAGCAGAAAGAGTCGGAAAATGTGGTACATTGCTTGTCAACATTTTCCTTCACAGCTAGGACACATACAGCTCTTTCCCAAGAGTCAGGCAGCTAATCCAATGAAGGCTTGGTTTTATAGTTCATTTTTTATGAATGCCTTAAGGCTCTAGCACTCAGCCAAAATGCAAGAGCAGTTGAAAATGGCAAAACTCATTAGAATACAAGCAATAAAATGGGTTAACATATGGCCAGTGAAAACTGTTAAACAACAGGGGAGTTCTTCATTTCATGAAGGTATAAGGACATTGCAAGTATGAAGACTAATAAAATATGTTTCAGGAAAACATAGGCAACAATTAAACCTAATGACTACATTGGCATAAACCTAAGGCAGTGTGCAATATGGACAAGTTCGAGAACAAGAGCATACAATTGCAATTAACTTTGTGCCGATGCAGATTTCTAAACTCCCAGAGAAACGTCTGCCTAAAGGTTAATCGCCAAGTAACTTTCTGCTACAACTGCATTTGAGAATATTTAAAAAAAACAAGTAAAATGTACAACGGTTTCTTTTTAAAAAAAAATGAAGCATATCAATGATAAAATCAACAACAAAATGACTCATGCAAGGTTGAAGCTGTTGAGTAGTGTACAAAGTCATTTTAACACAGCAGTGATTACTGATCGCTGATTCGCCAATAATGTATTCAAGATTTGCTAATCACAACGAGGAGCACACAAAAAAACAATTGTATGCATTTGCTTTCAGAAACTGGATTGTGGACAATACACCAATGAATGCTGCTAAAACTCCCCAATTCCTGCTCTCGCTTTCTCTCTATTGTGCTACCTTCCCCCCACCCCACTGAAGCCTTAACTAGAAAAGATCTTGACCCCCGTTCTCTGTCCCTTGTACTGCCATAAAGCATGTAACAGAGGTTCAAATACAGAAATAGTTATCATGTACATGATCTGATCACTTACTGGTCTTCTTAGTTCCACTTAAATCTTTGTCTCATTTACCAATTTCTAGAACGAAATGATCGTATTATTTAATTATATGAATTCGAAATCTTTTCCATAATCCTGTATGCTACATGTCATTGATATTTGTAATACTGATGATATGAAATGCACCTTTTGTCTCTGTGAGTGACATGTGGATGATTTCGTAATTTTTTTTTCAATAGAAACTTGCCCTGTGTCTACTGTCTTTGTTTTGTAGCACTAGATGTAAAGCTCACGACCCATTCTTAAGGTTTTTGAAGGTGGTTATATATGATGATGTACATGCCTTGGAAAAATCTTACGAACTGTTCTGTGAGCTTTCATCATTGATTATAAAGTTGTTTGGGTGCCCAGCTCCGAAAAGGGAGTAGCAATGCTAGCTGGATTGGAATCCCACCGCCCAGAAAGCCTTTTTTTCGAATTCTTCTACTCTTTAAAATAATATTTTGATACATCTGTGTGCTATGACAAATCCTGAGGTGTTGTCACTGCTTTAGATTGGAGAGACCCTTTCCACGAGTCTAGATTGGTGAAGACACTACCAGAAAGTCCCCCAGGGGGTGGTACTCTATCGGAGGATATCATGGGGAGGGAGGACCCCAATGAGATCATTGACCACTTCTGGAGAACACAGTATCCCCTTGACCATCCCACCTTCCCTCAAGATCCCTCCCATTCCTCATCACTTCCATGTGCTGTAGCAACATATTTCAAGTGAGAACAACTAGGACAAGGAAGAGGCCACAGATATGATGATCACTCGGCAGAACCAACTCACACATTCTAGACTCCTACATGCTCCTATTGGACAGCGGTCATTTAAAGCAAGCGAGGGAAAGGAAGGATGGTGTTAAAGACCCAGATACAAAGTTGGATAACCCTGGAAAGACACTGGAGAAAGGGCAACAACCCCTTCAGTCTTGTGGTACTTTTGCTTGTTTTCTAAACCTTTTCGGAACCTTTGTTTTGAACTGTAAAACGCTGGGCTGCAGGAAGACAGCGAAGAGACATGCCCCTTTTCCCCATATGTTTAGTTTAGCTTGTTTGGGATAGGTTAGGATTTGGACACAGGATGGCTAATTTTACTTTGGACATTCTGACACACAGAGTTTCATTAGCTAGTTTCTTTAGGCAGGCACACCACTTTTAGCTGTATCGCTAGTTAGGATTTCATCCAACCCTAACATTTGTGTTATTAATAAAAGTCTTTGCCAATCAACTAGCCACCTTTTTGTCCGTCTCTTACTCCTAGACCCTTCCGTCTCTTACTCCTAGACCCTTATATATGGTGGCAGAGTGGGATCGGACCTGATTGATACAAATCAGGGAACCCTAAAAGTTAACAACTCTCAGCTAAAGCCTCTGCCCCAACTGTGGCTACACAAGAGTCTATTGACTTTGATCTTTGTAGTAGCCAAACATTGACCCAGAACCAAGGGAAAGACAGCTAATTCCAACTGGCCTAGTCTTAACTTCGCCAGAGGCCACATACATCAGACTGACATCAAAATCTGGGGTAGCTTGGAAGTATGGGTTGGATGTGGCAGCAGGAGTAGAGGACCCCGACTATAGGGGAGATGTGAACATTTTAATGCAGAACAACTGGATGTTCTCTTACCAAATCAAGGTAGGGGACAAGGTAGCCCAAGGTATCTTGGAGAGACCAATGTTCCCCAATTTAGAGGAGGTACGTGACCAAGACCAAACTGACAGAGGTGCAAAAGGGTTTGGGGAGGCAAATGTGATACCATCTTCCAGTAGCAGGGTACCCAAGCCCCAAGTTGACCAAGAAGACACCAAAATCATGCCAGACCTTCCTTTTGTGCAGAGGAATTACCCACTCTTATCTGAGGCCTTTCTCAAGGTAATACCAGAAGATGAGGGAAGAGGAAAGGAAGGGACATTTTTTTTTTATAAAGCATGGGCTAGTATATAGAGGGGAGGTTACCAGTGATACCAGTGAGGGGTGGCCCGTTTCCAAATAATAGTCCCCAATAGTCGCAGGGTGGTTCTGGATGGAGATTGCCCATGCCCATCTCTCCGCTGGACATCTCGGAACGTCTTTGACCCACAATCAAGTGGTTGACAGGTTCTATTGGCTGGGTATTTTTTCTGACATTAAAAATGATGTCACAGCATTCACCTTGTGTCAAAAGACTGATCCTCAAAGCCTTGGCCAGTTCCCTTACAACCTTTACCCATCCTAGAGGTACAATTTTCAAGGATAGGGATGGACCTATTTTTTTTATTGTTATTGTTTTTGGTTTATTACACATAAAACCTTTAGAAAGCATTTCATTTCAATACATAACTAAGAATAAAACTTATTTCACAATCACATCTCATTATACATAGAACCTTTACAAAATATTTAATTTCAATACATGACTAAAAATAAAACTTATTTCACAATGACATCTCCTATTTACAAAAAAATAAAAACAACATCTGTGAATACATTTTTCGTTATGACATTTTTAAACCCAATTACATACGGCAACATCAGAAGCCCCTTAAGGCAAGTCATACAAGGAAAGAATATTTACTTTCCTCACCAGAATTTAAGGTGGGTTTTCTTAGTCTATATAGCAGTTGAGCTAGAGCCTGGTCTTGCTTCTATAAGAAGATGGTATTGGTATATTAGGTTTACATCATGATAAGAAGGCAACCATGTACAACCGCTATTCAACATGCATCACCTATACTAGTTTCTCCTCAATGAGACCCAGTAATTCAATCAGTTTCAGGATGAGTCTTTGCCTATAATCTTCCATTCACTGATTCCATAATAATTCTCTAGCAATCTTAGGTCTATTCGAGAGGTAATGGTCAAAGATTCTAGATCTTGCAACTTCGAAATACTCACAATAAACAACCTGATGCTTTAAGGTTTCCACCTCCTCCTGCCTATTGCAGCATCGACATAGACCAGTTCCCCCTGCCCCTGAGGATCTGTCCCAATATTTAGTTCTCACATAAGTTGATAATTTATTTAACTTGAAGCGTAGGTACATCTTTATCGCTTTCAAAGATGGAAATTGAATTAGGTATTTTGGTGTATTCCCCCACTTTCTTTCGATAATTACTATACTCTGAAAATGACGGGTAGGTACCAATTAAATCAGACATGATGCACCAGTAGTATCTTTGATATTTATTCTTTTGGCTAGTTAACTGTGCCCAAAGTGTCTCAGATGTTTCATTAATATCTTCAAGAATTAAATGAAATCTTTCCGTGAGAGTAGTCATCGAAGGGACCATGGACTCACTAACTATTGTTTGGTTTGAGCCTGGAGATGGGATAAAATAGTTGTGTTTAAAGGACAGCCCATATGCTTGCGAAAGCCCACCTGACAGTGTGATAATAGATGTTTCTGTTCAATATATTTTTTTAGCTGCCCCAAGAGCAGTAATGAGAAGATTTTTGATGACACGTCAGTTAATTCTATGGGTCGATAGTTACTGGGACAATTGGGAGGTCCCTTTTTGTATATTGGAATGATGTTAGCTGTATGCCAAGAAGGCGGCACTTCACCAGTTTGAACTATTAGATCAAATTTCAGTTTTAGGATTTGGGCCCATTGTACGGGGTCAGATTTATACACACAAGGGGGGATGCTATCAGGCCTGGCAGCCTTGGAACACTTTAGTTTCGCAATAGCATCTATAATATCTGCTACAGACTATGGTGGATCTAAAGCTCTTTCCAACTTCGGTGCACTACCCGTAAAGAAAGGCAAAGCCACATGGCAGCTGGTATTTATCTCTTAGAAATAAAGACCAAACTTCTGCTGAGATCACAGATTCTGTACCACAAGTGGAGGCATCAATTAACGTACGCAAGGTAGACCACACCTGTCTAATATTATGTCTGAAGAGATGATATATCATTCTCTAATTGTCCGCAATGCTCAATTCCCTTTTCAAGAATTTAAGTTGTTTTTGTAAACCAGTTTAATCATTTGTATTCTTTCCCTCAGACCCACCGTGGGGGAGTTTTTTCTCTTTAAATACCTTATGAGTATATTTTTTTCTTTTTTTAACTGCGCAAGTCTAAGGTTAAAACTATTAACGTAAATTACATAAGGCTGTCCTTACTCGCTTAGTTCTTTAGTCATCATTTTTATGTGGAGCCGGATTCGATGCTCATTTCTAGCAAGGTTAAACCACCAACAGATAGACAAGTGCTGATTTCAGCATCCAATTTAATACAACTGGCCAGCCTTCGACAGACTATGGGATTCCATCTTACTGTCAGGTGAGGACAAAGTCAGTGAATATGGCAAGGGAAATGTGCACAAGATCACACAGTGAATAGCTTTGAGTCAAACAACATGCACACAGGAAGCAAGACACATGTATACTAAAACCCAGGAGTGCAAATAGAGTGTGACAACAATACAACTATATGAAAAGGGATGTGGGATAAGCACTTAGAAGATCCTTATTATTACAAGGAAAGTCGGCAAGCTCCTTACCCACAATTGCTGTTGCAGGTACTGACAGCACTAAGCCCACGTACAGGGCAAGCAACAACAGGATCTATGAGCTAACAATATTGATGGTATTGAATAAGGTAACTTAAAAAACAGTACTCAGGAGGACGAGAAATACCACTTGAATGTCAGCCAAGCCCATGAACCCTGTTGATCAAACAGGGACCCGAAAAGGCTATAACAGCAATGGGAGGATAACTAAATGCATAAGACTCAATACAAGGGGCAAGTAGGATTAGTGATTACAGAATAGTGAGGAAAACATAGGCATTCACACAGGAGCTAGCTACAACAGCACACCACACCTAATAATCAATGGGAAATAAATGCAGAAGTGCAAAGGAAAACCCAGAATGGTTTCCAAGAGAAAGTAAAGGAACAGGAGCAGAGAAAACAAAATTGCAAAGGCAAACCTCCCCCACCTATCCAAGGGAAAAGGCAGGAAGCTAAATCTATAAAGAGGAAAGACTAAAGCATCGAGGTTTACAGCAGCAAAGGGCAACGTCAAAGAAATATAGAACACAGGCAAACTGGGCTGCACCAAAAAGGAAAGCACTGACAAATGCTGCCTGCAAACAGAGGAAGACATAAAGGGAATCAAGGAAGCAGAAATCACAATTAAGCACATTAAATTCGAAATCCATGGATAAGGAACACAAAATAGAAACTAGGAACAAGGCACAAAGCTAAGAACCAGGAATAAGGGCCCAGTCACAAACACGAACACTGCATCAATGACCAGTGCTGGACTGAATCAATCTGCTTAACGAGCAGCATGCTGGCTGCCAAACACCTGGAATGGATCCAGAAGGGAAGTAGCTTGGAAAATAAGGATTTAGCGCTCCCAATTCATGACAGCACTGTAGCATAAGGTTCAGAAGGAAAGTCCAGTAGGGAATAAACCCCAAATCATGCCCCCAAGTGGTGGGAACGGGAGCGGAGGGAGTGAATTGTGACACTTACTGTCAAGAGCTGGCGGTCTGGTTCCAAAAGAGTTAACGTGATATCCTTGGAGTGACGGGCAAATGGAATATGCAGCACCAATTTGATGACCATGTGGTCTTCCACTTCCGGATTAATTATGATCACAGGTTCTGAAAATTGATAAAGCCCCGTCGAGATAAACAAGGGTAAGTCACAGCATAGTGAATTGAAATCTCCACCAACCACAATTTTTACTGCAGGATTTAAAACCAATGCTTCTTCGAAAATTGTATTCAGTTGATCATGTATGTTGCTCAGTGTAATGGACTGCTTATTTCAATAAATACATATCAATAGAATATTTATGGAAGGATCTTCATCAACAGTCAATTGCACGACTAATATGCTTCAGAATTAAAAATCCATTTTGAGGAACATTTGCAAGCTGTATTAATCAAGATCACCAGGCCTCCAGATTGCTTACCTATAGAACCCTGACTTCCCACCTGTGTGTAGGAGTGGTAACCCTGTATAACAAAATGTGATAAGTGCATTTTCTCCGGCAGGAGAATAACATCTGGTTGAAGTCTTTGTTTGTTATCTTTACACCAACATTTGAAGTTCCTCAAGCCATAGGAGATGATCGTTAATTTGGCAAAGCTACGTGTCCCTGACAAATCCGTCTGAGAGCCTGGTGTCTTTGTGAGGGGCTCTAACCATCATAGCCCCTTAATTGGTGAAGCAAAGGCAATTAATTGGTTCAGCATATTCTCATCAAGCTGCGGGGGGGCTGCATGTGTAGTGGTGGTCACTATAACCTCCTCTGGTGGCAAGGATGTGTATCTACGAAAACTGTTGCATCATCAATGGCCCTAAACAAATAAGGGAGCAAGCCAATTGATGTAAGATCCTCTCTTTGTTCCCATATACGTTTCATCACAAAATGAGATTTGAAATTGCAAATCATTCTGTCATTATTGCATGAAGCTAATCCAATCCAATCTATGTTATCAGATCTTATTATGCAAAGGGAAGGAATATCTTGTAGAGCCTTCACCATGAAAGCTCTATTCAAGCAGGCATTTCCATGTCAGCCTGAATCGCTTATCCATCCCATAGTGGTAGCAGAATGGAACAACATAGTCATTTGGATCAAGTATCAAGTAATTCATTATTGCCTTACACTCTCTACCATCACTCCTCAGAGGGGGTGGAACCACCTGTGGAAGATCCTTCAGCTCTCCATAGTGGTCTGGGACCCCTTTTCGCCCTTCCCCTACAAGGGGAGCGCTACCAGACTCCTGTGATGGGGAGATCGGCGTGTGTCCACTTCCTGTAGTTCTAATTTGCATGCTAGGGTTTTTTACACCTTGATCCAGGGATGCATCAAGGATAACCTTGGCTGTTTTTTTTGTGCCCATCAGTGGATACAAGTTTGATAGCAGTGATTGCTTCTGTGATGTTATACCTACAGGAATAGTGAGACCAATGATCACGTTTTCCCCTAACAGGGGTTCTAATACAGCACCTGAATTTAACATCTGTGTTCTTTTCTTTCCACGTTTTCCAGTACCTTGTAGATTCCCACTAGTAGCACAGCTAGGATCATATTGTTTTAGTTCTTTGGGGTCGCGCAAAACTTGAACGCAGCTAGGGTGGTGTTGTTTTGACTCTAAGAGGTCAAGCAAAACTTAAGACTCTTCATTAAGCTGATTTAAGTCTATAATCGTTTCACTGCCAGATACATTACATATCTCCTTCATGTGTTTAGTATGTTTATCAATTTTGGATGTGACATGGTTTTTTGATTTTTTTTCTGCTTTTCACTTCATTCTTTTATCAAACACTTTGTGTTTTTCAGCTTTAGCCAGTGCTTTTTTTTGCTTGCGTGTTAGTACCCTCACTGTCACGACCACACACCCTGGGGCATATGCACAGATACCCCAGATGATGGGTGCCATGGGACCATACTGAGGATTGTCTTATCGGTGTCCCTTCGGGACACACAGAAACAGGACGCCTGGCTGGACTTTGTCTTGGCGCCTCTTGTACCAAGCTCATGTGGGGAACTGATGTTGGTTTTGCAGTAACATCATTGGGCCCTTATTTTCCGGGCCTCTATTTGCAAGGTACTAGGTGTGGCCTTCTTGGGCCAGTTTCACCTGCCAGGGACTAAAGCGAGGCCAGGTGTGGCAGGCTGAGCAAGCTAATGGGCGTGGCTAAGGAGCTTAGCTATATAAGCCACCACATCTTGGAGCCAGCGCTTCACGTTAACTGGCTTTCAAGCAACATGACGCTTACCAACGTTCGAAGCTGCAGAGAAATACTCACCCTGCCTTCGACGCTCCGCTCCATCATCTCTTCTCAGCCTTCTTCTTCAGCGAGTGCAGTCGCTGCAACAAAAGAAGAAGACAAGACAAGGTTAGCGCATCGCAGCAACTTGGAGCGCGCGGCAGTTAAAAGCACACACGCAGCAGCATAATACAACTCACCTGTTACCTGCAATCGCGGATCCAATCGTTCATTGCTCCTGTTACCAGCAACCGTAGATCCGCTTCTCCATCGCTCCAAACACCGCATCCGTCCTCGCAGCTCCAGGGACCCGCTTTCATCACCTACACGGGAGGAAGAAAGCAAGAACAGCATTACTGAAGGTACGGACAATAGAACGGACACTTGTTAGGGAACCAAGCAAGTGAAACATAGCGAAAGACGAATAATACAGTGCCAAGCAAGGAAAATCTTGAAATTAACAATCAAAGAAGACAGACAAGAATAGGAACATTACTTACCATAACCCTATTAAAGCCAAGCAAGAAAGGCTGAAAACCAATGTGCAAGAGAAGATAGACAAGATTCAGAGCACTACATACCAAAAAGAACCAGGTAGTCACATCAGGGCTGGACGTCTGCCCGCAAGGGACCAGTGAAGGAACTCTGTCCTTGGGAATCACGCGCCCTTGCCCAGAAGTAGCTGGACGGAGTGCCCACAGGTGAGCCAACCAGCACACTAATCGGAGTACTGTCCTGGGGAAGGGATGGAAAGGGGTGTAGGTCGCAGCCAGCAGCACTCAGCATTCCTCTTGTATTCACGCAGGTGCGCGACCCTGAGACATCCTGCTGCGGTCACTGGTGTTCGCGTCTAGTGCATCCAAGGACGCATTTTACCCCGGGAGGGTTCCAACTGTGCCCCAGCACCCCCGCAGAGACAAGTTAAGCGTAACAATCACAGGTACCTCCACGTTACCAGCTTCAATAGAGAGGACCTTCTCACACTCCTGCGGCTCCATAGCTTCCCCAGATAAATCAATGAGGTCGGTAAGAGCCGAGGGACTGTCAAGAAGTTCCCCCTCAGCCAGCGAGCAAGCACATTGCACCCTCTCCCCAGTCACTTGTATCGGAGCAGTATGGTTTGAGACTAACTCTTTTATCTTTGAAGTAAAATCTTCAATTATTGCTGCATTTGTGGCCACTGTTTGTGGTAGTAGCAGTTTCAGTCCCACGCAGGCAAAAGGTTAATTGAAGGTGTATGAGCCACTACCTCAGCAAAGGTTTTAGTTTGGGTAAGTTTGGGTAACAATAGTTTTGGTCCCATCCCTCTTGTCATGCTTCTGGGAAAGAACAGATATGGCATCGCAGATAAAGAGCAGACCCTCGATTTTACTTAGTTTACCCAACACCTCCATCAGCTGAGATTGTAATACTCTAACTTCCCCATGAGTTTGCTTGTGGCCCTTGTCTAATAGGTTGAGTATCCGAGTGATCACTGGGAACGCTTTGAGAATGTTTAAAGGATCTTCAGGGCAATGGGCAGCCGATAGCCCTGAAGCATCTTTTTGCGATTCGTTATTATAGAATTATGGTTCCTCTAGTTGGTCCAGCAAGTTGGATTGCTGGCTGTATCGCATGCTTGATTTTTCAGAAATGGGGGAGTTAGTTTTCTGAATAGTCAAACCTGCTACCCCCGAAGTTGTCATTCTTCCAGGATCTCAGCGCTCCATGGGCACTGTCTGTCGACTAGGTGCATTATATGAATAATTAGGCAAGTTGTTAAATAGGAATGCATTCTCAACCCCATATTTCCTTTGAGTGACTGGGGTAGAAGGCTTGTGTGAAAGCCTAATGCGCTTCCCTTATTCTCCTTTGATTGCTGGGGCAAGCATCGAGAAGTCAGATATGTGGTTATGAAAGCATTCCAAACCCATTTTCCTTTTGATTTCGTCTCCATCAACATTCTCCCCCGATTTGTCTAATTCACTTTTGCACCCTTCTTGTAACATCTCATTTGCTTCTTTTAGTGACAATGATCCTGAAGGTTTGAGAGCAATAGTTAGCATTGTGTGTGTTGCTGTACCGTCACAATCCCTTATTTATTGTGACTCGCATGGGTGTTCCTCAGCATGGGTAACGCCCTGTACTTGACTTATTTCCTCTTGAAGAGGTCCTTACCCCAGAGTCAGTAGAGACTATCCCTATTGCTTCCAACGCATGGTTTCAGCTTCAGAGCAGGGATACAATGGGTTTACCGCCCATATCACGTTAATAGACATTTTTGAGTGGAGCGCTGAATTTTCCAGCACTTGGGGTTCAATTTTCTTACTGGGCTCTGGGCTTATAGGTGCCCCCAACTCAAACTGTATTTTAGATTCAGTTGAGCGCACCCCTTCCATGTCTCTATTTTCTAAGGGATTAGTATCTGTACTCATCCCTGAAACTGAGCTTGTGTTTGACATATTTGCAGATTCTACAAGCTCTGCCTTACTCATGATAAGCTTTCTGCCCCTCTGTAAACCATTTACCATGGTCAGAGTATGCTCTAATTATATACGTTGCACAGAAGATACACTTCTTTGCCACAACAATCCACAAAACAAAAACCTCTAACTCGAGGATATTCACAACAAAACAACTATTTGCGGCTTCTAAGCACCGCTATCACACGTGATCTTCAATATGTATGCAGAAAAAACAATTATAGTGACAAAATACCTGGAAACCTTTCACAGTCTTCTTCGCGATTTCCAAAAAAGATCTTTTCGAATATTCTCTTGGCTTGCCCTCACCCCAGCAGCCTAACAGCCCAACACTTGCAAGGAACTTCCAATGCCATGCGCACGTGCCCGATTGTAAATAGGCTTGCTGGGAAGCTGAGAGGGTAAGGGGCGGAGCCCTAGCCTGCAGAGGCTCTACAAACAGAAAAAAAAGAAAAAGGACATTAGTGTGTGTTTGAGCTCACTGTCCTTCAGAAGCACGTAAGACAAACAGGAGTAGCTTAGCCCACACCCACACCCTGTAGCTCCACGCCCAAATCCTAGTCCACACCCAGTAGCTCCACGCCCAATCCAGCGATATAGCTCTCTAAGGTGAAGTAATATTAATAAATCAGTTCAATTATTACTTTGGGCTTTGTAGTTCACAGGGTACAGTACAAGTCCAGTGCAGCTGAGGTGAAATGCATCGTTTTGCCTTCACATGGTCACAGGCGCCTTCCTCTTCTCCTTACAGCATCCTTGTTAATACAAAGTCCAACAGCCAGAGTGCCCAACAGCCCAACACTTGCAAGGCACTTCCAAAGCGCACACCCAATGCGTGCGTGCCTGAGTGTAAATAGGATTGCTGGGAGGCTTAGAGGGTAAGGGGCGGAGCCCTAGGCTACAGAGGCTCTACAAACATAAAAAAAAGAAAAAGCACGCTAGCATGTGTTTGAACTTAGCGTCCTTCAGAAGCACGTAAGGCAAACAGGAGTAGTTAGCTCACACCCAAACCCTGTAGCTCCACGCCCAAATCCTAGCCCACACCCAGTAGCTCCACGCCCAATCCTGTGATATAACTCTCCAAGGTGAAGTAATATTAATAAATCAGTTCAATAATTACTTTGGGCTTTGTAGTTCACAGGGTCCAGTATTTGTCCAAGTCCAGTGCAGCAGCAGTGAAATTCAGCATTTCGCCTTCACTTGGTCACAGGTGCCTTCCTCTTCTCCTTACGGCATCCTTTTTGATACAAAATTCAACAGCCAAAGTGCCCAACAGCCGAACACTTGCAAGGCACTTCCAATGCGCGTGCCCAATGCGCGCTTGGCCTAGTGTACATAGGCTTGCTGGGAGGCTGAGAGGGTAAGGGGCAGAGCCCTAGCCTACAGAAGCTTTTGGGCTTTGTAGTTCACAGGGTCCAGTATTTGTCCAAGTCCAGTGCAGTAGAGGCGAAATGCACCGTTTCACCTTCACTTAGTCACAGGTGCCTTCCTCTTCTTCTTACGGCGTCCTTGTTGATTCAAAGACCAACAGCCAGAGTGCCCAACAGCCCAACACTTGCAAGGTACTTCCGATGCGCGCAATAATTGGTCCCATGGATCCTTCCAAACAGGGGAACTGGTATATCCTAGTCATCATAGACTATTGCACCTGTTATCCTGAGACTTACCCTTTAGGATGCAATACTAACTGTAACAAATCTACCAACATTGTCACTGAATCTCTGGAGGGAAGCTTCTCCTACATAGCCAGGGGAAGGCAGAAGCGACCTGATTTGGACTCTGGGGGTGGCTATCTGCGGGAGGATCACATATGGGAAGACAAACTCCAGAGGTACTAGAAAATACTAGACCTAAATAATCTTGCAGCCATAACTTCTAATGACATCCATGTGCCTGTACAACATACCTATATGGCTTATTGTGATGTAAATGAAGAATATCCAAATATTTCCAGTAAATCACCTTATCTGCCTCCCCGCTTTTAGTACTGAGACTAGGAAGAGGGATGGAGCAATGAAGATGACCAGAAGCAGTAAGCCAACACTTCAATCCAGTCTATGGAAATTGCCAAACCATGCTGGAAAGTTTAAAACTGCCACAGATGATAGAGTTACGAGAGAGGGAGAGGCACAGCCAAAGTTGGTTGGTAACTTGTTGTGATACAGGCCAGAATGCTGGTGGCAAACAAACCATTCGAAGCAGCACAGAGGCTGACCCGAACGGCAGGCAGAGAAGCCAAAATGAAGGAAGCTCAATGCTTGAGAGCTTGTGGCAGTGGGAGCTGTATGCCGCAGAAGAAAGCAAAAAAACGGGACACACAAAGAGTCAGCAAACAAAAGTGGACAGAGGAGGAGAGAAGCGAGGGACACTGAAACCACCAGATAAGTCCAGAGAAAACAAATGGGTTACCAGAGCATCTGAAAGTGTATGCAGTGTCACAGAAACAGTGCGAGAGAGGCAAAGTGAAACGTTTGAAGGAAATGGGATATTTGCGAACAACATTAACAATGGTCAGAGACCCAATGCTTCAAAAGAGAAGTTAATGTAAATAAGTACAGTATTGGAAAAGGGGCAGACACCCAATGTTCGAAAGAAAGAGTGGAAACTGAGACAAACTTTGCTAAACAGTGTCAGAGACCCGATATTGGTCAAATATAATATTGTATATAAAAGAAACAGTGATTGGCGAAGAGAGAAGCTCTAGCAGGTTATTGAACGAGGTGCACGGTGGGTCTTGGACTCAGACCCATGAGAGAAATACAAAGAGACTTACTAGTTTGACATCCTGGCAGGAGAGAAAACCAGGGGTCGAAGAGGAAAAAACATAACCTGATGAAAGTGTAACCTGAGATTCTGGCAGGAGAGTAAACCAGGACTAAGTAGAGAAGCAAACTTATAAGATATGAAAGTGTAATGTGACATCCTAGCAGGAGAGTAAACCAGGGGTATAAAGCAAAGTGAATGTTGAATTGTGAGACTGTTAGAAACATGTATAAAATGGAGAAATCATACCCGTCATTGGAGGACTGATGAGAAAGTTGCAAAAACCCTGGCAGGAGAGTACACCAGGGATATACAAAAATATAGAACACCTAATGGAATAGGGAAGAATGGTGACCCTCTTAAATTGAGGGAAATCCAGAGTGTGTGAAACTGAACATTAAAAAGGATTGTAAAGTCTGAAGGATACTAATGGGAAGATTTATTCCTCTTGAACAAGTTTAAACTGTGACCAAGTGACTACAATAAGAAATGTAGGGGAAAGGATAACACTTTTTCCTGGTGCAACTTGATGATTTTTTTCTACACTTTAGATTTGTATGCTTTGGGACTCTGAAGAAAAACTACAAATACATAACTTCCAGAATTCCATTTCTGCATATTATATGCAGTTTAGAGTATAAGGGTTAGTTTAGGGTCTGGACACAGGACAGAGGATGATCTTTTTGTTAACATCCTGACACAGACCTT
Source organism: Ambystoma mexicanum (assembly GCF_040938575.1). Taxonomy (NCBI): domain Eukaryota; kingdom Metazoa; phylum Chordata; class Amphibia; order Caudata; family Ambystomatidae; genus Ambystoma; species Ambystoma mexicanum. Next base: position 454,109,031 of record NC_090930.1, read on the forward strand.
CAGGAAGGGTCACCCCTCTTAGGGTGAGGGATAGATAAGATTACCCCCAACCTGCTTATTATTATGAAAATAAAAGTCTATATCCTGCAACTGAGGCTGAAACTCTGTCAGAGTCTTACTCTTGATCCCATACACACCCAACAAATATGGAAACATTTGATCCATTTCTTGTCACCGGTGGGCTTCCCGAAAGAAATCCTTACTGACCATGGCACACATAGTTATGGCTGAGGTGAAGGAAGTCCTTTAAATTAAAACCCTCAGAATGTCAGTTTATCACCCACACACTGACGCCCTAGTTCAACAATGTAACCAAACATTAAAAAGGATTCTGAAGAAGCTGGTTGAGGCGGATAAAAGTAATTGGGACATTATGGTGCCCAATGGCATTGTCTGCCATAAGAAAAGCCACCAAAATTTTCTGGGACTTTAAACATTTTAATTGCTATATGGGAAGGATCCCAAAGACGTACTAGACATGCTTAGAGAGACATGGGAGGAGAGGGAAAAACCTAGCCAAGGCCCAATAAAAACAGAAAGGTTATTGTGATAGAAAGGCAACCCCTCTCTCTTTCTCAACAGGGCACAAAGTCCTGGTTCTACTTCCCATGTCAGAAAACAAAATGTTGTCCTCTTGGTACGGTCTCTTTGAGATCCTGGAACAAACAAGACCATGTAACAACTGAGTTTCCCAACTCAACCGATGACTAACAGTCCAAATTTACCATATCACTCTCCTTAAGAAGTGGAAACAAGATCCAGTCGAGTCAACCTCTGCGGTAATGGCTAGTTGATTTAACGAAGAAGGTGATAGTTTAAACTTAGTAACAACACATTATTAAAATCGGTCTCCCACACTGTGGAGATACAATTTCACATCTGTCCGTACACTAATACAAATGAGTGTCATGTGTTATAAGAGAGTTATTACTATTTTCCGCCCTTATCAGCATCTTTTATTGTAATATTGTCTAATTGTAATGCTATTAACATTTCTTGTTCCAGTTTTGTTAAATTATATCTTATGAAGGGTTTCTTTTTCAAATATTTATCATCCAATATAAATATTTCTTCAGTAACTTAATTGAAGACCATGTCAATTACATTTGCTTTTGGAAGTAATGGTATGAATTTATATGTCATTTTGAAACCGTTTTCCCTACTTTTTCCTTGCTCGATATCCACTTCATTAATAAGTCTTCCTGTGTTTGGTTTGGTTTCCTTGTCTAATGACATCAATCATTTGATATCTTCAAGATCCATTAATGTCTGTATTGATATATATTCTGCCACACATAGATCAGTTTAAGATATGAACTTGTGGGAAATTATAGTCCTTTATCAATGATGTATTTCTCATGCTTTCAAAATATTTTATCTGATAAATGAATTATTTCATTTTCAGAAATTACATTCTTCCTGTGTGTTTCAATCATGATCTTGTGGTTACCCCTCTTATGTCTTTTTGCATTTATATTGACCTTGCATTTTTAACCTTTCTATCTATATCTGATACATTTTCTTGTTTGTCTTGTTGAACTAAAAAAGTACATTTCTTGTTGCTTGGTGTTGCCTGATATCTATTGGCTTTTCTATATCTTTTTATTCCAGCAAAGTAATTTATTTTATGTTTTCTGAATGGTTCATTTGATTTGTTGTTGCTCTCTGGTCTACTTCAATACTGTTGGAATCTGAACTAAATGCCAATGTCATTGGTGTATTTTCTCTTGATTCCATTTTGAGTCATATTTTGGGTAGTAGGTGTACATTCTGTGTCTCTTATCCCTAATGTAATTTGATTTTTAATGGAATTTAATCTTCAGATTCTCTTATTAAAATGTTTTTGTATTGTGTCAGGATGATTACTTTCATTAAGCCAATACTACACTGAAAAGTGTATGTCAGAGCTAGATGAAATTGTAGTTAGGAAAATGCATTTTAAGAACTGGGTATAAAATTGAGACAGAAATTTGTTGAGAGAAGTTGCAAGGAAATAGATATTAAAAAGCAGAAAGGAAAAAAACGAAAAATCATGAGAAAAGATTTATTGACACCACAGAAAGGAAATCAAAGCATGACAAACATATTTATCACAAAATACATTTCTCTAAGTGGCCAAATGTATAGATTCCTTAATAAAAAATTGGAACACTTTCTTTTATATAAAACACTTCATCAATTTACTGATGGAAAACCACCTTTAGTATTCAGTAAAGAAAATACTATTAGAAACATGTTAGTACCAAGTCCACTGTGAAATTTAAAAAAAAGACTGTGAAGAACAAAAATCTTGGTTAACACAACCGTTAAAAGTTTTTTCAAATGTGGCACATGGAACTTTTGTAAATGTGTACATTTGTTAATAAGAAGCTAACGTTTCAACACAGCCAAAAAGAAGTAAAACATGTTCTTGTTTGTCTTGTTGAACTAAAAAAGTAAATTTCTTGTTGCTCGGCGTTGCCTGATATCTATTGGCTTTTCTATATCTTTTTATTTCAGCAAAGTAATTTATTTTATGTTTTGTGAATGATTCATTTGATTTGTTGTTGCTCTCTGCTCTACTTCAATACTGTTGGAATCTGAACTAACTGCCAATGTCATTGGTGTATTTTCTCTTGATTGCATTTTGAGTCATATGTTGGGTAGTAGGTGTACATTCTGCCTAATTCATAGACTCTCTTATCCGTAATGTAATTTGATTTTTAATGGAATTTAATCTTCAGATTCTCTTATTAAAATGTTTTTGTATTGTGTCAGGATGATTACTTTCATTAAGCCAATACTACACTGAAAAGTGTATGCCAGAGCTAGATGAAATTGTAGTTAGGAAAATGCATTTTAAGAACTGGGTATTAAATTGAGACAGAGATTTGTTCAGAGGAAGTTGCAAGGAAATATATATTAAAAAAGCAGAAAGGAAAAAACAAAAAATCATGAGAAAAGATTTATTGACACCACAGAAAAGAAATCAAAGCATGACAAACATATTTATCACAAAATGCATTTCTCTAAGTGGCCAAATGTATAGATTCCTTAATAAAAATTGGAACACTCGTCTTTTATATAAAACACTTCATCAATTTACTGATGGAAAACCACCTTTAGTATTCAGTAAAGAAAATACTATTAGAAACATGTTAGTACTAAATCCACTGTGAAATTTAAAAAAAAAGACTGTGAAGAACAAAAATCTTGGTTAACACAACCGTTAAAAGTTTTTTTCAAATGTGGCACATGGAACTTTTGTAAATGTGTACATTTATTAATAAGAAGCTAACATTTCAACACAGCCAAAAAAGAAGTAAAACAATGAAACACAATTGCAGGAGTACATTTGTGGTGTATGGGATCAGGTGTACATTGCAAGTACGATCAGAACATTGAAGATGCACATGTATGAGCATTTAAGATCAATATGAATCACAGATACAAGAAAACCACTGTGCGTAGGGTGCTGGAATATAAAGAAGATAATATGGGAGCACTTTGATTTTGTGGGATAACTAGAATTGAACATGCAAAGAGAGAATGTGATTTGGAAAAAAACAAACTTTATGACAGCAAGAGGCCAAATATTTTTTTTCAGGGATCAACTTAGATCATCAATTCCATTCTGTCTTATGAGTCACAGTGTATAAAGAAGCGAACAATGTCTGTGACTAATTTCCCAAAAAGTATTTGAAGAAGTAATTGGATTTCAAATGCACCAATGAGGGAATCAGTGTATTATTAGATTAAAATTTGAGGAGAATTGTTGCAGCATTGATATTTCAAGAGATGGCAATCGATAAACATCATGCAATGCAAGAGACAGACTGTATGAAATGATGGGCTGCTAATAGCAACAATAATCTATATATCTTTTTTTGCTGACACAAGTAATGTGATACTAATACACAACTAATTATTCATGTTTAATATGAGATGTTTAAGATGAGAGTAATAAACTGGAGTCCTGCATAGGGAAGAGTTATTTGAAATAGGAGATTAGCAGTGACATACTGGTGTTACTCAGTCGTTTATGAATCAGAGGAAATTGTATACCATATAGTTAATGGTACAACGCCAACAGCTGTCTTCCTTATAAAATTGTTAAACATGATTGTTTTTGGTGATAAGGAAACAAATAGTCCTCTTTCTGTATTTAGTATGAAAGTCATACATTCGTAAAAAGTACAAAAATATGTACACAATAAATATGAAAATTAGTTTTGGTAACAGAGCGCAAAAAAGATGAGCTTGCTTATTTTGGTATAAGGAACCAAATAGTCCTTTTTATACGTTTATTATGAAGGTTATACATTCAGAAGATGAAAAAAATATGAACACAATAGGAAAATAGCATAATTAGAAGAGCACAACATGCTAAGCTTATATACCGAAAACAAGTGATCAAAACTGAAATTTGAAATACAGTTATAGCAAACATTTAATAAAAAGCGACAATGCTTAGGTTAGAACTGCTTTGCTCACCATCTCAAGATGGTGAATTAAAGCTACACACACTATTCAGTGAAACTGTTCCTACTTCAGTGTAGGTGAACCATTTATAAAGAAGACTTCCAATGTGGCGACTAAATAAACGGAAGCAAAGAAACTACTCGGATAACATACCACACTGTTTAACTTTGAAATAAGGTCAATTTGGAGCACCAGATTAATACAGAGGTTTAGAAACAACAATCTGAGGATAAACATTTGTGTGTAGAATGTGTTTAATAGAGAAAAATAGAACTTCATGCATTCTAAAATGTAGATACATATGAAAAATTGGTAGAAAGGTGATGTGTGTTGATTTTATAATAACACATGAAAATCATTCACCAAATATATATATATATATATATATATATATATATATATATATATATATACGATATTATATCAACCAATAGACAGTGACAAATTGGGAAATAAGAACACCTCAATAAATAAATTAGGATCTCAGGAATAAATCAAAAGGTATTTACAGAAATACTCACATATCAACAGTGCCAGTCAGTGTTCAAAAGCTAATTAAACCACTATCAAAACTAGTATTTACAGAAATACTCAGATATCAGACAGCACCAAGTCAGTGTTCAAAACATGTATTTATTTTAAATAGTTGTAGATGAGTGTTTACAATTCCTTGTGGAATACACAACAAAGAAATCCAGAATATCTTCTGATATTTTAATTGTTCAAATTCTGGTGAATTACAAAATATATATACATTTGTAGGTACATTCTATCATTACAAACTACACTTGGACAACAATGTTATTGGAAAATAGTTGAACAATTTGGTTAATAAAAGAAAGATACTCTCTATGAGTGCGTACTGAAATCTATATTGTAGCAATGATAACAGAATGTGTTGGACAAGTTCATAATTCGATTGAACATGTGATGTTATGCTAATCAATAGACAGACTGAACGTTCATTTTGTGACATTAAGTAATACAATTGTTTTTTTTTGCTTTTCTCTGATGTGGGTATGTTTATATGTCTTCCTTTGATCACATTAAAACAAATGGAATGTGCATATATCATGCAAAATATACAAAGCCTGGGTGAAGCACATTCAAAGGCCCATGATAGTTAGTTGGGACCAAAGAGTGAAACATGTGCACCCTATGGAATAATGAGTGTCTTTTGACGTAGGAGCATAATATCTGATATCATTTGTACAATTGCAAACTCATTCATTTATATGAAGATGAATCTTGTGCAATGTAATTGGAATTAATTTAGAATTGTAACTTCATATGTGATAAATATTACTTTATTTTAACCAAACTCAGTGCAAGCGGACAATTCTTTTACATGTGTAGGACACATACAGGTGAAGTGTTTTAAGATGTGCAATGCAGCAGAGCGTATAATTGAGGAATAATTGAGACCAACTATCATCTGAAAATTGTGGGGCAGCAAAGATCATTTTGGGCACATGTTAATTGGATTTAGATTTAATGAAGATAAGTTTGGACTCTGGGCTTCTCAACAATGTTATTGGGCGGATATACTCATCAAGGGGCCATGTGAGAAGTCTCTGTCCTGTCCAAAAGTGATACAGAGCTTCCCCAAAGGACTACAGCACTTAGCAAGCTTTTATAGGTGCTGTCACTGTTGTTGTTAACAAGGCCTCATCCAATGCTGATTGAGACTGTTGCTTTAGTCACTTTAAGCATTACGTTATCCACATTGGTAAAGCATTTCAGTGTTGTATTGCAGTGAATCTGCACACACGGTTTGCTGGTGTGCACGTTTATGCTTTACTTGCCACCCATGAAAAGCATTTGTAGCGATTTGTGACCAGCTGAAGTGAGAACCGGTCTTGTGTGGTATCGCAAGCTGACCACAGTGCAGGGGAGCAGTCCTTGCAAAATCAAGTTACCACTAGGTGAAGAATATGGGAAAAGCATAGGGAATGCACTGCATCCCCCTGCCTGGGGCAGCAACAATAAGTAACCCAATGTTCTGTAAACATTGGAATTAGTACTCAAGAATGAATAACCTTGGAGCATCTGCTCCACTTTATTCCATATGTTTTATCCCGCGTGGCTAAAGTCATCAAAGCCTTTTGTGGAGAGTGGCTGGCCTTCAGCTACTTTTCTGACTCCTCTTCCTAACCACTAGACTGATAGGTGGCCCAATGTGCTTCTACAGCTATGTTGCCATTGCTTGCTAGCTCGCCCACATGTCCATGAAGAAATATGCTTTCTTACGCTTTGACCTGTCTGTGCAACAACTAATTCTGTATCAGAATTTGTCAGCAGGTGTCAGCACTTGTTGCCAGTATTGTAAATCCTCTTTTTTTTAACCAAAATCATTTGCAGAAGATCTACTACCACTATAACCACCATTGTGACGTTGTGCAGCTACACTAGTGGATAGTCCTGACAATGGGCCTCATTAGGACCCTGGCGGTAAGGGGTCTGCGCCAGCGTTAGCTTCGCCGACCCCTTACCGCCAACTACGAGTTCCCATAGCGCCATGGTCATTTTTCCGCCCGCTTTTTGCGGGCGGAAAAATCCATGGCGCTATGGGACCTTGGTGTTAATTACGCCACCGTAATTTACGGTGGCGTAATTAACTCCTTCCCCACTCCCATTATACCCTATGGGGCCGAAATGGGAATGGGGAAGGGTAAATGGGTCAATGGGGACTTACCGCCCCGCCGACCTCGGAATGGGGCGGTAAGTCCACCATCCGCCATGGCGTAAACGGACTTTACGCCATGGCCGGAAAGTCCGTCGATGGCGGAAAAAATCCGCCAGGGTCGTAATGAGGGCCAATATGTTTAGCTGCACTCAAATGACACTTACTAAAACAGGGTTGCCACATATTTAGTGTTGCACTGCCACTACTATGCCATGGAGTGCTGCTGGTGGCACTTTGACAGAGAATAATTACAGTTTGCAGTTCCAGAATGACCTTGCAGAGCACTGCCAGTAGGCTGCTGGGTCTAAGATGGCTCCTGGAGCTACTGCTGCAAATGTTGGTCCCATTGCTCTGCATGTTGGTGCTTCATTGGCCCAACACTGTTGAGGTGCCAGATTGCTTCATAGTGTCCCAAGGAACATTGCTTTTGAAATAAAGTGGAGGTGGTGTGATGATGTCCCTTTCCTACTTCTAGAGACCCCAAAGGTGGTACCCCACGAATCAGTAGATGCTGGGCCCAGGACTGATGTATGGAGAATCCATTTGTAACTCCACCTAGGACCACATCACATGACAACGGGCATTCAGTTACACAACACAGGGTTGGTGTCACGACCCTCGCCCAAAAACCCCTCTGGAAAACCCATTGGCCAGGTGGAGTCAGGACTCGGGCCTCTAGAGCCTGGCATCCTCTTCAAAAGCCCTCATGGGGCCCGACTCATACTCCATGAAAAACAATGTGCTTGGGAACTACTTTATTGTACTGTTAGCCAACATGGAGGCATCCACATAGCTTGGTTCCCAGGAACCAAGCTATGCGGTCAAGTGTTTTGGGTGTGGTAGCCTAGGGACTACTTTACCTGGACTATTTTGTGGGCCTATTTAAACCACACCCGAGCAAGACAACATGTTTTGCGTTACTTTGCAGCTTTCAACATGACGCTCACCATGTCCAGCTATTCCTCCCGAACCTCAGAGAAGCAGAACCTGCAAGGAGACAAAAAGAACATCATTAGCAGCAGCATCTTACCTGCAGTCTTCATCTTTAGCCACTCTCAGCTCCTGAGAACAGCTTCCTCGAATCTGCACGCCTCCCAGACAGAACAACCTGAAAGAGGAAGATAGAGGCAACATTAAAGAAAGCAGTAGAGACATTTGCAAATTACAAACTCGTAAAAGGTTTACCTGGCTGGTCGCCTCTCGGCTGGCACCACTCCGGACATTCCACTTGTGCTGAAGAACACTGCGACCTACAAGGAAGGAAAACACAGGTAGCAAAGGCAAAACTTTGCAGCGCTGTGCATAGCGCTTATTTACCACATCATATCGCTCTTAATGCGCCATCATTTACCAGTGGGGCTCAACCAAGCTAGTTCGCCATGCTGAAGCTCTGCATACCTAAGGGAGAAAAAAAAAACACATTTTAAACAAAGAAAGGCATGCAGGATAGCAACAATACTATAGAACAGCAATAACACCTACCTGAACAATATCAAACGGGCCGGCGTCAGTGAAGTAACTGGATTGCACACACCCACGAAAGACAACGTGCCCCTGAAAAGAAGGCAGGAAGGAGAGCACACCTAACTCTACCACAAGGCAGAACCTACCCCTCAGACCACATCTGGGCAAAGCTGAGAAGTATACCAGCGAGCAACCCGGCTCGGTGGCGTCCCTGTGGATACCAGGTGAGCATAACAGTTGGTTGACGGCCTGCCCTCCTTCGCCATCGATGGCAGATTAGTTTAGAAGCTTGGCCTATGTCAAAACCTTTGGTGAGACCCTGTATCGCAACATTTCTGCACTTCCTTCCTTATTTAGGGAGCCCAAAGCTCCCCCTAAGCAAACCAAAACCTCCAACAGGGAAATAAACAGCTCTTCCTTTAGGAGAAATGATTAATCTTAATGTGGCAGTGGTAGAAAGTTTCTTGGTACTGTCATAGGTCTCACTCAAATTGATAGGGGAATCCCAATTTACACTTGAAGAGGGATATCCCTACCTTGTTTGGGAAGGGTTTTAGTAGTATATAAGAAAGATAAATGGATAATACAGCAGCTCGCCAAGTAACTCAGCAAATATCAAAATGTATCAAATATTGTTAAAGCTTAATCATTAAAAACCAACAATGTCATGTTGAAATGAAAAGTGCATACACATTAAAAGCTATTATAATACAATAGTCATGTGACAGGTTTTCCTTTTTAATAGGAATATTGAGTAATAAATAAACTTGATTAATTGCAAAACAACACCAGAATACATGTCTTCTTTCCGCTAGCAACAGATTTGGTCTGTTAACATGGAGTTCTAGTTATACAAATACTAGACGTTTAGACTCAACATGTTTCTGTTCTCGACAAGGGTCAGGAACATTCTTCAGGAGGTAGGTCACTTTGAAAATTTTTCTAAACAATCTCTGTTTCTTCATTGAATGAAGACTTTGTCAAATAGTGGCTGGTGGAACTGTTGATGAAAAATACAAATTGGTTGAGCACTAAGTGCTTTAATTCCTATTGGCAGTTTAATACTGTTTAGCTGGATACAGGTGTTCAGGTTACCTGTTCCAGCGGGTGGGTAGGGTCCTGAACTGAAATATCCTTAAAGTATAGGACACTGTTCGAAGATGGAATCTTGATTCTAGTATAAATTGAATCTGTGGAAATACAAGTTTAATTTTTGTAAGGATCATGTGTTATAAAATTTGAGCTATCATTCATATGCTCTCTCTCTGATTTTCTAGTGACTTCAGAGGAGTAGAATTTAATAAAATATGGCTTAGGTCACCAGGTCTTTGCTTGATGACGTGAAAATGAAGTGGAACTTCAACAAGTCTTTTAATGGCCTGGTGAAAGGGAATATTTACATAGATGTTGGTGAGCCAGAATAAGATAAGATGTAATTGAATAGATCAAAGCTCGGAATATGTGTAGGTCACAGTTGCAGGTCTTTACGTCTATATGTGGGTCTAGAAATCGGTAGAAAATGGCTTACCTTTCGTGGGGTTGTGGCCCCTAGGGTAGTATCTTTGTAATCATGGTGAATTATTTGGCGATTCTTTAAAGTGTTTCTCCTTTGTATTTCGATATGCTGGATTGGGGGGGGGGTCAATTAATTACAATACCAGAGAATCTATTGGAGAGAGGGATATAGTTTTAGTCATCTCTAATGTGGATATGTACTCCGATATAAGCATAGCATTATTTTAGTCTAGCAGTGTGCTTCCGGATATAATGCAGAAAATGTCAGCTTTTTGAAGTAGGCAAGGTTGTGGTTTTCTGCTCTTACCTGATTCTCTATGTGCGCAATGAGGATGCGCGTGTTCTGTCGTTGATCCGTCCTTAGAATCAGCGGTAATAGTCAGATTCAAGCATACATAGCTATGTTCTGTAGTATCCAGCAAACACTGCAAAACACAGAATGTCATATTGGGAGAGTATAGTGTTAGTTAGTCCATTTTTTGTTTTGATTGTTATTTTCGCCATTTGAAGAGGCTTGTTGAAAACGCTCCGATTGTTGTATTGAAGTAATTAATAATTACCATGGTGTAAATGATCATAAAGTCCCATTGTCTCAATCTAGGGAAATGCATTTATAGGTTAAGGTTATACCACAGCAGTAGGCAAAAAGGTTGGGATGTATTACTTACCCTGGTCTCTGAGGAATTTATAGATACCTAAGTATCTTTTTATTTCCTGGATGTAAATACCATGATAGAGTGTTAACTGGTATAAGGGACATAGTTCTTAATGTATATGATTTGGAAATAAATCTTTAAATTACTTATCTCTCGATTGGACAGATATGTACTTTGAATCTATCGCAGACTCACATATAAATGGCCTAATGCAAATTTGGCATCGGGTAGTGTCTCTGGGAATTCCAGTTATCACTATCCTCTGTTCAATATTATTGTACGAGAGGGAGTGTCTCGGATAGTAAAGTCTGCTATAAGGCTGGAGACCTACATTTGTAATATGAACAACCTAGGGTATACGGTAGCTGATCTTGTGCCACTCAATTGCTTCAATAAGACCCTTTTTGTCACTTTTGGTTAGGAAAATGTGTTCTTGTTCCTTTTCGAACAACATCTTATTCTTAATATTCTGTTTTTCTCCTTTTATTATCATGGGTGCAAGTAGTACTTTGTTTTTAATGCAACTTTTATGTTCGATAATGCAAGCTTTTATTTTCCTGTTGGTCTTCCCCATGTAAATCAATCTGCAAGGGCAAGTGATCATGTATATTGCATGATCTGAATTACAGTTTGAAAAGTTGGTCTGTTTCCATGGTTTACTGGTTCCAATATCTACTTCTTTTGATTTGGTGGTCATTTTTGCAAACAATGCAGTCTCCACATGGGTGGTGCCCAATAATGGGATTCAGACCCCATGCATTCATTATACTTTCAGTCACAGGTTTTTTGATTTTCATCTTGCTTCTGCTGACACAGTTACCTATAGTAGTCAATTTTGTATAGGCAAACCGCTGAGGTTGTAAATTAGAGGTGGACGTCTCGAACGTCTCGAACTGAAATTGGTAAAGGGATTCTTGCAAACAATTTTATTGTCTAGCGGTTTTTTAATTTTATCTTCTAAGGGGCATCCCTGTTAATCTTAGAGGGCCTTTTTTGGCCTTCTTGATCAATTTTTTAGGGTATCCTCTGTGTCTCCATTTTTTCTGTAGATTGTTGGCTTCTCTTTCATATACGTTTGTTCTACTGCTGTTTCTTTTCAGTCTTAAAAATCGCACATATGGAAAATTGTCTTTTAATTGTTTTATATGGTGACTCTGATATTGAAGGAGTGAATTTTTATATGTTTCTTTGGGGAATGGTTTTACAAGTAGTTTTCCTTGTTCGTGATAAATTGTCAGTTCCGGGAAGTCTATTGAATCATTTTTAATAGTCACTTTAAATTTATGGTGTTGATTCAGTTTGTTAAGCCTTTCTAGAAATTCCTTCGCTTTCACTATAGTTCCTGTCCATATTACCATGATATCTTCAATATACCTAGCCCATGGCTGCAGATGTTTTTCGAATGGGTGGGTTGTGCATATAAATTTCTTCTTGAACATTTCTACATATAAATTTGCAAGGCTCGGGCCATATTTGCCCCCATGGCTGTGCTCTCTATTTGCTGGTAAAAAGAGCCTTGAAATTCAAAGTAGTTTTTGGTCAATGTTACTTCAATACATCACATTATAAAAGATGTGGGAACTGGATCATTGTCAGTTCTTGCAAGTAGAATTTCTTCTACTGTTTCTATAGTTTCTCGCTGCGGGATACTGGTATGAAGTGATACTATGTCCAGGCCAATGAAGTAATTAGTTTCCAGGTTGTAATGTAAATTTTCATATTTTTTTATGACATTTTTAGTGTCCTTTAGGTAAAATGTCATCTTTACTACATGGCCGTTTAGATAGTAGTCTGTGAATTTTGAGAGGGTTTCCAATATGGAATTGATACCTGCGACTATGGGTGTGCCCGGTGGTTTAATCAGGGTTTTATGAATCGTGGGTAAGAAGTAAAATGTAGGTATGGCGGGATCTAAATTAATGAGAAAATCATGTTCTTGCTTACTGATCCAACCTCTCTCTATGGCTTTTGTAACTTTCAGATCGATCATGGCTAACAGTTCGTTGGTGGGGTCTTTTGGGAGTTTCTTGTGGAAGTTGATGTTTAATTGTTTGGGGCACTCGTTAATATAATCAGTTTTGATGAGTATGAAGATGCCTCCACCTTTATCGGCTCTTTTTATAATGATCTTTTCATTTTTGGACAAGGTATTAAGGGCCTCCTTTTCAATTTTATTTAGATTAACATAGGAGTATTGTTATTCTGAAATTTTTCCACCTCTGCTAGTACTCTTTTCTCAAAAATAAGTTAATTCTGGGGAAAAGGTATAGGAGGGGGGATATAATGTAGAAGGAGGCCGTCGGCCTGTGTGGTTACTCATATGGGAATCACTAATTTTGTCTGCTTTTTCAGCAAAGAATTCTATAAAAATCTGTGTGAAAAAGAAAAGGATTGTGTTTTTTAGAAATGACAAAGCCCAGGCCTTTGTTTAGAACTTGTTTTTCTGTATCGGTCAGTTCATGGTTGGAGAGGTTCACTAGAAGTGATTCCAGTTCCTTGTTTGTCTTGGGTCTCCGTTCCATTTCCACCTTTTGGGCCATTTGTATAAAAAAGCCTTTGATGATGAATTGCGATTGTCTACCAGGAGTAATTTCACAAGGTTTGCAGGAGCTCTGCTGATCTCCTTGGCCATGAGGATACCTTGTTGTCAGTTTGCAATTTAAAAAATGCTGAGGTATCAGTGTAAGAAGAAAAGTTAATGAGCCATCGTTCCCCAGCAAGGGCTTTACACACTGGGATTTAATGGTTCAATCTCATCACACATACAAAGTAAAACTAAAGACAAACTGTTCTGAAACTTTGTCAGCTTCTATTTCACTTTATTTTAAAATGGTCAGATTAACGCAGACAGTATCAGAGGGGTTCAGAGGAGAAAAACTACTTTTCAAGATGGTGGTAGGTAAGATGTTGGTTTCGTCCAGCCCATTCAGTCCTAAGCAGCCTCATATGCACTCAGAGTAGACAACAATCCCAGCCTTCACCCAACTACATTCATAAGTGCAGACCATCACTGAAAGTCCAACCCAGTAGGGAAGTGGGGAAGGAAGCACAGTATACAATCATCCTGTACCTGTTGCTCAGTGTGCATTGCAGGAGATGGAGGCTGTGTTTGGTGAAGGCTGGAGATTTGTGAGTGGTGGTGTGGCACAGGAGAATGAAAAGTTGTCAGCAGTGGAGAGCAGGAAGAGATGTAAAAGATTGTGTAAAAGATGATAATGTCAAAGGGTTAGAAAAGACAGGACAAAATTAAGGGAGAGACTGGAGGTGGCAACATCAAGAGGAAGACAGTTGAAGCTCCTCCTGTCAGCACCAGACTTGTCCCCACGCTTGTACAATTCAGAAATGTACTCAAGATCCACCTCTTCAAGGAGTCTCTTCTCAACATCCAGGCTATCACATCACCTCTGCACCACCTGACTCACTAGACACTGTCTGCCCCCCTCCTCCCTGCCACCCTGTACAGCTGTACCCCTCCTCTGTATCTTACCTCTGGCTGTTTATCTGTTCAGTTGTTACCTCTGTACTGTTGTATGACTCTGTAAAGCACTACATTGCTTCTCAAATCTAGGTTCCACTCAATAAACACAATAATGATAATAATAATAATAATAATAATAATAATAATAATAATAATAATAATAATAATAATAATAAAAGAGGACTTGTTAAGAATCAGGGTGCAGCAGGGGGTAGTAAAATCCATGGTAAACGAGGAGGCAAATACATCTGAGGCTGGAATGGACACATAGATGGTAACAAAAGGGGAGATAATCCTCTACATAAGGTAGATGATGAAACAACGCAAGGCAGAGGCAGTAGTCAAAGTGGCTGTGAAGCTGTTACACAAGAAGTTGAAGCTGCAACATCAGCAGATGAACAGAATGCCCCAGTGAAGGTCGTGCCCAGAGGATGGCAGCTGAAAAATTGGCCAGTGCACACCTCAGTGTATCATCCTGACAGATCAAGGCTGAGACAAGAACATCAGGTGTTGACTACATGGCCATCATATTACACTGGGTTGCTTTCCATACTCCAACAGCCAATTCAAGTAATTCATAGGGATATGAGGTGTAATCAGTTCAGCAACAGTCAACGATGTGCATGCAAAGGTTTCAGGAAAGGAATCACAGGGAAGTTGACATCTGGGACTTGGAAGCACCTTGGATATGCATTGCAGTTTGCATTGCAGCAGAGAATAGATCAAATGTAATTGCCACTTTATGAATTGTCAAGACAATGAAAAACCCCTGCCTTGCACATGCCCTTCTCCTCTAGGTCACAAAATCAGTAATTGTGAGCCGTTGAAGAAGTAGTCACTGTGGTTCAGGAGATAAGCTACCTTTTTAGCTGGGCTTACCATAAAAAAAAGTACCTGTGTGCAAAATGTTTTGTGAACATAACTTGAAGACCTTTACTTGCACACGTTAAACAGTATATTTGAATAGTGCAATGCTATCACAGAATATTATAACACTCACATCACAGCTCTATATGAGAAATGTTTAAAAATGTGTCTGTAACAGTTGCTGTCTAATGTCTTTTCTGTGTGCTACAAGCTTTCAAGGAGGTCAGCAAGAGAGTTATTCATCAGAGCATTTCCCTGACTAAGGTTCTCGGGGTATCTACTTGAAATCAACCAAAACAATATAGAAAGGGCTTATGCCATGTCAAGTGATGCCACTGTGGCACCACTGGTGAAGGATCTGATTTGAAGCTTGAGTGGAAATCAACAGATAGATTGTTATAAGGGTAACATTGAGTATCTGCTGGCTTCCATTGTGGACGGACTTTTCAATATAAAAGTATCGGCTTTACATCTGCATCTGCATGTCTTGGGAATCACAAGGAGGAGACACTATGCACATGTTCTTGAATACTTTGCTGAAGCACTTGCAAGATCATTTGGTGTAGGAATGCAGGCAGGATGAAGTACACCAACCAGCCCAAATGTTGCCAACTACATCAATCATGACAAAGTCAAGCATGGCAGAAACTTTATGGGTAGTACATCACTGACACCTGTTCAATGTTGGTGAACAGTGCATGTAGCATCTTGAATACATATGGGTCAAAAAGAGGAACAGCCTGTGGGCCATCAGCTGTACACAAATACTGAGCCTTTAACCAACAGAGAGGCATTAGAGAGGGATGGATGCTGATGTCAGGTAGAAATGCATCAATTCATGTATGTGCATACTAAGCCTCCCACACGATAGATTAGTTTAGCAAAGGGGTGGGACAATGACCCTACGTAAGCCCCAAAGCAGTCTGAGTAGGAGTGGGTGTTTTGGGATCCTGGAGAAAGGAGGACAGCGAAGAGTAGGTGAAGTGAGAGAGGAGGAAAGGTGGCTGGAGAGAGAGAATGGTAGATGGGAGGAGGGAAAGAATGGTGATAATAAATTAGTGAAAGTGCTGAGGAAGGACTTAGGGAACATATTGGGGAAGAATAATATGAGATTGAGAGGTGAACAATAAGAGATACTAAAACCTGAGTTTCAGGAGTGTAAGACAGACCAGGGGCTGAACGATAACTAGAATGTGCAGGAAGAGATGAGGGAGTGTGGAAGGTCAGGGATGTCCAGGGGAGAACTGAAGAGCCATCACCCTGCTGATGCTGAAACAGACATAATAGAAGAACAGTTAAACCATCTGAGGAGGAAGGGATAAGCAGGAGGCAGGGAGTTACGGAGGTGATAGAGCAGATGAGAGAAGAGTACAGAGGAGGACAGAGGGGAGGGCAAAAGAGCCCCATCCCTAAACCAAGAGTGGTGAGACAATACCTGACGCAGCATATAGATGAGCCTGTGACCCAGGGGCTGCTGGCAACTCTGCTGCCTCACATTTAGTTCTCTTAGGCCTCTTGCTGCTGTGTAAGGCCCAGGCAAAGGCATGTGTAGGCCTAGGTTCTCTTATCGATCATGTAAGTGGACCTGGGCCTGAAGACCAAGAAGGAATAGTCGCCTGAGGCGCATGGAAAGCACAACAAAATGAAGACCCCCAACATGAAAGTGATACAAATCAAGAAAAACATGTGGGCCCCTTAGGACCGCCAGATTGTGAGTGACTGAGAGGTTACTTGAATGGATCCCCATATTGTGAGACTTTGTGTTGCACCAGGATAACTTGTGTTTGCACATTATGAATCTTTATTTGCAACAAGATATTTTTTATTCTTATACAGAAGCTCACATAAGTCATACTATGTTTTGATGAGCTTACATCTGTAATCTACATGTTAACTGCTAAGACATGGCTAACACCTAGAAAATTGCAACTTCAGAGCTTTCCCCTTTATTGGCAAGAAGGATGCATATGGGATGGCAGAGTGGTTGTGAGTAATTTTTCTATATTATTTGAATAACTGAATCAGCTGAGGACAATCCTGAATAACTTATTATATACAAATGATAACGGGTGTTGTGTGTGTGTGTGTATGGAATGCAGTGTGGTGGGGGTGGTTGATTCTACTTGTCTCTCTAACAAATAGTTTCAGAAGTGGAATTGATGGGCTCGGCTATTAAGGTTCTTCAACTCCCCTATTGTGAGCTCCACGCTCCCTTGTATCTCAACTTCCCTCACCTTGTACCTTGCTCTGTGACTTGTAAAGTTCTCTGTTGCTTCCCAAAGCTAGATATGCAATCATTAAGTACCATAATAATAATGCCACACTTTGCCAGCTTATTCAGACTGACCCACTGGATCTGGGCCCCTAAATTGTATAATAGACAAAATAAAGCTTAGGTGAAAGGTGTCCTTCCCAGAAAGTACCTGAATACAAGTGATTCCCTATATCCATCAACACATGGGTATTATCATCTAGAGAGGAAAAACAAAGTTATACACAGAGTGGCACCATTCCTTCTGTCAGTAATTGGAGAACAACCAGAATTTGGTTGGCCCAATGATCCATGGGTTGGGGGACGCCTGAAGGACTGCCAATGCTAGGAATCAATGCACCCAGCTTACGCAGGACTCAATGTGTGGCCCAGATCTTGAAGCATGACCACAACTCTCTGAATACACTGAGGATGCAATCTACCCATGGGTTGGGACAACCAACTGGAACTATGAGAGCTATGAGATGTGGTCTATCCCACTAACATATGGGCAAGAGTGGATGGTCCCCCAGGCTACGATGCGCGGTAGTGATGTTTCAGATGTAGTGCCGAGACACAGACTGGATGACACCAACAAATAATGGAGGATTACCAGGGTGTACAAGTGGGTAAAGGTTAACATGGCCAATGGATGTGTATGGCAGGGATTGCTGTGAAAGCAGGGGTGCTTTGGGAAAAAATGCAAAGCAACCCTTGGAGAAATGATGGCAGGAATTTGGAAGTGTCAGTGGAAACCCAGAAACAGTAACACACAGGTGTGCATGTAAGAAGAGCTAACACTGGAGACACACACCACATATTACTTTTCACCTGTAAAGTATGCTGGAGACATGCGGCATGTCCCACAGAGGTGGACAACATCGGCAAGAGTGGTCTGTTGCTGAAGAGGGAGCCCCGATGCCGGAACTGGGCCAATGTGGAATGGGTTGGGAGAAAGAACCTGCAAGCTGAGAGGCCCTGCTTAGGGAAGAAATAACACTACCTAGCAAGGCCAGAGAACAGCAGGACTGAGGTATGGAGTCAAGGAGTGGAGATCTGGAAGCAGCCATGTAACAACTAGGGCCAACTGCAGGTGCAGGAGTATGAAACATTGCAAGGCATTGTGAGATAGGCATGGTATTAAGAGAGAAACTGCCTCAAAGATGTTTGTTTCAAAACCTTAATTTACTAAAGTTCCTGGGTTGGTGTATTGCCTAACTGGCCCTAACACTAAAGGGATGGTTCCCTCAACTGATGTTTCTAAGGTCCATCGAAGTCTGGAAGTCCAAAATGAAAATCCGTCTGTGTCTAAACCTATGCTTGCCCTCACTCTGACAAAAATGTGTTAGGAAGTCTTTCACAAGCAAAAAGTGGTGGGTCAACAAACAAGTGGTGGGTTTCACGTGGTCTTCTCACCAGGTGTAGTTTGGTCGGCTTCAAAAAGAATGAGTTCAGTCAAAAAAAGGGACTGTTCAGGACCTTCACCATAGTTCAAACAATGTCAATGGGGGTCATTCCGAGCATGGAGGTAAGCTAAAAACCATGCCGGTAATGATTTACCGGCATTGTTTACCGCTACATGCTATTCTGACCCCTCAGACCGCTAATTACGGCACCGTAAACTACAATGCCGTAATTATCGGTCTTGGGTCTTGCGCGCGCCCCACCATGCTGAAATTACCGGCATGGCGTAAACCGGAGCTGATCGCAAGTAAGGAGCACACGTAAATAACGGCCTCCTCAAGCCCGTAAAGTACCTTACCGGCATGGAGTACATACAGTCATCTCAGAGAAGGAGTAAAGAACCCTGAGCAGTGGTTCCCAGAGCCACAGGTGCATACAATCAGCACAGGTGGAGGCAATGGAGTCTGCCACAGCAGAAAATGAACACACCCACACACCACATCCCCTCCCACACCAAGATGACACCAATAGAACCAGCAAGCAAACAACCACAAAATCTTCAGCAACAACACCAGGCCCCCCCTTTGAGGAGACACAAGGGGAGAAGGAAGAGGAGACAGGCCCTGCATGCAGCACCAGTGCAGCCTCTGTCACCACCCCAGCAGCCCCCATGCACACGCAGCATGTCCGGCCACTCAAGGAAAACCCTTAGCAGATAGACACCCCTGACCACCTTGACTGTGACACCGTCACCACCATATTTGGCCTGAGACATAACTAGATAAGCGAGCAGCATACAAATATACACTGCTAACCTGGCACAAGTGACGGTGTTGCCTGTGCCCCACACCCATGCCACAGGCACCTACCAGCACACAGTGGTGCCCATGCATGGCATGTCACAACCGTCCATTACACGGACACATAAACAAGTGCTGTTTCACCTCCCCAAGCACACAAGGGCCTACCAATCCCCAACATGGACCACCCAGGAGATACACAACAGTAAAGCTGGACCTCAAGCATATGGAGGCATGCCAAATGACATTGGTGCCCCTGACAGCACCCACGTGTTGTATGTGGACCAGCATGGCATGCAGGTGGCGGACAGCAACTGCAAACAATACCACTCCCCCTACGTGCAGATGGAATGCAACGCAACCAAGAACTGCACACATGGGTGGGCCCGACATCAAGGAACTACACATGACTCAAAGGGCCAGCAGTTCACCACGCTACCGTGCCACATGGTGCAACATGCAGGATGACGTGCCTGGCTGCCTGTTGAGTCGTCTGACTGTGTCATGCAAGTGCATTGTTGCCATGAGGTGGGTGCCTGCATGAACCAACTGGGTTGAAATGATGAAGCCATCGTACAATGTTCACCCCAACAGCCAACCTGCCATAGAAGCAGTGCAACGGCACATGAGAACAGATTACCACATCGATGGAATAAGGCACTCACAATACACTACATCTCCACCATCTGACAAGGGCAAATCCCACTACACTTGCACCTCTCATTGTCGGCCACCACAACCGTAAGCGCATATAGGAAGACACACTGCATATGCACATTGTGGCTGCCCCCAGCATGGCACCACATTGGAGACCCATCCCTGGGAGTGGATTGAACTGAGGGCAGCAGGGATACCACACCACGTCACCGGCATGGCACACCCATAGGAGTGTTGGGATTCACCATAGTATGTATCAGAGCAGGATGATGACCATGAGCCACTGACTACAGCCATCACACCCAAATACGATTCTACACAGTACACAGCACCACATGGATCTAACATCAGGACAGCAGCATGCATCAACGGAACATGTACCACGAGATGTCCATGCCATCGTTCACGGACCATCTTGAAGACGCAACCCCCCACAGCATTCCATTGTATTGGACACATACTGTGGGCCTCATTACACGGTAGGCGGTAAGGGTTTACCGATACCGGTATTTTACCGGTACTGGTAAACTCTTACCGCCTTACTATGAGGTCCCTTTGCGGGTTGGGGAATTTAACGCCTGCTTTTTGCAGGCGTTAAAAACCAGCCTGCAAAGCGACCAGGGAGCTAATTACGGTACCGCAATCTGCGGTGCCATAATTAGCGCCTTCTCCATTCCCATAGAGCCCTATGGGGCAAAAATCGGAATGGGGAAAGGCAATGGGGGAAGGGGGAATTACCGCCCCACCAACCTTGGAATAGGGCGGTAATTCCCCTTTCCAACATTACATTAGTAGCACCTTGGTCCACCGCCATCCGTGTAATGAGGTCCTGTGTCCATGAATGTGCGGAATGCATCCATGGACATGTGCATATGGCCATCAGTGAAACCCTGCCATGTCAGCCAAGTTCAGTTCTCCACCATGACAGTTCAAACACTCACCTTATTTGGCTAGACATGCAGCTGTTGGTGGCTGTCCCTTGACACCATGGTACATGACCCCTGTCAGTAACCCACAGAACAGGCCCAGGGAGCACTAAAACACTGGCCATACCGGTGCATGTGTGTAGGTGAGGCAGTCATCTGGCTTTCGTAAGGCACATATGAGTTGGCAAAGCAGGACTGGTGGGTGACCCATCCACTGCTATCTGGTGTCCAAAAACCCCATGTTATATGTGTAGCTGAACGAAATGTGCATTCCTACAATTGCGTCTCTCTCCCCTGACATGGTACTGCTACTACCACATGACGATGTGGTGAAGGTGGAGGAGGAAGTGGCAAGAAAGCATCTTGGAGGCAGTGCACTTGAGGGACATGTAATGCGCCAAAAAAGAGTGGACAAGATGTCCAGAACACAAGTCAGCAGAGGGTGGCAACATTTGGGCACACAGGGCACTGGATGTGTGTATACTTGTACACCATGCACTGTCAGACGTCATTATATACATGCTCAATGATGAATGTCCACAACGGTTGAACTTTGCAACACCAACAGTGTATTGTGAAAAAGGTATTAGTGAGAACATTATCTGCAGACCCCCCTCCCCCCAACTCCACAACAAACCATCACCCCCTTAAACCGCAACACCACAACAAACCCCCAACCCCCACCCCCTCCCTGCCAACTCCACAGCAGTAGTCCCATGTAGGACGTAAAGGCCACATGTGGCAGCAATGACTATTGTTTCTTGCTCCCCTGGCACGGGGGAGGCATATCCCTGCGTTGCATGGAACGCCGAGTGCGTCTTGCTGGGCTGCCTTGTGTGGCCTCACTGGATGCGGGTGTGTCCGCCTGCTCTGGCTGGGCATTAGAATGGCCTGCCTTAAGGGCATTGGCTATGCGGCCAAGGATAGGACACAGACGGGTTGTGCTGTCAGTGACAGTGTCACACAACCGGTTGGTGCAGTTGGTGAGTGCCTGCCGCATTTCCCTTACTCCATCATGCCATTGAACTCTGGCCTGGCGGTTGTCCTCCATGAACTCTGTTATGAGGTCTAACAGCTGATTCACTCGACGTGTGCCAAATGATGGAAAACCATTGCTGAATCCACTTGCCCCTGCATGCTCGGGCGAGGGCTGTACCGGTGGACATGGGACATCATCATCGTACCTCTGCGGGTCTATTTGAGGACTACGGACAGGTGTTGGTGCATCTCCACAGTCACTACATGAGGCCAGGGGTACATTGCAGGGCTCTGGGGTGTGGACTGTGTGTTGGCCCTCCTCCTCGGACACCCCACAGATGGGTGACAGGCTGTCCACGCACTTGTCAGGGCCGGTAGCAGCAGCCTCCCCAGAGATGCTCAACTGTGCCGATGTGGTTGGCATTGTGGCTGGCGCCAATGCTGGGATGGATTGTGGTGGGGCAGCATCCAGTGGCCTTTCTGGAGCTGGGGGGGGGCTGTTCTTTTTGGTGCAGGGATTCGCCTGACCTTGCCACTACCCATGGAGGTGCTTGGCCCGCTTGATTGTGGCTCGGCGCTGTCATGGTCAGTGCCTGTGGGGGTAGAAGAGAGGGACAACATGAGTGATTGTAAGATGTCCTATTTGCATACATGGCTGCATTCACATTTCAGTCAATTGCAGTTTGTGGCCTTTTGGGTGTAGCTACAGCAGTGGTACATGTGCATGAGCATGAGTAGGCACAATGCCGAGCCGGCTGCACAGTGTGCATGATGGGATGTGCAAGTTAATGCACTATGGTTGATGGGCGTTATGTACTCGCACTTGGCCCTTGATTGCGTGGGACTTGCCTCTGCATTAGTTGGATGGGGGATGAGTTGGATGGGGGGAGGGCAACACGAGAAGGTGACTTCGATGGCCCTTGGGGCAGTTTGAATCATGCAATGGACATTGTCAGTGTACACTCTGGACACTCACCTCCTTCAGCAGAAGTCATTGCCCCGCACTCCATGTTCCCCACGCCCTCGATCGGTTCTGTGCCAATCAGAGCCGCACATGTCTCCTCCCACGGCTCTAGTTGCACAGGGGCACTTGGACCGCCTCCCGTCTGCATGGCCTGACTCCGGTTGCTGGAGAGGAGGCCTCTCACCCGCACCCGCAGGTCATCCCACCGCTTGCGGCAGTTCCTAGGGGTGCGGGGGGTGTTGCCTACAGCGCTCACCCTTTGGGCAAGTTCAGCCCAGATGTTCTTTTTGCGGAGGATAGACTCCCTCTGCATGTCATTGCTGAAAACGACATCTGCATGCTCAGCCAGGAAGTCCACCATGGCCTGGAGTTCCTCTGGGCTGAATCTCCTCTTGCGGATGCGGTCCGCAGCCTTCTTTGGAGCTTTCGGCATGTTGGTAGTCGTCTGGTCCTTTTCCGAACTTTAGTTTGCTCCCAAGGGTGCTGGCGGATGAGGGTGGCAATGGATTGTGTTTTTAAAGTTGGCTGCCGCTCTCCTTCCCGTTCCTGTGCAATGACGTAATTTCTGGTTCCTTTTTTTGCGGTGACCGTAATTTACGGTATCCGTAAATTAAGGTCACCGTTATATACTGACGCTACTGCTTCCAAGGCGGTGTTGTTTTTTATGTGTTGCAGCATGCCGGTAGGGGGTTTGCGGGTCGTTTAGCGGCAGGCTGCTCAGTTCTTTTCTGGCATGGTGAAAAGCGCGTGTCCGCAAGGTCGGAATGGGCCGCAATTAGCGGTCTGACGCCAGGGCGGTGTTGTACTTTACGCCATGCCGGAAAATACCGGTACTTACCTCCGATCTCGGAATGAGGGCCAATCTCTTTAATCCCTTGAGGTTCCCTTCCCCTAGCTTCAATTCTTTCAGTAACACAAAATAATCAAGATTCCACTTTGATAGACCTCTCAGGGTTCCCTTCCTCAAGCTTAGGCCCCTCTTGAGTTTGAAATTACAAATTTAGTTTGTCAGGATATACCTTTCTTTCATATACAGTTCGTTAAAGGGGTAGCCTCAGAGACTTGACAAGCGGTCCCTTCTGGTTGTGCGAGCCTGAGGTCAGGGGCTCACCACCTACCCCTCAGATACCTTTGGGGTTGGCACAGGTCCCAAGGGAACAAGCAATATTTTGACCGCCAATAGCAGCATGCAGGGTGCAGCGCTCTGGCTCCCTGGAGACAGGGCTCCTGTCATGATCTCTGCTTCCAAAAGATCAGGACTTGCCCAACTCCCTTGGAAGCAGACCCATAACCCCGGTTCCGAGTGCCAGCCAGTCCCAATTGGGACCTTTTGGACCCTGTCCTGGCGCCAGTGGCACCAGGCTCATAAAGATGCCCAGTCCCAGCGCTGGAAGCGCCGGGCTCATAATGCTTGGGTGGACTTACCTGCAGCAGACCATGCTGCTTACTTACCTGCCAGTTGAACCCCTGATCCTCTTCTGTTTGGGACTACTTTTCCTGTTGGGTGGGGCAGGAGCCACTCCCTAGGTTCAGAACACTGGAACTCTTCTGGAAAGCAGGAACTCTTTTCTTACCTAGGCGTGGCTGTGGAAGGAGACACCTAAGCACTACAGGAGGCTATTTAAAACACACCCGATGGATGAATCTTGCTTTGCGTTATTCTGCATTCTCTGCAGCAGAACGCTCATCGTGTCTTCTGCTTCTGATCCTGGGCCTAAGGGAACAAAGGCTTACCATCCTGGAATCCAGTCTTCAGCAGCACCTGTAAAGACAAAGAAAGAACAGGTTAGCACTACGGTCTTCAGTGGTAGTGCATCTCTTACCTGGTCCATCGGCTGTCACCAACGCCTCGCGCTGCATTCCGGCATCTGAAAGACAAAGGCTTACCTACTCTTCGCATGCTCCGGAGGTCTTCGCACTGCATTCCTGCATCTGAAAGACAAAAGCTTACCAGCTCTTCGCAACGCTCCGGAGGCCTTCGGCGCTGCATCCCGCATCTGAAAGACAAAAGAAGGTGCGTTTAAAGACATTGGGCAACTTTATTACTCACGTGCCATTACTCCTTCCCACGCCGAATCCAGTGGGTATTCCAGCACCCTTCAGCTTCTCTAAAGCTCCGAACTTGTACCTGCAAGATAAAAGGGACAGTTAGTGCGCATCGTGAAGCAGGCTACAAGCGCTTACTTACGTGCTTCCAGGCGCTTCTATTCCTCACGCGGGTTGGATCCTCAACTCTCATCAGCCCGCCATCCGCCATCGCCGGAACCCTGCAAAACAAGAGATATCATTACAAAAGACTTTTAAGACATTTGAAGTGCCCAGAACTTACCGTTCGTGCAGTTAACGACGGACAGCAGTCCTCTGAGGTCAAGAGGCCTGCACCCTTATCCAGTGAAGAAACTGGTTACGGCACCCTGCCCCGAGGCAGATGGAGAGCTCGGCGTTCACTTACCTAAGGTGAGGGCGTTAACCTTTGGGGTTCTACAGGAGAAGAGAAAGGGAAGAGGAGAGAGACACCCAATAAACCCAGTTCATTAATCCCACATTTTCTATCTGCAGACATCTTACTCTTCGAGTCAGACATACAGTGCACAGAGGTCCAGCCCAAAGAGCCAACCGTGTGTTACACATCACCTTTGAAGATACGGCATTCACCCAGTCAAGACCGGCGCCTCTGCGGGAATCAGGTGAGCGTTACAGCTCCCTGGTCACGCTACAGCGCCTCACAAACACAGTGACTAGGTCTTGGCACGTTGTTCTCCTCTGGCCCGAAAATCCTGCTGTCTCTGCTCCTTGGCTTCTCTAGTCCAGACAATGACCCCATCTGCTCTTTCACCTGTGTAGAACCACACCTTTTATAGTTGGAAAAACAGTCAAGTGGAGTCAGGTGTTAGTGATAATTAGTAAATGCCTGATTCTGCCTGACTCTATCAATGGGAAAACCTAAGCTCTTTCTACAGCCGGTTTCCCTTATACTCTCCATGTTTCTATGGGTAATCTTTACTGCTCCCAGTTGCCTCTTCCTCGTCTCAGTATTGGTTGGAAATGGGGAGGGCGTGATGGCAGGGTTCTGCAGGGTAGATCTATTTCCAGCTCTTCTATCAGGGAATTGACAATGGACATAGGGAAATACTGTAGGCCAGTTTTTTTTTCTCAAGGGGATGGTTGCCCCTTTCCATATTCCTGATGGTTGTAAACGTGAGCTTTGATGGTATCCCCTGTGATTTAAATTGGTTGAGGGTGAATTAATGTTAACATAAGACTCCTGGCTTTGTTTTAGTTGCTACCTTCCCCACCTTGGGCAATAGACTCTTTCCTTCTTCCCCCTTGGAGTACTCATGAGGGGATTGGAATTAGGGAAAAGGAAACCTAGATTAGGGTGATGGGAGTCAGCGTATCCCATGAAAGCATCCAGGACTTCCTTCTCCTCTTTTGTCGCCAAGTCAGAATACCACGGCTCGCATGCGGTATTCCCACAGAGACTGAGACCTTCAAGGTTCAAATTCATGGATCTAGGTCACCTGGCCTAAGCCCCGCCCACCTGGCACCTTCCAGGTTGCTGCTCTTTTTCCCCACTTAGCAAGTCCCGCCCACCTGGTGCCTTCCTGGTTGCCTCTCTTTTCCCTACTTAAGGATCCCTCCAGCCTCTTTTCCTTTGCAGATGGGGAGCAGGTGCAAGTGGATCTAGGTCATCTAGCCTAAGACCCACCCACCTTTTTAGCCCTGCCTCTCCCTTCCTGCTCTTAAATCTTAGATCAAGGGCTTCTCTCGCCCGGGTGTCTGAAGTGAAGGGCTGACAAAGAAAAGGGCAATTCCTGTTTGGACCTGTTCGGACCGAGAGGACCCAGGTACCGACCCCCTGCTCAGACAACACATAAGCATGCACCAACATGTGTTTATTCCCTCTGTCCCCACAGGCCATCCCCAACCCCTCTGGTCCCCCTGTGATGTTCCCTTTTGCCCCTTTTTCTGCAGGAGTCTGTCCTGATACATTCTAGTTTCACCATCACCGTTTTGTGGCCAATGCTGGATTTGACTTTTATGGACTTCATTGATTCATGGTGCGTCACTCTTTCTCAACTCTCATGCTGGACTTCCTTTGCATCTAGTACTCATGGTGGCCCTGAATCATGCTCTTCCCATCTTCATTTTGTATCCTGGCTTGCAACATTATGTGTTACTACTGACTTCTGCAATTGTATTCGCTCTCCCCTCTTGCTTCTCCACTCTTTTCGACTGCTTATTCTCTGTTCTCTCCTCTCTCCCTTTCTCCCTTTTCATATCTCCTCCCTTCCTCCCCTTACTTTCTGCAATGCACTTACTCTATCAGAATGGTCACTGGACCTAGTATAATAGCCACCTCAACTGTCTACTTCCCCCCTGTTTGTCACCCCCCCAGCACTATCTGAAATTTCATCAGGCCTAGCATGATAGTCGCTTGTTTTGTTCCTCTCCTCCCTTTCTGCACCCCTCTCCCTCACCTTTTGTTTTTCTCCAGCTCTATCAGAAATGTGGGCAGGCCTAGTATGGTAGTCGGCTGTCCGTTTCCATTTCCTTCCCACTCTCCCCCTCCCTTCCTTCCTTATCTATGTCTTAGCTCTTTCACTATCTGAAAAGTCGTCAGGCCGAGTACAATAATTAATTTCACATCTTCACTGTTCATGGCCTGTAAGAATGTCATTGTATTTTCCCTTGTTCCTTCCCTTGCCTTGAAGCACTTTGAAACACATTATGTATAGGCGCTATATAATTAAGATATCATATCATGTCATATCACTCTGGGTATGTGTCTCTTGAAGGGAGAGCCAGGTGTCTGTATCCTGCTTGGCTTGCACCTCTACGCATTCCCCTGAGCGTGCCAATGGGTTGAGGTTTGTCAGAGGGCTGGGTGAGTGCGCGACATGCTGGTGAGAGAGTTGCTGATTAGTGAGGCACGCAAAGAGTCAAGGCACAACATGGCTTCCTCCCCCACATTCCTGCCACTGGCCTCTGCAGACAACTGCCTGTTTCACTTTCTCATTTTACCACTGCCATGCCCTCTGACTGAGGTATATACATTGTATATCGTGTTGGGAGAATGGCAGATGAGGGGAGGGATCTGTCTGGGGATTCCATACATTACCCTAAGGGAAGCACAAGGGGTTCTGAGAGGTACAAACCAATTGACTTGCAGAAAGAAAGGGCCGAGGTATGAAACCGAGTGGCTCATTTCACCTCATTATTTCTTTTATTTTAGCGCCTTGTTGTGCAGGCCTAGGGCTTTCTATCTCTCTCTCTCTCTCTCTCTCTCTCTCTCTCTCTCTCTCTCTCTCTCTCTCTCTCTCTCTCTCTCTCAAACCTCACTCTAACTTGCTCAGGTGATGGGCTGAGTGTGGTCTTCTGGGAATTTTGCCCGTCAGGGGAAAGCGTAGCTTTTGTCAGGCATTCATCAGGCTTTCGGGGGAGGGGCCGGAATGCCAGCTCGCTTCTCCCAGAAATCTTGCCCAGTGTCCCCGACAGGCCTCTCCTCCCAGGGATGAGATGAGAAGCGAGGAAGATAAAGGTGGGGTTCAGGCTTCCTCAGAGGGTGCTTTGGCCAACCAGGAGAAGGAATCAGTCTACAAAGTGTCCTGGTGCAGATTTGTTTATTCAAATAAAAGAAAAAGTCCTATCTGGCCCTATCGCTATGAGGGAAGTTCCATGCCCTGCCTTGTAAAACAAAAACTAAGGGTGCTCGTTGAAGTCCAAAAATGAAAGAGCCCCAAGTCCAAATTCCTAATTACTAACTGGCCCTACCACTCAAGAAAATCTAACTAAAAGGAAAAGGAGTCTTGCCCAATAGCCTTGGAATGGGCTTCTGCCTGGCCCGACTCATAGAGGACTTATGCATTATCAGTCTCAGAGATCCTTTAGGAAGTCTTTACACAGCTCGCAGTCTTTGTATATAGAGCGTGCCAGTTCAAATTATAAATTGCTTTTGGATGGCTTTCTCCTCCCCTTTGGGGAAAAAAAGACGCATTCTTCTTATATGCTTTTCAGCTTTTTACCACTCGATTAAGTCCCTCCGGGATCACTTTGGTACACACCTCTATGCATTCCACCTTTGTGGCACTGGGACTCCCCAAAGTCCTGCGGCTCTTTGGCAGGGTTATTGGTTCTCAGTCCAATTAATCTCATATATTTGTCGGCTTCCCCAGTCTTGGAAACAAACCGCACGTATCCCTTTCTCTCCCTCTTTCACAGGGCGTGTGCTCATTCGATTCTCTTAGGTTCTAGGTTCTTGTTGTAAGGAACTCACTGTGGCAACAGTAAAGACAGACACAAGTGATCACTGTTCAAGGATGTTTATTAAACTGTATATGCAGGTTGGAAAAAGGCCTAATCCAAACCTAAATTGAAGATGGGAACAGGCTACGGCCATCAAATAATAACAAGGCAGTCCTATCCGCATCTTTTCAAATAAAAGGGCCTATTCTAGAAAAAACCTATTGCCAATCCTTACAACTAAATACAAAAATAGTTTGGGATAAGATTCACATGAAAAAAAGAAGTGTTCACAAATGTTAAATCAGGATGTGGCAGCTGGGCGTCTCCCTTCACCACGTTTTGAGCACAGGACAAGGAGGGACTCCAGAGTACAGCACACTCTCGAGCTTTCTCAGCACTAGACGACAGTTTGGTCCTCTTCCGGGCTCAGATCCACAAAAGTCCCTAGCGATATGAAGACCTTCAGTGGTTAAGTTTCTTGCTTTCTGAGGGCCTGATATCTTCAAAATTATAAACAAAACAAAAGTTCCTTTCTGATTGCACTAGGGTGGTGGTTCTTTACCCCTGGGTCTCCCTCTTCTGGGTTCAGACCCCTCTCGAATGTCGGCCTCCCTCCGTCGGGTTCACAATGGCTTTTATTGCTAAACAATTTCATCTTTTGCATTCACAAGTCGTTGGCAGTGTCCTGGCCACCTGGATGCCAGATCCCCAGAATCTAGTCAGGGAGACATATTCAGGTTTCTCACATTGTCCTGAGGGCGGCTTCATATACAGTGTTTGTATCTATTCCCCTCTGTTTTACCTGGGTCTTGTGCCTGTCTGTTTTCCCAGCCTCTCCTACCGTGGACGGCGTCCAACCACATCCAACTCCCTCAGGGTCAGTCGCTTTTACAAGCAACAAGTTGGTGGTAGATCTCTTTCTTTGGCTGGGGTCTCCCTCCCTTTGGAAAAGCCTCCCTGCCTCTCTGAAACTTGAAGAGAACCATCTCCGGTTCTGCAAGCACCTCAAGATCTCCCTCTTTGCTTCTGCTTTCTCTCCTCCTCTCCCCTGCTGATCTCCTGGCTGAAACTTAAACTGCACTGGTTACCTAGCCACCCTCTGATCTCAGGCCCAGGTGGCCCACCACTAGATGCACACCTGCACTGCCCCCCTGGCAACCCTTGCACTCTGGGGCTGTTACAGTAGCCCTGCAGCCCCCTACCAGCACTTAATACCTGATGTCTGCTCTTACCCTTGCACTTGCCACCAGTTGGTCGCACTTTTATTTATTGCTTTATTATTTATTTTCTTATATTTTTTCTGTCTTCAGTATGTACTGAACTGCCCCTCCCCCTTTCCCCTGCACTTTTCCCCCTCCCCTCACCTGCACTTGTGCGATCACAATCCCACCTGGCCTAGTAAGACCGTTGTCTCTATCTTGCCTCTGTCCCCCCTCCCTTGCCTCATCGTGCCTTGAAACACTTGTTTATAGGCACGTTATAAATGTTATATCATATCATATTATACTCCTTCCGCCGAGTGTGCCCATGGCAGCCCCTCCCCCTCAGCTGCTGCTAAATACGCTTTGACTTTTCTGCATTCATCCAGACACCGTCACAGTTACTGAGCCATTCCACCACAACGAGTCAGCCCTGCTGCCCATATCCTAGTGGCAGGTGGCTCTTCCTACAAGTCCCACACCTAGGGGGTTGTGTGCTGTACAACGTGAGCGGAGGCACACCATGACCAGAGCCCAGTTTCCCACACCATTTAACGACTGTGGGGTAGAGACCTCGAACATAAGACATGGTTGCTTGTTGTGCGCCACATGCTGAGTCGCAGGGGTACCCCCCAGCAGAGCGTTCCCTACTACCAGTAACTCAGCTTTTGTGAGGCAGCATCGGAGGGGGGGTCCCAGTGGCCCCTCCCTCGAATTATCACTTCGTGGAGTCCAGTGTCTTGGAGACTGGGGCAGAGCGCTCTCCTGTGACACATTAATTCACGAAAAGGCAAGTGCAGTGATGCTGGGTTGTGACTACTGGGGAACATGTAAGCAGCGACGGACGATAGGGCCATCAGACATGGCCTGCCTGCTAATAACCAAGTGGGGTCAGACATTTGATATCCAGGGGAAAAACTGCGTCTCACACTACACTGACGCTACCCTAAGCGCCTAATACATTATACTGTAAACAAGCTAGATTGAAGTTCGGAGGGCCTCCCTTGCCCCATTCTACAACCTGGCGGTCAATTTCACCACCAGCGATATGACACCAAACAGGAAATCATTGATCTGCCACCACAACGAGGGACCGGACTAATAATCCAGAGAAGTGGTCTGCTTATTACAGATCGAGAATAGTGATTGCACCCACTACCCCAGGGCAGCATGCTTAAAGGAAGTGCTAAAAATCAATGCTCTATGAGCTAGTATACCAAATCTACCGCTAAACAACTGCCTATTAGTGGATCGTCAACAGTCATGGAACCTGAAGCAGCGCCAATGGAGCTTACTGAAACTCAGAGTTCGATAGCTTGCATGCTAGAAGGGTTTGCCAAAGTGCATAGTAAGCTGGACGATATGACTACTACCATAGACTCCATCAAAACTCTGATAGATAAAACTGATCAGCGCCTGGCTGAGGCGGAAACAAGAGTGGGCACAGTTGAGGATACTATGTCTACAATGAGAAGTGAACTTGTTACTCTCTCCAGGCGCGTACTCCCAGTCAAAAGGAAGAATGAGGATTTAGAATCGCACACTCGACGCAATAACATTCGAGTTATAGGAGTCCCGAGAGCAATTCTGAACAGACTTGGAGCAGTGGATAGAATACATGTCCACACTGACTTTACAGTAGCTGTGCAACAAGAGAGGAAATCCTTTGTGGTGGTCAAGAACCGGCTACGAGACCAAAATTTAAAGTATGCTATGCTGTTCCCTGTCAAACTGCATGTTGAATGGAACAACAAGACCTTCTTTTTCATGCAAACTGACGAGGGTAGGACGTTTCTAGAAAACACGCTTCCCTGACCCTACAGGTGTGACCCCCAAGACTTATCTGTGTGGGGGCGTCCTAACACCCCTAACCAGTCTGCTCTTATGAACTATTATGCACCGAAGAGTGTGCTCGAAGTACCAGGGCGACATAGCCCACTACGTTGTTAACAATAGAAGCCCTCACATTTGCAAACTAACATATGATTGAAAGTGTGTAGCCCACGGTCTGGGCAATCAAGTGAGAAGTACTGTAAACTTATCCTCTCTACCTGTATACAAGTCCAGTGATGGCCCGCGTGTCCCCGTGCTTCAGCTCCCCCATGCAATGTTGCGTTTACAGTTTGGGATTTTTTCTGGGGGGTACCATCCCCTAGTTCTGGGGACGATGTGGGTGGAGGGTGGGAGAAGGTTAAGTTTGTTTAAAAAGTACTTGGTACAGAAAGCACCTACAATTGGGATACTTGGAAGTACAAGCAGGGCCGGGATCGCTCTGGGAGAGCCTGGTCTACACAAAAATTGATGCACTATTGTTCAACCAAAATACAAATGAGAAACATAACCTGCCTTAGCAGGAATGTACGGGGCCTTGGGTACTTTAACAAGCCATTAAAAATAAAACTATACATTGAAAGACACAAAGCCCAAATAGTATATTTACAGGAAACCCACGCTCTTGGCGATAATGTGATGGATTCGCTAAAAACTTGGGGGGTTATCATTTCTACACTAAATATTCCTCACAAGCTAGAGGGGTCCTGACCATAATACACAGTTCTCTCCCATTTCAATGCAAGCATACCAAGGCAGAATTATGAAGTCCTTGCAAGTAAAGAAATACTGCTGCTGAATGTTTATGGCCCTAACATCCATGACCCCCAATTTTTTACAGAAATCCTGGAAGAACTGGCCCGATACCCTCTAATCCCTATAATCTGGGGGGGGGGCTTTAACACTATTTTAATTTGAAACAGGACAGATCCTCTCAGGTCCACATAGCACCTACTCGAGCAGCTTCTGTAATTAACAAGGGCATGCATAGTCTGGGGCTGGTAGATGCTTGGAGGGCTCTGCATAACAATAACCGCTCCTACTCTTTTTATTCGTCAGTCCATGACTTCCACTCCCGTATTGATCTTGCTTATCACTGATACATTACTATGGGGAGTTAAAGATGCCAACATACTGCCCCGCACTCTGGCCATTTCCCAATCACCATCTCCCTAGCATTGCCGTCGCTCACTAGGCCCCGCAGTACCTGGCGCTTTAAAACGCTGGCACTTCGAGTTTCAGTGTTTGCTTCCAGCATTGATGAGCATGCGCAGTTAGTTTTTGTTTCCATGGTGACGGAGCTTGCGTTCTAGTTCGCGCTAAAAGGATTTAATGCTCTTAACATGGGCGCCATGTTGGAATGAAGTTAGACCCATTCTTAACCAATGGAGTGCAGTTACCTGTGTATGGAAGCTGGCTATGTGGCTATGGTATATCCTGGTACAGGTTTGTATTTGGTAGTTCATTCCTGTTAGGTAAGATTTCCACAGAGCTGGTAAATCTTCCTTTCCTGGTTCAACCCCAGAACTTTTTGCTTTTCTAGTGGGATATTTTTCATTAATACCTCAGTGAGTGGGAACCTTTTTCCACACTCACCTAATCTTTAACTCTTTTTATGGGTGTCATTTTTAAGACGCCATAGTGTCTTTTTAAAGTTATCATGTTTAACAACTTATTGGCAGTAAGTGCCTGTTGTTTCTGGGTTGCCCTAGGGGCTCCCCATTTAACTTTCTTGTGCTAACCTTGAGTGAACTACAGTTCCCAAGGGTAGAAAGAATCTTTGGATCCCTTTTACATTTTGTTAGGTGAAACCAGCACACCCCACCTTATGTGGAGTGCTGGGGAGATACAATGTATCCCCTTTCACACTAAAACTGTAACAATTCTGTTACAGTGACAAGCTTAGCTTTAATGGCTGGTGGCAGTGATACCTTTTACTAATTTGGTGCGCCTTTACTGTGGGCTGTGATCACAGCTGCAGTAAAGGCACCTAAGGGTGCTCATTTTACCAAAATGGCCCTCTCTTCTTTTTCTGCCATTTTAGTGTTTCTTGTAATTTCTTGTTCCTTCCCCTGAAATCCAGGGTGGAAAATTCCTTTGTGTGAGTTGTGTCTTCGGCGGGAGTCCCCTGGACACCCCGCCCAGGCTCCAGTCAGTCTGTAAGCACAGGAAGTGGGGGAGGAGTCCAAAACTTCTCCATCCTTTGTCTTACGCCTTGCTTCAACTCAGACAAATCCCAGTGGTTGGCTGGCTGTCCTGATTGGACAACCAGTCGCCCCTTTCTTTTAAAATGCAGGGAGAGAATGCAGATGTTGTGCTGCAGTTCCTGATAAATACTGGAAACCTAGAAGCTGAAGTCATGTCGACCACTGGAACTTAAACCAAAGAGGATGATGAAGGAAAAGCGACAGAGACGATTTCCAGCGACCGGAGAGCCTGCTGTGTAACCCGAGCCTGCTGCAGCCCTTCCTTCCAATCAACCTGGAAACTCTGAAAATGACAACCCGAACCCAGAGCCTGGTGAGACCCACTAGACTCAAGAAGACTTGCATTTTGAGCCATCCCACAGGTTTCTGCGACCTTGCGTTCTCGAAATACCCCAATACCATGGGACCTCCAGCCACATGGTCTTCCAAATTCCGAATCTTGCTGAAATGTTGTGGGTTTGTTGATGTATCTCCAGAGACACAAATTGAGTCTGAAAATTTCCCTCACAAGAGTGCTGGACCTTTAAAATGACGAGAATTCAGCCGCGATTTTCTGTCTTCTGTGCTCCTTGAAAAGGCGCCAAATCCGCATTCAGCCATGAGAGACATTTTGCTTGGAGCCTTCTTCTTTGATCCTGCTGCAAAGTCCCTTCTGAGGTCTTGTGTTCTGTCTCCAGGACAAGGAATCCACTGACTGGTTATTTGGCTGCAGTCCCTGAAGTTCTCCTGCTGCAATCTCTTCTTCATTGGTTTTTTTTTTATAACACATTTTATTGGTTTTTAAACATACATACAGTACACAAACAAATCCCCCCCACCCTCCCTTCCCTCAACGCCCGGGTTGGTTCATCACTCCATTCCTGTCTTGCCGCTCTGCACTTTACTTTAGGGATCTGCATTTCTCACCATGTCCCGTATAGTGGTTGTGTCCATCTCTTTTCCTGTTTAACCGGTGAGGTCTATATCACATGGTCTTCCCACTTTCCCCAGATCTTGATGGCTTTTGCCGGGCATCCCCGTGCTGTATAGATTTCATTGATGAAGTACTGTGTTGGCTTGGGTATATACTCACCTTAAGTCTTTTGGGATTTCTGTGTAGCTTTGGGGTGTTTTCTGTGATTGGGCGGTCCCTCGTCCAGTGCATCCAGTCCTATTGCTAGAATCCTGCTGGGGTGTCTTCTGTGAAGCCCCTGGACCCTCTTCAACTCTAGAAGTAAAGTACTCACCTGTTTGCCCAGTTTTCCTCAGGAACTCTGACTTTTGCTACTAAAGAACTTATTATAACACTGCCTGTTGGTCACTAGTCCTATTGACCCCCCTTTTGCCACTGAGAACACTCATGCTCCAAGAATAAGGGAAAGACTTTGCAGGGATTGGGACGTCTGCCTAGAAAAGAAATCAAGTGTTTTACTTACTTGTAAAGAGTTGGTTGGTAACTGTAATTCTAAGTGTGAACAGTTACAAAGGTTCTTACTGATCTTGAATGTGTGATGTACTATTCTTAAAAGTATGGTTAACATCTTTTCTTCCTTAGCCACTGTTTTGCCAGTCTATAAGAAAGTAGATGTGAAGGTATTTTACTGTCCTGCGATTAGGTTGTGCCTCTTTACAAAAGTAATGTGTTGGTTTCACCAGATTATTCCTGTAGGGTAATTGTATGAGTGTCCTCCAACTGTTGGTATCACCAAGTTAGTCCTGTTAGGATAACTGTCTGAGTGTCCCCCAACTGGGTCTTGCTTCCCCTGACTTGCTGCTAGCCTGTCCTTAATAAGTCTCCATTAGGTTGTTGCCTACCTAGAATAACTATTCAGTAAACTGTGCTGTTGTTTTTTACTTTCCCCTTCATTTTGAAGTTAAAATATGTGGGGTTTACTTACCTTGTGTTAGCTTTGTGCCATCCAAGATAAGTTACCAGAGTTATTGCTTACCTACTGCCCTTGTATTACTGAATGTAATCTGAAATTAACCATTAGTCTTTTACTCCCAAAGAATAGGTGTTACCTATACTAAATGTGTATAAGAAGGTTTTGGCTTCCCTAGAACTACTGTTAGGGGTTCCAAATAAGGTGTATACTTGTTTCTGTTTGCTTTCAAGTATAGTGTTGTCTTTTTATACTGTGATTTCTTATAATGTTTTAGTACTTACTTATCCCTAGATTTATCTGGGCCTACCTGTATTCAAATAAATCCTTAATGTTTACAATACATAGTGTTTCAGTGTTTATTTGGATCATTTGTATTACAATTTCACTTGTACGGCTTCTACTGCCCTCTCTTCCTCCTAATATAGGCTTGGCTGCTCTGTCTATGCTACCCTAAACTCAGGTGGTACAGCTTTATACTAAGAGTGGAGTCTTGTACTGCCTCAGTTGAATGGTTTTACTAAGCCCTTAGTTGGAATTCAGAAAAACTGTCCTAACAATTCCTCCCAGAAAATGTGTGTTTAGCGCCAGCACAAAACTAGTCTCCAAAGGCTGATGTACATAATTGTAATCAACTGGGAGTAATATTGTGGACATGGCAGATTGTGTGATTGTTTTGCAGACCATCACCATGGCCTTCGAAGCATGCCTAGAGATGGTTCTTATATGTGCTAAAGCTCAGGTTGGCATAGGTGTGTTATCATTATGTCTAATACAATATTGAAGTCGATTATGTGTTAGTAAGTATTTTCCAGTTGATTGGTTCATTAAGACCACTCTGGTCCATTTTTAGGTGAAAAATCCATCCCTGTTCCTTTTTCAATAGAAGTGAATACATGTCTCCACCCCTTGATGGAATAGAAACCCTCTACACGATTGTCCAAGTTAAATCTATCTCCTTATGTCATTTTTTAAAAAGATATGTTTAACCAAAGATGCATTAAGTCTCTTGGTCCATTTGCAGGACTGGTGTTCCTGGATACTTTTCTTAATGGGCCTGGCCATCATCCCAATGTATTTAAGATTACAGGGACACTTGATCAGGTAGACTACGTTAATGGTGTTACAATTTGTTAATGTGAGTTGTCTCCACAGGGTGTGTAGGCCCAGGTACAATGTTGTCCTGGAGGTTAAGTAGCATACTGATCATTGCCCACATCGAGTGCGCCAAACTGGTTGTGTTGAGTGCCACACAGTAGATTGCATAGAGGCACTTGACCTGAATAGTAGGACCTTACTAGCGAGTCTCTGATGTTTATTCTACGTTTTATAGCAAAACATGGTAACGTAAGAGCATGTTACCTACGTTCAGGATCGGCCACAGCTTAAATATTTCTTTTTCAACCCTGTTTGATTGTGATGAGTAGCCCAGTACCACTGTTATGCATCGCTCTTGTACTGGTTGTCTGTTTTGTTCTAAGGTAAGTTCTCATGGGATGTTTTGTGCACGTTTCTTTGCATTTCTCAGGAGCTTTCTTGGGGAGCCTCTAGCTCTCAATCTGTTTGTAAGAGCTGTTGCTTGTGCATCGTATTCTGCAGTGTCAGAGCAGTTATGACGAAATCTGAGCTATTGCCCAAAAGGTCGAATTCTTTTAACGGTTTAGGTGTGGAAGCTGTCGAACTGTTGTAGTGAATTGCTGTCTGTGGATTTCCTAAACAAAGTAGAACAGAATCTACCATTCATTGCCTTGATTTTGAAATCCAGGAGGTGTACCTCTTCCTTACTACTGGTGTAGGTGAACTTGAGATATTGGTTCCTACTGTTGAGCCAAGCAATAAATGTCTCCAACTGTTGCTGATCCCCCATGTAAATCAGTAACACATCATCTATATACCTGCGCCATAGTGTAATGTGGTCTTGAAATTGGTTGTTGGTGTAAATGTGTGTTTTCTCAAAATCAGCCACATATAGGTTGGCCAGGGATGGGGTGAGTAGCCCTCATTGCAGTACCTGACATTTGTTTCTAGATATGTAAATACACACATTTCTAGTTAAGGCAATTTCAGCAAGTTGGAGCAAGAAAAGGCGTGGGATCTCCAGGGTGGTCTTTGTTCTTCCAAGATTTTATCAATCACCATTAATGTCTCCATCTGGGGCATGGGGGTACAGACAGAGACTCTATATCTAGGGTCATCAGTGTCTGAGGATCAAACTGAATGACTTTGATCAAATTGAGCACTGAAGTAGTGTCATTAATATATAGGATTCCATCCGAGGTATTTCTGGTTGGACGAAAAAGTCAACAAATTGCAACAACGGTTCAAGGACAGAGTTGATAACTGCAATGATGGGCCAGCCTGGTGGTGGTGAGAGGCCTTTGTGTACTTTTGGCGGTGCGTAAAACGCTGGCATACATGTGAAAGGTGGAAATAAGAATTCTGCTTATTTTTGGCTGATGTAGTCCTCACTTGCTGCTTCTTCTACCAATGTCGAGATGTTAATTCTCAGACTCTATGTGGGGTCTGTTGGTAGACGTTAGTAGTTGAGGTTATTGCTGAAGAGGGTGTTGACCATTAGTTTGTATGATGCGCTGTTCATCAGCACAATGCCCCCCCGCCTTGTCTGCTGGTTTGATAACAATATTTGAGTTATGATTCAAATTGTCTAGCGCTGTTCTCTCTAATCGGGACAGATTCTGAAAGTCAGAACGATTTTCCTGTTCAGTTTCTTCCAATTTCTTTGTTATCGCTTTCTCAGAGGTAATTGACTCCGGTGTAATACTGGTAGGATAAAATGTCGACTTCGGGTGCAGTTCTGTGGTATCATTTGTCTGTGTGATGTTATCCGAGGGGTCGGAATCTCCAAAGTATTGCTTTAGTCTGATCTTCGGTACGAGCTGGGAAATATCAATATGGGTGTTGAAAGAATCAGACCTTACTGTTGGAACGAAACTGAGACCTTTCTGAAGTACCGCAGTCTCATAATGACTTTGGACATGGTCAGATAAATTAATAACTCGTAATTCTGCATGGGGAAATATCCCTTTCCCTCTGCTTCTTGTTATTCTCTGAGAGTTGTGATCTTGTCCTCTTCTGCGGCCACGTCCTTTGTCTCGGTGGTCTACAAAAGGACGGTTGCCTCTACCCTTGAATCTCTGATCTGGGTTATCTTGGAAGTGAACCAGTGGCTCTCATTTCTCTTTCTCATGATTGTTCTCTATTATTTAGACCGGAGGTGCAAGCATGGGCTTCCTCTACTGAACTAGCTCTCAAAAAGCTCCAGTGCAAAAACGTGTTGGTTTTCACATTTTTGTCCTGTATTTGTCTGGGTGTCTGAACTGACATTGTCCTCATAATAAGAATTAGATGTATAAGGATATAGTCACTCATGCATGAATAGAGTTATATCTTTCTTCAATTTAAGGATTTTTTTATTCAGATTGAAATCTTTAAATTCTTTGATTGTGGCATTTAGCTTGTCTAATTTCTTCTTGCAAGCTTTAAGCACAATTTTTGATTTCAGAAGATCTCTCTTTTGTTTGATTCGTGTCATAAGTGTTATTGATGCAGATTTAGCTGTATTGATAATCAGGATGAACCAATCTCTTGTACACTTATTTGCGATGTAGCTACAGTCTTTCCGGAACAGGAGCTCATCTAAGAAGATGCGTGGCTCAATCGAGGTTATTATCCCATTTGGAGCTGTGTGGGCTCTGAGGTACTCTGTCATCATTGAACCATGCAAAATAGTCCGAATCAGTTTTTTGGTGACGGCCTCTATTTTGTTCCATTCATCATCTGTTGGGGCAATCTCTACTGCTGCGATGTTGCTGATGATGGAGGGTGTGGATAGAATCCCTTCCAACAGTTCCTCCGCAAAGACCAAATAATTAAGTTCTGCCATCTTCAAACCTGATAGTGCAGAGTGGACTGGAGGAGGTATAGACACATTGTGTGTTCTCTATGTCAAGTTGACAGTGACCAAATGAACAAAGTGAGCATCTCGATATATGTGTACCTACTACTCTACCACCACATAATTAGTTTCTGGTGAGAGAGATAAATGGAATTCTCAAAGAGAAACCCACGCCTGTCAGCCGTCAGAAGGACTGAATAAACACAAGGGGGTGGGGGGGTTGTTTGCTTAACACTTGCTTACTGATGTTAGAACATGAAAAAGAAAAAGGGTAGTCAAACCGTGACCAAATGAACAAAGTGAGCATCTCCATGTATGTGTACCTACTACTCTACCACCACAAAATTAAGTTTCTGGTGGGAGAGATGAATGGAATTCTCAAACAGAAACCCACGTGTGTCAGCCGTCAGAAGGACTGAATAAAAACAAGAGGGGGTTTGTTTGCTTAACACTTGCTTAATGATGTTAGAACACGAAAAAGGAAAAGGGCAGTCAAACCCAAACATTATTATGCACTCAACCAAGCATGTTAGGTGTGTGAGTAGTTGTGTGATCTGTGATGTCTCAAGGTGTGTGGAAGCAAAAGGAAAACTGGTTGCATCCTGTCACATGGTGACCCTCAGACCTCCCTGTTGGTTCTGTGTAATCTCATTGTACAAAAGCAGCTAGGCCTGGATACCAAAGAGAAATGGACTCCTGAGGAGAAGAGAAACAATGATGATAAGATGACTCCAACTTGAAGGATCCAATAATCAAGAAAGTGGTGCTAGGCAACTTAAACTCCTGATCCCAGACAATGAGTGTCAGAGATATTTCCTTTTATCGATCCCTGGATTATGAGACTATGAATTTCACCATGAGAATGTTTTTTTCACTCAGTGTTTTGTAACTGTTATTTGCACCCAAACAATGTGTTCCTCATTACAAGCCAAAAAGAATTCATCCTATGGCCTATTCACCTTATATGAATTGAATAATAAATCCTCTGACATGGTTAAAACACTGAAAAAACAAAACCACAGACCATTCACTGAGATGACAGGAAGGGAAGCCTAGAAGATGGCAGAAGGTCTAAGTGCAATTGTTGTTTACAACTTGAACAATCTGATGGCCGTCCTGAATAAACATGTATATAAACATTGTGATGTAGTGTCTGTGAATTGTTGATCCTACATGACTTCATGACCGTTGACAAAAAAAAAATGTCCAGCCATTAAACAGCAAATAATTATGTCAATAGGAGCACACCTAATTATCTGTCGGTACATAAAGTAATTGCGTAAACCCTTTTAAATATTGCGGGTGCTGGGGAGGAAAACAAGCCCTGACACTGGAGCCTGTGTGAAACATGAACTAAGAAAAGTGTCTAAATTTAAAGACACTCCCGTCCCCTGCTCACCATTAAAGCTGAAATAAATCAGTCAATATAGTGCTTAGATTTTCACAAATATATAATTAAATATTAAATAATGGAACACAAATAAGAGCATAAATGGTTTTGATTTAACAATTGAATATACACAAACAATAATAGGCTTCACATATGGCCATCATAAAAAGCAAAAGGAAAGAAGCAATGTTCTTATGTTGAGATGAGATTTCAAGCTCTACGCGTTTCGGGGAAACTCCCCTTCTTCAGGAGCAACAAAAATCTTCAATTACATATATACACAAAATCATTAGTCACCTCATAATGTAGTAAACTCTCACTATCATTGAACAAATCATTACAGACAATATCTTTAAACCTAAAACAAAAAAACTTGCTCTATTCTACACATGATTATTTAAATTCTCTTCATGATTGGTGTATCCTAATTTACAACTGGTGTGACTCCAAGAAATGAAACTAAAAGTGAAATGAAAGGAAAAATAAATTCCTCTGATGTACTTTTTAGTTAGGATGTTTTCAACATAATGTGGAGAAGAATGTATGCTTCCCAAATGCCAGTGCAGACTATGCACGACGAATGGAATCCATGCAGTTCCAAAGTGTCCACTGCTCAATCAAATCTAAGGGTATTCCATTGGAAATCAAAGATAATTGATTTTAGAGAAGTCTTCTAAATCAACTCAAGGAGGGATAGAAGTAAAGCAAAGAGACAGATGCTTACCCAATTCTTTGATAGTTAACGTGCAATTCCCAAATAAAACGCAATTGGAGGACCAACCGAATTGTGGGACCCACAATGTAGATCAAAATAAAGTGTCTTGAGCCATTATCATAGTAAAAATCCTAAAAAAAACGTGTGCTTCCAAAGCCACCCGCCGGGTGTCCGCATACTGAATTTATCCTCATTGCATGCTTAAACAGATCCAGGAAGCTGGCGGTCACGTGTCAACATCACCTGACCCGGGAACTTCCAAGCGTTGCCATTCGACAACAAAACTGAACTAACTTCAAGGATGTTAATTTTGATGTAAAATAACTTAATGTCTCAATACGGTGTGCGTATAGTAGTTGTAAATATGATAAACTCTTAGGCATAACCATGGGGCGAGCGAACACATGACAATGTCACATGACGATGTCAGGTGATGCGGAAACGTTCCAGCGATGCCGTTAGTTTGCGCATCTAAGATAACCCCAAAGATGTTCAAAGGTATACAATAATGAAGAAATAGATAACACCCAACTTGAGGGTCAACTGATGAAAAAAGGAGAGAAAAAAAGGGAAATAAAAATAGACCATGATGCCTAACAATTTATAGGCATAAAAAACAGACTTCAGAATCCACAGGTACAGAGATGCAACTAATTCACAGATAATCTCAATAAATAGCCTTGGACCAATTATAATGCCAAACTAAGGAAGCAAAGAGAAAATAAAAGTCCCCAAAGCAAAGAATGCAAAAAAGGGGTTCAAGCGGGTCATTCATTCCAGAGCCTGGTGGTGATATCCTGCAAGGCTAACTACTAAGTCAAGTATTAATATTCCTAGTAACGGTACCCCTTCAAGTCAATCACCATAAGAAAAAATAATATCAAGAAAGTGAGGAGTCACACAGCTCATAAAATTAAAATATACCAGGCCTACAACTTCGACCTATCCACACAAAGCAAAGGGGGATATAGACCACCTTGTGCATATCTAGATGAAACAATTGAGGGAAAAATCCTCATTAAGACCTCTGGGGGAAATAGTGTCTAAGAGATAGATCCATAACATCTCTCTTTGTGATAGAGTCCTCATGTAATCACCACCTCTGAAAGGCTTCTTGACTACTTCCAGTATGTTAAATCCTAGCTGTCCAATGGTATGCCTAGCCCTTGTGAAATGTCTTGATACAGGGGATTTCTCAATCTTGCAGCGAATGATCGATTTGTGCTCTGTCCATGTCTCACGAGCAGATCTGACTGTCTTGCCAATGTACATGAGGCCACACAGGCACTTAATACTGTAGGCAACCCATGTAGTCCTACAAGTAGCAAAGTCTTTTAGTTTGTTTTTCCTCCCAGCCTGCGGGTGTAAGATGTATTCACCTTTTGCCACATTGTTGCAATGACTGCATGTCAAACAAGGGACTGTTCCCTTTTGTTTGGTTGCAAATGTCAATTGTGTCTGTTTGGGTCCCCTTTCTGCTTTCACTACCGTATCCCTAAGATTAATGCCTCTTTTGTACACCATCATTGGTGGTCCTGGAAACAATTCCAGTAGTGTTGGGTCATGATGTAGAATAGACCAATGTTTTTGTACAATTCTTTTAATGTGGAAACTTTGTCTGGAATACTTGGAGATATGTAAAATCGAGGCTGTCTCTTTCTTAGGTTTCAGAGTGAGGAGTTGTTCCCTTGTGATGGGGAGAGCCCTAGTATGTGCTTCTTCCAAGATTTATTTGGGATACCCTCTAGAGGTGAGCTTTTTGGTTAGTGCTTCACATTCACTTTGGAAATCATCAGAATCTATAATTATTATTTTGAGATGTAAAAACTGACTGTACGGTAAACTTGCCATCATGGCGTTCAGATGAAAGCTTTCATAGTGCAGTAAATTATTGAAATCGGTTGGTTTGTGAAATAATGATGTTTTGATCTGATTATTGACAATTTCCAATTGAACATCCAGAAAGTGTAATTTAGGGTCGCCAATTTCCAAGGTAAATTTAATG
The DNA here is from genome assembly GCF_040938575.1 of Ambystoma mexicanum. Taxonomy (NCBI): domain Eukaryota; kingdom Metazoa; phylum Chordata; class Amphibia; order Caudata; family Ambystomatidae; genus Ambystoma; species Ambystoma mexicanum. Next base: position 454,153,508 of record NC_090930.1, read on the forward strand.
TGCAAATGTACGCTGTTAATGTAATCAAAAAACTCTTCCAGATCACTTTTGGAGCCACACCAGACCCCAAAAATGTTGTCAATGTACCTTTTCCAAACAATGATCTTTGTAGACCATTCAACTTTATCCAACACAAACTGTTTTTCAAACCAGTACATGTAAATATTTGCATATGCTAGGGCCATCGCTGACCCCATGGATGTTCCAGACACTTGTGCAAAGTATTCTTCTTGATACCTGAAGTAACTGTTATGTAAAATGATTGTATTAAATTCCACCACTAACTGTGGGTCACATTTCACATTCTTAGATTGCAACAATAGCCACTGTACCGCTTCAATCCCTTCCTGATGTGGGATCGAGGTGTATAGGCTGCATACATCCATTGAAAATAAAGTACATTCTGATGAAAAACAGGTAATCTCATTGACATTTAAGAGAAAGTCGGTGGTATCTCTCAAGTAGGTCGGTATAAATTGAACCAAGGGCTGTAAAACCCTGTCCACATATTTAGACAGTGGATCTAAAATGCTGTCTGTACCAGCGCCAATTGGTCTTAGCGGGGGATGGAGTTGATTTTTATGAATCTTGGGAAGTCCATATAGGAGAAGGATTATAGGGTGTTTTTTAAGTAGAAAGGACGTCGTTTTAACGGTGATCCAACACAATTATCAAATGCTTTGTTCACACAGTCTTCAATTACAGCCCTAATTTGTGCAGTTGGGTCTCTGTCCAACTGAAGGTAAGTAGTGTTATCATTAAGTATGTCCCTACATTGGGTGTGATAGAAGCTGGAATCCATCACCATTATTGCACCTCCTTATCCGCCTGTTTGTTTGTTACCTCAAGATCTTTTGCCAACGATTCACTATCTTTAAGTTGAGAGTCCTTAAGATTGAATGGAACTCTTGAATTGAACTTGATCTTCTTCAAATCATTTTCAACTTTAAATTTAAACATATTGATCACCGGATTGTCAATTGGTGGATCAAACAACTTTTGGGTTTCATCTCAAATTTATCATCCATATCATCACCTACTGTATCCACTGTTTGTGTGGCAAAGAATAATTTAAGTTTGATTTTACGTAACAATAGATGGAGATTAACTTTCTCTTCAAACAAAGTGGAGATACTTGTTGGAACAAATGAAAGTCCTTTGTTGAGTTTATCAAGTTGATTCTCAGTGAGAGATTTATTAGTAATATTCACCGCAAATGAATCTCTCATTTGTTGTTCCATTTGGATCTTGTGCCCACATCGGGTCTTTTTTCTAAAAAAGGTATTGCCGGTGGTGATCCGATATGTATTAGGTTTAAAGATATTGGGCCTCATTACACGTAGGCGGTAAGGGTTTACCGGTACCGGTATTTTACCGGTACCGGTAAACCCTTACCGCCTTACTACAAGGTCCCTTTGCGGATCGGGGAATTTAACGCCTGCTTTTTGCAGCCGTTAAAAACCAACCCGCAAAGGGACCAGGGAGCTAATTAGGGTACCGCAATGTGCAGTACTGTAATTAGCGCCTTCCCCATTCCCATAGAGCCCTAAGGGGCAAAAATGGGAATGGGGAAGGGCAATGAGGGAAGGGGGAATTACCGCCCCCCCCAACCTTGGAATAGCACCTTGGTCCACCGCCATCCATGTAATGAGGCCCATTGTCTGTAATGATTTGTTCAATGATATTGAGAGTTTACTACATTATGAGGTGACTAATGATTTTGTGTGTATAAGTAATTGCAGATTTTTGTTTCTCCTGAAGAAGGGGAGTTTCCCTGAAATGCATAGAGCTTGAAATCTCATCTCAACATAAGAACATTGTTTCTTTCCTTTTGCTTTTTATGATGGCTATATGTGAAGCCTATTATTGTTTGTGTATATTCAATTGTTAAATCAAATCCATTTTGCTCCTATTTGTGTTCCATTATTTAATATTTAAATATATATTTGTGAAAATCTTAGCAGTATATTGACTACTTTATTTCAGCTTTACTGGTGTGCAGGGGATGGGAGTGTCTTTAAATTTAGACACTTTTCTTAGTTCAGCCATTGAACAGCAACATATACCACTCTGTTCCCCACTCAAAACATTTCAGTGATGGCTGGAGAGAGGGGATCTTTAATAAGCAGGTCCATCGGGATGGCTGAACTCAATTACTCGTATTTCTTAAATTTTTGGGAAGTTTGTCAAATTCTTAATACAGTGTACATTTCAGTGATTCTGTGTTCTGATCAATTTATTTTCTACCAAGGATTACCAATGAGTATACACCTTTCAGGTGTAGAGGATAGTGGTGATACATATGAGATATGCAGTTCATACATAGCACAACTTGAGTCCATGCCCAGCTTCAAGATCACGAGTACTGTGACTGTGGTATGGAAGTAGGTCATGTCCCATAAGAGATACCCGTGAGAGGGGCAATGAGAGAGGCCATGCCCAGGAAATGTACCCACGCGTATGACATCAGCCGAAGAGATAGTGTGCATTAGAAAGGTGTCTGTAGTATGACAACAAACCAAACATCAAGTGCAATATCCTCAGAGGACTGTGCCGCTATTTATTTAATTGTTTTTTTATAACGTGCCTAATACCATACCTGAGTTCGGTTTCTAAGCGCAGATCTGAGATTTGAACCTTTGTTGCTTGTTGCCCCTGTGCTATCCTCTGTTCACAAGATTGTGCCTATGGCATGGCCAAAGCCCCGAAGAAGACTGTCTATTCTGTATTTAGACTGAATGCCATGCTCCACTGCATTTTTCCCAGATATCTAGCTGCAGTCCAGGTCATGACAACACTCTGGGTAGGATGAATGTGTCTTTGGGTATTGATGCATGCCATACCCTCTGGTCACTATATGAATGGTAATTGTTTCCATAGCATGGCAGAATACCATTCCATATTCCATTGGCAGAGCACCCAAAGAGACTGGCGGGTGACCACTCTCGGTGGGCACTGTAGGCAGACTCAATGTGCCTGGGCAATGGCTGAAAACCATAGGCAGGGCAATCTGTACTTAGAGTGAATTACATCCTCTGGGTAAAGTGCTCACAGGGCATGGATGCAGTCCACTCCTTATAGTCACTATAGGTCGCATTTGTAAACTTGGCACATTGCCCAAGGTCATGTAATATGGGAACTGTAGATGGTGACAATCTGCCTTGTTCGCACTACCCAAAGCAAGGATTCAACTGTGTGGAAGGTCATTGACTCCAGAACACGGCCAAAGGTCATGACCAAGGAAGAGTTCCCTCAGAGCATGGTGTGAAGGGGAATGCATGGGACATGCTGTATGGGCCCTGCAGGTATGGTTAACATACATAGGACATGGTTAATGCCATCCTTCATGCACAGCGGCCGCACAACTCCTCTTCTACATCCGTTAAATTAACCACCTGCACTTTCAAATCCAGTTCAGATGGCCCCATCCATCCTAAGGCTTGTCATCTTTTGTGTCACGCTCCTTTTTGTCATCTCTCATTCTGATTCTCTTCCCTTTTCAACTCCCCCTTGCTGCCAATGCTTTAAACTCTTTAGACGTCATGCCATTTCAGCATGCTTAATATTTAATTCAACATTTGCTTGCAAGACTCTGTATACACTTTTGTTGTAATGCACAATAAAAGCACATAACAGGTCATACATTATTCATCATATTTTGTGGTGAAAGAAGTATAATGCGTGCTCGATAGATTGGCATACTAATAATGTGTGGCCACTTTCAGGATCCATTTTCAGATCCTTTAATCTCCATAATAAGGAGTTCTTACGATTGTTGTTCAAGTCCATTATCTTCCGCATAATACAAAAACATAAACAAACATGCACATTTTTTGTAAACATTAACAGATTTAACGGCAATACTCTGCTGCATGTAATGTGTCTTAAAACAATCTTGCTCAAATTACATAACGAGTTCATATAAACAAGCCTGTTTGTTTTTAAAATATTGTCAGGGGAGGAGAAGAATTTTGTCATGGTGAGGGAAAGTTGTGATTTTATTGGTGAGATCAACAATGCCATCAACTTCAGGGTAAATCCATTGCAGGATGCCCCTATACTAATTAATTTGTAAACACATCTGTCGACTATCAAAGGATAACTGGCAGTGGCACCGCTTGGGATGGCCAACATGGCATTACAACTATCACCTAAACTCCCTGATCATGAATGTAAGAGGGCTCATTGCCTTTGTCTCTGTATTTGGCCTACACCTAAAAGATGGGAAAGTTGGGTGCTGAGGAAATAAGCAACATGATTCATCTGCAAAGAGACACAAAAAGCCCACATATTCTGAAAAACCCCAGAATAGAGAAACCAATATCTGGCCAGTGGATGGAAAACCATTTACCACCACATTGTGTGTTTCTAGGGGATTTTCTGCTTTGACCTTGATCCAACCAAGGAGCCACAACTCTCAAAAGACCTAGTCTAAGTCTGAGAGCGCTTTGAATCTGGTCTTCCCAAATTATTGTTGTACATGGCTGCATATATGTTCTCCATTCAAAGAGACTTGGAATGGTGAGTCCAGTCATTTATAAAGCTTTGAACCAAAAAGGAACCTGCAACAATATATACAAATGTGATTTGCAGTGGCCATCAACAAACAACAAGTCAAGATCAGACTATGTCTACCATCCAAATCTAGATAAATAGATATTTGAGTCTAACGGCAGATCTGAGCAAGAACTAGACACTGCTCAGACATATAACGCTTCAATGTATAGATGCCACCCTAAATGTATGTTTATTGCCACACTAGAGTGCGGTACTCAGAGTGCACCTTTTAGATATTCCTGATGTCTAGTTGTTGAAGGGTCCTGTAACATATAGATGCTGAAAATGTTGCTTGAATCAAATTAGGCAGAAGCCCTAGAATTCCTGCCAAATCCTCAGTAGACAGCATTGGAGGTCAAGGAGCACTTCAGAACGTTTGGATGAGTGCTCAAATATTGAAACCGGAAAGATGGATGGAGAATTCCATAAAGATGGTCACATATCTCAGAGCTTTATGTTTTTAGGATCATCAAAACCTAGTTATTCCCACAGGAATGCAAGGATGAAGAGGGATAAAATGGCCCGCTCAACCCTCACAATTCTACAAACCAAAACACAACTCATAAAGGTAAAACAAGGACAGTTAATAAATATAGCTCCTTTGCCTTTTGTGGTAACGTTGGCTGAGGGAAGGGTGTACTCTTTAGAGGGGTGTGAAGGTGAATCAGTAGTAAACTAAACAACACAGTATCATAGTCCAAATAAACAGAATATCCAATCAAGGTTCATTAAACACACCATCTGCATGTAGAACAAATAGAAAATACTGTACAAATCCCACCCCGAAGGAAGAACAGAGAAGATGCAACAGACTGGAGAAAGTAACACTCTGACCATAGTTCAAGGGGTGTTCCATGTGATCCTCCCTCACTAGTCCACTCCCAGGAGCAGGATCCAATAGCGATGGCCGTGTCCTGGCTCTCTCGATGAAAGACCCCGAGGCACTAGTCAGGGAGCCACCTTGAGGTTTCTCATAATCTCCACCGCAACCCCCAGTCCTCTGACATCTTTGTGTCAGAAGCAAACACTTCTTGTGCAGCAAAACATATGAGCTCCGTCATTTGTGTCTGTCTGCCATAGCCCAGAGTTGGCTGGGGCCCTGGAAAACAGTGATACAGTATGATATGTCATTTATAACGCACCTGTACACAAGTGTTCTGGGCGCGATAAGACAACGAGGAGACAGGAGGACAAGACAAACGATCTTACTAGGCCTTCTGTCATTCAGATGGCTCTCAAATCTTCCTTTATTGCATTGACTCCTTTTAAAGTTGCATTAATCATCTGCAACAGCTCCCATCTTGTAATCTGGAGCCACTTGGCATACACTGCCATTTGAAGTCCTGGCATGGATATAGAGGTCATTATCATAGCGGTCTTGCTGAAAAGTTTGTACTCATCCGGAATGTTCTCATAAGCCTCTAAGGCTTTGATGAAAAGTAATCTCTCTTTTTAATCGATGAAGATGAAGTGGCCTCCTCCTTCCATTATATTCTTTCATTTTTGGGAACTCTTCAATATGAGGTTACTCTGGGCAATCACTACTGCTGGAACATGTACATTCACTATGGAACACACTCCTCAATCGTTAGGCAACTGCACGTAGGCTCTTGATCCACAAGCCCAATATCGATCCATTAGAACTGCAGTTCATACATTGGTACTTCAATTATTTCTCCACATCCTTTGTTTTTTTTTCCAACATAGACCATGCAATAATGTTTTAAGCAGGTTGTCGCACTCTTCACTTGCAATATATGCACTGGCACTGCTTCGTTCTCAACCCAGGTAGGTAGTCTTGCATGCTTTGCCCATAATTCTGGGCATTCATCATTCACATTCTGCACCTCACAGATTTTGTCTTTCTTCAAAAAGTGTGCAGGGCATGATATTAGCAATCTTCCCATTCAGTGCTGGTTGCTATGCGCCCATACACCAACAGTTGTGTTTTTTCCCAGCATTCTCTTCATATCAACAAGTTGTATCTTCTCTCCAAATTGGGATGGATACTTACATTTTATTTGTTCACCCTAATCCACTCTGCATACTTTTTGTCATTACATATGTATCTTTGTATGAAAAGTCTGTCTTGATCGCCAACTTAAAGTTGCCCGCTTCCCTTCGAATTGGCCTCTCGTAGTGTAGGTTGCTAAATGACTGAGACATTTTGTATCATGTGAAGACATTTATCTTTTAATAAATATTCTTGCCACATTCATGGCATACAGTGTTAAGGAACAGACACAGCAACTTTTGTCTGACGTTCTCTCTCCAACCTCTTTTATGTGCTTATACCAAAACGTATTTGCCAAATGTGCCGATTTGTCTAAATATGAGTTAATACTTTCATTATCTTCTCCAGCAGCTCTATTCATTCTGGAAAAGGTTGTTTTAACATCAGAACGTAATGCTGTTCTTGGTCTCTTAATTTGAAAAATAGGAATGATGGGACTAGTGGGGAATATCTTATATCCTAGTTTCCATGCTAATATTATAAGGCGATTATGCCACAAAAAAATTCCACAAATTATACTTTGTTTGGTACAACTTTTTCTTGGAGCTTCCACTCTCACCTCTTGGAACATTTCCATTGTCACCACTTAATTTCTAATATATGTCAGTTTTTAACATTTTAATTGTAAGTCATACATTTATAACAAGATCTGCAAAATGATTGCCAACCCACTTCTAAAAACGATAAAGCAATTTTTTGGGATCCCAGATAAATGTCACCATGTGCGTATTCCTTCTTATTAAAGCTGTATACGATTGAAGTATGTAAGAGAAAACAGCAAATAAGAATGTATGGACGATCGTCAACCTAAAAGCGCAAATTTATATTTCATCTTTAATTAGTTCATAGTTTTCTCTATTCCAGTCCAGAGAAGAAATTTCACGATAATTGCAGCTGAATAATCCATAATTCAATTCTAATCTAAAAGTGTTTTGTTTTCTTTATCCAAGTTCTTGATCATTGGCCTTTTGGTCTTCCATTGCTGCTCTTCTCTTGCTTCGCTGTGGGGACTTGCGTTACTGGAAATGCTTGCTTCACTTGAAACGGGTGCAAGAGAGGTCAATGTTGCTTCACTTTTATAAGGTTTGACATCATGCAGGTCGTAGCCAAGCCCTTCTTCATTTCAATTTAACAGCAGTAGCGTTTATGTCCTCCACCTCACAGAGGCCTTCTAATTGAGGGGTACTCCAGGTGCGTACCAATTTGCTTACTGACCCTTGTTAACCTATATATACTGGCAATGCATTTCCAGAATTGGTAGGCAAATTGTCCTCTTTGTTTATATTTGACCCCTCCTGTTGACTCTTGATCTGTTGAGAAATAAAAAGAATAATTTGAGTCATTTTTCAAAATAATCATGCATTTGTCACCTACTGGCCTTGCTACACTGTGGGTGTCTGTATTTGTTGGGGTGAGTGAGAGCAGTCCTCATTTGGCATCTAGTCACCAACTCATGGGCTGAATAATGCTGATCTGAACCAGGATGATTCCTCAGAGAATATAATGCAAGAGGCAAGCAATGTAGCCATCATTTATTTAGTGTTAACTTTAGCTTTGCTATCCTTTCCTTCAAATGTCCATTTAATCTCTCTCATATTATGTGGGCTTGTGGGTGATATGCCGAAGCAAATTCATACTTGATGCCTAATAGTGAGACTATATTTTCAAATAGTTCATTCACAAAATGCGGTCCATTGTAAGATTGCAAAATCTTGCACACCCCTCATCTTGGAAGACCTTGTGGACCAAAAACTTTGAAAGATCTGCAGCATCGGTGTGCATGCATGGACCAACCTCAATCCATCTCAACAAGTGACAAACTATGACTATCATCTATCGTTAGCCAATACATGTTCGCAACATATTCACATAGGCTATATGCAAATGTTGGAAGGGGCCATTAGGTCTGGGGATTACTCCTCTCACCACTCGCAGGGTGTGCCCTGCTGTACATTTTTGCCAAATGCTCACTGAGGTTCAGTATGAACAAGTCTTTTGCTATAGTAGCAGCTACACTCTCTCGAGTCACATGCGCAGGATAATGGAGCTGCTCCAATGCTACTCTCAATAATGCTAGAGGCATAACTGGATTTCCTTTGCTATCCTGCCTCCAAATTGCCTCAGTGGGGGATAAAGAACACCCCTGCTTTTTCCATAGCTGCTTTTCTACCTGTGATGCTCGTCGTTGTAGCTCAATTAACTGCACAGTGGAATAAATTCCTTCTTTTACTAGCATGCATCGCCCTTTCGCTATTTTCAAATCTTTAACTTATCTTCACACACAGTTGAATAATATGTGGCACGTTTGGCCTCTATGTCTGTGTCTTCGTTCCCGAGAGAGATTAAGTCTGCTCTTTTTGAATGACCTGAATCAAGATTGGCTACAGTTGCTGTGAAGCTTAATGCTTCAATGAGTTTATCTAATAGCTCTGCATGTTCCACTGGAGTGCTGTCTGCGCGGAGGAAGCTCCTCCTTTTCCAACGTGCTGGACTTGCGTGTACTGTTGAAGTCACATAGGCAGCGAACTCATATTTTGCAACATTGTATGAAAAATTGCAAGGCAGGCTATTCTATTTGGTTGGCATCTGTAAGGATATTTGGCGTGTTACAGCACAGAGTACAGCACTACTGCACAGGTAGCAATTTTTTTTTATGCAGCACCACCACATGGGTGCGGTGCATTGCTATATGTGTTACCAGATTAACATGGAAAGACAGGCTATTCAGTCAAAAACGATTTTAACATATAAGATGCAAATCTATTTTTACAGTTAAAAGCACACGTGCACATTCAAAAATGCACACTATTTTTCACCTGAAATGCCTACGGTGCAAGAGACACATTTGAAAATTAATAACTAACATTATTAATAAACAACCTGACTAATAAAAATTCATTTAACATAACCCACTAATAAAAATGTGTCTCCACTGCAGAAATAGGCCTACTCTGAAAGTGAACTTTTAAACGCACATTCATTTTTTTTCTTTTTCTCTGCTGCTCTGTCCACATAACTCAGGAAGCCAAGGGCGAAGGTACAGGAAATCAGTTGGTTACAAATGGTTACTGTAAAAAGGAGCCATTGTGTAGAGGGGGAGGATGTGGCATGATTAATTTCTGATTGGAGCAGCGTCATAGCAAGTATCATGCTAGAGGCAGTGATGAGGGTTTTGCTGGGGGGAGTTTGAAGAGAGAGGGAGAACAGTCGAGATTTGGCAGAGCTGGGGGAAGGACCTGTTTCCTGGCTGAAGCATTCCTATCTGCAAAAGCTGAGAATTCCATATAATAACCCCGGTTTGAGAAAGAAAGGCGCTCGTTTTCACTGGGGTTAATCTTCAAGGGAGCCACATTCAGAAAGAGAACAGCTGAAGAAAACTCGGGCTGAACAGATAAGGTAATTACATAAGTGTGGGGGCTGAGTGTGTACGAGCATATTCAGTCAGTGTAGGAAAGGAGATTCCTGTGATTTAATCACATGTTAATGTTGCAAATCGAGTTCTTTTCTCCGCCACTCTCTTTTCAGTGTATCACAGACAATGCTGTTACTGTGCTATTTTATTTATTTCTGTAAAGAGTGAGATCGTGTTTAAATGCAACTTTTATAATACAGAAAAATATTTGAAAGCAGACGGGTGGTGTGTTTTATATTTACCAATACAGTGCTGATGATGTGGGGAGATTTTTAAACAGTGCAATTGTCATTTTAAGACAGATGTGTGCATGATCATATTCAGTATGGGCAGTTGTGAGTGACTGTTTGTAGCATAGCTCGTTGGAGGTACATGATCCAACGGGAAGAGGGACTCTCTGGACATAGTTCCCTACGTATATAAGGTAGTGGAAATTACCACAAAATTACCACATATAGCTCTCTGTCGTAAATAAGTCAGTGAGATCGCCCATGGTGGCACACTAACACTAACACTGAAAATGTGGTATTCCTGAAATGTAGGCCTGAGGTCTCTCTAGTGATTACACGAAAAATCTAAGCAAAGATAAGGGATTCTGGACATTGGGGCCACAAATAAAACAAGGGAATTATGCTCACCAAAATACCACCAACCACGCATACCAACCACGCATACCAAGTATGCATGTCTGGGTGCTGAAATAATGCATGTCCACTGTATTATTGTTGTACATGGCCCAATCTGAATACAAGGAGTGATTGTTGCTAAGTTATTTTTCTGCGGTAAGAAAATACCGTCAGGCCCCAAATCTCCACAAAATACCCTACATATTTATGGTGCGTTGCAGGCCGGGAAAGTGATCATAGAGTACCTACTGGGCGTGGCAAGCGTGTCTCACACTGCCATTTGCACATTAAAGGGAACCCATTTTATAATAGCAGTGTGCCACTAAAAACGAATTTCAGAATGTCACAAAGGGAAACCACATTCTCAGATCTAGTGCAATATTTGGAGGCAAAGTTGTTTGCACATGGGAATTGGTCGTCGAATAGCACGTTAGAATGGAGTAACCGCATTTAGGGTGAGGTGCAGAAAGAAAAACTAGACAATATTTTTGCAGAAGGCAGCATAATTCAGGTCTGCCTTACAAGATTATTGAATGCAGCCGATAAAAGTGCAGAGAAAGACTGTTTAATACGGCTATGCGGCAAAATATGGTTTATTTTAAACAAGTCCCTGCGAATGCAAGAAAATGATACTCAGCTAATTAACAGGTTAAAGACTGAATTAGATGGGGCAAGTAAAAATCAGGAAATGTTGAGAGCAGAATTGGATGTATGCCAAAAAGACATGCAATTAAAATGCAGAGACTTTGATACTCAGTTATCCAAAAGCAAGAAACAATTTGAAGATAGTGAGCAAGAATTGGCACACTTAAAAGCCTTAGTGGATCACATTAGACAGGATAAAGATGAGGTTGTTTCAGAGATGCAGATTTTACAAAAAGAACATTGTGAAAAAGAATGTGATCTCCAGAGCGTAGAACAAGAAATGATTAAAATGATTCAAGAAAGAGACAAGAGAAATAAAGAGTTCAATGAATGCCAAATGCAAATGTGCGACATGCAGGAGGTGATTAATAAGATGAATGGTGAAAATTACTATTTGCAAGATGAAGCCAACAGACTCCTTAAAAAGTGTAAGGACTTAGAACAGCAAATGTGCATTCCCAGGTCCCAGGAGAGGCGGCAGGGTACCACATTCAATGGAGTGGAGGTGAATTCTAGCTCTGCCCAAAGAGCTAGTGCTCCAGTGACTGGGCCGGTGACTGAACTTGGTTGCAGCGCCCGTGGGGGATTTGATACTCCCATTGGGGGCAGCCACCAATCTGATACAGCTGAAAACAGGATTGAATCACAAAATAGTGCAATTCCATGCATTGCAACAAGTAGCCCCATAAAAATAATGAAATCCATTAAAGCCCTGATCAAACCATTTAAAAAGGGAGGTGAATGCTGCATTGAGGATCACTTAGAAGTGGTGCATGACATTTTTAAAGCACTCCAGATACCTAAGGAACAGTACAGACAATATTTTCATTTAACTTTAGATGCCCCGACGGCCAGCATCATAAGGGGATTAAATGAACAGCAGAATATGACATGGTTGGAGTTTGAAAAAGAAATTAGGCGTCATTTTTCTCCTTTTCAGTCATTGCAGGAGGCAAAGAAAGTCGCTTACACAATTACTGCTGAACCTAATACATCCCCTCGCCAATTTTTACAAGACTTAAAAAGAGCATTTTCTCGCTTTGATGTATCTTTTGACTCAAATTCCAATGAGTTTAAAACTGCATACTTCTATGGGCTACAGAAAGACATCATATCCCAATTGGTCCGTGAATTTGACCGTGACAAGTCCCTTGAATGGATTGTACATCAAAGCACAAAACTATATGAGGTACTCTATTGTCAGGGTAGAGAAAGTGATAAAATGAAAGATACTAGACCTAAATCTAAAGAACCCTCAGCCACAGTAATGGAAATCAGGTCAGCCAAAATGTCCCTTGAGTCTGCTCAAAGCCAAGGTAAAAATAATGTGACACCTGAACAAAGGGGTAATCAACAAAGATCGCCATTTCCTGGACCAATGTTCCAATCACATGATCCTAGTAATAGAGAGAGCTACATCAGCCCTAGGTATTTAGGGGACAGACCCCGGGTAGGATATCGGCCTGATATGGCAGGTATGAACAATAACCAGAGACAAAATCAAGATCAAAGAAATGATGGTCCCTAGCAGTCATTGCGGACACAGAGCAGATTTGATCCCAACACCATGATATATGGTAATCAGGATAGGCCCCGATATGTGGATCGATTTACTGATAATGGAAATCAACCTAGGGGCCAGTACCCACAATCTGAGAGACAGGACATGAGGCAAAACGTGAACTACAATCCGCGTCAGTACAATGATTCCCCACCAGGGGATTATAATCAAAGGATGGGTGCAACCAGCTCCCCTCCACAAATGAATCAAGAGTTCAGAAACGATCCCAACCGACATCATTCACCTGAGAGGTATCAGAATAGATCCAATCAGGGGGAAAACAACCAATATCGACCTAGACCACAGAAAGAGGATCCTAGAGAGATGGAAAGGTTCCAGTGCCTTGAGGCCCAAGTGAAAATGTTAGCTGGGCAAATAGGAAAGCTCTGTACAGCGCAAAAACAACCTTCCAAAGAGGGGGCTGATGGCCATAGCAATGACCGGGGGGCTTCCGAAAAGTGACTAAGTACTCATGATAACTGCAGTGCCAAAATGACAGATTGCTCTGATATAATTTTGCATAACGACTCTGAGATGCCTAATGGATTAAATGTGAAAGTGCCAGTAAATGAACTTGTGACAGAAAGTGCAAATAATTCTAAAAAAGAGGTACGGTTTAATCTAGAGCTAAAGATTTGTACAAATGAAAAAGAAACATTAGGAATTCCAAAAGAAAAAAGGGACAGACTTAAGAAAAATGACTCATGCATGGGGAATACCAGTGGACAGGGAGTAAGTGGGGATGCTATAGCTCCTTCCCTGGGCAAGCAAAACAATGACCAAACACAGACAGAAAAAGGAAATACTCACAAGGAGGGTACAAGTCAATCACCTGAAGAATTCTTTGAGCCACATATTTTTGAAGAGGCTGAAAGGGCTAGTATCACACTAAATGATCACAAATGCACAGAATTAAAAAATGACAATTTGATGAATGATGTTGTTACACATGTTCAGTTTGAAGGTTGTAGTGTGGTCTCTGATGTTACCCAGATGGATGGGCGAACAGTGGCCACACTCCAAAAAACCTCTGATCATGGAGAAATGAATAAAGTCTCTCGCGCAGAAATGGGTAAAAAGGAGGGAAAAATGCCTTTCCATTTACCAATGTGTTTAGCCAAAAGTGAAAAAGACCTAAGAAAGGTGAGCCCTGAAATCAGTAAGAATTCACATTTCTTATGTGTATTAGAGGAAGTTGAGGACAGATATTATGCACCCATCACTGTAGAAGAAAAATGCCACACCTTTGCTATGATTGACACTGGCGCACAGGCCACAATTATGTCCAAGGAGCTGGTAAAGAGTATCAATGAAGGGAGACCCCCACGGAGTCATGTCACAGTGAAGGAAAATCAAGGCCCAGTGCATAACTTTAATGGGGAGGAGGTGCCCATCATAGGTGTAACTGAGGTTGACATAAAAATAGGAAAGCACAGAATGAAACAAGAGGTATTGATCACATCTATTTGTGAAATTCCATTTCTGATGGGGACAGATTGTCTGAAAAGATTGTCTCCTTTAATAGATGGGGTGAATGGAGTGCTGTGGTCCTTAACCAAAAAACCATTGAGGCCTAAGAAACTAAAATCACAAAACAGCAATATAAATGAATGTCACACCGTTGCCAAAACAAATGATGCTGTGGAGGTATATCTCCAGAATAGCTGCATACCTAGTGTCACTGTTATATTAATGTGTCAAGACAAAATGCAGAGCGACAATGAAAAACTACCTGTACAAATATACTTGGACCCAAGGAAAAATTGGCAGACTGCCATAGATGAGCACACATTATGTTTTTATTTAAAAGAGAAAACATGCAAACAGAATATTACTCCTAAAACAGATTCAGAAAAACACATTACCACTCTAGCAGAAATACACATGGAAGATGAGCAACCATGGGTTCATGTTGGTATAAATGACTATTTTAAAACAATAAAAGCCATTTTAGCGCTTGAACATGAAAGGAGTTTCATTAATGAGAAATTGTTGCAAAAAATAATGGAGAGGGAAGAAATCCCGAGATTTAGGATTAAAAACCAATATGTTTCTGGCTTTGACAGTCCAGACTTTGAAAACCGAATTGCAGGCAGATGCATGCTTAAAATTAGCATTGGGCAGAAAACAATTTACCATAATGTATGGATAGTGAGTGGAGCACAAGATGAATTTTACATGGGAAATGACATCATGCACAGAATGTGTATGGTGTTAGATTTCCTTAATCAAAAAATATGGTCACGCCTAGGTGGTCCGGCACCTGAATTCGAATTGTGCACAACTGGTTCCTTATGCAATCGAATTACAAATGAGGAAAGATACTATTATTCCTGCATTTACAAAACAGTTTGCAATAACACTGAAATGCAAAAATGGACAGCAGATGAAAGGTTCTGATGCATTTGTATGCCTGAATGAATCCATAAAACAGCATGCCTGGATTATGAATACATTCCATAGGTAGATATTGGTGAAGGATCTGTAAAAATTATGGTAAATAATAAAGGTTGTCAGGATATTCATTTAGAGGAAAACTCCCCATTAGGAATGGCCATACAAAAATCACATTATACGGCAGATTTAAATAACATGGTGATTGGAAATATTCCTGAAAAGTATGTAGATGCCAAGGGTGAGTTGCCAGAACACCTGGACTCTCAGCCCAAAGGAATATTTAAAATTCATTCTGTGTATCCTTATGATTCAAATGAGACAGTGTGCTGCCATCAAGAGGATTGCATAATATTTAATTTAAATGAAAATGCAACAGAAAATCAGCCCATTGAAGTGGAAGCTGATACGCCAAAATTTTAAAAGTGGCAGCTTTACAAAAAGACACAGCCACACAGTTAGAGGAAAGCGCCGAGATTCCATTACCAGAAGATTTTCCAGAATTTTCCAAAATGGTAGAAGAACAGATCTCCTTAGCGAATGCGTGTCAAAGCAATGAAGAGAGGGACAATCTGAGGGAGATATTTATGGAGTTTAAGGATGTATTTGCAAAAGATGCTTATGATTGTGGTTTAACTGATTTACATGTGGCCACACTACCAGAAGGGTGTAGCAGAAATCCAATGTTTGTACGCCAGTATAGACTACCGCTGGCATGTTTAGAATCATTGGCAGAGATTAGTAAAAATTTGGAATCGCGGGGAATCATCCGGCCCATTCATAGCACATCCAATACACCTATTTTAGGTGTGTTAAAGCCAAATGGTCAATGGCGGCTGTGTGCAGACTTGAGAGAGTTAAATAAAAGAGTACCAGTATCTAGATGGCCACTGCCATTCATTGATCAGGGCCTAGCTCAGATACATGGTTCAAATGTATTTACCACATTAGATCTCACCTCTGGATATTAGTGCGTGCCATTGGCAGAGGAGATACAACATTTATTTTCCTTGACATTTGACAGGACTCAATATGCCTGGCTTAGAGCTCCGTTCGGGTACATCAATAGTGGGAGTGAATTGGCATATTTTTGAGAAAGGCCATGCCGGATGCAGCGGAAAGAGGAACAATAGTTTATGTGGACGATGTCCTGATAAAAAATAAAAGCCTGAAAAGCCATTTTGATGAAATAAGACATGTACTTGGCCAATTGCAGAAAGCAGGCGCCAAAGTATCTTTGCAAAAAGCACAATGGTGCAAGAAAAAAGTGAACTTTCTAGGACACAAAGTGACTGAACATGGGCTAAATCCACAAAAGAAGAAAATAGAGGCCATACAAAGATTAAAAGATCCTAAAAATGTGAAAGGAGTAAAAAGTTTATTAGGGATGACAGGCTATAACAGAAAGTTAATTGAAAATTATGCAGAAATCACTCAACCATTGACTAAACTGCTTAAACTGAATACTCCCTGGAAATGGGAAAAAGAGCAGTCTGATGCAGTGGCTAAATTAAAGGAATGTCTTGTAAAGGCACCATGTTTAGCATACCCCATAAAGGACAGGGATTTCTTTATAGAAATAGGTTTTTCTGAACATTGTATGTCAGCAGTGTTATCACAAAAACACGATTTGAATCACAAAACCATTGCATATGCAAGTAAGGCATTTTACCAAGTTGAAATGAAATTTAATGAATGTGAAAAGACCCTATTAACCACTGTGTGGGCGCTAAAACATTTCCGCCCCATTGTTCAGGGAGAAAAGGTGATTATTGAAACAAATCACCAACCGTTGCAATTTTTAGAGAGTAAAAGAATTAGATCAGGTAATCTAGTGCAATCCAGAATCACTTCATGGATGCTGGCATTACAAGGTTTTCCCGTAGAAGTGAGATATGGACAAAATAAAAAGAACCCAATTGCTCAAGGGTTAGCTGACTTACATGACTGTGCAGCTGAACAAATACCAAATGAAATGGAAGTAGAAACTAGTTTGCAGGAATTTGAACAATCACCACACAAAGCTTTTGATGAAAAAACATGCAAGGATTTGCCAACTGTATATGTGGATGGTTGTGCTTTTCACATTGAAAATGACAGTAATAAACAATTAGTGGCAGGAATAGGAAATGTCTGGTTGAAATGTGAAGATGTCCCCAGTATAGGGATGAGGATTGGAGATAGGAGCAGTCAGGTGGCGGAATTGGCAGCCATTTATAAAGCAATTGCTACTGCAGTTGATACAAAGTTCAGTGAAATTGTCCTGGTGACTGATTCTGACTATGCACGGAATAGCTTTGTGGAATATTTGCCTGGTTGAAAAGCAAGAGGCATGGTTACATACAACAAAAAGCCACTTAAGCATGGAAAAATGATACAAGCCATAGACAAATTGGTGTCAGAGAATAAGTTAACAACATACTGGAGAAAAATTCGTGGGCATTTAAAAACACCAGGAGAGGATAAGGAGGGAAATGATAAGGCAGACCACCTGGCTAAGATTGGGGCTGTGATGGGAGAATTGCTACCTATTGATTATTTAATGGGTGAAATACAAATTGATGCAGTCACACGTTCTAAAGCACCAAAGGAGGTAGATCAACCGGTGGTGCAGTGGAGTCATGACACGCCAGACCAAGATTTGATTGAGGCACAAAAGAATGATCAAATTTTGGGAATCTATTATAATCATTTGATAGATCCCGAACAAAATTCTTTGACAGAAAATGATTGTATGGGGAAAGAGGAGTTGAGGGTGTTATTCAAGAACAAAACACGAATTAGATTACAAGATGGACTCATGATTAGAGAGTCCATAACAGGACAAATACAGTGGGTAGTACCCTTTCATTCAGAGGTCTAATGCTACACCATGCACATGATGCCATAACTGCAGGCCATAGAGGTTCACAAAAAACATTAGAAATACTAAAAGATTATGCTTACTGGCCACATATGTCCCAAGATGTGGAATTATATACTAGAGGATGTCTAGTATGCGCCCAATTTAAACCTGCTTCACCAATGCATAGAGCACCATTGATGAAAAGAGGCCTAACTCTCCCATGGTCAGATTTGCAAATAGACTATGTAGGTCCTTTAAAAAGGTCGAGCAGGGGACACCGTTATATTTTGAGTGTGGTATGTTTGATGTCGAAGTGGATTGAATGCATTCCTGCACCAGATTGTAGTGCGCAAACAGCAGCCACATTGCTGGTGAACCATGTGTTCTCAAGGTTTGGGTTGCCACAAAGAATTGAGTCAGACAGAGGAAGTCATTTCACAAGTACTCTAATGAGTAAGGTATGGCAAATACTAGGTGTGAAAAGGAAACTACATATCGCATATCGGGCGGCGTCTTCAGGTACAGTTGAAAGAAGCAATAGGTCTGTTGTGGATATTTTAAAGAAATTTGTGGCAGAAGCAGGTTCCAGCTGGGATTTACGTTTACCGTTGGTTTTGATGGCAATCAGATCAACTCCTGCCAAGGCAACAGGTGTTAGCCCCCATGAGGTCTTGACAGGTAGGAAAATGGTGTTACCACAACACCTACTATACAGAACACATGAGCAGACACTTGTGAGTGCATCCACAGTTCATGAATATATTGATGAACTGAGGAGGCATTTGCAACATGCATTTGCTTTTGTGCAGAGAAATCTGGAAAGAGCTGCTGACAGTGCAAAGTCTTATTATGACAAAAATACATCAGTAAAGGAATACAGTGCAGGGGATCAGGTGTACAAGTTTCATTTTGGAAAAAGTAAACAGAAAAATTCTAAATTTCCAGCAGCCTGGCAGGGGCCATTTCGAATTATAGATAAGGTCTCTCCTGTAGTTTATAAAATTTTGAAAAATGAAGGTGAAACGGCAATAGAGCAGTTTGTCCATGTAAATCAAATCAAACCATGCCATCCCAGACATGAGATCAGGCAGCTTGAGCATGTAGAAACAGATAAAGTCCCTTGAACACAAAAAGAGAAAATAAATGGGTACAATCAGGAGGCAGTGACAAAGAAGTTAAAAAGTTATAATGGCACATAAACACTGTAATATATGTAAAAATATATAATATAAAATAAATAAATAAAAATATATAATATATAATATAAAATAAATAAATAAATAAATAAAAATATATAATGGAAGCTCATGGTTGGTGTGCAGAGAGAAAATGTGTTAAATATTGAATGTTGTTTTATATGTGCTTGTTTTCTTTTAACTTGTGTTTAATTTCAGAAAAAAAAAACGAAATATTTTTACCAAGCATGTTTTATTTTTGGCAAAAGGGTGAAGTTAGTATTGTGCTATGTAGTTAATTTGTTTATTTTCTATTTGATTTAGAAAATTAACATTATTTGGTTGGAGGTTCCGGGATCAGTGCCCACGGGAGACGATGGAGTCCTGGAGCCCACGTGGACGGATTCCGGGAAAGCCCCAAAGAGGGGTGAAGACCAGGGCTGCAAAGCGATCAGCATTGAAGATGATACCGATGATATGGTTAATGATGATGATATTTGGAGGGATCTTCAAGAATTCAGAAGCACAGGTTGTCATTGAACCTGGACCAGCATCTGGTATTGCGGTGGAAGAGGCACCAGGATTCATCATGAGTGATAGAAGGATGATTTTCCAAAATATATACATACCATTGAATCCTGAGATTTTGATTGAAAAACACTTGAACAATACCGGAATTAAGATTGAACAGACTAAAGAGTGGCTGGAAATAAGAAAAGAGGACACTAAGCAGTCAATAAGAGATATATTAATGCAATTGGAAAAAACATTTGTGAATTCAGCAGACATTAAGAAGAAGAGAGGAAAGAGAGGTGCGGTGATGCTCGCGATATCAATGGTAATGTCTATAGTTGGAGCCATAATAGGTACCACAATATCAACAGCCAATTCTATTTCGGTAGGAACACTGAGTACTAAAGCGCAACAACTGAGTATTGACCTAGAAATAGTACAAAAAACATTAGATGGAATTAGAGGGGGACTGGATGAACAAGTAAGATTCATAAATGAAACTGCAATCATTCTAAATGAACAAGCGGATGTAATGCAACGGGCGACTAAAATAATACTTAAGCATGACAGAACTTTGAATGAAATATTGAACATAATGAGTCCTGTTGATAGACTATTAACGAATTATATGAGAGAAGTTCAAACTGCAGTTTCACAATTGATTCAAGGACATATCCCCTTGTATTTTGTTTCGCAGGATATTATTCGTCAAATGATAGAAAGATTGACCAGGAGGGAAATTGATATAATACAGGTAAAAATTGCATTCGAAATGGGTAATGCAATGCCGTTATATGTGGACTTGGAAAGACTAGAGATCGGGTTTTTGCTATGCATCCCATATGTTGCCCCTGAACTTATTTATCAAACGAAGTGGGTACACAACGTGGGATTTTGGCAAGAGGACAAATTTATTAAGATTAAGACTCCAGAAGTGGTGGCATTTCAGTCATGGGAACCTGAAGTTTATTTAATACCAAGCCTGGAAACATGTGTAAAATTTAAAGAACAAAATTATATGTGTCCAGGTAAACCGTTTGTTCCTAATGCCACAGATGCTATTTGTGGTTTGAAATCTGACCCAAGTATATCAGAGGGATGTGAAGTGATTATTAGCAATATGGGGAGTGAAGAAATGGCACAGGCTAAGATGGTCAGAGGTAAATGGTTGATCAGCACCTGTTTAAAGAACATGACGGTAGTACATTTAAACCATGGAACATACGTGGTTAAACAGGTGAAATATAATGTTTTTTATTTACAGGTTCCAAAGGATACAATTGTGTCAATTGGGGGGTTAACATTGTTTCATGTAACAAATGATGTTTGGGAAAGCCAAGTGGAAAATATCGATTTTTTTCAATGGGATACTTTTCCAATAGACCCGGATGTGGAATATTTATTGAATCACAAAGAAAGACATGTTATAAAAATGAATTTGAGAAAAAACAATATTACAATTAGTAATCTGGGGATAATAGAAGTGGAAAGATTTAATTGGGGAACCTGGGGGGAACGCTCAATAGTGGGTTTGGCTGTCCTGGTGCTAATCATGGGTGGATGGTTGATTGTGCTATCAGTAAAAATGAAAATGTTACTGATTTTACTAGCTACGTCAGGAAGAGAAAGATATCCCAATACACATGCATTTTAAAAGAAAAAAGAAAGAACAAGTTGTTTTTAGGAATTGGCTTGGATTGTAGCCAAGTTCTAAAAACAAAAGAAGGGTATGTAAGGATATTTGGCGTGTTACAGCACAGAGTACAGCACTACTGCACAGGTAGCAATTTTTTTTATGCAGCACCACCACATGGGTGCGGTGCATTGATATATGTTTTACCAGATTAACATGGAAAGACAGGCTATTCAGTCAAAAAACGATTTTAACATATAAGATGCAAATCTATTTTTACAGTTAAAAGCACACGTGCACATTCAAAAATGCACACTATTTTTCACCTGAAATGCCTATGGTGCAAGAGACACATTTGAAAATTAATAACTAACATTATTAATAAACAACCTGACTAATAAAAATTCATTTAACATAACCCACTAATAAAAATGTGTCTCCACTGCAGAAATAGGCCTACTCTGAAAGTGAACTTTTAAACGCACATTCATTTTTTTTTCTTTTTCTCTGCTGCTCTGTCCACATAACTCAGGAAGCCAAGGGCGAAGGTACAGGAAATCAGTTGGTTACAAATGGTTACTGTAAAAAGGAGCCATTGTGTAGAGAGGGAGGATGTGGCATGATTAATTTCTGATTGGAGCAGCGTCATAGCAAGTATCATGCTAGAGGCAGTGATGAGGGTTTTGCTGGGGGGAGTTTGAAGAGAGAGGGAGAACAGTCGAGATTTGGCAGAGCTGGGAGAAGGACCTGTTTCCTGGCTGAAGCATTCCTATCTGCAAAAGCTGAGAATTCCAGATAATAACCCCGGTTTGAGAACGAAAGGCGCTCGTTTTCACTGGGGTTAATCTTCAAGGGAGCCACATTCAGAAAGAGAACAGCTGAAGAAAACTCGGGCTGAACAGATAAGGTAATTACATAAGTGTGGGGGCTGAGTGTGTATGAGAATATTCAGTCAGTGTAGGAAAGGAGATTCCTGTGATTTAATCACATGTTAATGTTGCAAATTGAGTTCTTTTCTCCGCCACTCTCTTTTCAGTGTATCACAGACAATGCTGTTACTGTGCTATTTTATTTATTTCTGTAAAGAGTGAGATCGTGTTTAAATGCAACTTTTATAATACAGAAAAATATTTGAAAGCAGACGGGTGGTGTGTTTTATATTTACCAATACAGTGCTGATGATGTGGGGAGATTTTTAAACAGTGCAATTGTCATTTTAAGACAGATGTGTGCATGATCATATTCAGTATGGACAGTTGTGAGTGACTGTTTGTAGCATAGCTCGTTGGAGGTACATGAGCCAACGGGAAGAGGGACTCTCTGGACATAGTTCCCTACGTATATAAGGTAGTGGAAATTACCACAAAATTACCACATATAGCTCTCTATCGTAAATAAGTCAGTGAGATCGCCCATGGTGGCACACTAACACTAACACTGAAAATGCGGTATTCCTGAAATGTAGGCCTGAGGTCTCTCTAGTGATTACACGAAAAATCTAAGCAAAGATAAGGGATTCTGGACATTGGGGCCACAAATAAAACAAGGGAATTATGCTCACCAAAATACCACCAACCACGCATACCAACCACGCAAACCAAATATGCATGTCTGGGTGCTGAAATAATGCATGTCCAATGTATTATTGTTGTACATGGCCCAATCTGAATACAAGGAGTGATTGTTGCTAAGTTATTTTTCGGCGGTAAGAAAATACCGTCAGGCCCCAAATCTCCACAAAATACCCTACACATCCCAAATCCAACCTTGGACATTCGGCTTGTTAGCAGCACGTACATAGAAATGAAACCCAGGTTGCTGGAGATACGTCATCTCTTTGTTTGTTTACCAATTAGGCCACTCTCTCCCATTGTTAGGCCTCATGTCATTGTCTTCTGTTTGAAGGTTGACCTTGCCAGTCTGCACAGTCTCCAGACTTTCTAGGGAGTGTAGGTACACCACTATTTTAGCTCCAGGCCAAATGAATAGCCCTTGTTTGTGAGCTCTTCATCACGTGTTGTAAGACAATGAATTTGTCCATATTGATGTTGTGTTTAACCTTATTTGATTCAGCTTTTGCTGGGTGCAGTTCTCCTTTTGGCCTTTAGAGACTAGTTCACTCTTACCCATATTGACTTTATTCCTTTTAATCATCCAATGGCATCAGTAAATATTTGTGTTCCTCCTAAACTTTGTGAAAGATGTCCTTGCGCATGGTCTGCTCGTAAACTACAGTCACGCTTTTTCTTCATCTTACGAAATAGCATCCTTGGTTCTGAGCCAATGTACTCCCCATTTCACAAGGAAAACAGCTTCTGCATCGTCTCGCCATGTTTAAGAACCTGGGCTTGTATTTTTCAGGTAACTGGGTTGATTAAAATAAGCCATCATCAATCTGTTCTGATGGTAGTCCTAAACGTTGAATATGTACCTGTCAGAAGCAAGCGTCTATGTATTATTTCTTCCTTGTCTTTCAGTATATTTACAGTTAGTGACCAGTGGGTCACTTCATTCTTCTTTGTATGCGTAAATACTGCATTATGTAGTACATGTTTATCTTACTGCTTCAATTGCATTGTCATTCTTAAGTATTCTCATACCTCTTCAGCATAGAGTCATAAATCTTCTTTTGAACATTATGTTGCTCTTACATCGATGTCATGCACCATTTTATTCATGGCTGCTCTTCAACAACTCGGCAAGGCACACCCTTCTTGGTAGGTTTACTTCAATATTTCAACACACAGATGTCTTCTGAATGGCTGCCTGAGTTCATATAGTTTTTCATACAGTCGACGTGATTTGGACATGTCGCAAAAACCTGTACAGGGGTTCCCAATTGTAGCGCCTCAGCTGCCACTCCTGTAAAGTGGGGGTGAGGGACTGTTGACTAGGGAGAATGCATCCACTTTCTCCTCTACAGTGGAATCATACATAACTCCAAGTTTTTTTGTCTCACAGGAAGGTGAAGGAAGAGGACCCAAGGAGGGCGGCCAGAGTGAGTGGGGAAAAGCGGGAGCAGGTGTCCCAATTAGAAGGATATCCATCTTGCTGGCAGTTAGGCAGAGATCGTTGGTGGTGCACCTATCCTGAATCGCGGAAAGATAGTCGGGAATGAGTGAGAGAGGAGTGGAGGCTGAGGAGAGCCTGAAAGTGGGCTGAGTGTCATCCGCAAAACACTGAAAGGTAGAGATCACGTGGGCCAAAGGAGTCAAGTAGTGCTCTGAAACCACGCTGATGGTCATGGAGTCAACCAACAGATTCAGTGTGAAGAGTAAGCTGGGAGATGGCCAGCTTTTCAAGGAGTTTTGCCTGGGAAAGGAGTGATAGAAATTGGGGGCGATAGTTTTCCAGAC
This sequence comes from Ambystoma mexicanum, assembly GCF_040938575.1. Lineage (NCBI taxonomy): Eukaryota > Metazoa > Chordata > Amphibia > Caudata > Ambystomatidae > Ambystoma > Ambystoma mexicanum. The sequence goes on from NC_090930.1 coordinate 454,178,239, forward strand.
AGGTAGGTTTGGCAGACGGCTTTTTAAGGAGGGGGGTGCACAAGGGAGTGCTTGAGGAGAGAGGGGAAAGATCCAGTGGAAAGTGATTGCAGCAATCAGCCAAGCCTTGAGCAAGCGTATTGTTGTGGTCCTTGTCGGTTATGGAGTAGCAGGCGAGCGCCTGTTTGGATGACACTTCATAGATCGGACTTGGCTAGAAATGCTGCCAGGTGTGGTTCAGAGAGAAAGAGGAGAAAGGAGGAGGAAAGGGAAAGGCGGCTAGTGGGGGGCAGGATGTCCTGAGTTTTAGCGGTGAAGTGAGAATTCAGAGCCGTACAGAGGGCCTGGAGGGAACAGGAGAGATGGAGACTGTAGAAGGATTGGCCAGCTCCTTGCAGATTTTAAAGAGTTTGGCCTTGTCTTTAGCGGCTACAGACATGCAGGCTTGGTTGTGGACACCCTTCTTGGACAGGACAGAGAGTATGTATTGCTTTTGGAGCAGTCAGCCTGCCAGTTTGTCAGAGGATGCAACCAGAGCCTTTTACTTCTCACAGCCACCCTGCAATTCCGTTTCATGTCGGTGAGGTCTGAGTCATACCAAGAGTTGCACTTGAAGGTAGGCTTCAGACGGATTCTTATGGCAGGGGGGGGCAAGGATGTACTGAGTGTTGGAGTTAGCAAGATGCAGGTTAGAGGGGGCTTTGTCATAGTGTGAGTCAGCTGCAGGAGTAAGAAGATTAGAGAAAGTAGAGGCAAAGGTATCCACTGGCACATGCTTCATGGGCCAAATGACAGAGAAGGTAGGTGTCAGTGCTGTGGTGGGCCTAGCCTGAGGTACAGAGAGTTTCAGATGAGAAGAAAGCACGAAGTGGTCCAAGAGAGAGGAGTGGTGAGAGGGTTAGAGAGGCGTATGTCTGAGGAGATGTGACCATCCAAGGTGTTTCCGGCAGAGTGTGTCAGACCAGAGGGTAGAATGGAGAGAGAGATTGTGGCAGAGGTTGCAGAAGAGCCCAGAGGAAGGGTTAGAAGCATCCACGTGGATGTTGAGGAAACTTTTAGATGTTAGGAGTGGACCTACATGGAATGGACTAAGGCTTTGTGGATGCACTTGATACATACACATGACTGAGGGGGATATATGGGGCAGTGCCTTCTTGCATAGGACCTTGTGGTCTATGCAGGGTTAACAGGTGGAAGAGAGGGAATCGGAATTGAGAGAAAGGGCATACATGGAAACACTGTGAACCACCTAGAAGGGAGATGTTCTCACAGATAGCAAGATAAATGATTTGTACCATAGTCTTTCATTAGGGCCATTATATTGGCTGGAGAAAGGAGGGATGATTAGCATTATCTTTTCTGTTGAAATGGGAGTCCCCCACATTTATCTGTAGTGTCGGCATGTTTACTAGGGTGACAGCGGCAATACAGAGTCTCACCTCCCCTATCATGGTTTCAGCTACTGTGTGCTGTGACAATGTACACATACATGTGTATGGCACTTGAGAAGTACATGGACATGATACAAGAGTATTTTGATGAGTTTGGGGGATGTTTAATTGTTTGGTATGAGGTGGACCTCTGGGCAAGGTGGTTAGAGGTCCCAACCCTGCTTTTGGTGTGTAATTGGTATGGATCTGTGCACATGGTTAATGGTGCCTAGAGGCCATGCTCCTGGCATGCACACCATAAGCAAGTGTACGCCTGTTCTTGACCAGCCAATATCAGAGGCTGTGTGGTGAATAGTGAGGGATCTGAAGTGACCAGCGTGCTGGCCATTTGACATTGTATATTTTTTGAGATGGTGTTTAAGGCCAGTCACAAATGCCTCTGGTGCAAGTGACTGCAACAAATCGCACTGTGCTGTGCATCACACAATTGGGTGGGGGTCAACAGGGGCAGATGTGCAGATAGCAGGATTGTACCCAAGGGAACATGAACCAGTAAAGTTGGTTCCAGATACAGATTTGATGGGATTTTTTTCTATTGCCTTTTCATTTTGAGTATCATGGACCATGCAAAGAATGTGGTCCCACTTTTTACACTCTGCACAGGAGATGGTAGTACTTGTTTCATGTGATTGGTGAAGAAAGTGGCGGGCATGTAGATTGTACCTTCTGGGAGTGTGAAGTGGACAAGGTGGTATGGCAGAAAAGTGTGGTTGCACAGTGAGTTGCATGGTACCTTTTGAACAATACTACACCTGCCGCGGTTAGAGGGGACATAGGTTAAATATGTATTTGTGTCCAAAGATAGTTTGGTGTGTTGCACTAGCATACAATAGGTGGTGGCATTGATGATGGGATGTGGGTCCAGGGCTCTGAATCCGCATGTGGCATTAAGTGTGCATTCCAGTATTTCTTTTTTCTTTATTGGGTATTTGGTTTTCAATACAAACCTTAAGCACATTTATTACAACAATAGTAATAATAACAATAATAATAATAATAATAATAATAATAATAATAATAAATAATAATAAACATCATTACATTTAGATTTTTTTTTAAATGACAGCATTTATTGCAATATCATTTCATTTAGATAAAAGAAGAAATGTATTTACACCGAAAATTAGATGAAACGTGAAGTAGATAAAAATAAGTTAATGTGAATTGTTCATCAATAAAATCCCTATTATTCCAGAGTTAATCTAGCCTCAACTTGTGACATTGTCTCCATATGTAGTAGGCTGCAACAGTTCTCACCAGCGATTAAGAGCCAACGAAGGAGCTCCAGAATTGCTCTGACTCAATGTGGGCATCAGAGTTCACAGTTACATTGTAGCCCCTCTAATAAACGAGTTTTAAAGTTGGGCAGGCAGTTAGTAAATCGTGACTGTTCGCCAAATGTTTGGAGTATAGACGGCAAATGCGCTCCTCCACTGGAATACCCTTCCAAGCCCCAATGTAGTCAGCTGTGGGCAAGATATTCAGTCGAAGACATAGGATGAAGCGCTTCAAGTCCCGTGACAATGGCCTGATGGGAGACTTAATTGTACCTTTTTTTAGAAGCTAGATGATCAAGACTTTTTATTCTGTCCCATGTCCTCAACTTTTTTCTTTAGAGTTGATTCAACCACAGGAGAATTAGTTAGTATGGATAGAGGTAGCGTTAGGGTATTGAGACATGTAATTGCAGACTGTCTCATCTCCCTCACAAACCCATATTTGGTCAGTCCCACTGGCCTCCTGCCCATCAAGATCATCAAAGAGTTAGTATTCACCTATGGTGACATCAATTCACAGTGGAGCAGTGTTCTTTGGAAATGCTCGAAGGATTTCAAAGAAACCAGGGCATACTCTAATCTGAAGGATTCTACTGGGACTGACGAGGGAACATTTATAATGGTGCATAGAATTTTCCCCTCAATTTGGTCCAGCCAGTCCACTTGCTTTAAATGAAGTACCTCAATGCCATAAAGGATGCTCTGTATGATACATGATCGATATATTTCTACCACACCCTCAATGTTGTGACCGCACCAGCTTGCTATGTAATGTTTTCTGGCCAACCATTTGCACCAGATTTTTATCATAGGTTTGTTGCCCTGGTATTGGTTTGATTGTTTACGCTTTATTAAGATGCCCAAGTATTTATACTCTTCCACCACATCCAACGTTTTGCCATTTAGTTTCTAGTGAAATGCTTTATTTGTAGGTACTCTACCTGCCAGGCACATGATCTTCATTTTTGTTACATTTATCTCCATGTTGTTGTCCCTTGCATATTGAGCTAGAGCATCCAATGACCTTTGCAGACCGACAGGGGTGGTGCCACATATAATTGTATCGTCTGAATAAGACATGCTTAGCACAGCCAAGCCATTTGTTTTTAGAGGGAAGTTATGTGCCAGACGAAGAGCAGTGTTCCTGTCTGCAGCAAACATATCATAAAGTAGGAGTGCTTATACACAGCCCTGCTTTAGACCCTGATTTGTCGGGAAATGTTTGTTTAGAGATCCTTGCAGGTTCAGATGTAGTGAGAGTGCTGTATTAATATGGAGTACCATGATGAAGTATAGCAGTTAGTCTGCTATCCCCCAGAGCTCAGGTTTGTTCCAGAGCTTTGGTCGGTCGACTAAATTGAATGCTTTGCTGAAGTCCACAAAACTGCAGTATAAGTTATTCCTTTTCCCCTCCTGGACCTCAGCCATAAAATGGTGCACAACGCATATATTGCTAATAGTGCTGTGTGATTTCTTGAAGCCTGTCTGCAAAGTTTTAAGGAGGCCCTTTTCTTCTACCCAATCTGTGAGACGTTTTAAAAATGTAGTGGCAAATATTTTTGGGCTAACATTGAGCATGGGAAATAATCGGTAGCTGGCAGCTTCAGATATGTTCCCTTTTTAAAATCCCGTGACTAAGATCAAGCAAAGCCAGCTATCGGGATATTTGCCACTCTTTTCAACCTGACTATATAGCTGCATTAGTATGTTTGCCCTTAGTTCAGGGGTGGCCTTGAAAAGGAGGTTAGGGACACCATCAGGGCCTGGTGCTCTCGATGCTTTAGATTTGTTACAGTATCTTCTATTTCCTCCACATTCAAGGTCAGCCCTGGGATTTTTAGGGCATATCTGATCATACTTTCGGTCCCCAACTTTTTGTCTGTGTATAATTCTTGTATATGCAAGTCCCAAGTCATCTCAGTCATTGAGTTAAGGGCATTTGGGCATGATGCTTTACGATATTAATTGAAGTGGGACCAAAATATCCGACTCCCATGTGATTTTAATAGTGTGAAAACAGATAGCCAGTTTAGCCTGGACAATGAGTTTTTGTGTTGTTTCACCCTATTTTTATGGCGGGTTGAATGTTGCTTTAGAATACTCACTTTTTGGGTACTGTTTAAACAAGGTTGTTTCGAATTGCTGCCCTGTCTTTTCTTAGCTCAATGTTTTGTTTATGGATTACGGCATCACAGGGTGCCAGTTTGGTATGCCCCCTCTTTCCGAGACGTTTCTTACTTGTTATTTGGGGACAGTGCGTGTCAGACCTAAGGCCTCCATATCCCAAATCTGACCCCAGGGCCAACCCTCCTCCAGCTGGTGTTTGGCCTCTAATTTACTATTTGTGTCTTTTATCATTCCTGCAGACCATCTAATACGGTTTCCTGCCTCATTGATTTCAATGTTAGAATGAATGTTTGGTAGTTTATGGCGAGTTGGTTATTGCAAATCCATTGACCATGTCAGTGTGGCGTGGCCACTTAACGAGCCAGGAGAGATAGCTACCGAACCACAATGATGTTCTATAGCTGAATTACTGCCACATAGTCGATGAAGAAATTTTGAGAACCGTTTGACCAGGTGCAACTAGGGATGCCAAATCCGACATGTTCACTGGGAGCAGGACTAAGTCACATTTGCCAGTACACGCAGGTGATTTTTGGATTGTGTGGATGAAGTTGGGGACCTGATATTTGACAAGAAGGTCCTGTCTATGTTACTTTCTGTATCCTGTGCACTTTTTCTGCATTTAACCTGATTCCTGCTGTGACGTTCCTCTTTCAGGCCAGGGTGTCTGCAAGTTTGGGAGGATTACCATATTATTTGTTGGATAAAAGACCATGTGGTGGGGATTATGCCAGGACAATGATGGGGGATTGGATGTTTTGATGGTGGAGTTGGAGATCACTCTGGCACCACGTATATTTTGGCAAGCATTAGTCCTCACCTTCCAAGAAAAATGTCTCTGTATTCAGTGGCTAGGTTGTGAAGGCTTCCAGCAGGGAAGGTGCAGAGTTAGACAGCATGCTTGGAGTGGTTGTACCTGTGGGGAAGATGGAATTGAGTAAGGATCAGCAATGGATTGCCCTTTTGATGTTTTCATGGAAGGTGTTTACCATGGTGAGCACAATGGGCAGGAATTTTCGGAATATCAATGTGGGGGCAAAGGTTGTAGCATAATCGGGTGCAGGTATCGTAAGGTGTAATGGAGGATGAACAGGTGTGCATTTGACCTTCCTGCTGGCGTTTAACTGGGTTTCCATGCGGCTGCAAGAGGCCCACCAACCTTTGAGGATCCAGATTTTACTGGAGCATCTGGTGCAGAGTGCATTCCAGAAAGGAGGGATTTGTGAAGTGAAATTTCCAGGTCGTTGGAGGATTGAGGCCCATTGTATTTGTATTTGTGTTTATTGGTTTATAAAGCGCTTTACAGCAAAGCGCTCTACAATTGAACAACTTAATACATAAACATAAACAGTATAATGGTAGAAGCAAATAACAATATGAATCAATCAACAAAACAGCAAGAAGAGCAATTAACTAAAGGGAATAGGGAGAAAAGTGGAATAGGGCTGGGTGGGAGAGGGGTGATGGGGAGTAGGAGGAGGGATGGGGAAGGTCAGAGTGGGGAGGTAAGGGAGGGGACGGAGATGGTCAAGGGGGAAGGTAAGGAAGGAGGGGAGGCAGGAAAGGGAAGGGGTTTCAAGGAGGAGAGTGGAGAAGGAGAGATTTAAGGGAGGTGCTGAATGAGGGAAAGGTGGTGGTAGAGTGGATTGCAAGAGGAAGGGAGTTCCAGTGCAGGGGGGCTAGGAGTTGGAAAGAGCAGAAACAGCAGGGGGCACAGGGGGACGGAGGAACAGTGAGAAAGAAATGGTCCGCAGATGAAAGGGAACAAGAGGGAGAGCAGAAAGAGAGGAGGAGGAGAGATAATGGGGAGCAAGACCATGGAGAGATTTGAAGACGAGGCAGAGAAAGTGAAATTTAAGTTGGGAGTGAAATGGAAGCCAGCCAAGGGAAGAGAGGGAGGCAGAGATGGAGTCACGGTGGGTAAGGAGACAGAGGGTACGAACAGCAGAATGGTAGATAGATTTGAGGGGGGCGAGATGAGAAGTAGGTAGTCCAAAGAATAAGGAAGAGCAGTAGAAGAGGCGGGAGAAGGTAAGGGAGGAGATTAAGAGTTTGGTAGCGTGGAAGGTGAGAGAGGGATGGATTTTACGAATATTGAAGAGGTGATAGCGACAGGTGCAAGAAGTGAGAGAGATATGATGGGAGAAGGAGAGAGAGGAGTCAAAGTGAATGCCTAATTCACGAGCATGGAGAGATAGGGAGATTAGAGGGAGGAAAGTGAATGAAAGGCAGAGGAGAGGGAGGGGGAATAGAGTTGGAGGGGAAGAATACGACTTCAGTCTTGTCAGTGTTAAGGGAGAGAAAGCGGGAAGACATCCAGTTCTTTATGGAAGTAAGGCAGGAAGATAGTTTTAGGTGAAGGTCAGATGAGAGAGAGGAGAAAGAAAGGAAGAGTTGAGTGTCGTCAGCATAGAAGTGATGGGAGATGCCAAACGAGGAGATAACAGGGGCTAGGAGGGAGGTGTAGAGAGAGAAGAGGAAGGGTCCAAGCACCGAACCTTGAGGTACGCCGTATTCTAGAGGTTGTGTTGGTGAAGACAAGCTGCCCCAGGAATCAGTAAAAGAGCGGGAAGAGAGGTAAGAGGATAACCAGTTGAAAACAGAGTCTTTGAACCCAAAGAAAGAAAGAGTCTGGAGAAGAAGGAGATGATCGACAGTGTCAAAGGCAGCAGAGAGGTCGAGGAGAATAAGGATAGAGGATTGCTTAGAATGTCGAGCAGAGAGGAGGGAGTTAAGGATATAGGTGAGAGCAGTTTCAGGGGAGTGTTTAGGAAGGAAGCCAGATTGGGAGGGGGGTAGGAGAGAGAGATTGGTGAAAAAGGATCAGAGCTGAGAGTAGGCAAGACACTCAAGAAGCTTGGAGAGGAATGGAAGAAGAGAGATGGGTCGGAAGTTAGAAGTGAGAAGGGGATCAGCAGAAGGTTTCTTCAGAATAGGGATGATCGTGGCATGTTTGAAAGCTGAGGGAAAGGTTGCTGAGGAAAGACAGATGTTGAAGAAGGAGGTAAGGAAGGGGATAAGAAGAGGATGGATCTCAGGGATAAGAGATGGGAGAGGGTCCGTTGGAGCGGACGTGGGGTGGGGTTTGGAGAGGAGGTTGGAGACTTCAGAAGGGGAGATAGGTGAGAAGTAGGACATGTAGGATGATGGGGGGTGGGGAAGGAGTAGAGAGGAAATCTAAGGAGCAGTTGATTTTTTGCCGAAGGGTAAGGATCTTGGAGGAGAAGAAGTTAGCAAAGTCAGAGGGAGAAAGTGTAGACATGGAGGAGGGATCAGGAGTGGGAGGGGAGAGGAGTCGAGAGAGAGTTTGGAAGATACGGCGAGGGGGGAGGCTTGAGAGTGGAGAAGGTTTGAGTAGTCAGAGCATTTAGCCGAGGCAAGACAAGAGTCGAAGAGAGCATGGTAAGAGAAGTAGGAGATTTGGTTGGAAAGCAAGGGGGTTTTGAGCCAGAGTCTCTCTAGACGTCGGAGAAGACGCCGCATAGAGAGGAGTTGAGGAGTGAGCCAAGGTTGAGAGGGTTTCCGGGATGGGCGGAAGAGAGAAAGGGGGTAAAGTTGATTAAGGGAGGAGGGAATAAAAGAGGAAAGAGAGGATAAAGCATCGTTCGCTGACAATAAAGAGAAGTCTTGGAGAGAGGGGAGAGAAGAAGAGCAAGTGTCAATAAAGAGGGAAGGATCAAAGTTGTGAAAGTCACACCGTGAGAAGATTGGAGGAGAGGGGCTAGTAGCAGAGGAATGTGGGAGGTGAGAGTGGGAAAAGGAGAGTAAGGCATGGTCAGAGAGATAGACAGGAAGAGTGGAGACTGGGGAAGAGGGGTAAGAAGAATTGAAGATGAGGTCTAGGGTGGAGCCAGAGGAATGAGAGGGGGAAGAAGGTAAGGGGGAAAGGAGGTAGGAGTCGAGGATAGAGAAGAGGGGAGAGGATTGAGGGGGAGAAGGGAGGTGCAGATTAAAGTCGCCAAGTAAAGTTAGAGAGGGGGAGGGAGCGATAAGCGAGAGGAGGTGGTCAAGATCTTCATAGAAGGAAGAAAGAGGGCCAGGGGGACGATAGATGATTAGAAAGGAAATGGGGTGAGGAGAGGAGAAAGATTTGTAAAGGAATTCAAAGGTAGGAAAAGAAGGAAGAGATGGTGTGGAGGTGGAGGAGAGGTATTTGGATTGGTAGATGAGGCCAATGCCTCCGCCACAGCCAGTTGTGCGAGAGATATGAGAGAAGGAGGACGAGGAGGTGGTTAGGGAAGCGGGAGCAGGAGTGATGGGCAGTGGGGGGGTAAATAAGATTGGGGCAGTGAGAGAGTGTGGGATTCTGATAGGAGGAGTGTGGGAGGGGATAGAAGTGGGGACTAGGCATGAGGAGGGAAAAAGAGAGAAGGAGGGAGAGGAGGAGGTAGGGAGAGTGAGAGAGGGGAGGGGAAGGAAAGAGAGGGTGGTGAAAAACAGATTTGGCAGATCGCATAACAGAGTATTTAGAGATACGTGGAGCTATGAGGCTCGTTGCTGATGCGACTGGTGATGGTGAGAACAGAGACCTGCGTAGTTATTTCTAGTAGAGCCAACGCTCTATGGACACACTGGATGAGGAAGGGGAAGAGGATTAGCAGCAGGGGCTGAGCAGTAGGAGGTAGGCAAGTGTGAAACTAGGTGGGATTGGGCTGAGGACTTAGATGAGGAAGGGGGAGGAGAATTAACAGTAGGGGGTGAGTAGTAAGGGTAGGCAAATGTGATACCTGCTGGGTCTGAGTTGAGGGGGAAGCAGGGGGAGTCAGGTAGGAGGGCCTGTAAGGCATGTGGAAGGTGAGTGCCAGCGAGGAGGAGGACCAGTAGATGTCACGTACTAGGGCTAGAGAGTAGACGGGTGTCCCAAGTAATCAGGAGACTATGGAGAGAGTGGAGGGCAGTTGGGTAGGGGGAGGCTGTATGTTGTGTGGCAGGTGAGAGCCTGTGAGGATGAGGGCCAGCAGAAGTCTCATTCCAAGACTGGGCGGTGGAGATCGAAGATGGGCGTTCCAAGTAGTTGGGAGACTATGGAGAGGGTGGAGGGCAATTGGGCAGGAGGAGGCTGTGCAGGGGAAGCTGGGAACCGCTGAGCATAGGGGAGCTGGGCAGGAGGAGGCTGTGTAGGGGAAGCTGGGAACGGACGTGTGGGCTAGAATAGAGCAGGCATGGACGATAGATCAGTCATAGGCAATTAGGCAAGACGGTTCAGGAGCAAAATGTAGCGCCTCCAGCTGCTGTCAGAAGGGAGTCCGGGGCAAACCCACCAGGTAGGGAGGCGGGAAATAGACGTGGGGCCCAGAGTGGTGCTTGCATGGGCAATGGTGTGGCTGTAGACAGTGGACAGTGGAGGAGGCGAGGTCAGTCCAGGTGCAGAATGAGGAGGCTCCAGCCGCAGTCAGGGGGGGGCCTACAGCAGACACGTCCTGCACGGGGTGAGGAAGCAGGGTCTCCCCAAGGACAAGATGGCAGTTCTGGGTAGTAGAGGCAGGCCGAAAACACTACTGGTAGGACGTTGCTACAGTTGGAGGTTCTGACTCAGGAGTGCAGTCCCCAACAGGAGAGGCGGCGAGGGGTGCCAGGCTGGAGTGGAAGCACCGGACAGCAAGCACCTGCTGCTATAGATGGAAGTCACAGGCGAGCGGTTGCAGGTGGATGACCGTAGCCAGAATGAGTCACATACAGCAGCCACCTGTCCCGGAAGTCCACCCAGGGAGAGATCACAGGCAGTCAAAGGCAGGCTGGCAGAAAAGGTGAGTCTGAGTGGCCGCACCTACTAATAAGCAGACACCAATTTGAGGATAGAGGCACCAATGAAAGGGCCCAGGCGGCTGAGGCGGGCAGGTGGGTGCCGCAATGCTGGGCAGCTGTACCTGGCGGCAGATGTTGTGAGGGCTCGGGGGGGGCGGCACCAAGAGCAGTATGGAGGCCCGTCGGGAGATTGCCGGTAGCCAAGGTGGATCCTGTACAGTTGTGCCTGATCTTGAGCCGGGAGGGCCGCGGGCGGCAGTGCCAGAAGCAGTGTGGAGGCACCAGCGGAAGGACACTCACATTGGATATCGCAGGTAGCCCAGGTGGATGGGCTGATGCCGTGATCCTGTGGAGTCGCGCCCATTCTTGAGTGGGGAGGGCTGCAGCCGGCGGCACCAAGAGCAATGTGGAGGCACCGGGAGAATGTCACAGGCAGTGGAGGTTGGTCGGGCTGATGGCGCGTTCCTGAGCAGCCGCTCTCGCACCCGAGTGGGGAGGGCCGCGGGTGAAGGCACACCTGAGCCCGCAGGACGCAGAAGGTGCGAAGGCACAGGACCAGGGAGGCGTTGTTGGCGTCGTAGCAGGACGACGCCTCACTGAGGGGCCGATCCAGATACAACTGAAGGCGGCTCCGATTCCAGGTGAAATCGCTGTCACAGTGCCCTCAGGGGAAAAGAAGCAGGAACAAAAAAAAGGTAAGTTGCAAATTGCTGTTTTTGTTGTCTTATTTTATAAAAGATTCAGCCTGATGAAAGGAGGTGCCGGTTCAGGCAGCAGAGCCTCTGGCGCCCTGCTGGGTACATTGCATTGCCTCCATTGCATTACCTTTCTGGAGTTACTTCCACTTATGGTGACATTGGCTTTATTCACCCTCTGGGCAGACAGGGTGCACATGTGAAGATGAGTGAGGTGTGGTGGACATGATGCACAGACACTTCCAACAAGACTAGGGTGTGTATCGACTTTGTACTCACTTAAATCAGCAATAATTAAGGTACAATGTTGTGTTCATGGAAATGCACCATGCCTGAAAAGCTAACTGCCACACCGATGGCTTGTCTTTTTCAGTGGCAGGAGTACCATGGGTCGTTACCAGAGGTGGACACAGAAGGTTGCCATATCCAGGCGGATCTGTGTGTTGATGTCCAAGGGCAATTGTTCAGTTGGTTTAATGCCACATCCAATTAAACAATATCATACACAGCACACGTGCAGTAGCACTGACACTTGCACCATGCAGAAGTATAATACACTTCGTTAAGATATGCAACTGTACATAAACAAATGCTACAATGCACCACTGTCAAAATCCTGACCTGACAAATGTTTTAAGGTAACACGATCTACACATTATTTTTCAGCATTCTCACTTTCAGGATTGTGTTCTAAATTAACTAAAATCTCATGTGGCCCCAAAAGAGATTATGCATTCAACTGTAAACCTTTGCATATTAACACTGGAAAATATCCTGTGTTCCAACCGCTCAAAAATCTTTAGGCTGAACATCATGAAGTCTGGAAAAAGAATGACGAAAACATATTTTCCATGGCAGGCAAAATAAACAAGTCTTCACAAAACCGAACCATAGACTCTTCCTACATCCACACTGGTGTCAAACGTACCCTTGCCCTCGTCTCACGTGATTGTGAACACATTTAATTTATGAGCGCCCCACCTCGCCCTGTGCTTTTGGTGCTATATATATATATATATATATATATATATATATATATATATATATATATATATATATATGATTGTGGGCCTGAGTGGGAATTCCACTGTGCACTTAATCTTAAAGGCAATAATGGAAGGATTCCGACAAAACAAAAAGTGTCCCCCTGGCAAAAAAAAAAAAAAAAAAAAAAAAAACAATGTTGGCTAATCTCTTAGGCAGTTTTGGCTGTGCACATGAGCAATAACTGTGCATTTTTTCCTATGGGTAAACCAATGCAAGATGATTTGCAAAACCACATATTTGTTTGGGTTCTTTAGAACTTTGAATCCACTGGACGAAATTGCAACATGCTTTCCAGTTTTGTGCTACTTATCTGACCAATGTCTTCAAAGTCTCATGCTTATTCGGCAAATGTTTCAACAAGTATTAGCTATAGTAAGTTGAAAAAGTCCATGTATACATTTTTCACCTTAATTTCACTCTACGGAGGGTGCCATATAACCTTTCTATGGGTCACTTCTCACCTACGAATTTGATTTATATGAGCCCCCCCTCTGATATGAGTTATTTTTATTTTTCTCCTCAGGGGTCGTTCTAAGTAACTGTTTCTTGGTCATGAGGAAGGTGGAACCACTTACTTAATACCTCCGAAATGTATCTAACCGTATGTGAATAATAGAGACACGCAGTCAATAGACTTCCAAAACTTGAGGTTTATGTAGACCACTGAGCCCATTAATCACTGTTCAGGCAGATTTTCCAAGCCATAGCACTTTGCAAATAGTCAGACAGAGAGGTACTCCGACAGTTAACTAAACTTGTCTGGGATTCAGATTACATCTCTAGTCTGTGCTATATACTGTATTTTCTCTATATTAACTTCTTCTTTTCTTTGTTTTCTTTTCTGTTTTACGTTAAAATTGAGTAACAGTATTTATATGTATGCCCAACCAAATGTATAATACATTTTGTTACATGGTGAAAAAAAGTGAACTGCTTTCATTTAGTTTCATATGACCACAACATTTAGGCTACAGGTTCTTGTCAGATAGGCGTTAAACTCGGAGAACGCCCCAAATGTTCACACCATTGAAATAACAGCAATTAAGTTTCAGAATTGAAAAAACGGCTGTGCCGCGACAACCTTTTGTGTTATATTTGATAGTGTTCCCCCAGTCCTGATCAGAGTAGGGGCTGGTCCTCAAGTACAAAACTTGCCAACCATTCATCTGTTGGAAAAAGAAGGCCATTCTTATTATGAGTGCTCATGATATTTCTGTAGACAAGTGTATAGTCAATCCCTTAAAAGTTGAGTTGGATTGGATTGAGAATCATGCTCTTGCTATGATCTATTTGATCACTTTAGGTATGAAATCAGCGCTTTCAATGTTTTGCCATGTTATTTGCCAAATCATCCTTCCAGATTGCATAGAAATTATATGTTAAGGTTGACATTGAATTTGTTGCTCAAGAGAGAAATCAGAGGAGCAAAAGCCAAATTATTTAGAACAAACAGAGTTGGGGTCATTACGACCCAGGCGGTAAGTACACCAACTTTACCACCATGGTGTAAACTATGTTTACACCATGGTGGATGGCGGATTTACCGCCCCATTCCAAGGTGAGTGGGGCGGTAAATCCCCATTTCCCATTTACCCTTCCCCATTCCCATTTTTGCCCCATAGGGCATAATGGGAGTGGGGAAGGCGCTAATTATGGCACAGTAAATTACGGTGCCGTAATTAGCACCAAGGCGGTTTAGCGCCATGGATTTTAACGGCTGCTACAAGCAGCCGTTAAAATTGGAATCAGGCGTTAAGGGTTAACAACGGCGTTAACCCTTAACGCCTGAGTTGTAATGAGGCCCAGTGTGTAGATTTTGTGCTGAAGCTGTGGAAACGCTAGATCACCTAGTGACTGATTGTAAGATGCTTCAAGAACTTCGAATTGATATGTTGGGCAGATTTGCTTCGTATGAATTTTTCTTAAACTCTGAGTTATCTTGGTCTAGAATCTTAAATAGTCAGGTATCAATTTTAGATATTGTGATATTGAAATTTGTAAGCAAGGTTTTATCAAAATCAATTTAAACCTGTTTTATGATGACTAATGATTGTATTGTGTACTGTAATTGTGTTCGTTTCTTGTGCAAAAAGTTGTTTACTTATATGCACTATTAAATAATACTAATTAAAAAAAGATATCGCACAACTTCTCCCACCAACCACTGCTGTCTCATTTTAATTAAAGGTGTGGTGTCCTGGTCGAAATTGTACTCATTGGTTTCCAAAATATTTCAATGTGATTTTCAGTGGCAATGTTGTCCCTGCCTGTGAACTGCAGCACCCCCACTATCCCGGGGCGTACATCTGTTGGCAGGTTCCTACATAAGCCACGCTTTAATCCTTACTTATAAACCGACAGTGTTGCTGCAGTGGGATGGGAGAAAGTGCTTTATGACCTTGTAAGCATACATATCAAACTTAAAAAACCTTATGAGTTAGATCATGAAACGTACACACACACAGTGGGCCTCATTCCGAGGCTACTAGCGCCTTGGTTGACGCCGGTATTTTTCCAACTCCGCCATGGTGAATGGCGTAATTACCGCCCCATTCCAAGGTTGGCGGGGGCGGTAATTCCCCATTCACCATGGGCCTTCCCCATTCCCATTTTTGGCCCATAGGGCTCAATGGGAATGGGGAAGGCGCTAATTACGGCACCGTAAATTACGGTGCCGTAATTAGCTCCTAGGTCCCTTTGCAGGTTGGTTTTTTAACGCCTGCAAAAAGCAGGCGTTAAGTACCAACCCGCAAAGGGAACTCGGAATAGGGCGGTAAGGGTTTAACGGCACCGGTCTCGTTACCGGTGACCGTTAACCCTTACCGCCCTACTCGGAATGACCCACAGTATAGTTCCTGCATCCCTGTGAGATACACAGATGCGTTTCTTTCTCTAGCGGTTAATAAAAGGTAGCTTTAAAAGCAGATTTAAAAAAAAGTCATTTTTGTCATAGGTTGCAGTCAATGTAAACTTCTAGATCAAAGGTCAATCGTGTGACTCACAAATTACGGTGCGATGCAATGCATAACTAAACATGTATGTATCTGTTTGGAAGTTATATATAGAACATGACTGGTGCAGTGGTGGGTGTGCATGGCATATGATGCCAGCTTGGAACATATAGTACCTGGCCATATGGAGACTGCAGGAATATGACACAGTAATACCTCCCTTGAAGGCTTTACTTGACATGGGACAGTGGAAATCTATTGATATGACCAATGTTTGTTTTTGTTATGCTAAAATCATAAACCTGGCAAATAACCTCTCTGGGTGTCGCTTGATGAGTGATGACCCGGACTTAAAGTGCAGGTCATTATTTTAGTCATTATCCATTTAACCAAGCAAAGCTCAGCTGACCACTGAGAGGATTAAACCACAGTGTGTTTTACTTTTGAAGGACTAATCTCATAAATAGTTCAGTGTTGTTTGTCGGTGGGCAAGCTTCTTTGAGAGAAAATAAATCTATTAGCAGTGATTGTCGCAGCATGTCTGAAAGAGTAGTTATTTCTGTGTACTGCATTTCACACGCCTCCGGACCACACGCTTATCACCCCTGCCTTTGAAGTAGCGATTACCATTAGAGAAGCTAATTAGCGTGCTGCTATCTCCAAGCGAACAGAGATGCGTTTTAGACGCAAAATGACACGGAGGGTTCCTTTCCTGTGACAGAAATTGAAACTATATTAAGAAAAGAACAAAATGTGCAAAGCAGGGTAGGCCTGTTGTTTCATAGATGTATCATTTAGTTCTGCAATTTCATACGCCTCTTCAATTTGGAGGAATATGGGCCTCATTACAAGTTAGCCGGTCCGGATATAATGGTGCCAGTAAAACCGTACTGGCACCGTTTTCCGGACCGTCTAATTACGAGTTCTCTGGCCGTGTGGTGGTACACCAGCCAGGTCTGACCTGGCGGGCGTAACGCCACACAGCCACAGATGGACGCGGAAACACCGGCACCATTACAAAATGGTGCCGGTGTTTCCACTTCCCCATTCCCATGGAGTCCTATAGGACTCCACGGTATGGGGATTTACAGAATGACGGCTCCAGAATTGCCTAATCACCGGGGCTGTAATACCCTGGAAATTCCGGCAAGTCCAGAGCCGGTAAATTCCCACGAGTCCAGCGGCAACCTACCGGTTTTACCGGCACCGCTACCGCCGGACTCGTAATGAGGCCATATGTGTTCATTATGAAATCAATATGTGGGTGGATGGAGGGATGGATATGGACTTTGTCTGTACCAGTCTGCTGACAGATTGCTCCAGTGCACCTGAGGGCCAGGAGAGGGTGGGGTGACATTGGTTAGCTGTGTAATTCTGTTTAGAGGATAAGCATAGCTGACCAACTACTGACACCCCAATGTTCCCCCAGACAAACTTCTTCACCATCTTCACCAATGTTCTCCATCTTGCAATAAACTGTAAGCCCACCTGAGAAACCTTAACTCACATCTGGTCGCCAGTCATTACACATGCATTCTATCAATGGTCCATGAAGAATGCAAGGAATTACAATTAATAGAAACGAGTGATTGCATTCACCCTGGTACAATACTAGACTTTTATCACTGATGGACTAATGCCTGCACCTGTTTCACAAGGTAGAACTATTCAACTATGCAGAGGCCCTATGAATGAAATCAGTCTGTTAAAAGAATAATATGAGCCTAGGCAACCTTAACGTGTCCTCTTACTCATCAGGGTAAATTCAGCCAGCATCTGCGCACACATTTTGTGAACAAACCGCACACATCGCTACAGGAATAAGGTTTGTTGTATTCTTGTAGACAGGAAAAAATGTGTATATGCATGCATTTGCATATTTTGAAAAATACAAATAACATTGAACTGGGCACAAGTTGCTGCCATAAGATTATTAGTAATTAATTATGTCCCATACACGAATTCCAAATCATTGGAATTTGGGGCCATGACAGCCCAGCACATCAGGAGAGAAGGTTTGTCTGGGAGGTGGCTCGTTTTCTGTCACTCTTGGTCATGTACACACATGCAACATTTGTTTAGATATACATGATAGCAAATCACTGGATATTTTCCACTGCATCTGCA
Source organism: Ambystoma mexicanum (assembly GCF_040938575.1). NCBI lineage: Eukaryota > Metazoa > Chordata > Amphibia > Caudata > Ambystomatidae > Ambystoma > Ambystoma mexicanum. Next base: position 454,195,638 of record NC_090930.1, read on the forward strand.
TGTTGGTTGATATGCTCATTCTGGTCCATTTGATTTTCCAGATTACTGTGATAATGAACGGTACTTATGCTTCAACAATGTGCTTATATTGCGACCGGCCTGTGCAGTAAATATAATAGTGTTTGCTATGGCATGCTTCTTCAATGTGACTTCTATGTGAAGGACCATGCCTTATGGGTGGCCATGTATTTTCATGCTCATGCAAGTGGCCATTATGTTAACATATATGTATGAGAGTTAATGCTTAACATGCTTTTCAATTACCTAGAATCCATTTACTGACCAGAAAAGCTGCCTGCCACATGCAGTAATTTACTGCATGTGGCAGGCAGCTTTTCTGGCGTCATGGAATGAGCCAGGGAAATTGGGAGACGCAAGTATGAACCATCTGTCTGCAGCACAACCAACTGGTATATTGATGTTGCACTGCATCCATTGTCACCTGTAGAGCAATGTTCTGGAGTTTTGTTTTTCTTTTTTTTTAGGTACAAGAGCTTCATAGTGCAGTCCAGCACACCCATGGCGTTGGGGAAGCCAGCATTGGGGAATTTGAGATAGTATGATGGTATAGTCTCGCGCTCTGAAACACTTGTGTATTAGCGGAATACAAATCTAATATCATATCATATTATATGATTATAGGAGCATGCATAGGCGTGATTTGACAAGCATTATGTTTAGTTAAATGGTAGCTGTTTTAATAGTCATATCAACACATAGTTAATAGAGCTAATGATCAATAGTTGTATATGAACTATTTGAGAGGTGTTGTGTTGTACTGTGTCCTATATGGAAAAGTGGATTGGGAAAGGCAGCATGCTAAGTGGAGGTTATGTTTGGGGCCCCTGACGTAGAAGAACATCCAATTTACAGGACACACTTGAATCCCCATCACCCCCAGTAATCAGAGAACAAGCAGTGTGGAACAGGAAGGCAGTTTAAAATACAAGGAGCAACATGTGGCATGTGAAGATTTGTATTGCTGGATCGGAGGCCAGTCGCGGCTCATCCTAAATGGGCATGGGGGTGCTGACCCGCCCATAATCTCACCCATTATGGAGGAGCGAGCCATCCTAGTGTGAAAACTGAGCACTCCCCCTGAGGTGTTTTGCAGCTGAGGGAGCACTACTGGGATGCCTTAAACTTTCAAAGGGAAAAGTGTTTTCACTTTTGTTCCCCGGCATGCATACTCAATGAGGTATGGAAGTCATGGGGTGTTTTGCTACCCCAGTCTTGCCTGGCCCATTGGGAATGCAGCCTGGGGAATTCAACCTTTGAACCTGACTAGGGGGGCGCTCCTGTGCCTCCCCACATATTCAAAGGGTCCAGGGCAGTGACAAGGCAGTGCCCACCCTTCTGCTCGCATGTGCAAGAACCAGGAAGTGCTGTTTGCATCCTCGTTTCTATTTGTGTGCCACGATAGCCGGACGGCTTTTCGTATTGGTGCCAGCACGTGGAGAGGCGGGGAGTCAAGACCAGTGTGAAGGTAAGAAAAATGTATTATGTATGCGTGCCTGTGTGCATTAGTGAAGGAATGAGTGAGTGTATGATGTATGAGGTGAGTGCTGGGTGCACGTATGAATGAGTGAGTGTAGGTTGTATGGGGGTGTAAGTGACTGCTGTGGAAATGAGTGAATGTTGTTACGTGGATATGTGTGGTCGTGTCTGTTTGTGCTAGGCCAGGCTGCTGATTTAGGATGGACACAGGACACTGGCAAAACACATAGATGCCCAGTAAAAATGAATGTTGTCACAGAATAATTTTTTACCTGATTTCTTTTACATAGCAAGCATAAATAAATGATTTTACATGGATAGACGGACCTTTTGGTGAAGCCAGTCTATCAATATTTGTGGCATGACATTTTGTACTGCCATCTATGATAAATCAAGCATGATATGTGTTGTGACATCAGGAATATGTATAGCATTGCCAGCACATACATACAAGAGAGTGGGGATATCCAGAATTGAATAGCCAAATGTTACAATACATTCTACCTTATCAGGTTCTCGTTCATGTTGTGCTGCACTGCATCGACATTCACATCTTCCTAGTAAGGAAAACATTTCCTGTGTGCTCCATCCTGGGACATATAGGGCCGTGTTCCATAGAAAACATGTTATTCAATGCATTACCTCGTCACGTTTGTACAGAAATTCACAGTAATTAACTGGCTCGCTTTATCGTCAAAAGTGCAGCACAGAAACACATGCACTATAAGCAGGCCTTTCCTCCTTGCAAATAAAAAATTCGTTATTGTGCTGAAAAGCAGATGTAACCGTTTTGCTACAAAATACAACATGGCTGTGCTTCTGTTTGGAACAGAATGTCTAGGATTCATCAAGCATGATGTGTTAATATGTGGTTAGATTGGTATTTTGATTCAGCCAGTTTGGATATGTTTTCATACAATGGCATGCCATTTTTTATGAAAAAAACAAGATGTTCTTACGTGGGTGTATTGCCATATATTGGCAGAACCAGTGTGGACATGTTTTCTTATAGTATTATTGCTGCAGTATGTGCAAAGCCAACATGAGTGTGTTCTTATATGGGAATGTGGTCTCCTAGTTTAGGGAATCTGCCTGTACTAGTGGGCTCAGTGAAAAGTCTTGGCGTCAAAATCACCTCTACTCTGTCGCAGGAGCTGCAAATTAGTTCTAGTTCATGTTGTGCTGCACTGCATCGACATTCACATCTTCCTAGTAAGGAAAACATTTCCTGTGTGCTCCATCCTGGGACATATAGGGCCGTGTTCCATAGAAAACATGTTATTCAATGCATTACCTCGTCACGTTTGTACAGAAATTCACAGTAATTAACTGGCTCGCTTTATCGTCAAAAGTGCAGCACAGAAACACATGCACTATAAGCAGGCCTTTCCTCCTTGCAAATAAAAAATTCGTTATTGTTGTGCTGAAAAGCAGATGTAACCGTTTTGCTACAAAATACAACATGGCTGTGCTTCTGTTTGGAACAGAATGTCTAGGATTCATCAAGCATGATGTGTTAATATGTGGTTAGATTGGTATTTTGATTCAGCCAGTTTGGATATGTTTTCATACAATGGCATGCCATTTTTTATGAAAAAAACAAGATGTTCTTACGTGGGTGTATTGCCATATATTGGCAGAACCAGTGTGGACATGTTTTCTTATAGTATTATTGCTGCAGTATGTGCAAAGCCAACATGAGTGTGTTCTTATATGGGAATGTGGTCTCCTAGTTTAGGGAATCTGCCTGTACTAGTGGGCTCAGTGAAAAGTCTTGGCGTCAAAATCACCTCTACTCTGTCGCAGGAGCTGCAAATTAGTTCTAGTTCATGTTGTGCTGCACTGCATCGACATTCACATCTTCCTAGTAAGGAAAACATTTCCTGTGTGCTCCATCCTGGGACATATAGGGCCGTGTTCCATAGAAAACATGTTATTCAATGCATTACCTCGTCACGTTTGTACAGAAATTCACAGTAATTAACTGGCTCGCTTTATCGTCAAAAGTGCAGCACAGAAACACATGCACTATAAGCAGGCCTTTCCTCCTTGCAAATAAAAAATTCGTTATTGTTGTGCTGAAAAGCAGATGTAACCGTTTTGCTACAAAATACAACATGGCTGTGCTTCTGTTTGGAACAGAATGTCTAGGATTCATCAAGCATGATGTGTTAATATGTGGTTAGATTGGTATTTTGATTCAGCCAGTTTGGATATGTTTTCATACAATGGCATGCCATTTTTTATGAAAAAAACAAGATGTTCTTACGTGGGTGTATTGCCATATATTGGCAGAACCAGTGTGGACATGTTTTCTTATAGTATTATTGCTGCAGTATGTGCAAAGCCAACATGAGTGTGTTCTTATTTGGGAATGTGGTCTCCTAGTTTAGGGAATCTGCCTGTACTAGTGGGCTCAGTGAAAAGTCTTGGCGTCAAAATCACCTCTACTCTGTCGCAGGAGCTGCAAATTAGTTCTATCTGTTGAAGTGGCTTTTTTAAGCTTATTACACTTGGACAAGTTATTCCTTTCTGCCTGTGCATTTTCAGCGTCCTGTGATTTTCACAGTAATCTCTGGAGTCCTCGATCACTGCAACGCTGTTTTCTTTGCCCAGCCACAATATTATATTCAAACGCTGCCTTCAGATTCTGCAAAATTCAGCTGTGCGACTTGTTGAGGGGCTGCCTGCATTTTCTCATTCTTCTCTTATCTTGGTTAAACTTCACTGACTACCTGTTGAAAGCAGAATCAAGTTTAAGGTCCTTTGCCTGACTCACTGTGCGATCCAGAAGCAAGGTGTGGTCTTTCTTCAGGGGAAACTGTCTCTCTATACTCCAGCTAGGTCTCTTCGTTCAGCCAAACTTGGATTAATGGTTGTTCCTAAATTCAGGAAGGCCACCTTTGGTGGGAGGGCCTTCTCTGTGGCTATCCCTCGTTTGTGGAATTAATTTCCTCTCGCCCTCAGGTTAACTGAAGATGTTTTGACATTTCAGAAACTGCTCAAAACCTTCTCATGCCCTAATTGATTCTTCTCAGCTTCCCTGTTTTTACTGTTTAGGATCCTTTCTCATTTAGCACTGGGTTGTCCCAGGGTGATAGCACACTTTTTAAATACTTATAACATATAATGGTGCAGCCAGCATGGAAATGTATAGACACAATCTGTGCAAAAATGCTTTTATACTGGTATACATTCTGGGCAAAGGCATCTTGAAAATGCATTAGGAAAGGCTCCTTTGCACTGGTGACTTGCATCTATTCGATATTTACAAGGGTTAGCCTATATTGCCATTTGGAAACTGTCTGGCCTTTTACACAATTATTTACTTAAAATGTGTGGTAAAATGCACCATTAAAACCATTACTCAAAACATTTACTAGGGGGAGAAACTCCCTAGAACAACTCTACAATTGGCCACCCTGGCACTTTTTTAGGGGTCATATTTCCCCGGACATTTAAACAATTATCCAGCCCCCACTGCCTGAGGTTGCAATTTGTCACTACAGTTGACTTCATCATATTAGCTGTGGAATCCAGCCAAATTGCCAAGAGGAAACCTTAACACCCAGGCATAAACTAGATATCACAGTCTCCATCCACCTAATGAAATGCCACCTTTAACGGAGACCTTCCAAAAAAGCTATGACTACCTAATAGCCGTGATTAAGGTCGTGGGGGGTGTTGAGCAACAGAAGGGAGAGAACAGGAGGAAGCATGTGTGCGCTATCAAGAAGTTAACTGTGACGTTGCTGCAGGTCATGCACGCAGCAATTCAGATGCGAGATGACAGAGGCTATGTTGGCAGAGATCCAGACGCCATAGAATTGGCAGCAAAAGGGAGGTCATTGGTCAATACTGACTTGGATGGTGCAGTGTCTATACATTCTGTGGTGCTGGCTGCATGCAATTGTTCTGATGCCAGTTAATTTCAGTGACAGCTGCCCCTGATAAGCAGGAGCACACCAACATCAGCCTATGCCACAACTTTGCATTGTGGATGCCACATGATACTCAGCAGATACACATCAGTGGGTCAGATGCGACAGAGGCTGAATGTAGTACCCGAGCATCTGTGGCAATGCACTACACACTCAGATGTTAACTTGGTTTTAACCAATTAGTAGCAGGGGCAATTTCTATTCCTCCTACACAACTACAGTGCAAGTGACAGCTATACCCTCTACTGTGCCTTCCTCTACTTCAAAGTCCTCATAGCACCAGTCTGTAAACAAACTTAGGAGGTGCTAACTCTGGGGTGCACATTTCCCTCACAAGCACATATACATTTGCCCCTTAAAATGTGAGTTTGTCATTAGGCATCTGTGGGTTAGAAAGTTGATAATAGGAATGGACACAAGGGCCTTTCGAAATTAGAAGGCGCTAGAGGTGTTGGAGGTGAACAATGGAGACCATTGTTGTTGGGTAGGTGATAGGGCTGTTGGGTATGGGCAATGGAGCCAAGGGGAGTTGGTGAATCACATTAGAAATATATGTTGTGCCGAAAATATATTTGCATGTAAAATAATCTATCATGTGTTATCATAAAGTCACAGTTGAATCACAACCACCTCTAGTAACCAGAGAAGAAATAATAACTACATGCATTGTGGACAGAGAGCAGTCTTGTTCCACAGAGAACAATTTGCAGCAAATGAAGATGTTCATTGATTTACCACAATGGAGGTCATTACAACCTTGGGGCTAAGTGCACCAACTTTACCACCATGGTGTAAACTCTGTTTACACCATGGTGGATGGCGGATTTACCGCCCCATTCCAAGGTGAGTGGGGCGGTAAATCCCCATTTCCCATTTTCCCTTCCCCATTCCCATTTTTGCCCCATAGGGCATAATGGGAGTGGGGAAGGCGCTAATTACGCCGCCGTAAATTACGGTGGCGTAATTAGCACCATGGCGGGTTAGCGCCATGGATGTTAACGCCTGTTAAAAGCAGGCGTTAAAATCAGAATCAGGCGTTAAGGGTTAACGGTGGCGTTAACCCTTAACGCCTGAGTTGTAATGAGGGCCAATGTGTTTTCTAGCGTGTTGCTCCATGGGAAACAGTACACCCAAGGCAGCATATCAATAACACACATCACATTAGCTTGATAGTTGTTTCAAGAAATCAAGTTTAATAAAAATTACGTAATGTGGGGAACTTCTGTACAGGAGATAATGCAGTGTACATGTTGTAATTGGACCCAATGTAACGTATATGATGTTGTGGGTGGTGCATCTAATCCACCTGTGTGTGGATAGAACCTTTTGTTTGTAATTCACTGGAGTTCAACTTTGGTGGCCTGCTCTCCCTGTGAGATTGTAATTGCTCTGCTTTCTGTATCTCTTCATGCTCCAACAATGAAGCTACCACAATCAGCAAGATATAGATACATCAGAATTGAATAACAAATAAAATTGCTTATGAGATCACAGGCTATAGATACGCTTGCATTAATCTGTATTGTGCACAGAATATATTTCACATTCGATTCATAAACACCCCCTCCTCTAGGTAGAATCCATTCTCAACAGTTATATCAGTTGCCTAACAACAAAGGTCCTCAAGGTCAACTACCAACCCATCTACCATCTCCCAAACCCGAATGCCCAACGTTTACATCCCTCACATGTACCTGTGAGGGAAAGGTAGACCTGATAGGTACAGGAGGAGAGCCATCTATATCTATATGTAGACTGTTGCATTGAAGAATGTTAAGCAGAGTACGAAACTGCTGAAGTGGTTTACTGGTAAAGCTGTTCCTTGCAGAGTGTTGATGAGGGAGAGATATTGCTTCTGCCACTTAATAGGCCCAGTCGGGGTGACATTTGTCTAAGTGTGTGGTGAATTGCCACAGACCATCTATTTGCTGAGAGACGAAATACAGCAAAATACTGCTGAGCATGTGCTGAGGACCAGGGGGCATCAACAAGGCAATATTGAAGCTAGAGGCAAGCTTGTGGGCCAAACTCATGTATTTGTGATATTGCTTATCTTTGGCAGCTGTCAATGTCTGGAGTGAAGTGCTATCAGACCAAGGGCCAGATTACAGAAGTTGTGCACTGGTGCAAGTGCAAAGTTTTCACGGTATTAGCACCAGGGCAAAGTTTGGCCAATTTCTAAAAACTCTTGCAAATATTAGAAAACCATTGCACCATGACAAGTGCATTTTGGCATGTTATAAGCAGTAGGGCAAACATTGCCCCAGTGCAAAAAAAGATACATTTTCACTGTTTGTTTGCACCGGGGCAAAGTTGCCCTGCGGCTAATACGGAATTGGATAACCCAAACTACCCGGGAGCAAAAAAGATACATTTTTGCACCAGGGCAAAGTTTGCCCTAGTGCTAATACCATTCCGTATTAGCACTAGGGCAAACTTTGCCCTGCTGCCTATACCATTCCAAACTGCACGTGTCATGGTGCAATAGTTGTCTAATATGTTCCAGTGTTTTTAGAAATAGGACATATGTTGCCCTAGTGCTAATACCGTGCAACTTTGCACTTGCACTGGTGCAAAGTTTCTGTTATCTGGCCCCAAGTCTTTTCGGCTACCACAATGGCATGTGCATTTTATGCTTTGTCCAAGGCAGCATTGACCTATTTTCTCACTTCGGCTGTCTTTCTTATGGAATCATGGATCTTTGCCACCACACTCTACCTCATCTGGATCACTTCCGACATGCTCTGCTTCAAGATGTCAATCAACTGCTTCATTGCATGCATGTGCTCCATCCATTTCTGTGCCTTCTGTTGCACAACATTCCTTATAACCTGTACTCTGAACATTAGGATTTCTGAGATTATGCAAATCCTCCAACAAAAGTGGCATTGTGTTAAGTTGACAGGTACTGCGGTGTGTAGTTGTCACAACTGTTTTCTCTGGCTCCTCTGTCCTCTTGCTGATGGGTTTGATGGATAGTCTGATGGAGTTATCAGGAGTAACAAGTAGTCCTTATGTCAACAAAGAAAGTGCCGGTGTATTGTGAAGCATGTGGGTATTGGGTACAGCATGTGAGATCACGCGAGCCTTGGAATCTAACTCTTCCCCCTCTAAATGTTCCTCTCTGTCTTCCCTTACCATTGTGTTCTGCATACCATTTGCCAGACATAGCAGGATGTTAATGTAATAATGTCATTTCAGTCAATCTACCACTGTTTGTGGACATGCACACCACACATCATTGCAGATGACATTTCAAATCATAGTGCTCATTCATGGAAGAGGCTATATTATAGGGGATAGGTTTCTTCCTTCACATGTTCAACATTAATATCTCATAATTGGCCGTCAATGTTCAGATTCTTTTTTCAGTGCATCAATTTGGCACTTTTGAAAAAATTGGGAAAATTGAAGTATATCATTTCTAGATATTTGGCCTGAAATGTTTTTGTTGCCTAGGGGAAAACTGCTGTGTTCTGTTCTAATGTGTTGTAATGACTTTGGGATGTAAATGCCTTGCACCCGCATGCTTGGATGTTGTAGAATGTTTGGATTGAGTGCGGATGCAGGCGGAGCGCTGAGTTCATAAATAAAGTTACCCGTACTTCCATGACAAGTCGTATCTCATCTCTTTACCACATTTGGCGACAAGGATACCCGGCGCAGCACCCACGCAGAGGAATCGAGACCAGGAGCTTCGGAGGGGCATTGGTGTTGTTCCTCCATGGAGATCGAATTTAAATATATTGGAGTCAATCAGAGACTTCACGGAGCAGCAGCCAGTAGCTGAGGAGAATGGTGAGAGGGGAAGGGGCCAATAACTTTCATCGTCAAAAATAGAGGAAAGGACATAAACCAATACATGGAGTCACGTGATCCACGTCAGGATACACGTTGAAGTCAGGAAGTGAGCAAGAAGACTTCACGATCCCCTCCTACTCATCACAGTTGAAAATATATATATCTCAATTCGCATTGTAGAGCATTCAAGGTGAGCCTATCAACATTATAATGATTTAGAAACAGAGGAAAGTGGAGAGTAGTTTAAATGAGAAATTATAAGGGGGAGCTATAAGAAATAAAGCCATTTTTAACTTAAGACAATGCAAGGAATATGCATACAACCGCCTGCAAACTTCCTACCTGGCCCGGGCCAACCAGTAGTTACATGGGCAGAATGGAGTGAATTCTGGGTGAATGATACAACCGTTGAACAGGAAGGAATAACAACCCAGAAGAAAAAAAAATACTGTTACTACATGCTTTAAGATTAGAGGGCCAAACTGAAGTATAGAGAACTTCCTGAATTGACTGTTGATGAAGCAGGAGATAGTGATGAGCACGAGAAGGCATTAATAAAATTAGATAAATATTACATGTCTGAGATCAATGTAGCTATCAACAGATACAATTTTTACACCAGAGCACAAAAGGAACATGAAAGCATTGAAGAATACGGGCCAGCATTAAAGACGTTATCTAGAACATGTCGCTTTTGGGAATGGTATTACTCTTGAAGAATTGATAAGAGATCAAATTATAATTCATGACAGAGATCCATTAATTCAAGATAGATTATGGATGGTAGGGAATCCATCATTACACAATACTTTAGCGATAGCAAAAAGAGTAGAACATAGTCAATTATGTTCGAAGGAAAGGAAGGCTAAGAAGCTAGAAGTATCTCAAAATACTACACAAAGCAATATAAAGCAGTCTATAGAAAATGAAGATCAAGGAGCAGTAAGTGTAGAATGTGCCTAGGAGAAAAATGATGAGAGCAAGTCCAATAGGACCAAGTATTGGTGTTCAGGACACGAGTACAAAGAAACTAAAGGAAATCTTAGGAAGCCGTGGATAAAAGGAGACTCAAGAATGTATTCAGCACAAACCAGTGATGGAGATATGTGCCTCAACTGTGGAAGTCTGGGGCACTACGCAAATTTAAGACATTTTCCAGCTATTGGACATAAATGCGAAATTGTGGATTTAAGGGACATTTTGCAGTTGTGTGTAGACATAAAAAAGGAATATCAGTTGTACAGAAAGAGGAAGAATCAGACGAGGAAAGAATAATAGTAATATATGAACCTCCAGGTGGAGAGCTAAAATGCCCATGTTGTGAAATTATTCTATATAATTGGAAGATAAAAGTTGCGGTAGATAGTTGTTCGCCATACACAAATATTACCAAAGGAACTTGGAAAAAGCTAGTGAGTGAAGGACTAAAGAGTACTTTCAGAAACACAGGCATAAAGAATCCAGGAGGATATGAAGGATCTAACATTATGATGAAAGGATGGTTAACCAGCATTGTGAAATTCACCAGGCCCAGATAAAAATATATGTGGCAGAAAAGGGAGTGAACATTATTGGATGGAGAGATCAAGCGGCACTACGAATTAGGCTGGATCCATATGAGGAGGAAGCTGTATTACTGGTGAAAAGCAGTGATGAACAGACAAATGAAATAGGAAAGGCCAAAGGAAGTGAATTCCAAACAAAATTGGGATTACTTAGACATTTTACACACAAAATAAAACTGAAAAGAGATGTGATAACTGTTGCAAACAAGAGAGCCATAGCCATACCATTTCCTTTGATTGACAAAGTGGAAGAAGAATTGCAAAGGCTTGAAAATGAAGACATTATAGAGAAGATTGAATCATCACAGTGGATAAGTCCCATTGTAGTATCCTTGAAGAAAAACGGTAAATTGAGTCTAAGCGATGTTAATAAGAATGTTATGTAGACACATATCATTTGCCCATTATTTCCAAGATGCTAAATTGCATTGAAGGTGCTGATACATTTTCCACATTGGATTTATTGAATGCCTATCATCAGATAGCACTGAGAGAGGACTACAGAAACATCACAGCTTTTATCACGCCTGTTGGATTATATCATTACCAGCGGATGCCAGTTGGATTGGCATCTGCGGCAGCTGTTTTTCAAAGAACTATGGCACATATATTGAAGGGTCTGAAAGGGACACTAGTATATCAAGATGATATCCTTGTTTATGGTTAAGGTGCTGAAGAACATGATCGTAGATTGAGTGATGTATTAGACAAATTGTGTGCTAAGGGCCTGACTGTTGAAAAACAAAAATGCAGATTAAAGGTTAACAAGGTTGAATATTTGGGACATGTAATGAATGGTGAAGGATACAAACCCAACAAAGAGGCTATGAAAGCTATCAGAGTCTCCTGACCCAAGTAATGAAGAGGAGTTAAGGTCATTCTTGGTCTTATGCAAATATTACAATAGATTTAGGAGATTGATGAAGAAGGATGTGATATTTACATGGGATGAGCAATGCAAATATGCAGCCAATTTCATAAAGAAAGGTATCAGTGAAACTGCAGAATTAGGAGGTTTTGTTTTTGGTAGGTGAACCAAGCTTACTGTGGATGCTAGTGGAAATGTGTTAGGTGCAGTATTGTCCCACATTTCTGAATTAGGACAAGAAAAAAGTAATCAGTTATGCATCTTGTGCTATTACAGATACAGAGAGTAGATATTCAGTCATTGAAAGAGAATTGCTTGCATGTGTAAGGATACTTTAGAAAGTATTTGTGGAGAAGCACAATTTTAGTACAAACTGATCACAAACCACTAATAGAGGTTTTATCAGTTAAGGGCATGTGCAAGGCATCCCCAAGATTGGCTAGACTGACAGAAGTTACAGGATTACAATTTCTTGGTGAGATACGTCCCTGGGAAAAGGAATGTCGTAGCAGATATCTTGTCAAGGTTGCCCTTAGTAGACTCTAGAAAGAAGACAAGTTAAGAAACAGAGATAGTAGCTACTGTATTTGAAGTGACCTCTAAAGAAGTATGGTTGGATGAACTAGGGAAAGATCAAGTTGTGTCTAAAGTAATTGAATATACCAGGTCAGGTTGGCCGGAAAGATGAAGAGTGTTTGAAATTTTGGGAAGTGAGAGATGAGTATTCAGTGGATGAGGAGCTATTGTTAAGGAATGACAAATTATTTCCCCCACAAGTATTGCAGATGGAGTTAATAGAAAAAGCACATCTGAGGCATCCTGGCATTTTGGGTACAAAGGGTAATGTTAGAACCAAATATTGGTGGCCAGGGGTAGATTTGGCAGTGGAGAGATTTGTAAGAGATTGTTGGCCATGCCAGAATAGCGATAAAAGTTGCAAGAGTTTTAAGAGTGTGCCCATCAAAATACCTGAGGTGGAGAATCCGTGGGATAAATTGGGTATTGATATAATAGGACCATATGGAAATTTCATACAATGAAAGACATGTGTAATCGTGCTGATGGACTACTATTCTAAGTGGATGGAGGTGAAGCTGGTGGATAAAGTTGACATGGCAGAGATAATAAAATTTGTATTGCAAGTTTTTAGAAGCGAAGGTTTTCCCAAATGCATGATAAGTGATAATGGAGTACAATTTAAAAGCAAAGAGATTTTGGATTTTGCAAAACATTTAGGAATTGATTAGAAATGTTCATCATTGTACCATCCCCAGACTAATGGTATGGTCGAGAGATGTAATAGAGTTGTGTTAGAAACTAAAGAATTGGTTTTGCGCAACAACATGTCAGTAGAAGATGCCTTGAGAGATAGGATTTGGAGTAGCAGGGTTACTGTTAGGAGAGAATCAGGCAAATACCCTTTTGAGTTAATGAGAGGCAAAATTCCCAATATCTTATTGAACCCTGGTTGGGTTAATTACAGAGGGAGGAAGAAATACTATAAGAGGAATGATAGACAATTTCAAGAAAATAATATTCTGACCCAGTAAAAGTTAAGGAGGTGTTCAGACATGCAGCCAGAATTCAGGATGGTACTGTTTGGAACATGGATAGAGTGAGCAAGTGGAGATGGTCAGGAAGTGACAGTGCTGAGGGGGGAATTGAAAGGAGTAGAAGAAGTGCCATTGAGTTGTTTGATGAAGATACTGAAGGTAGTTCAGGAGAGGGGAATGTAAGTGATGTTATCGACGAAGTAGAAGGTGCAATAAATGGGCAAAGGGATGTACCGACGTATACAAGTCATACACAGGAAGGAAGCGAAACAAACAATGATAGTGCATACATGTGTTCAGATGATTCTTTCTTAAAAAGAGGAAGGATTAAAAGACCTCCTGTTTGGTTTAAGGACTATATAATGAGCTATGACCACCTATGCTACTTTCTGGATGTTAATAAATGTTCTTGGTCATGAAATGTCTTTACGGTTTATTATAATATATTGTGATTTTGTTATTCTTTATTTTTAAGGGGGTGGTGTTGTGTTCTGTTCTAATGTGTTGTCATGACTTTGGGATGTAAATGCCTTGCATCCGCTTGCTTGGATGTTGTAGAATGTTTGGGTTTAAACGGGGAGTGTTCGTGGAGTGGGATGAGCGTTGGCGAGCTGAGGGAGTGGTTGGCTTAGGAGGTTGGGTGCGGATGCAGGCGGAGCGCTGGGTTCATAAATAAAGTTACCTGTGCTTCCATGACAAGTCGTATCTCGTCTCTTTACCACAAAAAAACCATGTTAAAAGCTGTTCAAAACATGATCACAATAAACGTTTTTTAAACTATGAAGCCGTTAATGTAAAATTCTGAAATTTTGCATGAACAGGTAGCTGCCTCGAAATATTACTGTGGGATACGTTCAGAATTTTTCATGCAGAAGTTCAAAAGATATTGAGAAAAGTTAATTTCTGAAACGCCATAGAGACTTCATCTTAACCTTAACTATTCCCTGATCTAGTGTCGAGGCATAATACACACATCTTTTTATAACATACTCATATTAATTTTATATTTAATATTGTTATATATTGTTATTATTATTTGTATTATTTATATTTGTATTATTATTTATATTATTTATAATATGTTAGTATTATTTTATTCTTTTTATTATTTCACAGTTTATATATATTTTGGTCCACAAAAGTTCCTGTCTCACTGAAAGCTGCCCAAGACTGCATAAAGTTCAACCACATGGCTCCTCACAGAGCGAGTGGGTTCAACTTTTGATTCAAATTTACAAACTTTCAATTCGAAATTCGGGTGGTTTGAATTAGTATATTAGACCAACAGTGTGACCAGAGAATAATCTAATTCTTTTGCAGTTTTTTCTACTGTTAATGGCCATTCATTTTAAGCGACTGAGGTGGTTTTAGGATCATATATGGAGATGAGGAAACCTTTGTAATGAAGAGGATGCTGCTGATGGTAATGGGACAACATTTTGTTCAAGGGGTTAGAACTTGTAATTTGAAGATTCATACAAATCAGAAAATGTAGAGAATGTAAAGAAAATGTAAATTAAATAATGAAGGAGACCAGGCTTAGTGGACTAATGCTTAATATTTGGTCTTCAATATTGCACACACATTGAGTATATTTTGCCAATATAAAAAATTGAAAAATATTCATTTAAATATGCAAGTAAATACCTTGAAAACTGAAATCAAATATGTTATCTCAATTTTCTGCATAACCTGTGTAACATGTACTTGGATACTTCATACATATGTATGGCATTGTATAATGATTAATAACTCAATGGTCTGCTATGTCCCTTCCTGGTTCTGGAGGTCGCACTGTCAATGGCAGGCAAAGGACCGCTGTAAAAAAGAAATTTCTTACGGTAAGAAAATTAGTCATACCCCTAGCAACCATCTAGGGATTCGTAGTAAATAATGGGTGTGTCTTCCACCATAATAGTGCTAGGCAAAGTTCCTAAAATGTGTCTCGTGATATCCTCAAATTTCATTGAGGAGATTTGTCCTCTTGCGGGTGAAATGGCAAGTTTTTGGTCTGATCGAATCCTGTGTTGAATCTCACTGCAAGTTCTCAAGTCTCACTTCGATTTGCAGACACTATCGGGAGTCTCCTATCAACGAGCCAGGTGCCTTGCATCTCCTAAAGGAAGTTTGCCACTGGGTCTGTTTTGGGTTCTTTTAGGCTCTAATAGAACTAATGACATGGTGCCTATTCACAATGACAGGGTTGTAGTAGCATTTTTGCATTTTGTGAGAACTGTATTATTGCCTTTTGGGCAACTAGGTCTGTTTGGCAATGCTGTGCCCTTTGTCTGTTTAGTGTTAATTCAATTAATTGTTAATTTCCCACCGATACAAAAAGCAAAAACAAACTCTGCCATTTCAACTAGCCCTTTACTCTTGTGTTTATCCTAAAAAAAAAATTACTTTGCTGTCCCATTTTCTTTCCACTGAACACACACAAATCTCAAACAATGTTACCAACACTTTGCAAGTTTCACCATGCAAGTTTCTTTTTGTTGTTTTGTCATTCTTGCTGTGAGAAATGTTAGTTATCTGGGAGACCTGTAGTGTTGTTTTTGGGTTGTGCCTTGTTCCTTGTGTGTGGTTCTCCATTGCTGGTGCTCCATTCGTTTTTGGTTCTATTTTCAAGTGTGAATACGGATAGAAATAGTATACTGATGGAAATGGGACGATACGAAGCTGATACAAGTGGAGGAGGAGTATTCCCCCTGTAATTGATGAAGAAGGTGGGACACTTCATGTTGCTTGTTGGCTATGGCTCACAGGGACAGCCCATGCATCATTGAAAGGCTTGCGGGTCAATGAGGAAGGCTGTGGCATTGGGGCAGGTCAGGTCAGTCAGGTGGGGTCCTGTTCGATGAAGGATGCTGTTTTTCCTTGACTTGCAAGCCACTGAATAAACACCTCTGTTTGCTACCATGCGAAAGTGATGCATGAACACGGACAATTCTGCCACTTCAACTTGGACCTGTCACACAACATGAGTGCACCAGTGAGCTCTTGAATGCCCAGTGTACAACACACATAATAGGTAAGTAGTCCTGAAAACTCCAAGGGAAGGTCAGGATGAGGTTGGCCATAAGTGGTGCACTTGCTTGGGCCGCTCAGGGGAGTTGAGGGTTTTCACAATGGGTAAAGATGCAGATTTCCTTTTAAGTTATTCTAATATGGATGGAAGTTTTTTGGTTGGCTATTTCGTTGTATTGTTCATTTTTGCCTGCCTTTTTATCATGATTATGGGAGTTAAATATGTACTGTGCCTTGGTATAAATGTGGCAAAATATTAGCAACCTGCGGTTAGATAATTCCGGTCTGCTAAGTACCGGTAGGCTCTCTGGTAAATTCTAGTTTTTGGTCTGGTAAAGGTTTGTGGATCCCAAACAATTTTTGGTTTTCTGGTATAGGTATCAGTTTAAGGGAGGACACATTAAAAATAAGGCAAATACTAGGTATGGGGAAAGTTCTGGCCAGATTAAATAGGAACAGATAGGGTGACTACAGAATGAATGTCCCTATGACCATTTTATCACCACTCAGTGGAGTCTCATTAAAGCCCCCTCCCTTCTCAGGACTGTGTAAGTCTCACAGTATAAATGGTAAAGGAGCAAATGATGGTGTATGAGAGGTGATATAATGAGGGATGGACACGGCAAAGGACAGTCAAAGAGGATGTAAGCACCATCAACATTTTATTTTTATCTATTTATTTTTTATGTTATTGTTTAAAGCACCGCGGAGCACTGGACAGAGCATGGGTAGCTGGCATTTGGGCTGGCATCTTTTAACAGTAGTGCAGTACTGTGAGGTCTGTACATCAGTATGTGTGTCCGTTGGACCTAGCACTTGACCAGGTGTTGTTGAAAGAGCCATGTTTTGAGAGTTTTGCGGAATTGGAGAAAGGTGCACCTGCACACTCCATATATGCTAACTACAACAGACATAGATGCACATTTCTCGATGTCTAGCTCGATTTAACACAAGACAATTGACATACCCATTTCTCTTTAGAGGGAGATTTTAATTTGGAAAAGCTATTGGTTTTTAACATGTGATCTGGAATCTCAGAACGGTAAACAGTGCCCGTGACAGGTGGGAGGAGTATGCCACATGTTTAGAAAAGGCAGCAATTAGTCAGAATCCATTAAAAATTAGGGGACTGAAGGACTCTAATCAGTGATTGATAGGGCAGATCAAATTTGTGTGGAGCAAAGGGGCAAGTGATATGGCTAAGTCATCCACTCTGAAATGCCCCCACCATAAAAAGGTGAAGATAGGCAAATGAAGAAACAGCTGACAATATTTTCAACTTCTTCACTAATGTATGCAAAACAACTGTGGGAGACCAAGCAGCAGCCACAACTGCCCTGGCCCTAGTGATCAAGCGGAACCTACTGAGGAGCGAGAGCCCACTGCTTCATACAGACAACAAGTTCACCTCCCTCTTATACCCTGCCCATGACAAGGGGAGGTACGATGTACGGGTTAGACGCTGCAGTTTTCCAAGCACCTCTCAGGGAGATACTGGCGGCTCCTGCACTACTCATTTGTGACTACTGTGTAGGCATCTATCAAGCATTGACGTGAATGTGGTGTCCTGGTCATAAACACTATCATCTGCAAAGGCAAGGAGAGGAATTGCAGTGTCTCCTATTCTAGGTACATTGGATCCGATGCTTGAAAAGTCATCATGGAAACCTTTAATATATAAAGAGAAAGCAGCGAGTCAAAGCCACAGCCCTGCCATACCCAGAATTCCACCGGGAATAAGATGTACATCTCTCTATTGTCCCTGATCTGTTACGGGCACTTGTAACTTGATGGAGCTTGATCATAATGTTCACATGTATCGGCATATTTAATCTCTTGCAACCTCTGCCAGAATTTGGATCTATTTACTTTGTCAAATGCTGTACATAGGTCCATAAAATGCTAAGTATACTACTTATTTCTTAACGTACATGGGTTTGTACTTAATCACATAGAGGTTTACCTCATGTTTTTTTGTCTCAAGAACTTCATGGAATCCTATTTGATTTTTATAATTATTTTCTTTTCCTGGGCCCACAGTTCGAATTTCTTCTAAAGCGCCCTCCGAAGATTTTAAACAGTGAATCAAATAAAGATATGGGCCTGTAAACTGCTGGACTACATGTGAATTTCTAAACAAAATATAGGTCATACAGCAGCATGGTTCCAGGATTTCTGGAAAAGTCATCAACAAAATTCTCATTGGCAACTGGTACAGACCATAACATGTACTACTGACCGCCATTGCAGCCATTTAAGTAGAGGAGATACCAACTAGGATTTACGCCACCCACTGCAGTGCCAGAATAATGAGTAACAGAACTGTTTTGAACTTAGTGACTGCAGGACATTGTTGTCTTTTCTTAATTCTAAGCAGCTCTCTTCCCCAAAACTGCAGAAAAGGAAGGCGTAGTATAAGTGTGCAGGAGATGGAAGCTAGATCGGAAATCAATGGAACTTCATATTAGTATTGTTTTCTGATAATCTCTTTGATTCTCAGGAATTCCACAAAAACTGATGAGATCAGTTTGAATACCTTACAGGTAATCTGTCAACATAATGACGTTAAAGACAATTTAACGTGCTTGTTTATTCTTTCAAGACCACCAAAGTTGACTCGTTAGCGAGATAGATGGGTCTGAGTTTCGATATTTGATTATTAATGCATCTTTGGGAATGATAGTGTTTTCAATTCCTTTGACAGCCTTTCGGTTTATTACTCAGTTCCCAAACTATTCTGAAGCAGTTCCGTAAGACTGTAGCAATAGAGCGGGGTGAGAGGGAATTGGTGTGTTAAGGTGGTCCCAATCAATAATAGTCAATAACAAGACAAACTCAAGAAAATCGAGTAACTACACGTGCACGAGAACACCCAGCTTTACTCAAAAATGAACAGAGGGGAAAACACATAAATGAATCCTCAATCGTTTTAATACAAAACACAAACTTTAAATGAAAAACACGTCATAAATTGCATCATGGTTAGTGAAAAGAAAACGCTTTTATTGACTCATCCTATTGCTTAGTAAAATATAACACCTATATGGTTGTAAAGGACTAGATTTAACAGTGTCCAGGGGGGTGCACATACAAACTGAGGAACACAGAGGGAGTTGGGGAGATGACAGGTGCAGGTGGAGAAGGATGAGGGGAACCAATCAGGGAGCTGGGATGTGGCATTTCAGAGATTGTAGCAAATGTTTTTGACCTTGGCGCTGCTATGCTATGTTTGGAACGTTGTGCTATCTCCAAACACAGGACTGTGTTTAGTTATATAATTATTGTAGCCTCTCATGGACGGACCTGAGAACTATTCAAAGAGTTCAATTAACAGGTCTGTCTGAATTGGTGTCTCCCATCTATGGAGGGGTCAACAAAGCTCTGTTTTTTCTTGCATGGTCTCTACTCTTCTGTGGAGTATTTCTGTACCATGTTTTGGATTATTTATGTAAAGTAGTCCCTCTTTATATCTGGTGGAGAATGTGTCAATTACTCAGTCTTCCTTGCTTGCAGCTGACAGAAAGCTGGGGGCCTCCCTGCCGCACACACTGAAGGTGCAGGACAGGCTGGGCGGGACCAGATGGTGCACCGAAAGAATAGGCTTTGCAGTTGCCCAAGTTATCTAAGAGCTGGTCTCGTGGCCCTTCCATGACCTGGAGTGGGATGCAGGCCTTTGATGGGGGAGAGTCAGCTTTATAAATTATGTGAGTGTAGTGCTTATGCGCAAAAAAAGAGCTAAAACAACCTGGCGCCGGTGCGCGGCCACTTTGGACATTCACTTCCATTACAGCAATGAAAGCCTACCTTTTCGTGGGCTCAGTATGTAAACGTGCATTTCTGCAGCAGAGGCAAGGTCACATAAGTAATGATGTCAGATGCACTAACTGAGGGGAATAGTTGTATTGTCCGCCGAAGGTCGGGCCGAAGGGGAGTTGAGCGCTCCGCAGGTGCAGTGATAAGGGGTACTGGCTTCTAGCTGGATTTTTCCACTCTTTGCTCCTGATGCTTGTGGTCTGCTCTTCAGCCGAGGGGAGTCATAACCAAGAGGGGTAGAGACTACCCCATAAAGAGAAGAGGTATCCCTCATGGGAAAGCAGATAGAATTTGGACCTCGAGTGATGCAGTCTCGCTCAGAGGGAGGACGCTCCACTCCAGACCCTGTTAGCACGAGTGATCTCTCTGCCTACCTGCTCTGGGACTTAGCAGTGTAGTGGTGGCCAAGATGAAGGTGTCTTTTGCAACCATTATAACAGTGATTTATTTTCTTTATGTTTATGTATAAATGACTATATGTTAGGTATTAATTATGTGTGTATGTATAAGGTATGAATAAAGGGCTTATAATGAGCAATTTTCTGTTCTTCTAACGATTGGGTTAATTGTGGTTTCTTGCCTATCCAAGTCCAACAACATGTATTGTTAGGGTGTAGAGGGACGTACATATGAGGTCCCTCCACGTGGCCAAGCAGGAAGAAAACAGCAATGTAGATAATGCTAAATTTGTTGTTTTGGGTTATGTTTTGATTGTGAAAGTGTAATCCTTGGAGACGGAATTGTTCATTGTTGTTTTAAGTTTAAATAAGAGATTAAAAGAGATGGCAAACTTTTGAGAAGGGTCGAGAAAGACCACACAGTAAGCATCTTTTAAAATAAAATGGCAATGTAGATAATGTTATATTTGTTTTTTGGGGTTATGTGCTGATTGTGAAAGTGTAGTCCTTGGCAAAGGGGATTGTTTATTGTTGTTTTAAGTATAAGAGATTAAAAGAGATGGTAAACTTTTGAGAAGAGTTGAGAAAGACCACGCAGTAAGCATCTTTTAGGGGCATTCAAATAAAGCAAAGGATCCCCCGTAAGGTAAAACAGCTGTATTTTGATATATGTTAATGTTTGTTGGTGCCATTGTTTTGTTGTGGTATAAAAAAGGACAGAGGTTTTTCCTTTTTTGTATGTTGATAGAGTAGCAGGTAAAATTGTTTGAGGTAAGTATGGAATATGTTGAGATTGTGTTTAGGGGTGTCACAGTATTAGTTTGATGGCGGTACGATAACCTTCTTGCCAAATTACGGTATATCATGGTTATCGTGGTATAGCTTAACCAGTCTGCTTACCATGGCCGCTGTATCCGGCTGGATCTGCCCTGTCGGGCACAGCAGCTCCGGCATGTATTTTAGTCAATTACTGAGTGTGTGTGCTGAGGACAGCGTTGTTTGCCTGATTGTTCAATTTAGAATTCTTTTAAGTGTGCTGCATTACGCTTTTATTTTAAATTCTTAATTATATTTTAGACACACTGTGGTAAACTCCACTGTACTTTTTGTGTGTATTTGTATTTTAGAACGAAGGGCAGCTGTGATTCTTTTGCGCACTTCCCGCTCATCTGCTCACAGTTCTTGAACGCTGCATCGAGCTATAGAACTACAATCCCCAGCAAGCTTGTAGTCCTTTGGACTACATATTCACAAACCAGGTGCGAGTGAAGCCAAACCGGTCTGTGCCAGTCCGTGCTAGGGACGTGCTACAAGTCCTGCAGTTGTTTTCGGGCAGAATGGGAATAGCAGAGGTACTAGATGCCATCAAGGCCACTAGAAGCAGGCTGGATTCCAACTGCCTCTCCCTCCGATATCAAGGTAGGACTGACATAGTGGAAGGCAGCAACTCATATTTAGTGGCCACGTGAGCTACCAGGGCAGGGGCTATGGTAAAGAACTGTACCCCCTGCAGCCAGGTTGGTCCCGCCCCATAATTACGCTATTAAGGCCCATGTGGGGGAAATCCCATCAGCTCAAACAAAAGAAGCGCCACTCCCGAAGGAGAAAAGGTACACTACTGGGATAACCAGACCCAGCCCAATACAGCAGGTTCTACCAATTATTAACACCCACCTCTCACATTCGGTAATTGCTGGAACTACTCCTCCTGTGAGGTTGCTTCTAAGGACCACGAGAGGGGAGTTCCCACATTCCACAATGAGGAGGAACAAGACTCAACAAGGGTGTGTTAATAGGAGACCAGTCCCTCATACATCCACAATGTACCATACCATACACAAATGTAAGTGAATTTAAGGTTGCTGCTCCTACGATGGATTATAATGTGCCGCAATTGAACAAGTTGTCTATGGTAGGGGTGTCACAGTATTCGTTTTATGGCGGTACGATAACCTTCTTCCCAAATAACAGTATATCATGGTTATCGCGGAATAGCAGGTGGAGTTAACTAATCTTAACAAATATTTTCTTAAAAAGGTCATACATTGTCATATTTATCATCACAGACAAAACCAGGCTCCCAGGGCCAGAATTGGGCTTTTCAACATACTTTCCACTGAAATGCCACCCCTTGCTTCCACCAAACACAAGCACACATGTGGAGAGGAGGAGTGGGGTGGGGGAGCCCTACTGCGACTGGCAAAGCAAACCTAATAGCTTTTCTTAAGTGGTAATTTAGGCTTTTAGCTCCCCCACTGGCTACTGTTGAAGATAAACATGTTGCCATCTTGATAATCTGCATGCCACAGATCAATGGAGGCTGATGGTCTCTCTCTTTACTTTACAGCTTTTAGTTTACTTACGGGCGAAAAGGTGTTCAGCAATCACGGACATGTTACCCTTTGGTATGGCAGAGATGAGTGAATTTCACAGTGTGACTTATTATATGTAAATTCAATGATAGAACCAGGGAAATCCCCCATTGTCATGTTTAGAAAACATTATCCATTATACATATAGTAACCCCAAAGCAGCCAACCCAAAGTAAATCCTTTTCCTTCTTGGCAATGTGTTTATTCTTCTTATTGCTAACATATTGATTTTGTGTCAGGCACGTTTGGTTTACGGAATGGCATTAAAAACTGCTCCAACTGAAACTACTTGTACCAAAAAAAAGAACTTTTTTTACATTGCCTTTTTGCATTTGAAGTTCTTTAACTTACCATTAAGTCAATGCTTTTTAGTTAACTTACGAATACGCATGCAGGATTTTCCAGCTGTAGCAAGGTAGCATTTTGAAACTTGTCTCTGCACATATTTAGCTGATCCTCCAGAAATCTAAGGCGGCTGTAGAATTGGTCTTTCATGGCGCTCACTCGTTGATCGCCTTGAATTAGAGTGACTAGTGGAAGTGTTATAATGCACATTTTGAGCAATGAGCTTGCTGCTCAATCACAGGTCATCGCTTTGAAAATTGACCTTGACTTGCATGTTACTGGAACCACATGGCATGGGCATCATGACCCCTCGTGCGACAAAAAGTTTGTTTGACAAATCTTTATCCCATTAAAGGGAGAAAGTCACTCATGTGCTGTCTGAAAGTCCATGTCATTGGCCCTCATTACGACCCTGGCGGTAAGGGGTTTACGCCAGCGTTAGCTGCGCCGACCCCTTACCGCCAACTACGAGTTCCCAAAGCGCCATGGTCCATGGCGCTATGGGACCTTGGTGTTAATTACGCCACCGTAATGTACGGTGGCGTAATTAACGCCTTCCCCACTCCCATTGAGCCCTATGGGGCCGAAATGGGAATGGGGAAGGGTAAATGGGTCAATGGGGACTTACCGCCCCGCCAACCTCGGAATGGGGCGGTAAGTCCGCCATCCGCCATGGCGTAAACGGACTTTACGCCATGGCGGAAAAGTCCGTCGATGGCGTAAAAAATCCGCCAGGGTCGTAATGAGGGCCATTGTGTTTTATTTTGTCAAAATGTCATAGCCAACACAGACACACTGAAAGGTTGCATAGTGATCTAATCACTATAGCTTGTTTACCATCTGCCTGGTGTATTATCAAGGTCGGATGTCGGAGTCACCACTGACCATGTAAACCTAAAGGGACAGCATTCAGTGGGCGCTGTTGATTTCTTTCTTGATTCTTGCAATACATGTGCATTTACCTTCTTAAAGATAGTGGCAAAAGAAAAAAACGTTGAAAATGACAAAGTTAAAATACATATCGGCACAAATATGGCCTAGACCACCACCTCCCAACAGCTCCATCATTACCGTTTTCCCCAGGTCTGAGTGCATTAAGACCCTTGTGATTCAAGTTCAGAGGGAGGAATGCTTTCATGGGTGCTGTCATAAATTGAGAATAGCCTAAGAAATATTTTACCTCCATTGCTCTGGATACTTCAAATTGAATGTAGAATCTGTCCTGCCTGCTTGAGTCCATTACCATATGCAGAAGGCAGGTAGGTGAAGGTACAAGCAAAGAAACAACTCTAGTGCCAATGTGCAAATCTACACAGTGGCGGGCGAGTAGTTTATTGACTAGCAGAAAGCACTGATAGGCCCAGTGTTCAGTCTACAGCAGGGTTGGACTGGGGCATGAAATTGTCTCAGGCAGCAACATAAAGTGGCCCACAGTTGCAAATGGGAATTCATTCCTTTTGGAACGGTTTATAGTGACTATTTCGAATTGCATTTGGTGGAAAGTCAAAATGTCGAAAAAATAATGTTGATTTTTTTTTTTTTCAAATGCCTTTTTTGTTGGTTTGTTGTTCGAAATGGGGAGGTTCCCCCAACCCTCCTTTTTAAAACATTTTATTTCTGTTTTAACACTTTTTTTTACTTGCGGAACCCCAAAAAAACATGTAAATAAAAAATAAAGCATTCGAAAAAAATGTTTAGATATTCTTTTTTTGACATTTTTGTCATTCGACCAAATGTTTTCGATATTTTAACTCGATAGCTTTTGGAACACTGTTTCAATAGTACCCAATGGGGGAGATTTGATGCAAATTGTTCATTTAACAGAATATTTATTCAGCAACAGTGGGCAAAACTATTAGCCGCATAGTGAAGTCAATCATCAAACTGGCCACTTTGGCTAAAAAAGTGCCCCACTTTGACCCAAAAAAATGGCCCACACAAGCATTTCGTGTTTTTGGTTCAGCCATGGGCCTATTTCCCTAAAGGCCAGCTCATGCCTGGTCTACAGAGCTAAAGTTGTTTGTGGACATGCATCAGAAGGGCATCCAGTTCATTCCCCCTTTGAATTCTGGGATGTGTAGTCCCCCATCTTTCAAATTGGTGGGAAAACTACAAATCCCAGAATTCTGAGCTAAAACAGAACTGGGTGGTTATCTGAACCATGACCATGAGAAACTTCAGTTCCTTGAATCTAAACCTTGGGGAGAGTAATTTGATATGCATGACTTCACTGGCTGTCCTTTTTTAACAATTTGCACAGCCAGAGAAAGATCTGTTCCAATGTTTGTTTGCTCAGTGCAGTAGGACCTTAACTTACTGAACTAATGGCATGTGCGATACATTTCTGCTCCTGCTGGCTGAGTGGTTGCTAAGCAAAGTGCTCCTGGCTCCACTGTTTTGCAAGTCACAGAACGTTTTATTGTTATGTTATTTTATGTGGTTTTGAATTGTGTATTGTTGCCACGTGTTTGTTTTTTTGGCAGACTTGAAAAGGAAGGAGGGCTGGGAAATTGATAGTGAGATTTGAAGAGGGAAAGCGCAAGAGAATTGCTGTTTTATTGGTAAATTTAGTTTGAAAAAAAAAACGTTATTGTGTGTTGGTTTGTGTTGTTTGGTGGTTGTGATGTTGTGTTTGGTGTGCGGTTATGGGAGTGGTTTGTGTAGTTGACTACGTTTTTGTCTGGGGTTGTGGATGTAGAGATAAGGTGGGTGTGAACTGTGTTAGGAGTGTTGTGTGATGTGTGTGATTGAGAAGGTAGAGTGTGTTTTAAAAAAATATTAATGGTTGATTTGTATTGATTTTTGTAAAGGAGTCCTGTACAAGTGAAATAATTACAATTGGCATTTTTGTTTTAAATTTGTGGGTAAGATTGAACAAGGGATGGGATTCATTGGGATGATGGAAAAGCCCTTGGTGCATTTGTGTATTAACAGGGTAATTCATGGAAATTCGCACAAAAGTGGCGCAGGCGGCTGGCGCACAGTGTTCCCGTGCGATAGACTGCGCCAGCCGCGTGCGATAAAATCCATTTCAGCGCACAGCGTATTCATGGATTTTAGCCTCCAAAACCAGCCGTGGTGCAGAGTGGCGCAGCGACCCTGCAGCAGTGCCAGTTACGCCCCCAAGAACGCCCTCGTGCAAGGAAAAGGCATCAAAATCCCCAATCCAGCGCAAAGGTCTGTGCCAGCCCAAAACCAGTTTACCGGACTGCCAAACAGCAAACGCCAAGCGGGGAACGTGTATTACAGGTTTCGCGGTAACTTCCACACGTGGAAGGGCCTGTGCGAGCGGGGTACATGTATAACTGGGGTTCGCGGGACGTTTCACACGCGATTGGCCTGGGTATGTGTATTGCAGGGGTGCGCGGGAAGTTACACACGCAAATGGGCTGGGTACATGTATTTCAGGGGTGCGCGGGAAGTTTCACACGCGATAGGCCCTGTGCTAGTGGTGTACGTGTATTCCTGGGGTTCGCGTGTAGTTTCACACGCAAATGGGCTGGGTACGTGTATTTCAGGGGTGCGCGGGAAGTTTTACTCGTGAATGGGCTGGGCACGTGTATTTCAGGGGTGCGCGGGAAGTTTCACACGCGAATGGGCTGGGTACGTGTATTACAGGGGTGCGCGGGAAGTCTCACACGCGAATGGGCTGGGTACGTGTATTTCAGGGGTGCGCGGGAAGTTTCACACGTGATTGCCCTGGTTACGTCTATTTCAGGGGTGCGCTGGAAGTTTCACATGCGATTGGCCTGGGTACGTGTATTTCAGGGGTGCGCGGGAAGTTTCAAATGCGAATGGGCTGGGTACGTGTATTTCAGGGGTGCGCGGGAAGTTTCACACGCGAATGGGCTGGGTACGTGTATTTCAGGGGTGCGCAGGAAGTTTCACACGCGAATGGGCTGGGTACGTGTATTGCAGGGGTGCACGGGAAGTCTCACACGCGAATGGGCTGGGTAGGTGTATTTCAGGGGTGTGCGGGAAGTTTCACATGTGATTGGCCTGTGTACGTGTATTTCAAGGGTGCGCGGGAAGTTTCACACACGAATGGGCTGAGTACGTCTATTTCAGGGGTGCATGGGAAGTTTCACACGCGATTGGCCTGGTTACGTGTATTTCAGGGGTGCGTGGGAAGTTTCACACGCGATTGGCCTGGGTGCGTGTATTTCAGGGGTGCGCGGGAAGTTTCACACGCGAATGGGCTGGGTACGTGTATTTCAGGGGTGCGCGGAAAGTTTCACACGTGAATGGGCTGGGTACATGTATTTCAGGGGTGTGCGGGAAGTCTCACACACAAATGGGCTGGGTACGTGTATTTCAGGGGTGCGCGGGAAGTTTCACACGCGATTGGCCTGGGTACGTGAATATCAGGGGTGCGCGGGAAGTTTCACACGCGCTTGGCCTGGGTACGTGTATTACGGGGTGCCGGGGAGTCCTACACGTGAATTGGCAGTGTGGGTCCTCCCAGGTGTTCCCTCTACACCCTCCACGGCCCCTGCAGGCAGCCCACACCACAGGGGACTACCCTGCACCCCTGGTCATATCCCGCAGGCAACCCATCCACCATGGGCATGCCCCCCAGCAAAGCCACATGTCACCTTGCACTACTGGTCATCAACTCATGTCCCCCTGCACCCCCACCCCCCAGCAGTGCGGGGCACCTCCCAGCAGGCCCTAACTCATGTCCCACTCATGTCCCCCTGCACCCCCACCCCCCAGCAGTGAGGGGAACCTGCCAGCAGGCCTCCACTCATGTCCCACTCATGTCCCCCGGCACCCCCACCCCCCAGCAGTGCGGGGCACCTGCTAGCAGGCCCCCACTCATGTCCCCTTGCCCCCAGGTCAGGACGATCCGAAATCATGGCCCTTATGGCCAGCCTACCCAGCACAAAGACCCAACCAAGTATTGCATCCACCCACATCGAAAAGGCAATTACATGATACAACCCCAATGGCAAGTATGTAAATGAACACCTGTCCGTCACACACACACACAATGGGTGCAAGTGAATCTCAAAACACAAATCATGACATGCATGAAACCAATGAGATAATACCACAAATGGAAGTATTAAAAAACATATATTGAAGATAACATGAACGCAAATCAAATCAAACACACAACAATGGGAATAACAAAAGAAATGGTCCATGTCCAGTAAATAATGAAAAACAAGAAATAATAAGCCAAAGAAATCCAAATAGGAATGGTGTCCAAAGTCACAGTCCAAATAATAAAATGCAAGGTTTAAAACAAAGTAAAAACCATTGCTCCATGGTGAACACAAAAAATATAAAAAAAGATGAACCCAATGTAGAACTATGTACAATCGAAGAATCCAGGGTCCATGATCCCAACTCAATAAATGAAACCTACAAAATACTACTACCTAATAAAAATAACTATATACAAAAATGTGGTGCAGTGTTCAAGCAGTCCAAAATAAAGAAAAAACTAAAGGAAACCTAACACTAACTAACTAACTATTTACAAGGGCAGTGGGCAAGTCCAACGGCTCACTGGTTGATGTCCCGGGCCAGGGCATCATCGAACTCCTGCTCAATGTCCTGAAGCGGTCCTCTTCCATGGCCCCGAGGGTTCGCAGGGATGATGACATCCGGATCTCCAGGTCCCTGCGAATGGCCTTGAGGCACTCGGCCCGCCTCAGGGCCCTCCGCATGGAGTTCTCCACCCTGATCATCGTGAGCCATGCCACTTCCGCCCGCTGCCGCTCCGCATCTATGGCATGGCCCAACCGCTGCCGCACGGAAGAAACTTCCCATCCAGGGTCCTCCTGCCCTCCGGCCGATGCCTGCCCCTCTGATGATGAAAGCCCCGAGCCATCATGGCTCCCACCTTGTTGCTGCTGCTGCTGTGCCGCTGTCTGTGCCCTGGCTCTTGCTTCCTGCACATCCTCCTCCGGCTGGGGTGCAGTTGTTGATGTGGCCACCCCTGCTGGACATACGACTCCCAACTGTGGCAGGGATGTGTCTTCCACCAGCCTGGCCGCAGGGTCAGAGGCAGCTCCACAGGGTACCCAGGTGATACATGGGTGGGAAGATGGCATGGAGGACGACTGGGGTATAGGGGGTTCAGTTGAGGGGGGGTCGGAACAAGGTCCAGAAAACGGAGGAATCCGGCCCTGGTGAGCTGGCCCAGTGGGTCAACGCAGCCAACGAGCCATGCGAGAAGACGTGCAGTCTCCTCATGAAAAGACTGCAGGTCAGCTCGCATGGCACGTTGATGCAACGCCACCCCACCCAGGACAGGCTCAACCCGGTGCCGGATAGCCACATCCGCAGGGAGAGGAGGGCCAGTTGGTGTAAGCTAATCCCCTCCCTGGGAACGGGTCTGGACGTAGGCATCCCTGCTGGTGCAAGATGATGCAGTGACAGGATCAGGGACAGGATTACACACATACACCTCCGCGGTGGCCTGTGCTGCCTCCTGTCCCTGCCCCTGCACTGCACCACTAGCACCAGTGGAATCCCCACCTCCAGACCCCGTCTCTGTCCCTTGCACGGCCTCCTCCTCTACTAAACCCCCACCAACCTGGATGACTCCGTGCCATCTTCCTCCGTCAGACCCTGTGGGGTCTCAGCTGCCCCTTCTGCTGCCGAGGAGTCCAACTCCGACGTCCGCCTCTTGGACCTCCCCTCGGCAGCTGCGACCTGGGACGTGGCACCGGACTCCTCACTCCCAGACGAGATGACAACCTGGGAGGTGAGCCAGGCCTTGCGTCTCCGGCTGGCGGTGCGATCCCTGCCGCTGTGCCCCACAGCACCCTCTCCGCCCTCTTCATCAGTTGACACTGCAGAGGAGACAGGCATCAGGGCACTGTACAATGGACCCATACACACATGACAGTTGCACACGAGTGTCATTGTCAAACTTCAGACATGGCATCACAATGCCCGACAAACATGTTATTTGAACTCACACACATGAGCTATTCCACAGCCATATTGCAACAGCCAGCACCAGCCATACACATACAACAGCATGAACAGCCAAAGGTGAGCCTGACATCACATTAAACACAAGGATTGCACTAGACACGCACACACGCCACCACACTCACATGCATGTGTACACCTCCTACGACTGTCGCAGTAATGAGATTTGCACCCATGTGACATCTGGCAATCAGTATTCTACACATCAGTGTCCCAGGCATCCATGTTGCATCACTGTTGTACCCTTGTCAAATACACACACATGCACATGCACACAGTGCAGACACATGCAGCTGGAACCGACATCCATGTGTGACACCACAACCATCCCAACTAACATACACAGTCATCCATACATGTGTGCCCACACATCAGCATTTTGCATGCAAGCTCACACACACATGCACAATCCATGTGTCACACATGAGAGGCCTCGCATGTGTCAGCCTCACGGCCCTGTACATACATGGCCCGACAAAAACACATGTGCAACCTGCACACTACTGGCACACCACCACACGCACAGCATACAATCAGTATGCATGTACACTTACTGCTCGACTCCAGACGGGTCTGCCTCCCAAGGACCTGGACGTGGAGCACTGGGGATATGCGTTCCAGGACCCTCATCTGATCTTCCGACAGGTGGCCCCGGCGCCCCTTAGCATCCGCTGCCTTCAAGAGGCGCTGGGTCTTGCTGAGGGTCCTGGACCTGAAGTCCTCCCAGCGCTTCTTGACATGATGGAATAGGCGGACTGACACCCCCTCCGTGTTGATGGTAGTCACGATGTCCATCCAGATCCGGGTCCGTCCTTCCGTGTCAGCACGAGAACTTCCATAGAGGACATCATACTGCCCCAGGACTTGCTCCACCAGGACACCAACTTCGGTGGCAGTGAAGCTGGTGGCCCTCTGCCTCTCTGGCTGGGGGTTGCCAGTAGTGCCAGATCGTGTAGTGCCTGACATGGCAACCCCAGAGGCAGGAGTGGGTGGGCAACTGGGTCCTGGGGCTGGGCTGTGGAGCAAGATGGTACTCCAGTCGGGAGTCTTCGGTTCCAGCAGGGGTGGTCACAGCAACGGCACCCCTGGCTGATGTGCAGGCAGCAAATAGCAGGGCACGTGGGCAGCAGACAGTCAGGCAGCAGCAGATGGCAGGTGGGAGGGTGCTCGGGGCTCTGGGGGGCAGTAATTCGGCCTTCTGGGCAGGAGCATTGTCTTCCGTGTGCTTACGCGTGGCCAGCTTGATACGGAGTGATTCGGCACGTGAAAATCTTGCACGTCAGCATGTAATTCGAGGAAAGGCCCTTAGCGCGTAAGCGCGTCAGCACGCGTATGCGATTTCATTGGACCAAAGGCCCTTAGCACGTAAGCGCGTCTGTGACATGCGTGCGCAGGCATTTCCCTGTACACGGGTGCATGTTACACGTTCAAGAACTGCACGTCCGAGTGTCAGCTCGTGTAATTGGAGGATAGGGCCTTAGCGCGTATACGCGGAAGTGACGTGGGATGTGTGGGCCGGTTCCAAAGGCACGTGTAGGACGTCATTTCCTTGTACGTGCTTTTTGTGGAGAGCGAGTGGGTGAATTCTGTACTTCTTGTCGGTTCACACGCGATTTACTTCACAGCGTTTCTAGTTCGTACTCCCTGTTACCTCTGACAGCTTTTTTCTGATTTTCTGTTGGGCCTGTTTCCTCAAACAACATTCACTTCTTCTTTTGTCCTGTCTCCTCAGACAGTGTACAATTCTTCTTTTGGTGGGGGTGTTGCCAACGCGCACACGCGCGTATTTTTCATGCTCATTTTCCAGGTAGACGGTGAGTTGCGCACGTATTTACCAACTGTGCTTGCCCCGTGTGTCGCGTACCCCTTCAGAGGTCATTGTGGGCTGCGTGTAACACGCGTACGTTCATTTTTGTGTTTCTGGGTGCCACAGCGTAGTGCGGGTTCATTTTTCCACGCACGTGGTCTACGAGGGGTTGCCTGCATGTTATATTCTGTTTTTGGGGTGCCTGTGCGTTGCGTGACCCGTCATCTTTCCCCAGGGGTCACATACAGCCTTGCTAGAGCACTAGAGTACGAATTCCATCTAGTACCCTACCCCTTTGACACCCAATTGCCCAGGACAATAGTTTACTGCAACTCCCATACGCACACCAACATCAGTGCCATGGTTGGGAGGCAACCAAGCGGTAAGGGTGGCAAAGGTGGCCGAGCCTCAAGAGGTGGCCGTGGTGGGCGCGGTAGGGGACGTGGCCGGGATTTGCAGGGTACCCTTAGGCCCCCATGTGTGGAGGACCAGTCAGGGACACCCATGCCCCCCCCCATAGTTGAGGGAAACGTGGCTGACACCATCTCTGATCAGCCCTTGTTGGACCAGCCCATTGTGGCACCTGACCTGACAGAGGGTGACTCCCAGGCTGACTTACAGGTCACCAAGTCTAGGCCACGTGTGGCGGTGCAAGTTGGTGTCACCAGGCCACGTGGATCAAGGGCAGCTATGTCATCTGCTGCCCCGAGAAGCAGGGTGGGGAGGCTGCAGGGGCAGCTGCAGCTCCATCCACCCCAGCTCTGACTCTCCCAGCCAGGGCAGTGTTGGTCCCAGTCCATCTTGCTAACATTCCCCCTGACTACGTAAGACTTCAGCCAATGCATGCACCAAGTCCCATGCTCAGTGTGCATTCCCACACTCCAACTACCCAGACCACCGGTGCTCCTGCCCCTAGTGGCCAGAGCGGCGTAGGCAACTCAGGATCCCCACCACCTTCCAAAAAAAAGAGGAAGAGTGCTCGTCCACTACAGGCTGATACCCCAGACACGGCTACGCACTCCGGCACGCAAAGGAAGCCTAGCTTCAATGATGCCGAACGTGATGCACTTGTGCAGTATGTGTCCGCACACGACAGCGAAATGTTGATCACTTCAGGGTGCAAGACCACACCTGCCAGATGTCAGGCACACTGGCAAACCGTCGCGGACATCATAAGTGCCCTTGGATCAGTGAGGCGCACAGCTGGTGAGTGCTACAAGCGCTGGAATTACCTTAAGCGCAGGGCAAAGAAAAAGCTGGCCTCAAGTCATGCCGCTACTCTAGTGACTGGAGGTGGGTCTCCACAAGAGGACATTGAACTCACTGTACATGAGTCTGTTGCTGGGACCTACGTCACAGAGGAACAGATCCAAGGTGTGGGAGATCTGCCAGATTACGAGGCATTGTCCGGTGAGTGCACATGCATGTGTGTGTG
The DNA here is from genome assembly GCF_040938575.1 of Ambystoma mexicanum. NCBI lineage: Eukaryota > Metazoa > Chordata > Amphibia > Caudata > Ambystomatidae > Ambystoma > Ambystoma mexicanum. The sequence goes on from NC_090930.1 coordinate 454,229,014, forward strand.
ATCCATGTGTATGTTGTGTGTGTAAGGGGTTCTGATTGAGTGCCAGGTGAGGGTGTGTGGGCCTGAGTGGTTTGGGTCACCCATGTGCTTCATCCAAAACATTCTGCACCCCTGGATTTGGGTATTACAGTATCCCTTCTGCCCACAGTAGACTTTTTGTGCAACATCACGCCAGTTGCCCTTCAAGTGGCGTCTTGCTACAACATTGTTCCGTATTTCTCATTGTTCATTCAGGCTGATTGTTTCGATCCCCCCACTTTCACTACGCATATCTGAACCCTATTGTCAAACGATATATGACATGCCTATGGTACATGCCATCTGTGTGATGGCATGGTCATGTATGTGGATTGGGCATGCCACTCACAGGCCAATGTGTGATGGCTCTGCTAGCAAGCATGCAGCTAATGTGTTGCTCTTCCATTTTGGTGTCATCAGTGTCTGACATCTTCCTCCCCTTCAAACTCAGTGACAGTGCATGCATGGGAGGGTTATAGTCATGTGGGACATGTGTCAATCAAGTACTGGTTCTGTACCTTGTGAGGCCTAATTGTGTGCCATGGTGCTAATGCCTGTTTCCATTTTTTTGTCTTTCATGTTTCTGCAGGGGATGACACACTTGATGCTGTTGAGGGTGAGGAGCTGGTGCAGACCCAAGAGGGATCTCAGGCACGACCGGGCACCAGTGGGAGACGGGGTGTGGTGGTGGGTGAGAACCCGCTCTTGCTGCAGACCGTTCTCTCCAGGGGTGTCTCTGGGTGCACCTCACCAGACCTCTTTTCGGGTGTTGATTCGGATGATGAGACCTATGTGGCTTCGCAGGTAGGTGTTTCTGGGAGGGATTCTGTTCTGTCCAACCCACCTGCACCAGGGGTACAGCCCACTATGGAGATGTCAGTGTTGGTACGTCCGCCTTTGGTGGTTACGGATGCAGGGCCACACTCTGCAACATCTGATCCTGTTCCTCGGCCAGCAGATCAGAGGGGGAATGCAGTCCTGCAGCCTCAGGCAGTGCCGACACAGCAAGGCACAGTTCGCCTTGCCCCAGACAGGTGTGGTGCCCGCCAACACGGTGGCCGTATGCCACCAGGCAATACCGCATGGGAGAGATCCATATACGGTATGGCAAACCAACAGGCAGCAGCATCTGAAATGATGGCTCAAGCTATGGAGAGGGTGGCCACTTCCATTGTCCCCCCAGAGAGGCAGATGGAGCAACTACAGCAGGCAACAGACTCCATTTGCCAATCACTCAGGGACGACATGTTGGCATCCAACAGGGACAGACGGGCAGCCCTGGACACTCTGCAGGAAGCCATTTCTTTAGAGTCCCAGGGCCAGAGGGAAGCCCTGAGGGTAGAAGTCCGTCACCTCAGGAAGACTCTTGTGGAGCTTGAGGCTTCCACTGGCACGAGGACAGAACAGCTGCTGGAGCATGTCACACGTACGCTCTCAGCAGAGATGCAGGCAACTCGGGAGGAGGTCCGGGCATCACGTCAGGTGGTGCATGGGGATCTCCGCACCATAATCCTCCAGAACAAGACCTTCCACACCCGCATGCTTGCTGCCATGGAGGAACAGACTAGGGCTTTGCATGGGCTGCCTCCCATAGCACCACCACCTCCTGTGGTGGCAGCAGCACAGGGTGATGAGAGCGAGCACAGCGATTCAGAATCTCTCACATTAGCGTAGCCGTGCAGGCCATGAGCCCATGGAGGTGTTTTTTTTCGCAACATCCACACAGGTGGCTGTTGGTGTGCACCTTGTCCTCGGACCTCCTGGGTGGCTTCCCCCACCCCCAAGCCCCCACATGGCCATTTTTGATTTTTGGGTTTTGGTTTTTTATTTTTTATTTTTGCTTTTTTGTTACAGTGTGTTGCCTTGTGTGGCTCCCGTGGGCACATGCAGGCTTGTCCTGAGTTTGGGTTAGATGCTTGGGATCGTGAGACACACACCCCTCCTGCTTCCCGTTACCATGGGCTTGCAAAGGGTGTGCCCAAGTGACAGTAACTTACACAGTGACTTTGGACTCCCATGGCATGTGTGGGCAGTCTGTATTCAATACTGTGTATACATTCCTAGTGCATATTGTTGTAGTATTGTACACTGCATGGTGTATTGATGTGTGCTTGTGCATCCATGTCTCCCTCCTAATTTGCAGGTTCATTCCACATGTCTTCACAAGGCCGTCTACTTTGGAGATGGAGTTCATGTTGTAAGCAGTGCACTTCCAGATTTGCGTGGCACCAACACTGTACAGTTGGGGGTGGTTGATGTGCTAGCATCACCAGGTTGTAAGTCTACGTATCATTTAACTTAGTACTGTCATGTGAATGCTATGTTTGGGGTGGCTAGCTGCATTGTATTGTGGTAAGGTTTTGGTCATGTGTGTTGTCAGTTCTACATTAATGGGAGCACATTGTGTGTGGCCATTTTCCCATCGGGACACTGTACTTTGTGACACTTGTGTCATGTTTTGGGGATTCCTTTGTTTGCTCTCACATAGCATGACATGCCATGGTGTGTTGGGGGGCGGTGCTGGGGAGGTGTTGGGTGACATGGCACTGTTGTCATGTTGTATCTTGCAAGGGGGTAATTATTTTAGCAGCATAGAAGTGTGTCTTTTGATGAAAGAGCATTGGTGGTGTTTGTGTAGGTAGGGATGCACACAATGGAAAACTACCATGTGAACAATCTCAGGCTGGTATGGTTGTGACAGTTGACTGTCAGTTGAATCATCATCATTGATTGTCAGCTGGTATGTGCCAGGGCTGTGTGCACTCCACAGTGGTGTGATTTTAGGTGAAGTAATTAGCCACCAGCTGTGTACGGGCTGCCTCACCCTGTGCCCTTTCCCCTCCCATGCGCAGCAGGCATGCATGTGGTTGGGGATGTGGGGGCACCACCATGTCCACCGGCAGGCCCCTGCGTGTTGCAGCGTTGTGCAGGACACATGCTGCCACTATGATCCTGCACACTACTGGGGGAGCGTATAGCAGCTGCCCACCAGCGCGGTCAAGGGAGCGAAAGCGTGACTTGAGCACTCCGAATGTGCGCTCCACTATGCCCCGGGTTGCAATAGGGGCTGTGTTGTATCTTACCTGGGGTGGCGTGGTGGGGTTCCGAATTGGCGTCATCATGTGGGTGCTCAGATGGTAGGCACTGTCCTCTGGGGAGGTGGTGATGGGTATCATTAGTGGGGTTGTGACATTACTCAGTATCTGACATGCATGCATGTGCAGTGGCATTTATACTCACCAACCAGCCATGTATCGCCATGCCGACCAGCTTCTAGGTCCCGGTTTAGGGTTGACATTCTGTAAATGAAACTGTTGTGGGTGGACCCTGGATAGTTGTCATATACTGAGGTGATGATTCCCTTGGCATCACATACTACCTGGACGTTGATGGAATGCCAGTGCTTGCAGTTTCTATAGATGTGCTCAGTTGCCCTGGGGGGACGTAGTGCCACATGGGTGCAGTCAATGGCACCTAGCACTTTGGGGAAGTGTGCCACCCCATAGAAATCCTGGACGACAGCCTGCCTTTCTGCAGGTGTTCTGGGCAGGTATATGTGCCTGCGTACTGATGGGCATGCAGTCATGATGGCCAAGACCTGGTGTAGGCAGCGTGACTGCGTGGCATGTGAGACGCCCCCAACTATGGCACTTGTCCGCTGAAATGATCCAGTGGCCAAGAAGTGCAGTACATTAAGGACCTTCACCAGGGGGCTCAGTGCTTGGGAGCAAAGGGTGGGTGATGTGAGGTCATCCTCCCACTCACTGCCCAGGTGGAGTATTATGTGAGCTGGAAACCTATACCTCCCATACACGTGGTCATCAGGCATCCCAAAAAGGCTGGTTCTGGGTGTAAAAATTCTGGCCCTGGCTATCCTCCTCCTCCTCCTGCGGTATCCCACGGCCACTGCTGCTAGGAACGGTATATTCATCCTGGCGTCTGAGCTTGTTTGTTGTTTGCGCGCACCTTTATGCTGCGCAAGTCGACGTATGCCTGCTTCCTGCTTGCGTACGTGTTTCCGGATTAGCGCAACTTTTTTTGCGTGTGGGCGTTCCGCGCATTTGCCTCCTGTACGTCCACGCCCACCACAGTGATACACGTACCCCACACGGCCAGGCCCAATCGCGTGTGAAACTTCACGTGAGCCCCTGAAGTACACGTGGCCCGCTCGCCCAGGACCAATCGTGTGTGAAAATTCACACGAGCCCCTGAAGTACACGTACCCCGCTCGCCCAGGCCCAATCGCATGTGAAACTTCCCGCGAGCCCCTGAAGTACACGTATCCTGCTCGGCCAGCCCCAATCGCGTGTGAAACTTCCCGCGAGACCCTGAAGTACACGTACCCCGCTCGCCCAGGCCCAATCGCGTGTGAGACTTCCTGCGAGCACCCAAAACACATGCTATTTCTGACACAGCGGGTGTCCGTGTTTGTTGCGTACCCCTTTGCACGTCATTTGTCCTAGAGGGCCCCAGTATGGGACATTCATCGAGCTGTATATACGTCTTTTCGTTAGCGCACATTCTTTTGATGTGCAGGGACGCTACCGCCTGCCTTCATGTGGCGGACATGTGTTGATGTACATAGTTGACTTTTGGTTTGTGTCATGGGATCGCCATTTCACTGCTGGGGGGTGGGTGTGCAAGGGGACATGAGTGGGGGCCTGCTGGCAGGTGCCCCACACTGGTGGGGTGTGGGGGTGCAAGGGGACACGAGTGGGGGCCTGCTGGCAAGTGGCCCCCACTGCTGGGGGGTGGGGGTTCAGGGGGACATGAGTGGCACATGAGTGGGGGCCTGCTGGCAGGTGCCCCGCACTGGTGGGGGTGGGTGTGCAAGGGGACATGAGTGGGGGCCTGCTGGCAGGTGCCCCGCACTGGTGGGGGGGTGGCGGTGCAGGGGGACATGAGTGGGACATGAGTGGGGGCCTGCTGGCAGGTGCCACGCACTGGTGGGGGGTGGGGATGCAAGGGGACATGAGTGGGGGCCTGCTGGCAGGTGCACCGCACTGGTGGGGGGTGGGTGTGCAAAGGGACATGAGTGAGGGCCTGCTGGCAGGTGCCCCGCACTGGTGGGGGTGCAAGGGGACATGAGTGGGGGCCTGCTGGCAGGTGCTCCGCACTGCTGGGGGGTGCGGGTGCAGGGGGACATGAGTGGGACATAAGCGGGGGCCTGCTGGCAGGTGCACCGCACTGGTGCGGGGTGGGGGTGCATAGGGACATGAGTGGGACATGAGTGGGGGCCTGCTGGCAGGTTTCCTGCACTGGTGGGGGGTGGGGGTGCAAGGGGTTATGAGTGGGGGCCTGCTGGCAGGTGCCCCGCACTGCTGGGGGGTGGAGGTGCAGGGGGACACGAGTGGCACATGAGTGGGGGCCTGCTGGCAGGTGCCCCGCACTGGTGGGGGGTGGGTGTGCAAGAGGACATGAGTGGGGGCCTGCTGGCAGGTGCCCCGCACTGGTGGGGCATGGGGATGCAGGGGGACATGAGTGGGACATGAGTGGGGGCCTGCTGGCAGGTGGCCCGCACTGGTGGGGGGGTGGGGGTGCAAGGGGACATGAGTGGGGGCCTGCTGGCAGGTGCCCCGCACTGCTGGGGGGTGCAGGAGGACATGAGTGGGACATGAGTGGGGGCCTGCTGGCAGGTGCCCCGCACTGGTGGGGGGTGGGGGTGCAAGGGAACATGAGTGGGGGCCTGCTGGCAGGTGCCCCACACTGCTGGGGGGTGGGGGTGCAGGGGGTTATGCTTTGGTGATCAGTAGTAGTAGTGGTGCAAGCTGACATGTGGCTTGCCTGGGGGGCATGCCCATGGTGGATGGGCTGCCTGCGGAACATGAAGTCCCCTGTGGTGTGGGCTTCCTGCAGGGGCCGTGGAGGGTGTAGAGGGAACACCTGGGAGGACCCACACTGCCAATTCACGTGTAGGACTCCCCTGCACTCCAGATATACACGTACCCCACTCGCACAGGGCCTGTCGCATGTGATAATTCCTGCGCACCCCCGAAATACACGTTCCCTGCTCGTCCAAGGCCAATTGCGTGTGAAACTTCCCGCGCACCACAGATTTACACATACCCAGCCCAATCGCGTGTGAAACTTCACGCGAACCACAGGAATACACGCACCCCACTCGCACAGGGCCTATCACATTTGGAACTTCCCGCGAACCCCTGGAATACACGCATCCCGCTCCCCCAGGCACGATCGCGTGTGGAACTTCATGCGCACCCCTGAAATACACGTACCCCGCTCCCCCATGCCCGATCGCGTGTGAAACTTCACGCGCACACACGAAATACACGCACAAGCTGATTTTTCACATAGCGGGTGTCGCTGTTTGTCGCGTACACCTTGCACGTCATTTACCCTAGGGGGCCACAATATGGGACATTTATCAGAGCTGTTTATTCGTGCTTTTTGCGAGCGCACTTTTTGGCGCACATTTTTTTCCATCGCAGGGACGCACCGCCTGCCTTCCTGTGGCGGACGGGTTGCGGTCAGTGCGCGTCTTTGCCCGTGCGCTGGTTTGCCCTATTCGATTCCATGAATACGTGTTGTAGGCGAGCGTGTGGGCGTTCCGCGCTCTTGCCTCCTGTACTTCCCCCGTGACGCCCACATTTTCACGAGTTGTTCCCCATTCCGAGTGTTCCGCCCTGTGTTCCGCCTACTTTAGTTATGTGCGCCGCGCTATGTGCGCTTTCGCTGTGGCCTTGGCACACGCCGTTAGATGACCTGTGCGCCGGCGTGTGCCGTGCACTTTTTCAGCGCACATCTCTGATTTTACTCGCACACGGACTTCCATGAATAGATGTGCGATGGTTTCCCTGCGATATTCGCACTTGCACTGCGATTTTTGCTCTTTCACTGCGAATCGCACGTTTTCGCACGCTTGCGCCGGACTTTTCGGCGCACATTGATTCCATAAATCGGCCTGTAAATTGGCACCCTAGGTCACATTGTTTGTTATATGTGATGTTTAAGTTAACAAAACAAACTATTGTTTTTGTGTTTAAAGTTTGTGTAAAATTAACATGAGTGTGTTACATTTGTTATTTTCAAATTAAAACTTTTGTTGGGAAAGGCACAGTAAGATGCAGTGCCTAGTTGCAGGTCTGATTGCGAAACTGAAGTACTGGGGAGGGGGAGTGAGCATCTATCAGACAGAGTTGGCAGAGTTGCATTCCTGAAGAAAAAGGAGGGGGTGATCAATGCAGTGATATAGCTCAGGGGTAGACGTGTTTGTGGCTGAGATGTACACTGGTCTGGAACACTGTATTTGAGGTAGAATAACATTAAACCAACTGACAGGGGATATGGCTTACTGAGTATTTGTAGCCATTTTTAACAATAAGTATAAATAATGAGAGTAAATTCAGTCTGTTCTTATTGTGTTAGCCAAGGGTTAAATAGAATGTTTATGTAAATGAAAACAAAAAGTAAATACATTAATTAGGCTAACAAAGTGTTTTATTTTGCATATTTACAAGCTTTTGTGGAGTGCTCCTCTTACTCAGGCAGAGATGAAATGAAGCATTTGAAAAATAACACAGCATTATAGCTAACATAGCCCTTCCCTCAGACACACTGTTATCTGTGCCTGTCTGTATTTGATTTGTAGTTTTTGTTCAGAGAGGCATGTATTGAATATTCAGCTCCCCCCACACATTGCGCTCTTCAAGGTCTAAATGGTACACTGTGTTACGTGGGGCAGAGGTCAGTGAAACTGTAGAGCAAGGAAAAAGAAACACAAAAAGGGGAAAATACAGCCCACCCTTTTAGAGGACTCTCAGGAAGACAGTAGGCATTGGTTAGGTGTCAACAATTGCATGTGCAGTTCAGTTGAAGTTTGGAATGTCAGGCCAGTCCTTTATAAGATCAAGGCTAGCACATTGATTAATATATTAGGCTTGTGCGTCTAGAAATGGGAATAAGGGGATATATAGCGAGATTATGTGTTTAGGTATGTGATCTGTGGAGTACAGTGTGCTAATTGTGTGACAAATATCATATTGGGATTGTGTTATATCACAATCAAAAGGAAAGGGTGGAGTTTGACTAGAGGCAAGGGCGCGCAAGTATTTATAAAAAGCTTTTTTAGTTGGAGCATTTTGATGGCAGGTGAGCATTGGTTGGAGAGACATTGGCCCTCATTACAACACCGGCAATAACCAATGGTGCTATTAGCACCAAGGTTGCTGCCGGTATTGTGACGGGTCCGCCAATGGTAAATGGGGAAATACCGCCTCATTCCAAGGTTGACGGGGCGGTAATTCCCCATTTACCATTGGCCCTTCCCCATTCCCATTTTTGCTCCATAGGGCTCAATGGGACTGGGGAAGGCGGTAATTACGGTACCGCAAATTGCGGTACCATAATTACCTCAGAAGTCCCTTTGCGGGTCCCTACTTTAACGGCTGGTCCAGACCAGCCGTTAAGGTCGGGAGCCGCAAAGGGACCTCGTAATCAGGCGTTAAGGTTTTAACGGCGCCGACACCTTTTACGGCGCCGTTAAACCCTTAACGCCAGGGTTCTAATGACCCCCTTTATGAGTGCGTGATTGCTTTAGAGAAGCTGGTGGGGTTGGTGTGTCCATTGAATGTCTGTGGATGGCTTTGTAAAAAATTATGGAAAGTGTCAGGTTTGTGTGTCTGAATTTTTGTAATGTTATGGGTGGAGAAAGTGAATGTTTGTTAGTTGGGACAGTGATTTATGTAACTGCGATGTTGTTTAATTTGAGGTCTGTTTGCTACTATTTTGAAATAACAGATGAAAAAAAGCTGCCATGCTCGCAGACCCATTCCCCTAACAACCAACTATATATGGGTAAAGTGAACTGCAGTGGTGTTTGAGAAGACACTCATAACAGCACAAGACTGCACACTTATGTTGACACACTAAGGGAGACAGGTTTTATGTTGTGTATTGTGACATGGACATCGATTTTTGATCCAGTTCCTGGGGTGAACCAGTGCAGGAGGATCACCTGGGTGAGGGGTCTTCACGGAGAGTTGGAGTGGGACACCGGATGGTGAGTTGTGGTATCCCCTTCCTTGTAACACCTTTACCCCATCCTACCAGGTAGTATAGTTAGGAACTCTGTCTCCCAGCCCCATTTTACAACTCAAACACTTTCAGCCTGCTATGAGTGAAAACAGACTAAACCCCGAGCAGTATACCTTACGTGTCCCAATACAGTGGTCAGGTAATGTCAGGCAATTACTGACCATCACACACGCCTGACTTCCATTACAGTTCCCCACATGGATAAAAGGTGGAGCATGAGAGCACACTCTGAGTGAGGTAAAGCATGAGCAAAAGAGGAAAGATAGCAAAACCGAAAGGGATCGCAATGACGGAAATTCCCTTGCCCTTTTCGACAAGGAATCCGTTACTTTCCAGAGACATCAAAAATAGAAAGCATACGACCAGGAAACCAGGCTGAAGAATCCTGCATTGTGTATCGGAGCTATCCGGGGCCCTGCTGTGTCAATAATCAAGGTGGGGAGAATCACCAGCCATATTGGTACCGTCCTTGGCTCCAAGAACAATTCAGCTTCAGGGAAGTCAACACAGCCGATGAGTTTGGGAGACATATACAAGACCGGTCTGTGTTGAAGCCAAGGTTGCAAGCAGCAAAATTGTAGGGCGGGTGCTGGAAAGAACATTGTTAAAATTAGTTTGATAAGAGACGCGAGGGAAGTTTACTGCTGATGACTGATTGAACTTTAAAGCAAGCTACAAGCTACTTTGACAGAGTGGTCCGGCACTGCGTGGGGGCTCAATCGAAGGCATCTGTAAGGTATCCGGCTGAGAAGTGACAAACATAGCGAAATTTGCTCCGAGCCCAGCGAACGGAGACCAATTGAAAGAGAACAAATAAATGTGAATCGAAGTGGTCCTGCCACGGGTCAAGCAAAGTCCCGAGGACAGTCAAAGGTCTTCAATTTTTATGAAATAGAGAAAGTGAATTTGGTCTGAGCCCGGCAGAGAGAGACCAATTGAAGGTTTTGTGTTAAAGTGGGTCTGAGCCCAGTGGAGGAGGACCCGGGGTGAACAGTAAATCAGCCGAGAAGGTGTATATGTGAAAATCCTGAGAAGAAAGGAACTTTAATGTTTTGTCGTGTTGCATCAGGCCCTCTGAAATAAGAGACTTTGAATGGCAAAGAGACTTTGCCACAGAAGGCCCTGATGGTGAAGTTTTGAACTGCATCCTCATGCTAGAGAAGCCAGAGAATGTGTTAAGCTGGAGTGTGTCGCCCTTGTCCCGTGCTGAAAACATGGGGAAGGGAAAGCAATGGCTTGAATATCCTTACATATCATTTCTGAAACACTTTTCATTTCAATAACATTGTTTCCCACACTATTTGTATTTAGAAGTAAGGATTGGCAATATGTTTATTAGTATAGCCCCTTTTATTTTGACAGACTCGACTAGGATAGCGTTATTATTTGATGGTCGTAGCTTGCTCCCATCTTAGATTTAGGATTAGATAGGAGTTTTTCAAACCCACTTGAAGTTCAATAAACACCCTTAAACTGTGATCACTTGTGTCTGTTTTACTGTTTGATACCATGCCTTCCTTATAAATGATGTCAGTGGTGGGATATTATTCAATTGACATACTATCATCTGCTGCAGCATTCGCGGTCAGTCGCATTTGCTGAATGCGGATACTGCAGCAGATGATTCCCGACCAGACATCTGCCCAATAACTGTAGAAGAATTCCAATTTGTTTCTTATCCTGCATCTACCAACATGGCGAATATATCAGAGAAGGGACATTGAGCCTCATTACGAGTGCGGTGGTAAGGGGTTAACGGCGCCGGTAAGGATGCCGGTGCCGTTAATCCCTTACCGCCGCATTCCGAAGTCCCTTAGCGGGTCCAGCTAAGGGACCAGGGAGCTAATAACGGGCCCGTTATTAGCTCCCTCCCCATTCCCATTGAGCCCTATGGGGATTTATCGGGTCCTCCAAGGTTGGAATGAAGAACCCGGACACGAGTCTGGAGGCAGCCATGGCGCTAATAGCACCATTGCTACCTCCAAACTTGTAATGACCCCCATTGTCCAGTAAACCATAGTGCATACCAATACCAGCAATCCAATATTAATCCAGGGTGCAGCATACCAGAAGCTTTTACAGTAAGGGATCACCCCGACCTTATATCAGAACATGATAAAGAAGCTGTGTCGAAATGCTTGTGGGATGTACTGACTCACTAGTCTCTGCCCTGCAACATCACTGTGTGCTGGTGGCACCAGAACCAGCAAAATGGCCGCAAAAAGCCCTATGCACGCTAAACCTATGAAAATTGCACGGTGAAACCGGAAAAGATGGCTGCCAATCTACTTTGCCTGTGTTAGTGGTGGAACAGGAGACCACACTGCTGAAACCTGTCACTGGGCTGCCCACAGAGTGAAAATGGAAACCACATGAAAGGCAGTGCTTTATTGCAAGGAAACTCAGAAGTCCTCTAAAATCCTTCTTTTCCTTGGTTGTTGAGATTACAAAATAATGGTTCCAAACATCAGTAAACATCCAACATCCTTGCTGGGTGTTACCCGTCACCTTATTTAAGGAATCCACATGAGCACACATGTCAGGAAAAGCAGAATCTATCACCAGAATATCCACATATGGACGCAGTACCACCGGCCGCCTGTATGACAGCTGTCATTTAATTACCTTACAAGCTTAAACTTGTGCAGTTAAAATCAAATGGTTGGAATTAAGTGACTTGCCATCAAATGTAATATAGGTTGCAACTATTTAATCTCGATGTTTGAAAAACTGGAATTAGAGTTTTTTTTGCCTATTTTGAAATTATAAGTTTATTTTAATCAAAGAAATATTTGAACAAATTGAGTTTTAAAGTAATCTGATGCAAGCCAAAGAACTACAAAGCCAATTCCACAGCTGGCCCCAACAAAAGGCACCTTCCTTCTGCTCTCTGGCCCAGGAACTCACATTCAGGTGTTAATGAAGAGGGGAGGAGATTTGAGCTGCTGCTCCTGGGAGAGACACAGGACTTCCTTGATTGAAAAGATATGCAGATGTAAGTGTCAACAGAAGCCCGTGCCAGAGGATAGAGGCGGGGTTGATCCTGAGCCACCAGAAACTTTGGGGGCGGGAGCAGACAGTTTTGTTTATTCTCAAAGCACAGAAAATAATATTTTTGAAAAGGACTGACAAAGTACTGTGCAAATTTGTAAAAATTGTAAAATTACAATATTGTTAATGTCAAATGTTTGGTCACGTTTTAAAAGTACTCAGAAATCTGTGCTATGTTCAGGGACATAACTGCAGAATTTGTGGTTTTGTAGCAATTGTACTGATGCCAGAAACATGAAACTTCATATGATTATGCCCAGATATCATGCACACATATGTGTAAAATTGTGGAGAAATCAGACATTGGGCCTCATTACACGGACGGCGGTAAGGGTTAACGGTCACCGTTAATGGCAACGGTGACCGTTAACCCTTACCGCCGTACTACGAGGTCCCTTAGCGGGTTGGAGTTTTAACGCCTGCTTTTTGCAGGCGTTAAATACCAACCCGCTAAGGGACCTCGGAGCTAATTACGGCACCGCAAAATTGCGGTGCCGTATTTAGCGCTTTCCCCAGTCCCATAGAGCCCTATGGGGCAGAAATGGGAATGGGGAAGGGCAATGGCGGAAAGGGGATTTACCGCCCCTCCAACCTTGGAATGGGGCGGTAAATCCCCTTTCCGCCAAGGCGGTGCCGGTATTTTACCGGCATGGTCCAGGGTGCTAATGCCGCCAAGCCTTAAAGGCGGACTTGATAGCTAGAAGTTCCTTATCAGTAATAGTGTAATTGATTTCAGGAGGCGAGAATTTGCGGGACCAAAATGCCACGGGATGCAACTGATTGGTTACTGGGTCCTTTTGTGATAGAACTGCCCCCATGGCAAGGCATCAGTTTCAACGATGTAGGGGAGTTCTGGGCGAGGATGTTTTAAGATCGGTGCAGAGATAAATCTAGTCTTCAAATTCTGGAAAGCTTGTTCCGCCTCGGTAGACCATTCAAAACGTTTGTTTTTCTTTAACAAGGCGGTGATGGGCTGGACTATTCGAGAGAATTCGGGGATAAACCTGCGGTAAAAGTTAGCGAAGCCTAACATGCTTTGAACACCTTTTACGGAGGATGGAGATGGCCATTTGAGAATTGCATCGACCTTCTTTGAATCCATACACACTCCGCTAGGTGATAATATGAATCCCAAGAATTCAACTTCAGTCACGTTGAAAACACATTTTTCCAACTTAGCGAAAAGTTTGTGTTGACGCAATCTCTCGAGGACCATTTTCACGTGTTTCCGATGTTCAGTTTCCGATGAAGAATAAACGAGGATGTCGTCAATGTAAACAACAACACACACATCTATGAGCTCTCTGAGGTTATCGTTCATAAAATATTGAAAGGCGGCCGGGGCATTGCAAAGTCCGAAGGGCATGACCTGATATTCAAATAGCCCATACTTGGTGCGGAAGGCCGTCTTCCATTCATCGCCCTCTTTTACTCGTACCAAGTGGTAGGCTCCTCTAAGATCCAGCTTTGTATATATGCATGCTTTTCTGACTTGGTCCAGGAGTTCAGGGATCAAAGGTAACGGATATCTATTCTTAACGGTGATCTGGTTCAGGGCGCGACAATCTATACAAGTTCTAAGGTCCCCTTCTTTTTTTGGAACGAAGAACAAAGCTGAGGAAGCAGGGGACTTGGAAGGACGAATAAACCCATTCGCTAGGTATTGATCCAGGTATTGTCGGAGGTGAATATTCTCAGGCTCGGTGAGGGCATAAATTCTACTACAAGGAGGAGCAGATCCAGGTATCAGGTCTATCTGGCAGTCATAAGACCTATGAGGAGGTAGAGAGTTAGCCTGATCCTTCCGGAAAACATCTTGGAATTCTAGGTATTCAGGAGGTAACTGGGGAGCCTCCGAGGAAATTGCTGCCAGTGCAACACCAGGTCGAGGGTGACAAGTAGAGACACATTCTGGAAACTGAACCGTTCTTGCTCGCCAATCGATCTGAGGATTGTGCTTCTCTAACCAAGGAATTCCTAGAATAATCTGGAACTGAGGGGCCTTGATCACATCGAACACGATCTTCTCATGGTGTCCATCTTGACTTACTAGCGTCACTTCTTGGGTGGTATGCGTTACTGGTCCGGAGGCTATCTCCGTACCATCCACCGTAGTAATGACGTCCTTTACAGCCTTTGGACAAAGAGTCAGATTCATCCTCAAAACAATTTCATGATCCACATAATTGCCGATGGCACCGCTGTCGACGTAAGCTTCAATCGCATGTAATCGATCCGCATGTTCAGGGCTAATGAGGACCATAGGTATCACGAAATGAGAGGTCACAGAACTGGTTTTAACGCTCGGCAAGAGGACCTCTATTCTTGTCGGGCGAGGTCGTTTCCCTGCTCAGAGTTTGTGACCCTGGTAACTGCAGCTCCTACTGCCTTCTTGGCTGGTTTCACCGGACAGTCTCGAAGAAAGTGCCCCGAGTTTCCGCAATAGAGGCATAATTGCAGCTGTTTTCTCCTTTCCCGCTCCTTTTGTGTTAGTGGTCCTTTCAGGCCCCCTATTTGCATGGGTTCCCCGGAGTCTACTCCTTTGGTAGGAGTTGGTGGTTTGGAAAATACTCGAGCATCAAACTTGGAACGATCGGCCTTCCTGTTCTGCAGTCTGTGGTCAATTTGGTGGCACCGCCTTCCGTGTAATGAGGCCCATTGTGTCCCAGACCAAAAGTGCGAAAAATTGCCAAATCTAGACGCAAGCTCTCACTGCGACGGGGTTTGGATGAAAACTTGCTCCACTGTAACGCTCACCTGATTCCCGCAGAGGCGCCGGTCTTGACTGGGTGAATGCCGTATCTTCAAAGGTGATGTGTAACACACGGTTGGCTCTTTGGGCTGGACCTCTGTGCACTGTATGTCTGACTCGAAGAGTAATATGTCTGCAGATAGAAAATATGGGATTAATGAACTGGGGTTATTGGGTGCCTTTCTCCTCTTCCCTTTCTCTTCTCCTGTAGAACCCCAAAGGTTAACACCCTCACCTTAGGTAAGTGAACGCCGAGCTCTCCATCTGCCTCGGGGCAGGGTGCCGTAACCAGTTTCTTCACTGTATAAGGGTGCAGGCCTCTTGACCTCAGAGGACTGCTGTCCGTCGTTAACTGCACGAACGGTAAATTCTGGGCACTTCAAATGTCTTAAAAGTCTTTTGTAATGATATCTCTTGTTTTGCAGGGTTCCGGCGATGGCGGATGGCGGGCTGATGAGAGTTGAGGATCGAACCCGCGTGAGGAATAGAAGCGCCTGGAAGCACGTAAGTAAGTGCTTGTAGCCTGCTTCACGATGCGCACTAACTGTCCCTTTTATCTTGCAGGTACAAGTTCGGAGCTTTAGAGAAGCTGAAGGGTGCTGGAATACCCACTGGATTCGGCGTGGGAAGGAGTAATGGCACGTGAATAATAAAGTTGCCCAATTTCTTTAAACGCACCTTCTTTTGTCCTTCAGATGCGGGTTGCAGCGCCGAAGGCTTCTGGAGCGTGCGAAGAGCTGGTAAGCTTTTGTCTTTCAGATGCTGGAATGCAGTGCGAAGACCTCCAGAGCATGCGAAGAGTAGGTAAGCCTTTGTCTTTCAGATGCCGGAATGCAGCGCGAGACGTTGGTGACAGCCGATGGACCAGGTAAGAGATGCGCTGCCACTGAAGACCGTAGTGCTAACCTGTTCTTTCTTTGTCTTTACAGGTGCTGCTGAAGACTGGATTCCAGGATGGTAAGCCTTTGTTCCCTTAGGCCCAGGATCAGAAGCAGAAGACATGATGGGCGTTCTGCTGCAGAGAATGCAGAACAACGCAAAGCAAGATTCATCCATCGGGTGTGGTTTAAATAGCCTCCTGTAGTGCTTAGGTGTCTCCTTCCACAGCCACGCCTAAGAAAAGAGTTCCTGCTTTCCAGAAGAGTTCCAGTGTTCTGAACCTAGGGAGTGGCTCCTGCCCCACCCAACAGGAAAAGTAGTCCCAAACAGAAGAGGATCAGGGGTTCAACTGGCAGGTAAGTAAGCAGCATGGTCTGCTGCAGGTAAGTCCACCCAAGCATTATGAGCCCAGCGCTTCCAGCGCTGGGACTGGGTATCTTTATGGCCCTGGTGCCACTGGCGCCAGGACAGGGTCCAAAAGGTCCCAATTGGGACTGGCTGGCACTCGGAACCGGGGTTATGTGTCTGCTTCCAAGGGAGTCGGGCAAGTCCTGATCTTTTGGAAGCAGAGATCATGACATCCACAAAATATCGGATAGAGATATGCTTTTGCTATCAAGTTTGTAAAATTGTAAATATGTCTTGTATGAAAAGTAGATTTCATGTGCAGAAACAGAGGGGAGGTTTTTCCTGGATCATAAAACACATTGGGCCTCATTACACGGTAGGAGATAACCATGCCGCTATTAGCGGCATGGCTACTCCCTTACCGGGTATTGGGTCCAGGTAGGCGGTATGGGGATTTACCGGGTCATTCCTACCCTGGAGGACCCGGTAAGTCCCCATTCCAAATACCATTCCCCATTCCCATTTGAGCCCTCATAGGGCTCAATTGGAATGGGGAAGGAGCTAATAATGGTACCGCAATTTGCTGGTCAGACCAGGTATTAAGGACGGGACCCGCTGAGGGACCTTGTAGTAGGGAGCTAAGGGATTACCGGCATTGGTAACCTTACCGGTGCCGGTAATCCCTTAGCCAATACCGTGTAATGAGGCCCATTGTCATGATGACACTCTGTTTTCTTCTCAAATCAAGGGAGAGGAAAGACCCTAACCAATAGAATACCTAGGGGGGTGCCTAGTAGAATTCAGCATACCCACCCCTTTAATAAATACATAAATAGAAACAGTTTAGGACCTAGAAACACACACACATTCATCCACCAACCGATTGCTGGCGGAGCACTTCGCAAGAGAAATCCGGATTCCAGACTCCAGACTACATAACTTTGAAAGCAGAAAGGCCCATTTCAAAAGCCGAACCCTTCCCATATACCAGATTTTACCCCATACCTCTAAGGGGAACCAAAGAACAGCCTGGCTGTGCTGGCTGCTTTCTTGCTAAGACTTCTTGCTAGAATCCAAAGATCCAACCCATTAGAGCCGAGCTGTAACCAGATAGCTGCGAACCAGAACCAGACTCTGTCAGATCCAGTCCAGTCCCACCATGCAGTGTCCAGAGTGGCTTGCTGATTGCAGACCCAGAGCGCCTTCAATCCATTCCAGTGTGCCTAGCAGAATTCCTGTCCAGAAATATCCCTGAACAGATCCCTGACGGGTCCATTCCAAACATTGGTAGTGAGTATCCATAGCATAGTATTGTCACTAGCATATGTATTATCCATAAGTAATCCTATCCAAACCCATTCCTTTACATCCAGACCTGTATTGCTAGAAATCATTTTGTCTTGCCTGAACTCTTTCTCTTACCCTATAGTCCTTTGGAATAGTAGTGTTAAAATCATCTTTGCGCTGATATATTTTCTGAAGAAAGGCAAACGTCTCGGCAGGCCAAACCAACCAGAGATATCCTGGGCTGGTGGCTGCGCTGTCGTGTAGTTTGCATCTTCCCAGTCTCCCCTTATGTAAAGAAACCTTGTTTGTTAATTTTAAAAAGCGCATTCTTGTTTTGCAAATGTGCCTCTTTCTGAAAAAAACCACCTCTAAAAAAATCTTCATAACTTCTTTACCTTGTATACTAGAAACGAAATGTAAGTGTCTACAAGAAGCTAACATCCTTTCCAACGAACCCAACTGCTTATAGATTTTCCACAATTGCACTTACCGCACGCGGAAAAGTTTGCCGTGAATTTTTTCGTTTGTCTCAAATCCATCACGTGTGGAATAGCTGTTCATTGCATCCAACCTCAGAATTAAGTTTTCAACTTGCTAGTTACTCTATAATCATTGCTAGTGTTTATCTGAAACCATACAAAGCGGCTCCCACTAGAATTGAAACAATTTTAGTGAATTAAATCCATTTTCACTGTTTTTGCCATTCATGCAAAGCCAACTTTAAAACCATTTTTGTTCAGTTAGCAATCATTCTTGTTTCTCTCTCTGGGCCTCATTATGACCCGGGTGGTAAGGGATTCCCTTACCACCCTACTACGAGTTCCCTTTGCGGGTCCTTCCTTAACGCCTGGTTTTACCCGGCAAAGGAACCTTAAAGCTAATAACGGTACTGCAATTTGAGCCCTATGGGGGCTCAAATGGAAATGGGGAAGGGCCCTGGTGAATGGGGAATTACCGCCCCGCCAACCTTGGAATGGGGCGGTAATAGCTCCATTCACCAGGGCGGAGTCGGTGAGGTTTTGGAGGCAGCCATGGCGCTAATAGCACCATGGTTACCTCCAAGCTCGTAATGACCCCCTTTGTGTTTGCTGGGGGAAATTGGGATTGATACTATTTTGTTGAATTCTGTATTCCTGAAACCTGTTTTCTCTTCTTCCATCTCTTTATATTGTATATTGGGGGGATTGAGGAGTGTGCAGGGGGAACGAGTAATCACATTGCATTTTGATTGAACCCACACCAAAGTACTATTCTATGCTGCAATATTTTTCCTATCCTTACTCGGTGTGATTAAAGAGATTTATTGTGACATCACCCCATTGGTGATCATTGTATAACCATTAAAATAGTTTGATATATATATCATGAAATATATAAAATAAATATTTTTAACTTTGCAAAACAGCCTGCTTCCTGGTTCAGTGTGACCGGGGGGGGATTCAAAGAGAGGGGCGTGATATAAGGGGACATCATTCAGAAATAAAAGAACTTATAACATAAATAAACAATTAAGGGTTTCAATTGTGCATCCCACGCTAGGCATTGACTTAGGTGAAGTGCCGGGTTGAAATCACTTACAAGGTTTAGGGCTCGTCCGGGATTTCTGAATTAGACATACCACTTGTGACAGTCTAATACAGTGTGCTAACTGACGGGGTACATAAACCCTGTTGGGCTACCACGCTGTGCTTCACTCTGAAAACCACCCCTCAATAGTAATGCTCTAAGGAACTTCGTCTGTTTTGCAAAAATAAAATAAACTCCTGTAAATCAGGAAGGAAATTAATATTTCCAGAATGGCGACCTTGGTAGAAATCAATATGGCTAAAGAACACCAACTGCACAAACTATTTGTCAGGGGTGAATGGACAGAGCAGGATCAGAATGTGTGGTTGCAGGGAATTAAAGAGCAGACCACTGCAACAGGATTAGACACATGGCAAGATCAGGGTCCATTACATGTGGCACTAAGTGAACTGTACATGGCCCCTAAGGTAAAGGAAGAGCAAAGGAAGATTGCCAAAATAGCGGCATGTCTGTACCTCCATATTGGAGCACCACAGGACAAATATGGCAAAGGCCAGATCTGGCAAACAAGCAACTGCAACTGCAAGCATTAGAAATAGCCCAAACTGATATGGACTCTGCAGAGCAAAGGCTGCAGAGGAGCCATGAATCAGAAAATGAAATCAGGCAGTACCTGACAAAAATAAAATAAGATAATGGTATCCTGTAACAGGAGAAGGTAGAGCAGGGTACCAAAATGCTGGCCTTGCAGAAGGAGTACCAATAAAGTTTGGACTCTCTACTACAAAGCCAGAAAAAGCTGGAACAGCAAATACATTTTAACAGGGCATGCGCAGAGCAGGTGGTCACCCTGCAAAGCCGCCTAAACAAAGAAAAAGAAGAGATTAATAAATTAATCCTGAAAGACTGGGACACCCAGGCAGAATTTGATGAAGAGCGCCAGAAAGCTGGTGCGCTCCAAAGACAGAGGGACGACCTGGCTGCACAGAGGCATACTCTTGTTCAGGAAAGGGACACCTTAGGCCAGGAGGTCAGTTATTTAAAAGAGAAGATAGGAGAAAATCACCTGGCCCTTCAGGGACAGGGTGACCTCCAAAAAGACCATGAAAAACTGTTAGAGCACACCAGGAGGATGGAAGATGCTCTAGCAAGGAAGGACCAGGCCAGTATGGACAGGACTCAGGAGGTAACCATCCTGCAGCAAAGAACTGGCCCAGTACTCTAAAATGACACAGGAAGCACAGAGAGACAAAGAGGCTCTCTGTGAGAAAAATGACAGGCTCCGCAGACAGGTACCTATGCAAGAGCAATTGATAGAAACTAGCAAGGCCTTGATAGAGGGACAGAAAACTCAGGTTCTTGCATGGCAACAGGGAGCAGGGGCTGAGAGAGATGAGGTCCGCTGGGAAAGGGAAACACCTGAGCATAACCTCATGAACCCTAGTACCAGAGGCCTTCATCTCTTCCAATCCCTGGACTTTGCCAACCCCATGTCCACTGGCGCACATGAGCCAAGGGCCACGGGGATGGTAGACTTCAATCCAATGACGTATATGGGGCTCATAGATCAACACCTCCCAGGAATGGATGGGCGGGCATCTGGGTAAGGGTTCCCAAGTGCTGTAAAATTTAGTGGGGAACTCCATGAGAGTAGGCCCACTAAGGGCATCCTGAAAACCTCTGCCCAGCTAGGACAGTGGGGGTGGGGGGTACTCAGCAAATCCTGGGAGCAAGGAGGAATCAGAAGACTCGTCTGAGCACCACAGGACACAGGAAACTGGGCCCCCACATTCTGCCAGCCATTCCCAGGCTCGCAGAATCCGGGAGAGCCTAGAAGACCAGACAGGCACCTCTGTTAGCAGTGCTTCTGAGTCAGAGGAGGAGTGGACCAGGGTTACTCGAACCAAAAAGGCCAACAAGATAAAAAGGGCCTTGCTCAAGGATCCCCTAAAACAAATCAAAGCGATAAGGAGCGTCATTACGCCCTATCATAAGAACGCGAAATATTCAGTTTGGGAGATCCTAGAGCTCTTTAAACAGATGATGGAAACTTACCATTTGAAGAACAGCCAAAGCTGTATTCAATATGTGAAATGGACCTTCTCTCCCGAGTACTCCAGCTTCTTTGCGGGGCTAGAGGACCAAAATCATTCTAGATGGTCCATCTATAGGACGGCCATCTTGAAACATTTTTCTGTGCACAGGAATCGTCAGTAGGCTTGCAAGGCAGCCTACAACTTGCAATGTGGGGAAGATCAGGCCCCACAAGAATTTGTTCTAGAATTGAAGTGTGCCTTTGCGCAGACTACCAGAAGGGTGCACACTGACAGTAAAGAGTTTGTGAATACTTTCTTCCACACCCTCCCCAAGTACATCATGACCCAGCTAGTGAGAGACTTTCACGAGAAAATATCACTAGACTGGGTCATTGAACAAGCCACAAGCATTTATGAGGTGCAAAAGCCAGTGGAAAACAAAAATAATCCAAAAAGCCCCAAAACAACCAACACCCCTGCTGCTGCTGCTAAGGTGGCAGAGGTGAAGGTTGCCCCCATTTTAGATTTAGAGATGGGGGGCCTTAAAACCTGCCTGCACCGAATCAAAGCAATCTGAAGCTCAGAAGGCTCTCGGGCCAATCACAAACAGGGAGCCAGGGAGGCAATCCCACAAATGGGACCCCTAACTCCCCTGACTACCTCAGCCCCTGCTACAAGGGGAATAGACCCATCCTGGGTTATGCATGGACTCCTCCAGCACAAGGGGGGGGGGGGGAGTCCAACCAAACAGCAGCTAACCCAGGGAACTTCCCTCCTCACTTCCCACAGGAGGGCAGTAATCCCCCAAATACTGGACAGAATTTCTTCCCGAGGTACCCACAAAACTTCCAACCCCAAAACAATCCATCCTTCTTTCCCCACTTTCCTGAGCCCAGACAACCCAATCCAGGAGATGGGAGGCCAAGGGTGGAGGGGTACCCACATTTTCCAAACCCGGGGTATTTTGGGAAAAGGGATAGCTACCCTTCCCGGGATCAGCCCAGGGGAGAAATGACAACCCTGTATCAGCCTGAGCGGGTTTCACAACTAGAGCGGCAGGTCCAAAACATGGCACAGGATCTGGGTTGCATGCTGAGGGCTCAACAGAACCCTCAGATGAGCATGGTTGTGCAGAATGCCTTAAATCCAGGACCTGGTGCTCCAGAGCAATGACGGGGGAAGAACCCCGACAACCCACCGGTTCCCGAGGAAGAGGCACAAGGAGAAGGAGGGTGTAAAACCTTGGAGGAAGCTTCCTTCCCCACTTGTAAAAAGCCCCTGGAAACCCAGGAACCAGAACAAACATCTCCTGCCCCTGAAAGTCTGCAACCCAAGGAGCAGAGAGGGGGTAGGAGAAATAAAGAGCCCAAAAAGACCTATTCTGTGGAGGAGGTACAAGTCTTCCAGTTAGAAGGAGATGGATCCTCAGAGGATCCTGGGAAAAGGATCTTCTCCTTCAGAGATGGGGGAACTCCTCCCAAAGGAAAATGGGTCTCAAAGGATCCAATTCCAGACTGGGTAGATGTGGGGACTGAGTTAGCACCGCCCATCATCCAACCCCAAAATCATCAGCATGAAAATCTCCTGGTTCAAACCCACCCTGGGGACTGCCTCCAAAAAGGGGGGGGCAACCCAGAGTCAGAGTCAAGACTCCAAACAGAATCCTGCCCAAATCACCTCTCTATCAGTGTCCAAAACCAAGAAACTAACCCACCAGTTGTCCAAAAATGTACATTATCTTTACCCCCTTGAGAAGAAGGAGGGGAGATTCTATGCCCCAGTCCCAATACAGGGGCAGTGTACAATTTTGGCACTGGTGGACACTGGATCCCAAGCTACCCTGCTGTCAAAAAGGGCCTTTGATAAACTGAATTGGGAAGGGGGGAGAAATACCAAATTCCTCTCACCCCTCTTCCGGGACCATTTCAGAACTTCGACGGGAAGGAAATTCCCATTGAGGGGACTGTGGACTTGGACATTAAAATTGGGCGACACAAGGTGAAGCACCCAGTCATAGTTGTAACTCCAGAGGGCACCCCTTGTTTACTAGGGAATGACATCCTGCGAAGGTTGTCATCCCTAATAGATTGTGTAAACAAGGTCCTCTGGACCCAGACTAGCCGACCAATAAAGTTGAAACAGAGTGTCAACCATGTTAGTTTAAACGGCACATGCCAGATGGTTGAACAAAAACCTAACCAAATAGAATTTCACTTCCAGAACAACCAAATCCCAGATGTGACAGTGATAGCAGTAGGACAACAAACTGGTGATTGGGGGTCCTCTCTATTTCTGAAAATCAACTTTGCACTGGAAGGAAACACTGAAATTCTTTCCAAAGTCACAATCAGAAAATCCCAGTCCTTTAGTCTAGAAAGATGAACAATCAGCTCAGAACCTGGCTTATATTCAGCAAATTGGAGAGCAGTTGTTGATCCCTATTCAGTTAAATGAAGCGGAGGACTCTGTTCTCGCCCGAGTGTGTGTGAACAACGGTGAGAGCTTTATCAGCAAGCCATGTTCCGTAAACTCCCAAAAGATCCAGCCATTCCCACATTTAAACTGATAGACAAATGGGAAATGGATCTGGAAACACCCAATTCCAAACATCGCCTGCCAAGCAGGTGAATGCTCAAAATCTCCATAGGCAACAAGAGCATAGTCCATAATGGTTGGGTCGTGCAAGACGTCACTGCCGCCTTTTACTTAGGCAGTGACCTTCTCAATCGCTTTGCCATTAGTTTGGACCTAATAAACTTCAAAGCTTGGTCCCGATTAGCGGATAATCCCATGGGCTTTGATGACCCAGAGAAAGCATTTAGGTCAGCTCAACTGCTACATTATGCAATTAAAAATTAAGATTGGAGAGGAAGTCACCATCCCAGGAAGGACCCGACAATTCTCCCTGGGAGTGAAAGTTAAAAGAGGACAAAAATTAAAAAACCATGATGCCTATATTCATCTCAATGCCTATTTACAAAAGCAAGGGTTGGGGGTAAACCCAACACCACTAGTCAATATAGAACACAACACCATTCCAATAGAGGTGGATAACAGCGACTTAAAGAGTATCACTCTGTCCGCAGTCACCATTATTGGAATGGCGGTTGATGACCAACATTTTTACATCGATTTAAGCAAGGAACTGTTGGGACCAATCCTCAAGGACTGTTTTGACAGTGATAGTGATGACAACACAACACCAGACAAGATCTTCACCCGGCATGGAGGGAATTTCCTTGTGTACACTTCCTGCCCTTATCGTAAGGAAAATGTGACCTGTGCCTTCAGGAGGGATGAGGTGATTTTCCAAGTCCGCGAGGACAGCCTTCCCCACCTTAAGCCACCAGTCCAAAGCAGCACTCTGACCAGGGTCTTCTCCACCCAGCTGGAGGAGGCCGCTGAGATAGCAAATCCGGAAGTCTTTCCAGGCTTCAGGCAGATGGTTGAAGAGAGAGTCAACCTAGCTGATGCTTGTGAGACTCTGGAACAAAAGCAAAAATTGAAACAAGTTTTCTTAGATTTTCAGGATCTCTTTGCAGTGACTCATATGACTGTGGTCGCACCAACATCCACACAACAACAATCCCCACGGACCCTGGCATGACTCCAGTGTTTGTGAAGCAATATTGCTTGCCTCTCGCATCAATTGGATCCCTTACTGAAATAATTAAGAACCTTGAGTCCCGTGGGATAATCCGTCCAGTCCACAGCACCTTCAATATTCCGGTGCTGGGGGTTTTGAAGCCAAATGGCCAGTGGAGACTCTGTGCCGACCTAAGGGAGCTCAACAAACGGGTCCATCCTTCCCGATGGCCTCTTCCCTACATTGACCAAGGGCTGGCCCAGATCCAGGGGTCACAGGTATTCACTGCAATAGACCTGACCAATGGGTACTGGACTGTACCTGTCAGTAGAGAGGACCAGTACAAGCTGGCTTTCACCTTCGGGGGGCAGCAGTACACATGGACCCGGACTCCCTTTGGATACATCTACTCCGGCAATTAATTCAACATTTTTCTACACAAGGCCATGCCCGACCTGGGTGAAAGGGGTAACCTGGCTTATTTAAATGATGTTCTAGTCAAAAGCTCAACTGTGAAGGAACACATAGCGGAGATCTGTTATGTTCTGACACAGTTGAGGGCTGACGGAGCAAAATTCTCCTTTCAATAGGCACAGTGGTGTAGAACCCGTATCAATTTCTTGGGGCATGAGATTACTCCACAGGGTCTCTGTCCCCAGGAAAAGAAGGTGGAATCACTCCAGAAATTAAAAGACCCCACCACTCTGTGGGTACTAAGGAGCCCCCTTGGACTGACTAATTACAGTAGAAAGTTCATTGAGGACTACGCAGAGATCACAAGACCCCTAATCCATCTTTTGAAGGGGGGGGTCAAGTGGGAGTGGGGTCCAGAAAAAGCCGAGGCAGTAAAACAACTCAAAAGAAGCCTCTCTCAAGCGCTTGGCCTAGCTTACCCTGTCAAAAACAAGGAGTTCTTCTTGGAGACAGGGTTCTCAAATACACGCTTGATGGCAGTATTATACCAAAAGCATGACAAGGTCAATAAAGTAATCTCATATGCGAACAAAACTTTATCCTCTGTGAAGGAATAATTCAACGATTGTGAGAAGGCATTCCTGGCAACGGTGTGGGCATGAAGAATTACCGTCCGTTTATCCAGGGGGACCACATCATGGTGGAGACTCCACACCAGCCTCTGCAATATCTCCAAAGTGACAGAATCCGGGCAGGAAATGTGAGTAATTTCCGAAGTACTTCCTGGATTCTGTCAATGCAAGGCTTTCCTGTGCAAGTCAGATATGGCCAAAACAAAAAGACTCCACTCGCGCAAGGTCTGGCTGACTTGCATGATTGTGCCAGAGAAAACTGTCTCGAGGACAAAAGTCTTAAAAACAAGGACAACATGTAGGCATACCTTAATTCCCCACACAAAGTCTTTGAAGAAGACAAATGTGAGGGAATGCCCACTGTCTATGTGGATGGATGCTCTTACCATGTTGACAATGGGGAAAAATAACTTGTGGCCGGTGTAGGGAATGCATGGGTGAATGATGCCCTTGAACCCTCTGCTGGGTACAAGATTGGTCCCCAAAGTCGTCAAGTGGCAGAGTTGATGGTTGTGCATCAAGCCATCCTCACTGCTGTCCAACACCAACTCCACAAACTTGTCATAATCACTGATTGGGTTTATGTACGGAACGGGATCGTGGAGCACCTGGTTAACTGGAAAACCAGAGGCATGCTATAAGCTAATAACAAACCATTGAAACATGGGAAATTAATCCAAAATATTGATGATCTGGTCACCTCAAATGGGATGACCATCTACTGGAAAAAGATCAAGGGTCATTCTAAAGTAGAGGGGCCAGACACAACTGGAAATGACCTAGCTGATCATCTGGCTAAAACTGGAGTCATCCAAGGGGATCTACTTGAGATCGAGTCCCTGTTCGGGGAAATCCAGCTCACTGCTATCACTAGGTCCCAGACAAATTCTCACAATGAACTCTAAACTGCACAATGGAGTAAGGAGACCCTAGATGCTGATTTGATTACAGCTCAAAAAGGGGATCCAATAATTGGTAAGTTTTATGAACACATTGAGAACCCTGAGAACTTTCCCCTGATGGATACCGATTACATAGGGAAAGAGGACCTCAGAGTGTTGATAAATGTCCAAAAATGTTCCGAATCCAAGACGGTTTATTGGTAAGGAGATCCCTAGCTGGCCATGATCAGTGGGTGGTCCCTACCTCATTCCGAAGCCTGATGTTAAGTCACACCCATGATGAGGCCACAGCCGGTCATAGGGGGTGTCATACCACACTTAAAATCTTAAGAGAGGTTGCATACTGGCCACACATGGGGCAGGACCTCGACCAATACTTGAAGGGGTATCTTATGTGTACACAATTTCAGCCAACATCCCTCACACACCGTGCACCTCTCCAAAAGAGGGGGATGATACTGCCTTGGTCAGATTTACAAGTTGATTTTATCGGGCCCGTGATTCTCTCCTCTAGGGGGAATAAGTACATGAAATCTAGAAAGATCTGCAGACAGTATGAAGACCCACTGTGACCTAAAGACTACTAGAAAAGAATACCATGTAGGAGACCGGGTCTACCTATGCAATTTCCAAAGGAACCAGGCCAAACAGCGCACATTTTTGCATTGCTGGAGGGGTCCTTTTGAAATTGCAGACAAAATATCACCAGTCGCCTACAAAAACTGCATTCCCAAAGGCAGTTTGGCAGATGGGTATGATGAGTGGGTTTATATCAACCAACTGAAGTGTTGCCATCCTAGGCACACTCTGCAGCAACTAGAGTATTCTTCTGGAACCGCAGAGGGGGTCACTCCAGCTCCCTAGAATTACAACTATAAAAATGATTCCATCTATGTTACCAATGAATTGTAAAAAAAAAAAAGAAATGTCCATATATGTCAAAATGTATGTACCTGCCCCACTACATGAATAGTGATGGGGAAATGTCTACAAATATGCTTTGCTTTGTCATCCGATAATTGGAAACCATGGAGACTAAAACCAAGGAGGACCACCCAGGGACCGGAAGGAAAGATCCAAGGGGCCTGGGGTATCGCTCCATACTCTCATCAGGAATTTGCGAGGAGAACCTGTCGATCCACCACTGATGGGAGAAGCAGAGGAATTTGCCATTTGAAACAGAAAGAAAAGAAACTGATCATCCCAATCTCACGACTTCCCCTTGATGGGCGGTCAAAAGCCAAATCGCGAGGGGGGGCTTGTGGGATGTACTGACCCACTAGTCTCTGCCCTGCGACATCACTGTGTGCTGGTGGCACCAGAACCAGCAAAATGGCCGCAAAAAGCCCTATGCGCGCTAAACCTATGAAAATTGCGCTGTGAAACCGGAAAAGATGGCTGCCAATCTACTTTGCCTGTGTCAGTGGTGGAACAGGAGACCACACTGCTGAAACCTGTCACTGGGCTGCCCACAGAGTGAAAATGAAAACTACATGAAAGGCAGTGCTTTACTGCAAGAAAACCCAGAAGTGCTCTGAAATCCTTCTTTTCCTTGGTTGCTGAGATTACAAAATAATGGTTCCGACATCAGTAAACATCCAACATCCTTGCTGGGTGTTACCTGTCACCTTATTTAAGGAATCCACATGAGCACACATGTCAGGAAAAGCAGAATCTATCACCAGAATATCCACATATGGGCACAGTACCACCGGCCGCCTGTATGACAGCTGTCATTTAATTGCCTTACAAGCTTAAACTTGTGCAGTTAAAATCAAATGGTTAGAATTAAGTGACTTGCCATCAAATGTAATATAGGTTGCAACTATTTAATCTCTATGTTTGAAAAACTGGAATTAGAGTTTTCTTTGCCTATTTTGAAATTATAAGTTTATTTTAATCAAAGAAATATTTGAACAAATTGAGTTTTAAAGTAATCTGATGCAAGCCAAAAAACTACAAAGCCAATTCCACAGCTGGCCCCAACAAAAGGCACCTTGCTTCTGCTCTCCGGCCCAGGAACTCACATTCAGGTGTTAATGAAGAGGGGAGGAGATTTGAGCTGCTGCTCCTGGGAGAGACAAAGAACTACCTTGATTGAAAAGATATGCAGATGCAAGTGTCAACAGAAGCCTCTGCCAGAGGAAAGAGGCAGGGATTGCTCCTGAGCCACCAGAAACTTTGGGGGCGAAAACAGACAGTTTTCTTTATTTTCAAAGCACAGAAAAGTATATTTTTGAAAAGGACTGACAAAGGACTGTGCAAATTTGTAAAAATTGTAAAATTACAGTATTGTTAATGTGAAATTCTTGGTCATGTTTTAAAAGTACTCAGAACTCTGTGCTATGTTCAAGGACATAACTGCAGAATTTGTGGTTTTGTAGCAATTCTATTGATTCCAGAAACATGGAACGTCATATGATTATGCCCAGATATCATGCGCACATATGTGTAAAATTGTGGATAAATCAGACATTGGGTCCCAGACCAAAAGTACAAAAAATTGCCTAATCTAGACACAAGCTCTCACCGCGACTGGGCACGGATGAATACTTCCTCCACAAAATATGGGATAGAGATATGCTATTGCTATCAAGTTTGTAAAATTGTAAATATGTCCTGTATGAAAAGTAGATTTCATGTGCAGAAACAGAGGGGAGGTTTCCCTGGATCATAAAACACATTGTCATGATGACACTCTGTTATCTTTTCAAATCAGAGGCGAGGAAAGACCCTAACCAATAGAATACCTAGGGGTGTGTTTAGTAGAATTCAGCATACCCACCCCTTTAGGAAATACGTAAATAGAAACAGCTTAGGACCTAGAAACACACACACATTTACCCACCAACCAATTGCTGGCGGAGCACTTTGCAAGAGAAATCCAGATTCCAGACTCCAGACTCCAGAAGTTTGAAAGCAGAAAGGCCCATTTCAAAAGCTGAACTGTTCTAAGCTTGGCCTTTAAAAATCCAGAAATCAGAATTTACCCCAGACCTCTAAGGGGAACCAAAGAACAGCCTGGCTGTGCTCTGCTGCTTTCTTGCTAAGAATTCTTGCCAGAATCCAAAGAACCAACCCATTAGAGCCGAGCTATGACCAGATAGCTGCGAACCAGAACCAGACCCCATCAGATCCAGTCCAGTCCCACCGTGCGGTGTCCAGAGTGCCTTGCTGATTGCAGAACACAGAGCCTTGAATCCAGTCCGGTGTGCCTAGTAGAATTTGTGTCCAGAAAGTATCCCTGACTAGATCCCTGACGGGTCCATTCCAAACATTAGTAGTGAGTATCCATAGCATAGGATTGTCACTAGCATATGTATTATCCATAAGTAATCCTATCCAAACCCATTCTCTTACATCCAGAACTGTATTGCTAGAAATCCTTTTCTCTTGCCTGAACTCTTTCTCTTACCCTATAGTCCGTTGTAATAGCAGTGTTAAAATCATCTTTGCACTGATATATTTTCTGAAGAAAGGCGAGCGTTTCGGCAGGCCAAACCAACCAGAGATATCCTGTGCTGGTGGCTGCGCTGTCGTGTAGTTTGCATCTTCATAGTCTCCACTAGTGTAAAGAAACCTTGTTTGTTAATTTTAAAAAGTGCATTCTTGTTTTGCAAATTTGCCTCTTTCTGTAAAAAGCGACCTCTACAAAAACCTTCATAACTTCTTCACCGTGTATGCTAGAAACGGAATTTAAGTGTCTACGTGCAGCTAACATCCTCAGCTTGCCAACTCCTTATAGTTTTTCAGAAAGGTTTGCCGCACATTTTTTCGTTTGGGTCAAATCTATCACGTGTGAAATAGCTGGTCATTGCCTCTGACCTCAGAATTAAGTTTTCAATTTTCTAGTTACTCAATAATCATTGCTAGTGTTTATCTGAAACCATACAAAGTGGCTCCCACTAGTATTGAAACCATTTTAGTGAAATAAATCCATTTTTAGTGTTTTTCCCATTCATGCAAAGCCAACTTTAAAACCATTGTTGATCAGTTTGCAATCATTCCTGTTTCTCTCTCTGTGTTTGCTGGGGGAAATTGGGATTGATACTATTTTATTGAATTCTGTATTCCTGAAACCTGTTTTCTCTCCTTCCATCTCTTTATATTGCATATTGGGGGGATTGAGGAGTGTGCAGGGGGAAAGAGTAATCACATGGCATTTTTATTGAACCCACACCAAAGTATTATTCTATGCTGCATTATTTTTCCTATAATTACAGAGATTTATTGTGACATCACCCCATTGGTGATCATTGTATAACCAGTAAAGTAGTGTGATATATATTGTGAAATACATAAAATAAATATTTTTAACTTTGCAAAACAGCCTGCTTCCTGGTTCAGTGTGACCGGGGGGGATTCAAAGAGAGGGGCGCGATATAACGGTACATCATTCAGAAATAAAAGAACTTATAGACATAAATAAATAATTAAGGGTTTCAATTGTGCATCCCACGCTAGGCATTGACTTAGGTGAAGTGCCTGGTTGAAATCACTTACAACACGTGTTTGCTGAAAATACTGCAATGTCAGGCGGATTGTTCTAAGAAATCAAGACACTAAATAAAACATTTGTGTATAAGTGTTAAGGCAGCAGATAGAAGCCAACGTCATTATATTGAGAGTAAGATAGTAAGGAAATGCAGGAAAAGTGGTGCTAGGAAAGGAGAGAGACTAATGGGACGAGAATGCCCCTGCCTTGTATTATATAATATTCCAGGTCCTCCTGTGGATGTACAGACACAGTTGTGAAAGGTGAGAGGGATAGAGGTGAAACTATGGCTTGAAATATAGATGCATATCGTTCATTTTTGTAGGATTGCAAAAGGAGAAGCAAAGAAAGAAAGTAGAATACAGAGACAAAGGAAGTAAAATTGGGGCAACAGAAATGAGCAAATAATGTAGTGAAAGGGGCAGTTAATATTAACACTGGCGAGGAACAGTATGAGCAAGGATACAAGCAGAAACCAACATGATATAATACAGCAAGAGGAGAATAGGTATTATCCCAGAGGGCAGGGGAACTCACAAAAAGGTAGGGGAAATTGAAATACACGTGAAGAAGGATTTTACAGAGGGAGACCTAGATTTGGTGGATACAATGTTGGACATGTGAAAACAAGGCCTTATGCACAAATATGCAGAGGTAGAGGATACCGCCTTATGGCTTTGTCACCTCATGGCCGCAGAGGGGGGCCAGTAAATCCCATGTCTATTTATCTCCTCACAATATCTGACACAATATTCCTTATAATGAAAACATAGCCCACAATTCAGCAACAGCAACCGAATGCCTTGTAGAGACAACATAAGAGCATATGTAGAGTGAGCACATGCCACATTCATAATGCATTTGGGGCTTTCCAACACTACAGAGGTCCTACAGAGAATAAAATGGCACACAGTGCAAGATGAAATTGACAGAGCCAGAAATGAATGACTGCGTGCGAGGGGCACTAAAGAGGGTAAGAGCATATCTGCCAGAATAAGAAACAATGTACGAGAGTAAGTAACAAAATACATATTTTATACACTAGGATTCCTATATGTCCTTATAAGAGCATAACTTATTAATTTAGTTGGAAGGAGCTTCTCAAGAAAAGAGCCATTATTGGACACAAAGGGGTTATTTAATTTCCCCTAATGTTCTACTTTCGAGACAAGAAATAATAGATAAGTATTTGTGGACACACAGGTTATGTGTGAGTTTCCCTATTGATCTTTAGTAAGTACAGGTAAATTAGCGAGGTGTAGAAATGTGGTTTTAGCTTAGTAGCATTGTTTTTAGCATATTGTAGAAGGCTTATAAGTAATGTTGTGTTTGTCTATATGGCGCAGCAAAACAAAGAGGCAGTAAATGGAAGGTTTAGAATGAATCATGACCTCTGGCTTTGCTCTGGGCAACCCTCCTGACCATCATTCTTCGCCCGCCAAGTCATTACAGAAGAGGAAAGACCATATGCAAATTAGGCCTGGTCCCACCGGGTGGTTATAATATTCTTCATATGGATATAGTTGCTTCCCACACTGGGGGTGGGGTTGCTATTATTTTTAAAGCTGCTCTTAAAGTTAACCTGGTGCTTTTTGCTCACACCCTGGGAATGGAATCGCTGTTGGTCAGTCTGGTTCTATCCGCGTCTCAGTCGGTTAATTTTCTTCTTGTTTACCGCCCACCTGGATCATTCTCACTTTTTCTATGCCCCTTTTTGAACACTTCAATTGAAATGTATGTATCTAGTTGTTTTGGAAAGCTTTAACATCCAACTTAATTTACCTCTAATTTCTAATCTTGGTGAATTTCTGGAACGTTTTCTAGACCTAGGTATGAAACAACTTTTGGCTGAATCCACTCATCGGCTTGGTGGAATTCTGGACTTAACCCTTACAGCCTATCTGGAAACAGTGGTTCATTCTATTACTCCGCTGGTTTGGTCTGATCATTATTTGATCTCTTTTTTTATGCCCCTTATGACTCACACATTGACTCCTGTCAAGCGGACTATTCTTAGGTGGAATTGGCACAATCTAGATTTTCCTCATTTTGCTTTTGCTGTCATGGCAAAATGCCCTAATGATATGCCTATTCATTTTTCTATTTTTATGTCAATGTTGAATGCTGCTGATCAACGTGTACTATTTAAACTTACCAGTATCCGTTGCGGGTCTTCTTAACCTTGGTTCTCTGCTGAACTTAAGGTATGCAAGCTTGGTGTTTGCCAAGCTGAGCGTAAATGGCGTTCTTCTTACTGCCCTTCTGACAAAGCCCTACTTGTTTCTTTATCAAGGAAGTATCACTCAGCAATTAAAATAGCCAAGCAGCCTTTTTTCACAGATAGCATTGAATCTGCCCTTAACCAGTCTAAGGAGCTTTTCTCTCTAGTTAAATCTTTCTCATCCACTGCTCGCTTTCTCCCTACAGTTCTGCCATCTCAGTCTCACTGCAATGCGTTAGCTGATTTCTTTCATTCTAAAATCACTGGCATATATGACAATACTGCATCTTCTCAGCTTCCTACTGACGCGAGAGCCGTTGACATGGTCCCGCCTGTGCCTATCGGCTGAGTGTTCTTTCCTTCTTCACGGATGAGGTTATTTTGTCTGCCATCTTTCGTCATAAGTCAGCAGCTCTGTCTGCCCCACTCCCTCTACCTATTTTAAATAATATTTTGCCTTTGATTATTCCACTGGTGATGCAGGCTGTTAATTTGTCCTGTAGTCTAGGATCTATTCCTACTGAACTTAAACATGCCACTGTGGGTCCCCTCTTAAAGAAACCATCCCTGGATGCTTCTGTTCTTTCTAATTTCCGTCCTATTTCTCTACTATGGGCATACAACTGGAAAGACTGGCCATCTCCCAGCTTAATCTTCACACTGAATCTGTTGGTTGTCTCCATGACCATCTGTCAGGCTTCAGAGCAGCCAGAAGCACAGAAACTGCTCTCCTGAACATCTGTGTAGACCTGCTCTCTGACCTTGATTCTTAGCTCACCTCTGTCCTCATCTTGATCGATCTCTCTTCTGCCTTAGACATGGTCAGCCATGCTATCCTGCTCAATCATTTCTGTTATGAGCTGGGTATCACCGATCAGGCCCTGGCCTGGCTGACCTTGTTCTTCTCTGATCGACTCTCCCATGTCTTACTTGGGTCCCTCCGTTCCTCTATCTCACTCTCTACCTGTGCTGTTCCCCGGGGGTCTAACCTCTCTCCCTGGCAGTTCAACCAATGCATGGCACCTCTCGCCCACTGCATTGCCACTCTCTGCTCCAACTTTCAGTGCTGTGCAGATGACACTCAGCTAGTTTTCAGGCCCAACTCTGCCACCTCTTCTCCGTCTCTCATCTCTGACTGTCTGTATGCTATTCAGGGGTGGTGTGCCGCCAACGATCTCTGCCTTAAAGTCAGTAAGACAGAGATTCTCCTCATCGGCACACCTGCACCCTCCTCTCCTGTCACTCTACGGCCAGCCTCCCTTGGCCCTCTTCCTGCTCCCACCTGTGAGGCTAAGAACCTCAGGGTCATCTTCGACTCCACACCCTCCTTTTCTCCTCACATCTCTGACATGTCTAGAAAGTAAAACTACCAACTGCACCTCCTGAGAGGTATTCTTACTTTCCTCTCCTTCCCCCAGAAGCTTACTGTCTCCACAGCTCTGGTTCTCTCTAGGCTGGACTACAGCAACAGCCACTTTCTAAATCTGCCTGCATCTTTTCTCTGCCCTATGCAACTCATCCAGAACAGGACTGTGAGACTTGTCCTTGACCTCAAGCCCAGGGATTGTATCTCTCCAGCATTGATATCTCTAAGCATTGGCTCACAGTGGCTGCAAGGATTAAGTTCAAAACCCATCTGTATTGTCCACAAGACCTTCTGGGGCCTGGGTCCTCAATACCTCCAACTCTCTATTTGTAAATGCCATCCTACTCAAGCTCTTTGCTCCTCCACCTCCAACTCCCACAGCGTCAGTTGCTTCTCAAAGTAACGAGTTGGTGGTACATCTCTTTCTTCGGCTGGGGCCTTCATCTAGAACAGCCTCCCTGCCTCTCTGAAACTCGAGAAGAACCATCTCCGGTTCCTGAAGCGCCTCAAGACCTTCCTCTTTTCTTCTGCCTTCTCTCTTCCTCTCCCCTGCTGATTTCCTGTCTGATACTGTACTGGTCATCTGGCTACTCTCTGATTTCAGGCCCAGGTCCCTACCCGCCCAGTTGTACACCCGTACTGCCTCCTGGCAACCGTTGCACTTGGGTCTGTATCTGTAACCCTACAGTCCCCCTACCTGCACTTTTGGACACCTGCTGTCTGCACTTAACCTTGCACCTGCCACCTGCTGGCCGCACTTCTTGTTATTGTTTTGATCTCATGTACAGTACTGCCCCCCCTTTCCCCTGACCCTTTTCTCCTCCTCCATCCCCTGCACTTGCGTAATCTCAATGTCACTTGGCCTTGTAAGATCGTTGTCTCTGTTCCTTCTCTTCCGTGCCTCGTTGTGCCCTGAAACGCTTGTGTATAGGAGCATTACAAATGCTGTATCCTATCATATCATAATATCTTTCTTTATGAAACTTCTTGAGGCTTTAATTCCCCTTCTGCTATCTTCCTATATGGAGTCTTCTTTAAATATTGGACCCTTTTCAGTCTGGAGATCGTCAGTGGTACGGAGAAAGTCTTAGTGTAAGTGATGGATGATTTGACCAGGCTTGTGGATGACAGGGGGCGGGGGCTTTGATTTTGCTCGACTTATCATCAGCTTTTGATACTGTCAACCAACCCCTCGTCCTCTCATGCCTGGCTTCCATCGGAATCACTTGTTCCGTACTGGCCTGGTTCAAAGCCAGTCTGTATCTCTGCCTACTTTTGTTTCACCTTCTCACTCTCTTGTGGGGCCCCCCAGGGCTCTGCCTTGTCCCCGATGTTATTTAACATTTCCCTGGTGACCCTTATCCGCTCCCATGGCTTTAGGTGTTACGCCTATGCAGACGACACACAAATCCTGGTCCTTTTAGATCTTGACCAGGACAAGGTGTCGTCTCGCCAGCCGTGGGTGATTGGATCGGCACCAGTTGGCTCAAGCTTAACTGGGATAAAACAGAGGTCCTGGTTGTTAGGGCCTCCTCTTCACCAGTTTCCTTTTCTTCTTCATTTTGGCCTTCCTCAGTTGGTGTATTTCCTATTGCGATGATGTTGGTGAAGATTGTAGGGGTCTAACTGTTTGTCTTGTTGTCCCTGGCCTCACAGGTGAACCTGGTATTTCAATCTGGACACTTTGTGTTGCAAGTTCTCTGCAAGATTCTGCCTTTTGTTCCTCTTTCTCTTTGCCCATTAGTGGTGGCGGCTCTTGTCTCTAGTATGCTTGATTATTGTAATGCTTTGTATTTGTCTTACCCGGTTGGTCTTATCCATCAGCTGTAATTATTACATAATCTGGCTGCTCAGGTTGCCACTGCAACCCCTTATGGTTCTTACATCAGCCCAGTTTTGCATCGTCTCCATTGGCTTCCTGTACAACAGCATATAGCTTTTAAATCCCTATGCTTGGTTCATCTGGCTTATTATTAGTATGGGCCTGAATTTCTTCCGGATAAATTCCAGCCTTACTTCCCTTCCCCGACTCTCCGTTCTGGTGGCGACTGCCTGGTTTTAGTTTTCAGGTTTCGACTCCTAAGAGTTGGTGGCCGTGCTTTTTCTTTAGCGGCCGGTAAGCTTTGAAATGGTCTTCAACTTAAACCTAGACTGACTGAAAATCACTTGACCTTCCATCATCTACTCAAAACTACTCTTTTTATGCTAAACCATTGTAATGTATGGTCCTGTTGCGTTCTTCTCGCGCCAAGATGTGTTTGGGTGAATGTGCACATAGGAAATGCTCATAACATAACACCCCAAAGGGGTCACCCAGCTCGAACTGCTAGGTCACATAATTTCTGCACGAGACCACAAGCATCCCCAAATATGTTTCGTCCTTTTTGGGCCTCATCAGTGAGGAGTAACTTCATTCTCTAGGCCCAGCAGGCATGGGACCCAAGTCTGGGAATACCTGTTCCATTTGGGGGGACAAATCAAAAACAAAGAGGGGATGGCTGGAAGGTTTAGAATTAATTTTAACCTCTGGCATTGCTCTGGGCAACTCTCCAGAACATTGTTCTTCGCCTGCCAAGCCTTATGGCATTCCAGAGGAATTCATTCCGCTGCATGCCGAAAATAAAGGAGACACATTGATAAAATGGGTAGCACCAATTTTTATGCTGTTTTTATGTTGAGTATTGAATGTATATGTGTTTAATAAATGAAAATAGGTATTGTTCATTGATTGTGTTATGGCAAAAGGACAGTTAATTATTATAGTTAGGCATACGTGATAGGCAAACACATGTTAAAATGCTTCACACCTGTATACACGCAGAGCACCAAATAGTTTGTTACAGCTTCAGTGGTAGGTACAGCAGGTTAGGGACATTTTAGGGGAAGTAACAGAAATTGTTATTAGAATCATATTTTGATAGGACAGACACAGCAGGAACAGAACAGATCACGATCCAGCATCATCTTTAGAAGAGCTAAAAGAAACAGCACAGTGAAGATTTTGCAACAGATAGAAGCTTGTCAAAGCAGGCCTGCATTCGCTTCTGCAGAGACAGACAGCTCAGTTTCATAAGAGGCAAAGGACAGTGCACGAAAGCCACCACTTCTAGCGAATGAACAATGCTTTACCCAGTCATGGACAAGAGAACAGATGTTACTAGCTCCGTCACCTTACAGAAGTCCCCTGAGATAAACCCAGCGCCCTCCATGCAGATGAAGAAAGGAAGGCTGACTAACGAGACGCATTGGCCATTTTTATCATGACTTTTCTTTTGTCCTCATTGCACCTCTTTAGGAAACCAGCAAGTACATGTCTTGGGTGGATAGTTCAGGGGCAACATGCTCGCCTTGGAAGCAAGATGACATAGAGCAACACAGGTTTTATCCCTGGTCCGCGATTAGAAACCTCTGGGTATTGAGCATGTGAAGTAGGTGGTGCAAAAGAGTGCAACATGACACATGTTGTGTGTGCTCTCTCATCCCACATATCAGAGGATCAGAGGCACACCAAAAAGCAGTGCAAATGAACAAAAGTGATACTAAAATAAGTAAAAGAGGAGGCCGCAATGGGGGAGCAGCTATTGGCCACAGGGCACATGAGGTCATGAAAAGGAGAAGGGCTAATAGGGTTTGTTAAGGAAGTATCTGTGCTCATGAGCAACACAAATATGGAAGAAATGATGTCCAGGCCCTGTCCTGGAGTAATGATAGTAAGATACACTTACACTTCAAGACACTCACCAAAATGTTTTTGATGGAAGGGAACTGTCAACCTGGGCAAGAGAGAATGCACAACGAGTGACTATGCACCAGATTCTACAAGCAAGCATGGATGGCGGCCCTCATGAAAGTATCATAG
Organism: Ambystoma mexicanum; assembly: GCF_040938575.1. NCBI lineage: Eukaryota > Metazoa > Chordata > Amphibia > Caudata > Ambystomatidae > Ambystoma > Ambystoma mexicanum. Next base: position 454,267,441 of record NC_090930.1, read on the forward strand.
TGCCTGCAGTGCCCACACAGTTGCCCAACTGTCACTGAACTGGGGCAAACAGAGCAAGGCTCCCTTTTTGTACACCCCCTCCCTCGTGTCCCATACTCTGACATTGTCTCCTTGGCTGACCTTCCTGTGCTTCAAGATAACTCCTTTCGAAGTGGGGCCTGCAAACGTACTAAAATGTCCCTGAACTTGTAAAACTTGCCACAAAGCAGCTGAGTGAAGCAGCAGTGGACTGACAGAGGGTCCCTGAACTTGATGCTGAGAAGAATGAGCAGTGAACTGATAGAATTGAAGATATCACAACTGAGTTTCAGCAAGTTGGCCACCAGGGTTGTATCACTTTTGTGCACCTATCATCCAGGCAGCTGTCAAATGGGATGAGGAGAGGGCAATGTTTTTTGGGGTGGAGTAATGGGCATTTCATTTCATGTTAACCACCCTCCAAGATCGATGTGACTGTGAGTAAGGTGGTTGTCAACACTTGATTTGACACTGTTTTCTTTGGGTCCCCACATGATTTTCTAACGTCATTGAAATGAAGTGCCGATTCTCGTGTTTGCACAATCTCTCTTTGTGCATGCCAATTGGGGCAGTGATTATGTAAGGAGGTGGGAAAAGATGGAAGCATATGATCACAGTTTTTGTAATATGCCACACCTCTTACAAGAAAGATACATACACAAACAACACCAGAACACAGTTAGCGATGCTATTGGTCCTCCAGGAAAGTCCCCTCCAGAGTTGGACTAACATTGCACACCGGGTTCCATGGGGAATAAGGAGTGACCATGAACGAGATAGGAGGGTCAATAACTTAAGTGATCGAAAGAGGAAATGTAAAGCAGTAGATTTAACAGTGTCTTGGGGGGCACACATACAAATTGAGCCAGTGACGCAGTGACTTAAGGGTCACAAAACTAGGCAGCACTTAGAGAGCCACATGTCAGGGAGCAGGGCGCTGCACAGAGAACTATACACACAGGGACATAGAAGTTATATGTTGTAGGTATATTGGGCTAGGTAGAAGAGCTTGGCTGCAGGAGGAAATAGCACATGTATAGCAAAAGCTATATCTATATGCTTTCTTCTTTTTGCGTCTATCTCTACAGCACACATATGCACGCCCACGGGGTTGGTGCAAAATGAGCCTTTCCTATCAGCCTCCACTCGTATTAGTATTGGTGGAGCATAATTGTTGCTTTAAGCTTTTATATTGCCTTTTAAAACACATGATGGTGAACACATTAAGGATTAGGTATAAAAAGTGACCTTTCCCATGTTTGATAGGCAAAAATTAAGCATTTTAGAAAGGGATTATATTTTAGTTAAAAGACCACAGCTCACAGTAAAATTGAATTTTTGCCACCACGTGAATGAGCACTAGCTATGCCACCAACGTCGAGATACGAAGAAGTCCACAGTGTCCAATTAACTGCTGCAAGGGAGAAGTTTCTTATGGAATGAGCGCTCTAGCCAGACGCCAGGTGCAGTAAGTTTCAAGCACTCTGGCAGCAGATATACTAGCCAACTAGAATCCAATATGAGAAATACCAATTTTATGACAAGACTGGAGGCGAGCATTATCCTTCAAGTTCTTTATTTACTACCCTTCAGCAGTTTCAACAAACTATATCAAAATCAACAAAAAGAAATGCCCATATGACTTTCACTTTTAAAAACTACAAATCCCAAAGTCTCTGTAGTCCTTGACTCTCGAGCTCAGTTTATGACCACATCCTGTCCCTGAGCTCCTCCTCTCTTTTAAGTGCTCTGAAAGTCCTTTAACCATAACTTTTCTCGTCCCGCCAACTGAGCGAAGACTTCCTGAACTCCTACAGATTAACTTCTCAATGGCTGAACTCTCGCCTTCTTCCTTCTAGTCGACTCCCTCAATTGTTCTTCTGCTCTTCCCCTAGGGAAAACATAAATATAATATCAGAGTGGAGTCTAGTTTGTCATCATATCCTTAAACAATTACAAAGCATATGATTACCAAATAGCTCCGGGTGGGAACTAATGCTCGCCTCCTAGTCTTTAATAGAATTAATACTCCCTGCACAGTTAGCAGGAGTAATCTTTATTCTATGACAAGACAGTTTATGACCACATCCTGTCCCTGAGCTCCTCCTCTTCTTTTACTGCTCTTCAAGCAGATAAGTGACATCGGGCCTCCTTACACGGATGGCGGTAAGGGTTTACCGGTACCGGTCATTTACCGGTACCAGTAAATCCTTACCGCCTTACTACGAGGTCCCTTTGTGGGTTGGGGAATTTAATGCCTGCTTTTTGCAGGCGTTAAAAACCAACCCACAAAGGGACCACGGAGCTAATTACGGTACCGCAATTTGCGGTACCGTAATTAGCGCCTTCACCCATTCCCATAGAGCCCTTTGGGGAAAAAATGGGAATGGGGAAGGGCAATTGTGGAAGGGGGAATTACTGCCCCGCCAACCTTGGAATAGGGCGGTAATTCCCCTTTCCACCAAGGCAGTGCCGGTATTTTACCGGCATGAACCATGGCGCTAATAATTCACCGCCATCCGTGCAATGAGGCCCATTCTCTTTACCTCCCAGCTAATGTGTACTTATTTAGCATTCGTGTAGGTTATTGATATGTTTTAGCTTAGAATGCCTCTACGGCAGGTTTTCGCAGCTTAGTGAGTGAATATAGATATTGAATGCAAGCGTAGCTTCAAGCAGCATGTTAGTCTTAATAAGCGGGTGAGAAACCGTTGTTTAGGTAGGACTTTTGTCCGTGTCGAGAGCGCGATCCGACTGCTATTTATCAAGCAGCAGGAGCTCCGTCGGCCGCCTGGGCCCGTGCCGTTTTCCCAGCACTTCAGGGGTGCGCCGTTGGGCCGCGGAGCTCCCTTCAGCCCCTCGCCCCCGGCGGGTAGAACGGGCTCGTTCCTGCGGGCCCCCTCCCTTGTGTTGGCAGGGCCAGACGCCGAGCACGTCAAGCCCTTGCAGAGGGCTGCCACAGAGGACTCCGGTCCCCACCATCGTGGGGGCGGAGCTTACTGGATGCCCGTGCCGTGACGCATTCACTCTGCGACGTGGCCCGAGGCATCAGGAAGAAAAGCTTGTACAAGTAGTACGGAGCATTATAAACATTCTAATCTCCCCTCGCGCGCTCGGAGCGCTTACCAAGCGAAAGAAAGCATAGCCTCAGGAGAGAGGCGGAAGGGGAAGTGAGCATTAACTCAGCTCACAGAGAAAAGGGTGCCAGCAGGCACACACACACAAGGCTACTGCCTCCCACTAAGTATTAAAGAACCATAAGCCACCACAGGCATAGCAAATTAAGAAAGTCTGGTGCAGCCGCAAGAAAAAATAAATAAATAAATAAATAAATAAGAAATATATATACAAGACGTGAAAAGAGGTTGATCTCTGAGAAGCATCTACTAGGAAGGGGGCAGCAAAGACACCTTCACACAGGTATTTAAGGCACGCAGCACCCCGGAACATGTCGGAATTTGAATGGAGTGAGGAGGAGCAATCCCTAGACTTAGCCGCCAGTTTCAAGGAGATGCTGGAGAATTCCCTAGTAGATGGAGTGGCTCAAGGGGTGAGACCCTTACAGGAAAGGCTGGAGACATGGGAAGCAATGCTTCATCCCCCTAAAGAAAGCACCAAGAGGACCCGCAGCTTCCCCATTGAACCCTCAGGATCAGGGTCTAAGGGAAGTATTCAGGCCCGCAAGAGAAAACCCTCTGCAGACCCCCAGGGCCCTATGGATGGGGTGAAAGATAAGGCCCCGGAGGTCGCCGACACCTTTGCAAAGCTTAAAGAAGCATATTTGCAGCGTCAGGCCGTGCAAGTTTTCTGCAAGATTCTGCCTTTTGTTCCTCTTTCTCTTTGCCCATTAGTGGTGGCTGCTCTTGTCTCTAGTATGCTTGATTATTGTAATGCTTTGCATTTGTCTTACCCGGTTGGTCTTATCCATCAGCTGCAATTATTACATAATCTGGCTGCTCAGGTTACCACTGCAACCCCTTATGGTTCTAACATCAGCCCAGTTTTGCATCGTCTCCAGTGGCTTCCTGTACAACAGCATATAGTTTTTAAATCCCTATGCTTGGTTCATCTGGCTTATTATTAGTTTGGGCCTGAATTTCTTCCGGATAAATTCCAGCCTTACTTTCCTTCCCCGACTCTCTGTTCTGGTGGCGACTGCCTGGTTTTAGTTTTCAAGTTTCGCCTCCTAAGAGTTGGTGGCCGTGCTTTTTCTTTAGCGGCCGGTAAGCTTTGGAATGGTCTTCCACTTAAACCTAGACTGACTGATGTAAGAGGATTCAATTCAACACTACAGCTAAGTCAATGCCTAGTCTGGGATACTGAATGGAAACCCTTATTGATATATCTTTACGTCCAGTTCATGAGTTCTGGATGACTACCCCTATATAACACCCCTCTCTTGGAATCCCCCTGGCCCCACTGAGCCAAGAAGTAGTTCTGTTTTGCAAGTTTAAAAGGTTTATTTGATAATTTAAACAATATATATATATATCACACTTTATAATAAATTAATAATTGAATATCACACTTAATCTGATCAGTAATCAATAATGGATAGTCTGGCAGTAGCGCACTTCTTTATAATCAATGATGAGTGGTTATAGGATGGATACGATAGCAACAGTACTTTTATGGTTTCAAATGGATGCAATGTGGAATGAAATGCAGTACAGAAAATAACTCGATAGGATTTCAGCAAAAGACAATGTAATCACTTTCTTGGACAATTCACCCCCCCTTAATGCAATGTAAGGAGATGAATAGAATGGGACTCAGTTCTTAGGAATGCAATCAAATAGAATTCAGTTCAATTCACCCCCAGCAGCTTATACAACAGATAGGAGTTTTGAAACACAGACCCAAGTGCTTTGAATATGGTGACAATGCAGTGAGAAATATGCTGAAAATGCGTTTAATTCCCTTCAGGAGGTTCAGGGTGAGTGGTATCTAGTTAACATGAGTTCAGGATCACTCTAACAATGATTCAGGGATGGTTCTTAAGAGGCAAACGAAATTTGGCAGTTCAGTTCAGGCAATAGCAGCTATAGCAGCTATCTTTTTACAAGTAAAGAAATCGGGCCAAATCGCAAGTCGCGTCAAAATTCGCGGGTGCGAGAATCGTGATTACGGAGAAAGTATAAGGAGTAAGTCACATCTAGGCTTGTTGTAAAGCTGAGATTCTAAGCTTTCAGAGGAAAGTTGAACCAAGTTCCTAGCACAAACGGTTACGGAGTTATGAACGATTTTGTGAAGGTTATTTTTCGGATTTGAAATTTTAAAAGTTCAAAGCGACAGGTTACAGCTTGCAGCTAGAAAATGACAGGTGACAGCTTTGCAAATGACAGGTGACAGTTAGGAGGCAGTTCTGGTTAGATTAAAATAGATTGAATTATATTATTTTAACTAAGAGATTGGTTCTGCACAGTTCTGCTAGGTACTCACAATATATTTTTGAATAGGCCTCGCCACGGATCTGGTCAGGTTTTGGACTGGACTCCGGTTCTGGTCTCGGCACTTCACAGTGATCTGGGTCAGCTCTCTGGTTCTGCTAACAGTGGTCTGGGTCACTCTGGATCTCTGGCCTCTGGTTCTGGATACTGCTCTGCTTTCTCTGGGTACAGCACTGCTTCCGGATCTTTCTGGCACAGGGTTTCTCTGGATCAAGCGCTGATCTGCACGGCTCCTGGATGCTGCTACTGCTGTTAGGTTTGCTGGATGCTGAGGCCTACTGAGAAGAGTTCTCAGTTTGTGGGTTTAGGCCCTTGCTTTGAGTTCTGAATCAAGTTCTTTGGAGTTTTAAAGTCTAAGTGTTGAATCTAGTATCTTCTGGATGTTGTGTGGTCCGGCAGAGCGTGTTGCAGCAAATGGATTTGAATGTCCTCTCTAGCTTCCAGTGGCTCTTTTTATGTCTTTTGAAAGTGGGTGTGTGTGCAGCATCACTAGCCAGCCCCTCTTTCAACTTGTCATTGGCCCAATTCTCCCCTCTCCCATGATTGGGGAAGGAACTGTGAGTCAGAGTGATGCTGTAGGTTTTATGGGTCAGAGGAACCACCCCTGGTCAGTTTGCCCACATCTATATTTGATCAAAATACACATTTCTCAAATACATAGTGGTTTGTCATTGCATGTACATATTACCTATCACATGAGGTAGTCTCTGTCCCAAATCTGCTCTTCCTGAGGGCTTGCATTCAGAAACGGCAACATTTTCGATTTTAGTGGGTTATGCAACCTTGGTTCTTCATTAAAAATTATACACATATTCACGGCCTGTCCATACATACTCCAGTAAATTCCCATGTCTCTAGCTTAAACACAGAGGGCCTCATTACGACCCTGGCGGAGTGGGTTTACGCCAGCGTTATTCGCGGCGGACCCGTCCGCCCTACTACGAGTTTCCGTAGCGCCATGGAGCGTTTTCCGCCTGGTTTTTCCGGGAGGAGAAATCCATGGCGCTACGGGACCTTGTCGTTAATTACGCCACCGTATTTTGAGGTGGCGTAATTAACGCCTTCCCCACTCCCATTATACCCTATGGGGCAAAAATGGGAATGGGGAAGGGTAAAATGGGGGATGGGGATTTACCGCCCCGCCAAGGTCGGAATGGGGCGGAAAATCCGCCAACCCCCATGGCGCTATCGGCAGCTTTCCGCCGTGCTCCATGGTGCATTTTGCACCGCGATTTCCGCCAGGGTCGTAATGAGGGCCAGAGTCTGTAGTATCCATAAATAGCAGGGTTTTGCCCCAGAACATCACACAAATTCCCAACGCGTCTTAAAACTTGCACAGAAAATTCACAAGAATTATGGTATCATTTAAATAATTTTGACAAGTCCGAACCATGAGTTATACATCTTTCTTAGAATCATATTCTGGCCAACAGGGGTGTGTCTTTCCAGGTCACATGGTGTAGAAACCAGTTTATCCAGTTTCTACCAAGCTCAGAGACCCTGCCCCTCCCAGCTTCTGCCAAGAGGAAGCTATTTTATGGCCACCCTAATAAACCATCTGCCTGGGCCCAGGACAGGCCTTTGTTCAACTCCCTGTAGCTGCTCCACCCCTAATCTAATCAGAGAGGTGACAACTCCTTTTGGCAAGGGGAAGAGTGGCTGAGCAGGTTTTAACTCCTGTGGGGGTAGATGTCAGGCAGAATTCAGTTTCATTAAGCCAGGTTTCAGATAAAATGTCACTTTTTGTTCCCCAGTTTAAGTCAAGACAATTTTTACATATGCAGCTAGAATGCTGATTCTAACTTCAAAACTATGACATTTTAACAGTGACAAACTATGTGACACTCAAAGTAGGTCACTCAGTTAATTTAAACATTTTTGATTTTTGGTAGTTATAAATCCAGTTTCAGTTAGGCTGCTGCAGACCTGCAGAGCTCAGCCAGTCGTGTTATGAACATTGTTTTGGGGCTCTTCAACTTCCCAGATTTAGTATGCACACATACTTCATTCTGCCAGATGTCCGCTGGTGTTCAGTGAGATTTTTGGATGTGTTGCAATGTTTGAAAATAGGCATTTTGAGCTGGCATTCAGAGAAACAAAAGGTAATTTTAAAGTGCGGTTTTTCCTTTGGCACACATTTCACTCATGGCACCCCGGCCCATCCTGCTCGCACTGGTGGGTGGCAAGTTAGGCAACCATTTTAGTGTGCACAAACTGCGTGGTTCTCCTAGATTCTGGCGCACATGTGGGCTTTTTGGCCATCTTGGATTTTCTAAGCCCACAGCACCAAATGTTGCAGCATGATAGCTCAAACGTGGGTCAGGACACCCAACAAAGCCCCCCCACGTGACTGCCCTTTGAATTTGAGTCGAAGGGGAGTCGGGTGCACAAGGGTTTTGACCCACGCACTGGTCTGTCCGCATAATCTTCTTCCAATTCTGCAAATGGCACAGTTCAGCATATTTTCCTCCATCCGGTACTGATCGATCGGTTCTCCTTGCCGGTCCTGATGGGAATATTGGGCGGTACCCTGGGCCCCTCGGATCGTCCTCCCAGTCTCCGAATCGTCCTCCTTGGCCAGTCCCCAGGTTTTCTTTCTCCTAGGACGACAAAGGAAGAGCGGCAATACCTATTCATAGACATTTTTCCCCCACAATTGATATAGTGGGGTGACATATAAATTTATAGTCAAAACATATGAACATGCACATTTCTTTTTGCATTCAAAAACGAAAACACCCACATTGAGAAACTCAGAATTTGATAGGCGATATGTAGGATATTTTAAGTTAGAACTGAATTAATCTGAGACAGTACCCTCTAGGATTCCAGAGGATTCCTCCAGTTGTTGCAGAGTGTGCCTGGGATGGCAACACTTCAACTGGTTAATGTGGACCCACTTGTCTTCCCCCTCTGCCAAACCGCCTTTGGGGATGCGGATCTTGTAGGCCACAGGGGAGATCTTGTCTATAATCTCAAAGGGTACCTTCCATGTAGGCAAAAATGTTCGCTGTTTGGCCTGGTTCCTTTGGAAATTGTATAAATAGACCCAGTCCCCCACCTGATATTCCTTCCTGGAAGTTTTCAGGTCATAGTGGGTCTTCATACTCTCGGCTGATCTTTCTAGATTCCGCTGAGCATAGACAAAAGCATGCTGAAGGTGTTTCCTTAAATTCTCCACATACTCATGAGTTGTGGAGGCATTTATCGACGTTTGCTCTTGGGTTCTGTAGAGCAAATGCTGAGGAAGCACCATCTTGCGTCCAGTCATCAACTCAAATGGTGACATTTTGGTTGCAGATGAAGGGGTAGATCTGATGGCCATTAGGACCAGAGGTAATCGGATATCCCAACTTGGCCCAGAATCTGCCACAAACTTCTTTAATATGCTCACAATGGTTCGGTTATATCTCTCTACTGCCCCAGAAGAAGCTGGCCGGTACGCAATATGCAACTTCCTTTTGACCCCCAGTATCTCCCACATCTTTGTCATCACTTCACTGGTGAAGTGGCTACCTCTGTCTGACTCAATCCTTTGAGGTAGACCAAAACAGGAAAAGATGTGGTTAATCATCAAGGCAGCTGCCGTTTCTGCCTTGCAGTTTGGGGCTGGGAGACATTCCACCCACTTGGTAAACAAGCATGTCACAGTCAACATGTACTTGTTTCCTCTAGACGAGCGAATCACAGGGCCTACAAAGTCGATTTGCAAATCTGAGCATGGCAGTGTCATTCCCCTCTTTTGTAGAGGTGCCCGGTGTGTGGGAGATGATGGCTGAAATTGTGCACACACAAGACACCCCTTCAAGTATTGGTCGAGGTCCTGCCCCATGTGTGGCCAGTATGCAACCTCTCTTAAGATTTCCAGTATTGTGTGAAACCCCCTATGACCGGCGGTGGCCGCATCATGGGCGTGACTTAACATCAGGCTTCGGAATGAGGTAGAAACCACCCACTGATCGTGGCCAGCTTTGGATTTCCTTACCAGCAAACCGTCTTGGATTCGGAACATTTTTGGACATTTCATCAACACTCTTAGGTCCTCTTTCCCATGTAATCGGTATCCGTCAGGGGAAAGTTCTAAGGGTCCTCAAGGTGTTGGTAAAACTTACCAATAATTGGATCCCCCTTCTGCGCTGTAATCAAATCAGGGGTCTCCTTGCTCCATTGGGCAGTTGAAAGATCATTGTGAGCATTTGTCTGGGACCTAGTGATAGCAATGACCTGGATTTCCCCCAACAGGGACTCTATTTCGATTAGATCCCCTTGGATGGCCCCGGTTTTGGCCAGCTGATCAGCTAAGTCATTTCTAGTTTTGTCTGGTCCCTCTACTTTGGAATGACCCTTGCTCTTCTTCCAATAGATGGTCATCCCCTTCGAGGTGACCAGATCATCAATGTTTTGGATTAACTTCCCATGTTTCAGGGGTTTGTTATTAGCACATAACATGCCTCTGGTTTTCCAATTAACCAGGTGCTCCACGAACCTGTTCCGTACAGAATCTGAATTGGTGATTATGACCAGTTCGTGGAGTTGATGTTGGACAGCAGTGAGGATGGCCTGATGCACAGCCATCAATTCTGCCACCTGACTACTTCGGGGACCAATTTTGTATCCGGCGGAGGGTTCTGGGAACTCCTTCACCCATGCATTCCCTACGCCAGACACCAGTTCTTTCTCCCCGTTGTTGTCAACATGGTAAGAGCATCCATCCACATAGACAGTGGGCATTCCCTCACACTTGTCCTCTTCAAAGACTTTGTGTGGGGAATTAAGGTATGCCTCCATGTTGTCCTTGATTTTTAGACTTTCGTCCTCGAGACAGTTTTCTCTGGCACAATCATGCAAGTCAGCCAGACCTTGCGCGAGGGGACTCTTCTTGTTTTGGCCATATCTGACCTCCACAGGAAAGCCTTGCATTGACAGAATCCAGGAAGTAATTCGGGAATTACTTAAGTTTCCGGCCCGGATTCTGTCACTCTGGAGATATTGCAGAGGCTGGTGTGGAGTCTCCACTATGATGTGTTCCCCATGGATAAACGGGCGGTAATTCTTCAATGCCCACACCGTTGCCAGGAGTGCCTTCTCACAATCGTTGAATTTTTCCTCCACAGAGGATAAAGTTTTGCTCGCGTAGGAGATTACTTTATTGACTTTGTCATGCTTTTGGTATAACACTGCCGTCAAGCACGTATTAGAGAACCCCGTCTCCAGGAAGAACTCCTTGTTTCTGACAGGGTAAGCTAGGCAAGGCGCTTGTGAGAGGCTTCTTTTGAGTTGTCTTACCACCTCGGCTTGTTCTGGACCCCATTCCCACTTGACCCCCCCCTTCAGGAGATGAATCAGGGGTCTGGTGATCTCTGCGTAGCCCTCAATGAACTTTCTGCTGTAATTAGTCAGTCCAAGGAGGCTCCTTAGTTCCCGCAGAGTTGTGGGGTCTTTCAGTTTCTGAAGTGCTTCCACTTTCTTTTCCTGGGGACAGAGACCCTGAGGAGTAATCTCATGCCCCAAGAAATTAACACGAGTTCTACACCACTGTGCCTTCTGAAAGGAAAGTTTTGCTCCGGCGGCCCTCAACTGGGTCAGAACATAACGGATCTCCGCTATGTGTTCCTCCACAGATGAACTTTTGATGAGGATATCATCTACATAAGCCAGGTTACCCCTTGCGTCCAGGTCGGGCATGGCCTTGTGTAGGAAAATGTTGAATTCATTGCCGGAGTTGAGGTATCCGAAGGGAGTCCGGGTCCATGTGTACTGCTGGCCCCCAAAGGTAAAAGCCAGCTTGTATTGGTCCTCCCTACTGACAGGCACAGTCCAGTATCCATTGGTCAGGTCTATTGCAGTGAATACCTGTGACCCCTGGATCTGGGTCAGCCCTTGGTCAATGTAGGGCAGAGGCCATCGGGAAGTATGTACCCGTTTGTTGAGCTCCCTGAGGTCGGCGCAGAGTCTCCACTGGCCGTTTGGCTTCAGTATTCCCAGCACCGGATTATTGAAGGTGCTGTGAACTGGACGGATTATTCCCCGGGGCTCCAGGTTCTTAATTATTTCAGTAAGGGACTCCATTGATGCGAGAGGCAAACGATATTGCTTCACAAACACTGGAGTCATGCCAGGGTCCGTGGGGATTGTTGTTGTGTGGATGTCGGTGCGACCACAGTCATATGAGTCTACCGCAAAGAGATCTTGGAAATCCAAGAAAACTTGTTTCAACTTTTGCTTTTGTTCCAGAGTCACACAGGCATCAGCTAGGTTGACTCTCTCTTCCACCATCTGCCTGAAGCCTGGAAAGACTTCTGGTTTGGCTATTTCAGCGGCCTCCTCCAGCTGGGTGGAGAAGTCCCTGGTCAGAGTGCTGATTTGGACTGGAGGCTTCAGGTGGGAAAGGCAGCCCTCATGGACCTGGAAAATCACCTCATCCCTCCTGAAGTCACAAGTCACCTCTTCCTTACCATAAGGGCAAGAGGTATACACCAGGAAGTTCCCCCCATGCCGGGTAAAAATCCTGTCTGGTGTTGTATTGTCATCACTTTCACTGTCAAAACAGTCCTTGGGGATTGGTCCTAACAGTTCATTTCCTAAATCAATGGAAAAATGTCGGTCATCAACCGCCATTCCAATAATGGTGCCTGCGGCGAGAGTAATACTCTTTAAGTCGCTGTTATCCAACTCTATTGGAATGGTGTCATGTTCTATGTTGACTAATGGTGTTGGGGTTACTCCCAACCCTTGCTGTTGGAGAAAAGCATTTAGATGTATATAAGCATCAGGGTTTTGTAATTTTTGTCCTCGTTTAACTTTGACTTCCAGGGAGAATTGTCGGGTCCTTTCTGGGATGGTGACTTCCTCTTTAATCTGAATTTCAACTGCATAAGGTAGCAATTGAGCTGACCTAAGTGCTTTTTCTGGATCATCAAAGCCCATGGGATTATCCGCTAATCGGGACCAAGCTTTGAAGTTTATTAGGTCCAAACTAATGGCAAAGCGATTGAGAATGTCACTGCCTAAGTAAAAAGCGGCAGTGACGTCTCGCATGACCCAACAATTGTGGACTATGCTATTGTTGCCAATGGAGATTTTGAGCCTACACCTGCTTGGCAGGAGATGTTTGGAATTGGGTGCTTCCAGGTCCATTTCCCATTTGTCTATCAGTTTGAATGTGGGAATGGCTGGATCTTTTGGGAGTTGGCGGAACATGGCTTCGCTGATGAAGCTCTTACCATTGTTCACGCAAACTTGAGCGAGAACAGAGTCCTTCCCATCATTTAACTGAACAGGGATGAACAACTGCTCTCCAACTTGCTGAATATCAGCCAGGCTCTGAGCTAATTTTACCTCTTTCTGGACTATAGGAGTGAGAGTTTCTGATTGTGGATTAGTAAAGAATTTCAGGGTGTTTCCTTCCAGTGTGGAATACCACCTTAAACTGGAAGGAAGGTTGATTTTCAGAAATAGAGAGGACCCCCCATCACCAGTCTGTTGTCCTACTGCTATTATTGTCACGTCTGGAATTTGGTTGTTCTGGAAGTGAAATTCTACTTGGTCAGATGTTTGTTCAACCATGTGGCAGGTGCCGTTTAAACTAACATGGTTGACACTCTGTTTTAATTTTATTGGTCGGCTAGTCTGGGTCCAGAGGACCTTGTTTACGCAATCTATTAGGGATGACAACCTTCTCAGGAGGTCATTCCCTAGTAAACAAGGGGTGCCCTCTGGAGTCACTATTATGACCGGGTGTTTCACCTTGTGTCGCCCAATCTTAATGTCCAAGTCTGCAGTCCCCTCGACGGGAATTTCCTTCCCGTCAAAGTTCTGCAGTTGTCCAGGAAGAGAGGTGAGAGGAATACGGTAATTCTCCCCCCTTCCTGCATTTAGTTCATCAAAGGCCCTTTTGGACAGAAGGGTAGCTTGGGATCCAGTGTCCACCAGTGCCAAAATTGTACCCTGCCCCTGTACTTGTACCGGGGCATAGTATCTTCCCTCCTTCTCCTCAAGGGGGCACAGATAATGCACATTTTTGGACAACTGGTGGGCTAACTTTCTGGTTTTGGACATTGCTAGAGAAGAGATTTGGGCAGAATTCTGTGGAGAGCCTTGGGAATCTGAAAGAAAAAGTTGGCAACTGGAGATCAGAGCCATTGTGGGTTCCCCTGGTTTCGGTTCTGGGCCGCCCCCCCCTTTTTGGAGGCAGTCACCAGGATGGGTTTGAACCAGGGGATTTCAGTATTGTGGGTTCTGGGATGAGATGATGGGCGGCGGTAGCTCAGTCTCCATATCTCCCCAGTCTGAATTGACATCCCTTGGGACCCATTGTTCCTTTGGAGGAGTTCCCCCATCTCTGAAGGATAAGATCCTTTTCCCAGGATCTTCTGAGGATCCCTCTCCCTCAAATTGGAAGACCTGAACCTCCTCCACAAAGTGGGTCTGTTTGGGTCTTTTGTTTCTCCTACCTCCTCTCTGCTCCTTGGGTGGCAGACTTTCAGGGGTAGGAGATTTTGTTTCCGGTTCCTGGTTTTCCAGGGGCTGTTCACAAGTTGGGAAGGAAGCTTCCTCCAAGGCTTTACACCCCCCTTGCCCTTGTGCCTCCTCCTTGGGAACCGGTGTTATCAGGGTGCTGCCCCCGTCATTGTTCTGGAGCACCAGGTCCAGAGTTTGGGGCATTCTGCGGTGGCATGCTCATCTGAGGGTTCTGTTGAGCCCTCAGTATGTGACCCAGATCTCGTGCCATATTTTGGACCTGATGCTCAATTTCTGAAACCCGCTCATGCTGATACGGGGCTCTATTTTCTCCCCTGGGCTGATCCCGGGAAGGGTAGCTATCCCTTCTCTGGTAGTACCCCTGGTTGGGAAGATTTTGGTACCCCTCCACCCTTGGCCTCCCCTCTCCCGGATTAGGTTGTCTGGGCTCAGGGAATTGGGGAAAGAAGGTTGGATGATTTTGGGGCTGGAAATTGGGCGGATACCTGGGGAAAAAGTTCTGCCCAGGATTTGGAGAATTTCAGCCCTCCTGTGGGAAGTTGGGACGGAAGTTCCCTGGGTTAGGTACTTGGCCGGATCCCCCCCCTTGGGCTGGAGGAGTCCACACATAACCCAGGATTGGTCGGTTTCCCTTATAGCGGGGACTTACATAGTCAGGGGAGCGGTGGACCCCATTTGTGGGACTACCTCCTCGACTCCCTGTCTGTGACTGGCCCGAGGGCCTTCTGGGCTGTGAATTATTAGGTGCAGGTAGGTTTTTTGGCCCCCCCATCTCCAAATCCAAAACGGGGGTGACCTTTACCTCTGCCACCTTGGCAGAAGCAGGGGTGCTGTTGGTTTTGGGATTTTTCTGGGTATTGTTTTTATTTTCTATGGGCTTCTGCACCTCATAGATCCGGGTAGCCTGTTCAATGACCCAGTCTAAAGATCTTTTCTCATGAAAATCTCTCACGAGCTGGGTCATTATATATTTGGGCAAGGCATGGAAAAATGTATTGACAAATTCTCTGCTGTCTGTGCACAACCTTCTGGTGGTCTGCGCAAAGGCACGTTTCAGTTCTCGCACGAATTCTTGTGGGGCCTGATCCTCCCCACATTGCAAATTGTAGGCTGCCTTGCGAGCCTCTTGAGGATTTCTGTGAACAGAAAAATGTTTCAAGATGGCCGCCTTATAGGTGGACCATCTTAAATGATTTTGGTCCTCCAGCCCCGCAAAGAAACTGGAGTATTCTGGGGAGAATGTCCATTTGACGTACTGGATACAGCTACTGCTGTCCTTCAAATGGAAAGTCTCCATCATTTTCTCATAGAGCTCCAAGTGTTCCCATACGGAATACTTGGCGTTCTTATGATAAGGCGTGATAACACTCCCTATTGCCTTTATTTGCTTCAATGGGTCCTTAAGCAAGGCCCTTTTTGCCTTATTGGCCTTTTTGGTTTGGGTAACCCTGGTCCATTCATCCTCTGACTCAGAGGCACTGCTCCCAGAGGTTCCTGTCTGATCTTCCAGGTTTTCCCAGATTCTGCGAGCCTGGGAATGGCTGGCAGAATGTGGGGACCTGGTCTCTTGTGCCCTGTACCGTTCAGAGGGGTCTTCAGATTCCTCTTTGCTGCCAGGATTTGATGGGTACCCCCCAACTGACCTAACTGGGCAGAGGTTTTCAAGATGCCCTTAATGGGCCTACTCTCCTGGGGTTCCACACTAAATTGCACTGTGCTTGGGTGCCCATACCCGGATGCCCACCCATCCATTCCTGGGAGGTACTGGCCTATGAGCCCCATGCTTCTGGCTGGATAGTAATCTGCCATCCCTGTGGCCCGGTGCTCATGTGCACCAGGGAACATGGGGGTGGCAGAGTCCAGAGACTGAGAGAGATAAAGGCCTCTGGTACTAGGGCTCCTGAGGTTATGCTCAGGAGTTTCCCTTTCCCAGCAAACCTGGTCTCTATCCGCCCCTGCTCCCTGTTGCAATGCAAGAGCCTGCGCCTTCAGTTCCTCAGTTAAGGCCTTACTAGACTCTATCAGTCTCTCCTGCATCGCTACCTGTTGTTGGAGCCTATCATTGTGCTGGCAGAGAGCCTCATTCTCTCTCTGCGTTTCATGATTGGTCCTGGAGCACTGGGCCAGTCTTTGCTGCAGGAGGGTTACCTCCTGAGTCCCCTCCCTACTGGCCTGCTCCTGTCTTGCCAGAGCCTCCTCCATCCTCCTGGTGTGCTCTAGCAAGTCCTGGTGTTCTTTTTGGAGGTCACCCAGTCCATGGTGGGCCAGGTGATTTTCTTCAATTTTTCTTCTTAAGTGGCAGACTTCCTGGCCTAAGGTGTCCCTTTCCTGACCAAGAGCTTGAATTTGTGACGCCAGGTCGTCCCTTTGCCTTTGGAAGGCACCAGCTTTCTGGCGCTCCTGATCAAACTCTGCCTGGGTATCCAGGTCTTTCAGGATCAGTTTATTGCTCTCCTCTTTCTCTCTGTCTAGTTGGATTTGCAGGGTGGCTACCTGCTCTGTGCATGCCCTGTTGAAATTGATCTGTTGCTCCAGCTTTTTCTGGCTCTGCAGTAGGGAGTCCAAACTGTCTTGGCGTTCCTTCTGCAAAGCCAGAATTCTGGTATCCTGGTCAGCCTTTTCCTGTTGCAGGATATCCATATCCTTCTTTATTTTAATGATGTGCTGTCTACTCTCATTTTCAGACTCCTGGCTTCTGTGCAGCCTCTGCTCAGAAGAGTCCAGATCAGATTGGGCCTTCTGTAATGCCAGCAGTTGCCTACTCGCCAGATCTTGGCCTTCAGCACATTTGTCCTGCATGGCTCCCATATGTAAATATAAATATGCCGCTACCCTGGTAATCTTGTGGTGCTCATCCTTGGCCTTAGGGGCCATATATAGTTCACTCAGGGCCACATGTAGGGGACCCTGATCTCCCCATATATCTGACCCTGTTTCAGTGATCTGGGGTGCGATTGCCTGCAACCAGACCGTCTGGTCCTAAGGAGTCCACTCACCTCTCACAAATAGCTTATGTAAGAAGTGCTCTCTGGCTATTTTCATATCTACCAAGGTCGTCATTCTGGAATTTGAGTTCCTTCCTGACTTACAGAAGTTTGTATTTTATTTTAGCAAAACAGACCTTTTCCTTAGAGCGTTCCTTTGAGGAGTGCTTTACAGCGTAACACAGCGTGGTGATCCGACCGGATATGTGTATCTGGTCAGCTGGCACGCTGTATTAATCTGCACAAGTGATAGATCTAACCCAAACATCCGGCTCGAGCCCCCAATTTGTAAGAGGATTCAATTCAACACTACAGCTAAGTCAATGCCTAGTCTGGGATACTGAATGGAAACCCTTATTGATATATATTTACGTCCAGTTCATGAGTTCTGGATGACTACCCCTACATAACACCCCTCTCTTGGAATCCCATGACCCCACTGAGCCAAGAAGTAGTTCTGTTTTGCAAGTTTAAAGGGTTTATTTGATAATTTAAACAATATATATATATATATATATATATATCTCACACTTAATAATAAATTAATAATTGAATATCACACTTAATCTGATCAGTAATCAATAATGGATAGTCCGGCAGTAGCGCACTTCTTTATAATCAATGATGAGTGGTTATAGGATGAATACGATAGCAACAATACTTTTATGGTTTCAAATGGATGCAATGTGGAATGAAATACAGTACAGAAAATAACTTGATAGGATTTCAGCAAAAGACAATGTAATCACTTTCTTGGACAATTCACCCCCCTTAATGCAATGTAAGGAGATTAATAGAATGGGACTCAGTTCTTAGGAATGCAATCAAATAGAATTCAGTTCAATTCCCCCCCAGCAGCTTATACAACAGATAGGAGTTTTGAAACACAGACCCAAGTGCTTTGAATATGGTGACAATGCAGTGAGAAATATGCTGAAAAGGCTTTTAATTCCCTTCAGGAGGTTCAGGGTGAGTGGTATCTAGTTAACATGAGTTCAGGCTCACTCTAACAATGATTCAGGGATGGTTCTTAAGAGGCAAACGAAATTTGACAGTTCAGGCAACAGCAGCTATCTTTTTACAAGTAAAGAAATCGGGCCAAATCGCAAATCGCAGCAAAATTCGTGGGTGCAAGAATCGTGAAAACGGAGAAAGTATAAGGAGTAGGAAGTCACATCTAGGCTTGTTGTAAAGCTGAGATTCTAAGCTTTCAGAGGAAAGTTGAACCAAGTTCCTAGCACAAACGGTTATGGAGTAATGAACGATTTTGTGAAGGTTGTTTTTCGGATTTGAAATTTTAAAAGTTCAAAGCGACAGGTTACAGCTTGCAGCTAGAAAATGACAGGTGACAGCTTTGCAATTGACAGGTGACAGTTAGGAGGCAGTTCTGGTTAGATTAAAATAGATTGAATTATATTATTTTAACTAAGAGATTGGTTCTGCACAGTTCTGCTAGGTACTCCCAATATATTTTTGAATAGGCCTCGCCACGGATCTGGTCAGGTTTTGGACTGGACTCCGGTTCTGGTCTCGGCACTTCACAGTGATCTGGGTCAGCTCTCTGGTTCTGGTCTCGGCACTTCACAGTGATCTGGGTCAGCTCTCTGGTTCTGCTAACAGCAGTCTGGGTCACTCTGAATCTCTGGCCTCTGGTTCTGGATAATGCTCTGCTTTCTCTGGGTACAGCACTGCTTCCGGATCTTTCTGGCACAGGGTTTCTCTGGATCCAGCGCTGATCTGCACGGCTCCTGGATGCTGCTACCGCTGTTAGGTTTGCTGGATGCTGAGGCCTACTGAGAAGAGTTCTCAGTTTGTGGGTTTAGGCCCTTGCTTTGAGTTCTGAATCAAGTTCTTTGGAGTTTTAAAGTCTAAGTGTTGAATCTAGTATCTTCTGGATGTTGTGTGGTCCGGCAGAGCGCGTTACAGCAAATGGATTTGAATGTCCTCTCTAGCTTCCAGTGGCTCTTTTTATGTCTTTTGAAAGTGAGTGTGTGTGCAGCATCACTAGCCAGCCCCTCTTTCAACTTGTCATTGGCCCAATTCTCCCCTCTCCCATGATTGGGGAAGGATCTGTGAGTCAGAGTGATGCTGTAGGTTTTATGGGTCAGAGGATCCTCCCCTGGTCAGTTTGCCCACAATCTATATTTGATCAAAATACACATTTCTCAAATACATAGTGGTTTGTCATTGCATGTACATATTACCTATCACATGAGGTAGTCTCTGTCCCAAATCTGCAGGCTTGCATTCAGAAACGGCAACATTTTCGATTTTAGTGGGTTATGCAACCTTGGTTCTTCATTAAAAATTATACACATATACACGGCCTGTCCATACATACTCCAGTAAATTCCCATGTCTCTAGCTTAAACACAGAGTCTGTAGTATCCATAAATAGCGGGGTTTTGCCCCAGAACATCACACAAATTCCCAACGCGTCTTAAAACGTGCACAGAAAATTCACAAGAATTATGGTATAATTTAAATAATTTTGACAAATCCGCACCATGAGTTAAGCATCTTTCTTAGAATCATATTCTGGCCAACAGGAGTGTGTCTTTTCAGGTCACATGGTGTAGAAACCAGTTTATCCAGTTTCTGCCAAGCTCAGAGACCCTGCCCCTCCCAGCTTCTGCCAAGAGGAAGCTATTTTACGGCCACCCTAATAAACCATCTACCTGGGCCCAGGACAGGCCTTTGTTCAACTCCCTGTAGCTGCTCCACCCCTAATCTAATCAGAGAGGTGACAACTCCTTTTGGCAAGGGGAAGAGTGGCTGAGCAGGTTTTAACTCCTGTGGGGGTAGATGTCAGGCAGAATTCAGTTTCATTAAGCCAGGTTTCAGATAAAATGTCACTTTTTGTTCCCCAGTTTAAGTCAAGACAATTTTTACATATGCAGCTAGAATGCTGATTCTAACTTCAAAACTATGACATTTCAACAGTGACAAACTATGTGACACTCAAAGTAGGTCACTCAGTTAATTTAAACATTTTCGATTTTTGGTAGTTTTAAATCCAGTTTCAGTTAGGCTGCTGCAGACCTGCAGAGCTCAGCCAGTCTTGTTATGAACATTGTTTTGGGGCTCTTCAACTTCCCAGATTTAGTATGCACACATACTTCATTCTGCCAGATGTCCGCTGGTGTTCAGTGAGATTTTTGGATGTGTTGCAATGTTTGAAAATAGGCATTTTGAGCTGGCATTCAGAGAAACAAAAGGTAATTTTAAAGTGTGGTTTTTCCTTTGGCACACATTTCACTCATGGCACCCCGGCCCATCCTGCTCGCACTGGTGGGTGGCAAGTTAGGCAACCATTTTAGTGTGCACAAACTGTGTGGTTCTCCTAGATTCTGGCGCACATGTGGGCTTTTTGGCCATCTTGGATTTTCTAAGCCCACAGCACCAAATGTTGCAGCATGATACCTCAAACGTGGGTCAGGACACCCAACACTGAAAATCACTTGACCTTCCATCATCTACTCAAAACTACTCTTTTTATGCTGAACCATTGTAATGTATGGTCCTGTTGCGTTCTTCTCGCGCCAAGATGTGTTTTGGTGAATGTGCGCATAGGAAATGCTCATAACATAACACCCCAAAAGGGGTCACCCAGCTCGAACTGCTAGGTCACATGATTTCTGCACGAGACCACAAGCATCCCCAAATATATTTCGTCCTTGTTGGGCCTCATCAGTGAGGAGTAACTTCGTTCTCTAGGCCCAGCAGGCATGGGACCCAAGTCTGGGCATACATGTTCCATTTGGGGGGACAAATCAAAAACAAAGAGGGGATGGCTGGAAGGTTTAGAATTAATTTTAACCTCTGGCATTGCTCCGGGCAACTCTCCAGAACATTGTTCTTCGCCTGCCAAGCCCTATGGCATTCCAGAGGAATTCATTCCGCTGCATGCAGAAAATAAAGGAGACAAATTGATAAAAGGGGTAGCACCAATTTTTATTTTGTTTTTATGTTGAGTATTGAATGTATATGTGTTTAATAAATGAAAATAGGTATTGTTCATTGGTTGTGTTATGGCAAAAGGACAGTTAATTATTATAGTTAGGCATACGTGATAGGCAAACGCATGTTAAAATGCTTCACACCTGTATACACGCAGAGTACCAAATAGTTTGTTACAGCTTCAGTGGTAGGTACAGCAGGTTAGGGACATTTTAGGGGAAGTAACAGAAATTGTTGTTAGAATCATATTTTGATAGGACAGACACAGCAGGAACAGAACAGATCACGAAACCAGCATCATCTTTAGAAGAGCTAAAAGGAACAGCACAGTGAAGATTTTGCAACAGATAGAAGCTTGTCAAAGCAGGCCTGCCATTGCTTCTGCAGAGACAGACAGCTCAGCTTCATAAGAGGCAAAGGACAGTGCACGAAAGCCACCACTTCTAGCGAATGAACAATGCTTTACCCAGTCATGGACAAGAGAACAAATGTTACTAGCTCCGTCACCTTACAGAAGTCCCCTGAGATAAACCCAGCGCCCTCCATGCAGATGAAGAAAGGAAGGCTGACTAATGAGACGCATTGGCCATTTTTATCATGACTTTTCTTTTGTCCTCATTGCACCTCTATAGGAAACCAGCAAGTACATGTCTTGGGAGGATAGCTCAGGGGCAACATGCTCGACTTGGAAGCAAGATGACACGGAGCAACACAGGTTTTATCCCTGGTCCGCGATTAGAAACCTCTGGGTATTAAGCATGTGAAGTAGGTGGTGCAAAAGAGTGCAACATGACACATATTGTGTGCGCTCTCTCATCCCACATATCAGAGGCACACCAAAAAGCAGTGCAAATGAACAAAAGTGATACTAAAATAAGTAAAAGAGGAGGCCGCAATGGGGGAGCAGCTATTGGCCACAGGGCACATGAGGTCATGAAAAGAAGAAGGGCTAATAGGGTTTGTTGAGGAGGTATCAGTGCTCATGAGCAACACAAATATGGAAGAAATTATGTCCAGGCCCTGTCCTGGAGTGATGATAGTAAGATACACTTACACTTCAAGACACTCACCAAAATGTTTTTGATGGAAGGGGACTGTCAACATGGACAAGAGGGAATGCACAACGAGTGACCATGCACCAGATTCTACAAGCAAGCATGGATGGCCGCCCTCATGAAAGTATCATAGGGCCTGCAGTGCCCACACAGTTGCCCAACTGTCACTGAACTGGGGCAAACAGAGCAAGGCTCCCTTTTTGAACACCCCCCCCCTTGTGTCCCATACTCTGACATTGTCTCCTTGGCTGACCTTCCTGCGCTTCAAGATAACGCCTTTCGAAGTGGGGCCTGCAAACGTACTAAAATGTCCCTGAACTTGTAAAACTTGCCACAAAGCAGCTGAGTGAAGCAGCAGTGGACTGAGAGAGGGTCCCCGAACTTGATGCTGAGAAGAATGAGCAGTGAACTGATAGAATTGAAGATATCCCAACTGAGTTTCAGCAAGTTGGCCACCAGGGTTGTATCACTTTTGTGCACCTATCATCCAGGCAGCTGGCAAATGGGATGAGGAGAGGGCAATGTTTTTTGGGGTGGAGTAATGGGCATTTCATTTCATGTTAACCACCCTCCAAGATCGATGTGACTGTGAGTAAGGTGGTTGTCAACACTTGATTTGACACTGTTTTTCTTGGGTCCCCACATGATTTTCTAACGTCATTGAAATGAAGTGCCGATTCTCGTGTTTGCACAATCTCTCTTTGTGCATGCCAATTGGGGCAGTGATTATGTAAGGAGGTGGGAAAAGATGGATGCATATGATCACAGTTTTTGTAATATGCCACACCTCTTACAAGAAAGATACATACACAAACAACACCAGAACACAACATAGTTAGCAATGCTATTGGTCCTCCAGGAAAGTCCCCTCCAGAGTTGGACTAATATTGCACACCGGGTTCCATGGGGAATAAGGAGTGACCATGAACGAGATAGGAGGGTCAATAACTTAAGTGATCGAAAGCGGAAATGTAAAGGAGTAGATTTAACAGTGTCTTGGGGGGCACACATACAAATTGAGCCAGTGACGCAGTGACTTAAGGGTCACAAAAGTAGGCAGCACTTAGAGAGCCACATGTCAGGGAGCAGGGCGCTGCACAGAGAACTATACACACAGGGACATAGAAGTTATATGTTGTAGGTATATTGGGCTAGGTAGAAGAGCTTGGCTGCAGGAGGAAATAGCACCTGTATAGCAAAAGCTATGTCTATATGCTTTCCTTCTTTTTGCGTCTATCGCTACAGCACACATATGCACGCCCACGGGGTAGGTGCAAAAAGAGCCTTTCCTATCTGCCTCCACTCGTATTAGTATTGGTGGAGCATAATTGTTGCTTTGAGTTTTTATATTGCCTTTTAAAACACATGATGGTGAACACATTAAGGATTAGGTATAAAAAGTGACCTTTCCCATGTTTGATGGGCAAAAATTAAGCATTTTAGAAAGGGATTATATTTTAGTTAAAAGACCACAGCTCACAGTAAAATTGAATTTTTGCCACCACGTGAATGAGCACTAGCTATGCCACCAACGTCGAGATACGAAGAAGTCCACAGTGTCCAATTAACTGCTGCGAGGGAGAAGTTTCTTATGGAATGAGCGCTCTAGCCAGACGCCAGGTGCAGTAAGTTTCAAGCACTCTGGCAGCAGATATACTAGCCAACTAGAATCCAATATGAGAAATACCAATTTTATGACAAGACTGGAGGCGAGCATTATGCTTCAACTTCTTTATTTACTACCCTTCAGCAGTTTCAACAAACTATATCAAAATCTACAAAAAGAAATGTCCATATGACTTTCACTTTTAAAAACTACAAATCCCAAAGTCTCTGTAGTCCTTTACTCTCGAGCTCAGTTTATGACCACATCCTGTCCCTGGGCTCCTCCTCTCTTTTAAGTGCTCTGAATGTCCTTTAACCATAACTTTTCTCATCCCGCCAACTGAGCGAAGACTTCCTGAACACCAACAGATTAACTTCTCAATGGCTGAACTCTCGCCTTCTTCCTTCTAGTCGACTCCCTCAATTGTTCTTCTGCTCTTCCCCTAGGGAAAACATAAATATAATATCAGAGTGGAGTCTAGTTTGTCATCATATCCTTAAACAATTACAAAGCATATGATTACCAAATAGCTTCGGGTGGGAACTAATGCTCGCCTCCTAGTCTTTAATAGAATTAATACTCCATGCGCAGTTAGCAGGGGTAATCTTTATTCTATGACAAGACAGTTTATGACCACATCCTGTCCCTGAGCTCCTCCTCTTCTTTTACTGCTCTTCAAGCAGATAAGTGACATTGGGCCTCATTACACGGATGGCGGTAAGGGTTTACCGGTACCGGTATTTTACCGGTACCGGTAAATCCTTACCGCCTTACTACGAGGTCCCTTTGTGGGTTGGGGAATTTAATGCCTGCTTTTTGCAGGCGTTAAAAATCAACCCGCAAAGGGACCAGGGAGCTAATTACAGTACCGCAATTTGCGGTACCGTAATTAGCGCCTTCACCCATTCCCATAGAGCCCTATGGGGCAAAAATGGGAATGAGGAAGGGCAATGGTGGAAGGGGGAATTACCGCCCCGCCAACCTTGGAATAGGGCGGTAATTCCCCTTTCCACTAAGGCAGTGCCGGTATTTTACCGGCATGAACCATGGCGCTAATAGTTCACCGCCATCCGTGTAATGAGGCCCATTCTCTTTACCTCCCAGCTAATGTGTACTTATTTAGTATTTGTGTAGGTTATAGATATGTTTTAGCTTAGAATGCCTCTACGGCAGGTTTTCGCAGCTTAGTGAGTGAATATAGATATTGAATGCAAGCGTAGCTTCAAGCAGCACGTTAGTCTTAATAAGCGGGTGAGAAACCCTTGTTTAGGTAGGACTTTTGTCCGTGTCGAGAGCGCGATCCGACTGCTATTTATTAAGCAGCGGGAGCTCTGTCGGCCGCCTGGGCCCGTGCCGTTTTCCCAGCACTTCAGGGGTGCGCCGTTGGGCCGCGGAGCTCCCTTCAGCCCCTCGCCCCCGGCGGGTAGAGCGTGCTCGTTCCTGCGGGCCCCCTCCCTTGTGTTGGCGGGGCCGGACGCCGAGCACGTCAAGCCCTTGCAGAGGGCTGCCACAGAGGACTCCGGTCCCCACCATTGTGGGGGCAGAGCTTACTGGATGCCCGTGCCGCGACACATTCACTCTGCGACGTGGCCCGAGGCATCAGGAAGAAAAGCTTGTACAAGCGGTAGGGAGCATTACGAACATTCTAATCTCCCCTCGCGCGCTCGGAGCGCTTACCAAGCAAAAGAAAGCATAGCCTCAGGAGAGAGGCGGAAGGGGAAGTGAGCATTAACTCAGCTCACAGAGAAAAGGGTGCCAGCAGGCACACACACACAGGAGGCTCATGCCTCCCACTAAGTATTAAAGAACCATAAGCCACCACAGGCATAGCAAATTAAGAAAGTCTGGTGCATCAGCAAGAAAAAATAAATAAATAAATAAATAAGAAATATATATACAAGACGTGAAAAGAGGTTGATCTCTGAGAAGCATCTACTAGGAAGTGGGCAGCAAAGACACCTTCACACAGGTATTTAAGGCACGCAGCACCCCGGAACATGTTGGAATTTGAATGGAGTGAGGAGGAGCAATCCCTAGACTTAGCCGCCAGTTTCAAGGTGATGCTGGAGAATTCCCTAGTAGATGCAGTGGCTCAAGGGGTGAGACCCTTACAGGAAAGGCTTGGGACATGGGAAGCAATGCTTCATCCCCCTAAAGAAAGCACCAAGAGGACCCGCAGCTTGCCCATTGAACCCTCAGGATCAGGGTCTAAGGGGAGTGTTCAGGCCCGCAAGAGAAAACCCTCTGCAGACCCCCAGGGCCCTACGGATGGGGTGAAATATAAGGCCACAGAGGTCGCCGACACCTTTGCAAAACTTAAAGAAGCATATTTGCAGCGTCAGGCCGTGCCGGACCTCACAACCCCCTCTCCTGGGGAAGAAAATGAAGGAGATGAAGACCCAGGCTCGGAAGAGGAGCAAGAGGAAGGAGACCTGCCCCCTCAATAGCCGGAGGAGTCAGTCGAGGACGATTGGGCGAAGCCCAGCAGAGGCAAGAAGGCCCGCAAGGAAAAGCACCTCGAGGAGGAGCAGGACGAGATGTTCGATCCGGAGAGTATTAGAAATCCGAGATCTTCCGACTGGCAGCCTTCTCCGAGAGTGGCTCAATATATGACAGCAAGGCTCAGAAAGCTCTAGATAAGGAAGTGAGACAGCATCTCCGAGCAGAATGCCCCCGCCCAGACTTGCCTGGGAAAGTAGTGGAGGCTCCCGAATTGGACCCTAAAATGCTCACCTTTGTCTCTAAGACCAGTAAGGATCCCCGTAAAAGGATAGATAGATCATGGAAAAGTTGCCAGGAGAAAGTCCTGGATTTAGCCGGTCCACTCGCTAAGATCATGGACTTGGCAGAAAGGGCGAGGGACACAGGTGAAGAAGTGGACCCAGAAGCCCTAGCAGGATGGGCGCAAAGGGCGGTTTGCCTTCTAGGGAACGTGAATTGTGCTATAGCTTCCGAGAGAAGAAGAGGGCTGCTCTTGAAGATAGACTCGAAGCTCAGTGACCTGGCATCCTACAAGGCTGGTGAGGTAGCCCATGGATTCTTGTTTGGTGAGATTTCGGAAAGGAGATGGGCCGCTTTGTAGGCACATACACTTCTCTGGAGAAGGCGCAAGCATCCATACGTAAGATCTTCCCACAGAGAGTTTTTGCCGGGACCGGTCGTTACAGGGGTCGCTCGACCGGTCGCCAACAAGGAGGTAGAAGACCACCAAATCACAGAGCCCAGTACTGGGAGAACAGGCAGCAAGACACGTTCTTTTCCAGCCAGAGGTCGCAATACCAGGTGGCGCCGAGGTAGAGGCTTCGGACGAGGACAGTGGTTTACACCAGGTAAGAACAGTAACTTATCCTCCAGTGGGAGGCAGAACGAGTATGTTCTGGGAAAACTGGTGTGCGCTTTCCAGCGATGTCTGGATTTTGCAAACCATCAGAGGTCTGCAGCTAGAGTTTATTCAGACCCCAGTGCAGACCAGAGTACCCAAGCGCCAGCGCCTAGCGAAAGCAGAGCAAGCAGGCCTCAGAACCGAATTAGAACTATTAGTGAGGAAAAGGGCCATAGAAAGGCTTCATCAGCAACATGTTTCTCGTTCACAGGAAGGAGAAGGTGCGCCCAGTAATAAATTTGAAGGAGCTGAACGGATGGATAGTGTACCATCATTTCAAGATGGAAGGGATCCATCATCTTAGAGACTCCCTGAGAGAGGGAGACTGGTTGACCAGGTTAGATCTAAAGGGTGCCTACCTCACGGTCCCAGTGCAGGAGCATTTCAGAAGATTCCTGGCTTTTCACTGGAAGGGACAGTTCTGGCAATTCAGGACAATGCCATTTGGGCTTGCGTCAGCGCCTTGGGCATTCACGAAATTGATGTAACCAGTAGCCGCGGCTGTCCGAGAGAAAGGGATACGGCTGATAATATACTTAGATGATCTGTTGCTGCTGGCAGAAGATCAGGGAGCGCTAGAGTATCAGACAAAGTGGGTACTAGACCTGTTACAGTCACTGGGGTTTCTAGTAAACATGGAGAAGTCAGATACCAGACCAGCGCAGAGGCTAGATTTCCTCGGCTTCGTTCTAGATATGAGGAAAGTCCTTGGAGCTACCAACAAGGAAGATACGAGATATCAATAGAGAGATCAGAGCATGCTTGATGAAGAAAGTGATCTCTCTGAGAGTACTAGCGAGAATAGTGGGCCTCCTAGCAGCCTCCATACAAGCCATTTTTCCAGGTCCCTTACACTATCGAGCCTTACAAAGGTTGAAGATAAGACACCGTCAGCAAGGTTTGAGATATCATCAATCGATACCGCTAGATCAGGAGTCTATCATGAAACTGGAATGGTGGTTGCAGAATATGGACGCCTGGAATGGGCGTGCGATATTCGGAGACCGGCCAGACCTCATTATAGAGTCGTACGCCAGTCGTCTAGGACGGGGAGCTCAGTGTGGAGAATTGCATACAGGAGGGAAATGGAGCGAAGAGGAGTTGAGCCTGCACATAAACTGTCTAGAGCTTCTAGCAGGCTCCTTCGCGATAAAGACGTTCACGAGATACAGAGTAAAGTCTTGCGTCCTGCTAAAGATGGACAACATTTCGGTAGTACGTTACATAAACCATTTAGGAGGGACGAAGTCCAGGATGCTAGCCGAGCTAGCAAAGGACTTCTGGCACTACTGCCTGCAGACAGGTACGTCAGTGACAGCAGAGTATTTGCCCGGGGCACTGAATCTAATATCAGATTGGAACTCTCGATACCTCACAGACTCTAGCGATTGGAGGTTGGATCCGGCAGTGTTTCAGATATTGGATCAGAAATGGGGTCCATTGCACGCGGATCTGTTTGCGTCTCACCTCAACGCGTTCCCTCCGTTCATAATGCTGAGCAGAGTGCTAGCGAAGTGTCGGAGGGAGAGCGCAGAGCTAGTAATAGTAGCGCCTTTATGGAAAGCTCAAGTTTGGTTCCTGACACTGATGGAACACCTGATAGATCTGCCGAGAGTCCTCCCGGAAGGAGAGTGACTGCTCACGGACCCAGCTGGGCTGTGTCATCCTCTAAGAGTGAGAGGGACACTCCCTCTCATTGCGTGCAGGATATCAGGAGACAATGGGAGCTGCCAGGCATTTTGATCCAGGCGGCAGAACTCATTGCCGAATCCTGGGCCCCATCAACTAGGAGGAGCTATGACGCGGCTTGGGCCAACTGGTCGAGTTGGTGCAGAGGGAGAGGTTTTCATCCCATTTCTGCACCTGTAGTAGCCATACTAATCTTCCTAGCACAGTTAAACATTTCGCACTATAGGAGTGTACAGATCAGCGATCTCTGCAGGTCACGTACCGATCGATGGAGTGCCAGCGGGTGAACACCCGGCGGTTGGTAGGCTCATTAGAGAAGCTAAGTTTAAAGCGCCACCAGCTCCTAAATATACAGTCTTATGGGACGTGACGAGAGTTTTGAGGTTATTAGTGAGCTGGCCAGTTAACAGATATTTATCTCTCAAGCAGTTGTCGGGCAAACTAGCAATGCTGTTATGTCTCATATCCTGTAAGAGAGTATCAGATATTAAAGCACTAGAAATTAATAGAAGGATATTTGGGCAGAAGGAGTGACCTTTATAGTAGTACAAAGGACTAAATCGAGCACATCGACAGTGCACTATCCCTACTTTCCAAATAATATCAAATGGTGCGTAGAGGGCTGTATTAAAGAATATGAAGTCAGGACAGCAGAGAATAGAGCAACAGGCACAAATCAGTTACTAATAGCGTGTAGGAAGCCTTTCAGGCGGTAAAGACTGCTACCATAGCAAGATGGGTCAGAGAAGTAATGTTGGCAGCTGGTATTGATTTACAGCAGTATAGGGCATATTCAGTGAGAGGGGCCATGGCGTCCAAAGCATATAGGACAGGAGTTCCATTGCAAGATATTCTGTCAGCAGCAGATTGGGCGAATGATCGTACCTTCAGGGAATTTTATTTTAAACTGACTGAGAGTATAGCGAGTAGGGTGTTGGGACAGCTTTGAACAAGCATAGTGCTCGCCTCCAGTATTGTCATAGAATAAAGATTACCCATGCTAACTGCGCAGGGAGTATTAATTCTATTAAAGACTAGGAGGCGAGCATTAGTTCCCACCCAAAGCTATCTGGTAATCATATGCTTTGTAATTGTATAAGGATATGATGACAAGCTAGACTCCACTCTGATATTATATTTATGTTTTCCCTATGGGAAGAGCAGAAGAACAATTGAGGGAGTCGACTAGAAGGAAGAAGGCGAGAGTTCAGCTATTGAGAAGTTAATCTGTTGGTGTTCAGAAAGTCTTCGCTCAGTTGGCGGGATGGAAAACGTTATGGTTAAAGGACTTTCAGAGCACTTAAAAGAGAGGAGGAGCTCAGGGACAGGATGTGGTCATAAGCTGAGCTCGAGAGTAAAGGACTACAGAGACTTTGGGATTTGTAGTTTTTAAAAGTGAAAGTCATATGGACATTTCTTTTTGTTGATTTTGATATATAGTTTGTTGAAACTGCTGAAGGGTAGTAAATAACGAAGTTGAAGCATAATGCTCGCCTCCTAGTCTTTAATAGAATTAATACTCCCTGCGCAGTTAGCAGGTGTAATCTTTATGCAGCAATGGTGGTGCGAGACGTTTTTTCTGACTAGAATTGGCACGATGCAGTGAGGGAGTTGGGGAAATGACAGGTGCAGGGTGCGAAGGGTGAGGGGAACCAATCAGGATGCTGGGATGTGGTGTTACAGAGATTGTAACAAATGTTTTCGACCTTCGTGCTATTATGCTATGCTTCACGCCATCTCCAAACACAGGACTGTGCCAGCAAATCAAAGCACAGTGTTTGTCTGCTGGTCAGCTTAGTGATATGATTCAGACATAGAATATTTTAATATTATGATGTCATAAAAGGGTGTTCACGGTTTTGTTTCAGGAAATGGTTTGTCCATAGAGGTGTCCCAATGTATGGAGCAACATAGCGTCCTGATGATGTTTTACCAATAATTTCTTTTGACCTGCCCCAAAATGTAACTAATGTGAATTATGTTTGTGTGTTTATCCCCGCAGAGGCGCAGTCACCTGTAAGAGGATTCAATTCAACACTACAGCTAAGTCAATGCCTAGTCTGGGATACTGAATGGAAACCCTTGTTGATATATCTTTATGTCCAGTTCATGAGTTCTGGATGACTACCCCTATATAACACCCCTCTCTTAGAATCCCCCTGACCCCACTGAGCCAAGAAGTAGTTCTGTTTTGCAAGTTTAAAAGGTTTATTTGAGAATTTAAACAATATATATATATATATATATATATATATATATATATATATATATATATATCACACTTTACAATAAATTAATATCTGATAGTACACTTAGACATATGATGTTGATCAACAATGGGTAATCTGGCACTAGCACACTTCTTTACAATCAATGAGGAGTTAGTATAGGATGGATAAAGTAGCAAAACTACTTTTATGATTTCAAGGGAAAAGCAATGAGGAATAAAATACAGTACAGAAATACTTGAGATGATTTTAGCAAAAGATAAAATAATCACTTTTTCTCTGGCAATTCACCCCCCTCCCCTATGCAATGTAAGACATGGAAGTAGATGGAAAGAGGAGCACACAGTTCTGAGGAATGCAATCAAATAAAATACGAAATTCAGTTCCCCCCAGCAAGCTTAGACCACAGATAGAAGTTTGAAACAAAGGCCCAAAATGCTTTTAAAAGGTGATGGCAATGAAGTGAGAAATATGCTGAAAATGGTTCCTTTAGGAGGTTCAGGGGGAGTGGTAGCTACTTGGGATAAGTTCAGGCTCACTTTAGCAATGATTCAGAGATGGTGATTAAGAGACAAACAAAATTTTAGCAAGGAAAGAAATGACTGCTGATGGTTACACGTGGCTGGATTTTTAACCAAATCGCAAATCGCGAGTGCTTGAATCATGATTGCGGTTCTAGGCTTGTTGGAAAGCTTAGATTCTAAGCTTTCAGAGGAAAGTTAAACCAAGTTCGTAGCCCAAACGGTTCCAAAGATACGGACGATTAAATAAAGGTAGTTTTTCGGATTTAAAGTAAACTCAAAATGACAAGTGACAGCTATGCAGCTGCAGAATTGACAAGTGACAGTGGTGCAGCTTTACAAAATGACAAGTGACAACTTCTAGGAGGCAGTTCTGGTTAGATTAAAATAGTTTGGATTAGATTATTTTAAACTAAGAGCTTATTTCTGTCACAATCTGACCTAAGTACTCACAATATATTTTGGAAGGACTGGACCTCGTCACGGATCTGATCAATCTGGCTAGCCGCACTTCACAGCGATCTGGTCTCTGGGTCTGCGGTTCTGCACGGTCTGGTCTGGTCTGGCACTGGTCTGGTCTGTCCAGATACAGCGGTCTCTGCACGGCTCCTGGATCGCTGCACTGGTCCTGATTTAGGTTCTAAAGTATAAGTTCTAGGTTCTGGAGTATGTAGCTGGACTCAGTCTGGAACTGGTATCTTCTGGATGTTGTGTGGTCCGGCAAAACGCTCCGCAGCAACTGGATTTGAATGTCTACCTGTCCCAGCAGTCTCTTTTTATGTGTTTTGGAAATGGGTGTGTGCCTGGGCCTAGCTAAGCCTGCCCCTCTCTACTTGTCATTGGTCGAGCTTTTCTCTCTTCATTGATTGGGGAAAGGAAATGTGAGTCAGAGTGATGCTGTAGGTTTTATGGGTCAGTGGATCCTCCCCTGGTCAGTTTGCCCACAACTCTATATTTGATTCAAATACATATTGCACAGATACACAGTTGTTTAAAATTATATGCACCCATCACATATCACATGAGGTATACTCTTTTCAAACTCTGCTCTTCCTGGGGGCTTGCATTCAGAAATGGCAACATTTTGTGCTTTTTAACTGGTTTTGCAATATCGGACACTTACCCAAATTACACACATGTGCGCAAAGAGTATGGACATTAATTGATGAAGTGTCAGATTTTTAACATGCAGACATTTGGAGTGACAACCTCTTTTCCGCTCGTAACCCCCCAGATAATATCACCGGGTCCTAAAACCTCTTAAAATGTGGGCAGAAAAATCACAAGAATTATGGTATCATTTAGATAATTTTGACAAGTCCGCACCATGAGTTATACATCTTTCTTAAAATCATATTCTGGCCAACAGGGATGTGTCTTCCCAGGTCACATGGTGGAGAAACCAGTGTATACACTTTCTTTAAGCTCAGCCTGTCCTCCGAGGGGGCTGCCCCTCCCTGTTTCTGCCAAGAGGAAGCCACTTTTACGACGCCCCCAATATAACATTTGCCTGAGTCCAGGACAGGCCTTTGTTCAACACGCTGTAGCTGCTCTACCCCTTATCTAATCAGAGAGGTGACAACTCTTTTTGGCAAGGGGAAGAGTGGCTGAGCAGGTTTTCACTCCTGTGGGGATAGATGTCAGGCAGAATTGGAATCTCTTTAAGCCAGTTTTTAGCTACATGTCATTTTTTTGTTGCCAGTTTAAATCACTTACTATTTTTACATACACATTAAATAATTACTTCCTTCAAGTCATTTCAGAATATAGTTTTACATTGTATCCACCTCTTAGCAAGTCTTTCCTTGGTCTGGTTTTGTTTCATTTGTTCAGTTTTACACAAAAGTCTGGTGGTTTTAAAACGCCGGCTTTCTGATAGTGGTGAGTACTGGTAATGCAACCATTTTTGGGATTTAAGAAAATGAATTCCCCACAGTTCTAGGTTGCTTTTGGCAATCAGCATTGCCATTCCCAATGGTTTCAGGCTACTGTGTGGGTAGCCCAATGGTGGTTTTAGGCAGTGCCCTCCTGTGCTCACAACATAGGCAAAAATGGGTGGCAGCCTATTCTTCATGCATTTCCCTGTGCATTTTCTGGGAAGTTCTGGCCATCATGATGTTTTCCCTGCCAGTACTGCACAGTTTTCCTATTCTGGCGTACATGTGGGCTTTTTGGCCATCTTGGATTTTCTAAGCCCACAGCACCAAATGTTGCAGCATGATAGCTCAAACGTGGGTCAGGACACCCAACAAAGCCCCCCCACGCGACTGCACTTTGAATTTGAGTCGATGGGGAGTCGGGTGCACAGAAGGTTTTGACCCACGCACTGGTATGTCCGCATAATCTTCTTCCAATTCTGCAAATGGCACAGTTCAGCATCTTTTCCTCCATCCGGTACTGATCGATTGGTTCTCCTCACCGGTCCTGATGGGAATATTGGGCGGTACCCCGGGCCCCTTGGGTCTCTGCTCCCGGTCTCCGGATCGTCCTCCTTGGCCAGTCTCCAGGTTTTCTTTCTACTAGGACGACAAAGGAAAAACGGCAATACCTATTCATGGACATTTCTCCCCCACCATTGATATAGTGGGGTGGCATATATATTTTAGAACTCAACAGATATGAACATGCACATTTTTTTAAATTAAGCGACAGGAACACATAAACCTGAGAAACACAGAATTTGATAGGCTATATGTAGGATATTTTAGGGTTGGAATTGAATTACTCTGGAGCGGTACCCTCTGGGATTACAGAGGATCCTCCAGTTGCTGCATAGTGTGCCTGGGATGGCAACACTTCAACTGGTTTATGTGGACCCACTTGTCTTCCCCCTCTGCCAAACCGCCTTTGGGGATGCGGATCTTGTAGGCCACTTAGGAGATCTTGTCTATAATCTCAAAGGGTCCCTTCCATGTAGGCAAGAATTTTCGCTGTTTGGCCTGGTTCCTTTGGAAATTGTATAGATAGGCCCGATCACCCACCTTATATTCCTTTCGGGTAGTTTTAAAATCATAGTGGGTCTTCATGCTCTCGGCTGATCTTTCTAGATTCGGCTGAGCATAGGCAAAAGCATGCTGAAGGTGTTTCCTTAAATTCTCCATATACTCATGAGTTGTGGAGGCATTTATCAATGTTTGCTCTTGGGTTCTGTAGAGCAAATGCTGGGGAAGCACCATCTTGCGTCCAGTCATCAACTCAAATGGTGACATTTTGGTTGCAGATGAAAGGGTAGATCTGATGGCCATTAGGACCAGAGGTAATCGGATATCCCAACTTGGGCCAGAATCTGCCACAAACTTCTTTAATATGCTCACAATGGTTCGGTTATATCTCTCTACTGCCCCAGAAGAAGCTGGCCAGTATGCAATATGTAACTTCCTTTTGACCCCCAGTATCTCCCACATCTTTGTCATTACTTCACTGGTGAAGTGGCTAACCCTGTCTGACTCAATCCTTTGAGGTAGACCAAAACGGGAAAAGATGTGGTTAATCATCAGGGCAGTTGCTGTTTCTGCCTTGCAGTTTGGGGCTGGGAGACATTCCACCCACTTGGTAAACAAGCATGTAACGGTCAACATGTACTTGTTTCCTCTAGACGAGAGGATTACAGGGCCTACAAAGTCGATTTGCAAATCTGACCATGGCAGTGTCATCCCCCTCTTTTGGAGGGGTGCACGGTGCGTGAGGGATGATGGCTGAAATTGTGCACACATAAGACACCCCTTCAAGTATTGGTCGAGGTCCTGCCCCAGGTGTGGCCAGTATGCAACCTCTCTTAAGATTTCCAGTGTTGTGTGAAACCCCCTATGACCGGCGGTGGCCGCATCATGGGCGTGACTTAACATCAGGCTTCGGAATGAGGTAGGAACCACCCACTGATCATGGCCAGCTTGGGATTTCCTTACCAACAAACCGTCTTGGATTCGGAACATTTTTGGACATTTCATCAACACTCTTAGGTCCTCTTTCCCTATGTAATCGGTATGCGTCAGGGGAAAGTTCTCAGGGTCCTCAAGGTGTTGGTAAAACTTACCAATAATTGGATCACCCTTCTGAGCTGTAATTAAATCAGCATCAGGGGTCGCCTTACTCCATTGTGCAGTTGAAAGATCATTGTGAGCATTTGTCTGGGACCTAGTGATAGCAGTGACCTGGATTTCCCCCAACAGGGACTCTATTTTGATTAGATCCCCTTGGATGGCCCCGGTTTTGGCCAGCTGATCAGCTAAGTCATTTCCAGTTTTGTCTGGTCCCTCTACTTTGGAATGACCCTTGATCTTCTTCCAGTAGATGGTCATCCCATTCGAGGTGACCAGATCATCAATGTTTTGGATTAACTTCCCATGTTTCAGGGGTTTGTTATTAGCGCATAATATGCCTCTGGTTTTCCAGTTGACCAGGTGCTCCACGAACCCTTTCCGTACATAATCCGAATCTGTGATTATGACCAGTTCGTGGAGTTGATGCTGGACAGCAGTGAGGATGGCCTGATGCACAGCCATCAATTCTGCCACCTGACTACTTCGGGGACCAATTTTGTATCCAGCGGAGGGTTCCGGAAACTCATTCACCCAGGCATTCCCTACGCCGGCCACCAGTTCTTTCTCCCCGTTGTTGTCAACATGGTACGAGCATCCATTCACATAGACCGTGGGCATTCCCTCACACTTGTCCTCGTCAAAGGCTTTGTGTGGGGAATTAAGGTATGCCTCCGTGTTGTCTTTGATTTTTAGACTTTCGTCCTCGAGACAGTTTTCTCTGGCACAATCATGCAAGTCAGCCAGACCTTGCGCGAGGGGACTCTTCTTGTTTTGGCCATATCGGACCTCCACAGGAAAGCCTTGCATTGACAGAATCCAGGAAGTAATTTGGGAATTACTCACATTTCCGGCCCGGATTCTGTCACTTTGGAGATATTGCAGAGGCTGGTGTGGAGTCTCCACTATGATGTGTTCCCCATGGATAAACAGGCGGTAATTCTTCAATGCCCACACCGTTGCCAGGAGTGCCTTCTCACAATTGTTGAATTTTTCCTCCACAGAGGATAAAGTTTTGCTCGCATAGGAGATTACTTTATTGACCTTGTCATGCTTTTGGTATAATACTGCAGTCAAGCACGTATTAGAGAACCCCGTCTCCAGGAAGAACTCATTGTTTCTGACAGGGTAAGCTAGGCAAGGCGCTTGTGAGAGGCTTCTTTTGAGTTGTCTTACCACCTCGGCTTGTTCTGGACCCCATTCCCACTTGACCCCCCCTTCAGGAGATGAATCAGGGGTCTGGTGATCTCTGCGTAGCCCTCAATGAACTTTCTGCTGTAATTAGTCAGTCCAAGGAGGCTCCTTAGTTCCCGCAGAGTTGTGGGGTCTTTCAGTTTCTGAAGTGCTTCCTCTTTCTTTTCCTGGGGACAGAGACCCTGAGGAGTAATCTCATGCCCCAAGAAATTAACACGGGTTCTACACCACTGTGCTTTCTGAAAGGAAAGTTTTGCTCCGGCAGCCCTCAACTGGGTCAGAACATAATGGATCTCCGCTATGTGTTCCTCCACAGATGAACTTTTGATGAGGACATCATCTACATAAGCCAGGTTACCCCTCGCACCCAGGTCGGGCATGGCCTTGTGTAGGAAAATGTTGAATTCATTGCGGAGTTGAGGTATCCGAAGGGAGTCCGGGTCCATGTGTACTGCTGGCCCCCAAAGGTAAAAGCCAGCTTGTATTGGTCCTCCCTACTGACAGGCACAGTCTAGTATCCATTGGTCAGGTCTATTGCAGTGAATACCTGTGGCCCCCGGATCTGGGCCAGCTCTTGGTCAATGTAGGACAGAGGCCATCGGGAAGTATGGACCCGTTTGTTGAGCTCCCTGAGGTCGGCGCAGAGTCTCCACTGGCCATTTGGCTTCAATATTCCCAGCACCGGGTTATTGAAGGTGCTGTGAACTGGACGGATTATTCCCCGGGACTCCAGGTTCTTAATTATTTCAGTAAGTGACTCCATTGATGCGAGAGGCAAGCGATATTGCTTCACAAACACTGGAGTCATGTCAGGGTCCGTGGGGATTGTTGTTGTCTGGATGTCGGTGAGACCACAGTCATATGAGTCTACCGCAAAGAGATCTTGGAAATCCAAGAAAACTTGTTTCAACTTTTGCTTCTGTTCCAGAGTCACACAGGCATCAGCTAGGTTGACCCTCTCTTCCACCATCTGCCTGAAGCCTGGAAAGACTTCTGGTTTGGCTATCTCAGCGGCCTCCTCCAGCTGGGTGGAGAGGTCCCTGGTCAGAGTGCTGATTTGGACTGGAGGCCTCAGGTGGGAAAGGCAACCCTCATGGACCTGGAAAATCACCTTATCCCTCCTGAAGTCACAAGTCACATCTTCCTTATCATAGGGGCAAGAAGTGTACACCAGGAAGTTCCCCCCATGCCGGGTGAAAATCCTGTCTGGTGTTGTGTTGTCATCACTGTCACCGTCAAAACAGTCCTTGGGGATTGGTCCTAACAGTTCATTTCCTAGATCAATGGAAAAATGTCGGTCATCAACCGCCATTCCAATAATGGTGCCTGCGGCTAGAGTAATACTCTTTAAGTCGCTGTTATCCACCTCTATTGGAATGGTGTCATGTTCTATGTTGACTAATGGTGTTGGGTTTACCCCTAACCCTTGCTGTTGGAGAGAAGCATTTAGATGAATATAAGCATCAGGGTTTTGCAATTTTTTTCCTCTTTTAACTTTCACTTCCAGGGAGAATTGTCGGGTCCTTTCTGGGATGGTGACTTCCTCTTTGATCTGAATTTCAACTGCATAAGGTAGCAATTGAGCTGACCTAAATGCTTTTTCTGGATCATCAAAGCCCATGGGATTATCCGCTAATCGGGACCAAGCTTTGAAGTTTATTAGGTCCAAACTAATGGCAAAGCGATTGAGAATGTCACTGCCTAAGTAAAAGGCGGAAGTGACGTCTCGTACGACGCAACAATTATGGACTATGCTCTTGTTGCCAATGGAGATTTTGAGCATTCACCTGCTTGGCAGGAGATGTTTGGAATTGGGTGCTTCCAGGTCCATTTCCCATTTGTCTATCAGTTTGAATGTGGGAATGGCTGGATCTTTTGGGAGTTGGCGGAACATGGCTTCGCTGATGAAGCTCTTACCGTTGTTCACACACACTTGAGCGAGAACAGAGTCCTTCCCATCATTTAACTGAACAGGGATGAACAACTGCTCTCCAATTTGCTGAATATCAGCCAGGCTCTGAGCTGATTTCACATCTTTCTGGACTATAGGAGTGGGAGTTTCTGATTGTGGATTAGTAAAGAATTTCAGGGTGTTTCCTTCCAGTGTGGAATACCACCTTAAACTGGAAGGAAGGTTGATTTTCAGAAATAGAGAGGACCCCCCATCACCAGTCTGTTGTCCTACTGCTATTACTGTCACGTCTGGAGTTTGGTTGTTTTGGAAGTGAAATTCTACTTGGTCAGATTTTTGTTCAACCATGTGGCAGGTGCCGTTTAAAATAACATGGTTGACACTCTGTTTTAATTTTATTGGTCGGCTAGTCTGGGTCCAGAGGACCTTGTTTACACAATCTATTAGGGGTGACAACCTTCTCAGGAGGTTGTTCCCTAGTATACAAGGGGTGCCCTCTGGAGCCACTACTATGACCGGGTGTTTCACCTTGTGTCGCCCAATTTTAATGTCCAAGTCTGCAGTCCCCTCAACGGGAATTTCCTTCCCGTCAAAGTTCTGCAGTTGTCCAGGAAGAGAGGTGAGAGGAATTCGGTAATTCTCCCCCTTCCTGCATTTAGTTCCTCAAAGGCCCTTTTGGTCATAAGGGTAGCTTGGGATCCAGTGTCCACCAGTGCCAAAATTCTACCCTGCCCCTGTACTTGTACCGGGGCATAGTATCTTCCCTCCTTCTCCTCAAGGGGGCACAGATAATGCACATTTTTGGACAACTGGTGGGCTAACGTTCTGGTTTTGGACATTGCTAGCGAAGAGATTTGGGCAGAATTCTGTGGAGAACCTTGGGAATCTGAAAGAAAAAGTTGGCAACTGGAGATCAGAGCCATTGTGGGTTCCCCTTGTTCCGGTTCTGGGGCGCTCCCCCTTTTTGGAGGCAGTCACCAGGATGGGTTTGAACCAGGGGATTTTGGTATTGTCAGTTCTGGGATGAGATGATGGGTGGCGGTAGCTCAGTCTCCACATCTCCCCAGTCTGAATTGGCATGCCTTGGGACCCATTTTTCCTTGGGAGGAGTTCCCCCATCTCTGAAGAAGAAGATCCTTTTCCCAGGATCTTCTGAGGATCCCTCTCCCTCAAATTGGAAACCCTGTACTTCCTCCACAAAGTGGGCCTGTTTGGGTCCTTTGTTTCTCCTACCCCCCCTCTGCTCCTTGGGAGGCAGGCTTTCAGGGGTAGGAGATTTTGTTTCCGGTTCCTGGTTTTCCAGGGGCTGTTTACAAGTTGGGAAGGAAGCTTCCTCCAAGGCTTTACACCCCCATTCCCCTTGTGCCTCCTCCCTGGGAACCTGTGTTATCGGGGTGCTGCCCCGTCATTGTTCTGGAGCACCAGGTCCAGAGTTTGGGGCATTCTGCGGTGGCATGCTCATCTGAGGGTTCTGTTGAGCCCTCAGTATGTGACCCAGATCCTGTGCCATATTTTGGACCTGGCGCTCTAACTGGGAAACACGCTCAGGCTGATACGGGGCTCTATTTTCTCCCCTGGGCTGATCCCAGGAAGGGTAGCTATCTCTTCTCTAGTAGTACCCCTGATTGGGAAGATTTTGGTACCCCTCCACCCTTGGCCTCCCCTCTCCCGGATTAGGTTGTCTGGGCTCAGGGAATTGTGGAAAGAAGGATGGATGATTTTGGGGCGGGAAATTGGGTGGATACCTGGGAAAAAATTCTGCCCAGGATTTGGAGAATGTCTGCCCTCCTGTGGGAAGTTGGGAGGGAAGTTCCCTGGGTTAGGTGCTTGGCTGGATCCCCCCCTTGGGCTGGAGGAGTCCACACATAACCCAAAATTGGTCGGTTTCCCTTATAGCGGGGACTTACATAGTCAGGGGAGCGGAGGACCCCATTTGTGGGACTACCTCCTCGACTACCTGTCTGTGACTGGCCCGAGGGCCTTCTGGGCTGTGAATTATTTGGTGCAGGCAGGTTTTTAGGCCCCCCCATCTCCAAATCTAAAACGGGGGCAACCTTTACCTCTGCCACCTTGGCAGCAGCAGGGGTGCTGTTGGTTTTGGGGTTTTTCGGCGCGATGCTGTAGGTTTTATGGGTCCGAGGATCCTCCCCTGGTCAGTTTGCCCACAAATCTATATTTGATTCAAATACATATTGCACAGATACACAGTTGTTTAAAATTACATGCACCAATCACATATCACATGAGGTATACTCTGTTCAAACTCTGCTCTTCCTGGGGGCTTGCATTCAGAAATGGAAACATTTTGCGCTTTTTAACTGGTTTTGCAATATCGGACACTTACCCAAAATTATACACATGTGCGCAAGGAGTATGGACATTAATTGATGAAGTGTCAGATTTTTAACATGCAGACATTTGGAGTGACAACCTCTTTTCCGCTCGTAACCCCCCAGATCATACCACCGGGTCCTAAAACCTCTTAAAATGTGGGCAGAAAAATCACAAGAATTATGGTATCATTTAGATAATTTTGACAAGTTCGCACCATGAGTTATACATCTTTCTTAAAATCATATTCTGGCCAACAGGGGTGTGTCTTCCCAGGTCACATGGTGGAGAAACCAGTCTATACACTTTCTTTAAGCTCAGCCTGTCCTCAGAGGGGGCTGCCCCTCCCCGTTTCTGCCAAGAGGAAGCCAATTTTACGAAGCCCCCAATATAACATTTGCCTGAGTCCAGGACAGGCCTTTGTTCAACTCCCTGTAGCTGCTCCACCCATAATCTAATCAGAGAGGTGACAACTCCTTTTGGCAAGGGGAAGAGTGGCTGAGCAGGTTTTAACTCCTGTGGTGGTAGATGTCAGGCAGAATTGGAATCTCTTTAAGCCAGTTTTTAGCTACATGTCATTTTTTTGTTCCCAGTTTAAATCACTTACGATTTTTACATACACATTAAATAATTACTCCTTCAAGTCATTTCAGTATTTTCATATAGTTTTACA
This sequence comes from Ambystoma mexicanum, assembly GCF_040938575.1. Lineage (NCBI taxonomy): Eukaryota > Metazoa > Chordata > Amphibia > Caudata > Ambystomatidae > Ambystoma > Ambystoma mexicanum. Next base: position 454,308,962 of record NC_090930.1, read on the forward strand.
TTGTATCCACCTCTTAGCAAGTCTTTCCTTGGTCTGGTTTTGTTTCATTTGTTCAGTTTTACACAAAAGTCTGGTGGTTTTAAAACGCCGGCTTTCTGATAGTGGTGAGTACTGGTAATGCAACCATTTTTGGGATTTAAGAAAATGAATTCCCCACAGTTCTAGGTTGCTTTTGGCAATCAGCATTGCCATTCCTAATGGTTTCAGGCTACTATGTGGGTAGCCCAATGGTGGTTTTAGGCAGTGCCCTCCTGTGCTCACAACATAGGCAAAAATGGGTGGCAGCCTATTCTTCATGCATTTCCCTGTGCATTTTCTGGGAGGTTCGGGCCATCATGATGTTTTCCATGCCAGTACTGCACAGTTTTCCTATTCTGGCGTACATGTGGGCTTTTTGGCCATCTTGGATTTTCTAAGCCCACAGCACCAAATGTTGCAGCATGATAGCTCAAACGTGGGTCAGGACACCCAACACACCGGAGCGCTAGGCCACCGGCCCAACCACCATTGACTGCTTGCAATGCCCGCCAGGGCCGAAGCCTGCAGGAAACCAAGGGGGCAGGGTGTTTTGCGCCACAGATGTGTTCAGAGCAGTAGAGGGTGTGACGGAAGCTCGAGACATCAGATCGCTGGTTCGTAAGTAAAAGTACACTACTGAAAATCTTGAACCAAGAAGGGAGCAAGCTTTTCAGAGAATGCCATAGCTGGCTGGGGGGTCGCTATGGTTGTTGTGGTGGATATCTGAGTCCCGAGAACTCTTGCACACAGTATCATTGGAATTCTCTAATTGAGGCACCAGATCCCTCCCCCTCACCAACTTCCCATTACCCCTCACTTCTCCTTTGCAAACAATTTTCCCCACAGCTCTCTATGAAAGATCACCCCAAACTCAAATCAAAGCGCAAGTTTGGCCGTGAAAACAAAAAGCGGGGTGGTCATGGAAGGGAAGTGCAACACTGTCCCTTTCACTGGGGAGAAACACAACAGTATTTTCAACTTCACGGGTAAGGCGTGCTTCCTGCCAAAAGTGACTCATCACTCTCTGGGTTCCAGCTAAGATGCAATGCGAAGGGTAACAGCCATGGTTAATGGCCAACGCTGGAGGGAACTTTCTTGCATCCCCTGTTATCAGTCTGTCCCGAGTTCATAAGTAAACCCCACGGTTAAAAAATGGGAAGCAGTCACAAAAGAAAGCCAGCTCACTGCTGGTGAAATAGGTGCTTGCACAGCTACAGCCAATGCCAAAACCAAAACGAATGCTTCTGATGGTGCAATTGGTCTTCTGCTTCTAATCTCAACTGGAATGGACAACTCATTGCCACCAGTGGTGGGCTATGCCATAGCCCCACCAGTTGGTTGCTCCCTTCCTAGACCATGCAGGCTCTCCCAGTTTACATCTTCCTCTGTGATCACCTGCCAGGGCAATGATCCCCTGCCTGTGCTGGATCCGACCCCTGCTCTGTATATACCTGCTCAAAGCCCTTTTGGACTTGATGGAAACGGAGATGGAAATGGCTGTTGAGGCAGAAGACAAGCCCTTACCCAGCCCGCCAGTCTCACTAGTCTTGTCAGTAGCACTAGTTGCATTGGGAGTGAGATTATACAGTCCATGTGTTCGGTAGCTAGCTCATTCCTATGATTGACCCCGTTCAGGGCTCTTAAATCAACCAACCAGGGCACTCGATCCATGTTGGTCTCATCTCCCAAGGAAGATCATACTGCCCGGGGGTGTAATTGTGAACGGGTACTAGCCGAACTGGCAGATAAAACTGTTATTGGTCCTGGTAGAAGTCCAGGGGAGGGGTGGATGCGGAGGATCCCAGGCGGAGTCACTTGGTGTTTCATCTGCTGGCATGGAGTCCCAAAAGCCATAATTGAAACGCCCTACCAAGATAGTCTCCCTTGACCCGTGGACATTTGAAGAGAAGGTACCCACCCTTAAGTTGCAGCCACAGCATGAGGCGTTACTGCAGCATAACATGGCCAGTAAGTCACCCAACATCCCTGGAAAGTATGTTGATTAGGAGGACTGTGAGCCAAGGATACCAGGAACTAGAGGTCTCAGAGTAAAGAGCACTATAAATCATAGAGCCACAGTATTCCTCCACAGGGTTCCAGAACTCACAGTAAACAAGCGAGAACCAAGGGACGCTCTCTCTAACAAATGTTTACATTGGCTTCGCACTTTTAGGGGTTGAGCTTTTGCCTCCAGCGAAGCCTTGGAGGCGTGCTGCAGAATACCCAGGGAAGATAACAACCCCTTTGACATTGTGCAGCTAGTGTTTAAGGACCAGAGTGTGGCCAATAGTGTTCTGGGAAGATCTCGGTGCTATGCTCAGCCTGCCAAGAGTGCAATGAAAATCAGCCCAAAACCATGCCCAAAAGCCAGGGGTTCACTGGGTTGGTCAATAATAAATCACGTTTCATCTGGTGCAAACCTTACTCCCTTGGGGACAAGGCCATCTGGAAACTAACTGGGATATGCACCTTATGGAGTTGTATACTGTGTTCTCTGTTCACCTGTAAAAAAAGGGATAACCCAGCACCTCTTGATTTACTGTCCTTAGTGTGTCTTTGGTTATTTTATTTTTCCCTTTCTGGTTTATTGATTCGATGTACCCTGGAAAACTAGGAATGTGTTGTATTAGGATGCATTTTAATGGCCTGATAGCCAAATAAAGTTGATATGATGATGAAGATGATGGTATACATATTGTAGCCTGTCATGGGCGGAGTTGAGAACTGTTAGACCTGTTCAGTTTGCACGGCTGTCTGAATTGTTGTTTCCCTACTGTAGAGGGTCAATAAAGCTCTGTTTTTTTCTTGTACAGTTTCTACTCTTCTTTTGAGTATGTTTGTACCCTTTTTAGGGATACTTATTTAAAGAAGGCCCATCTTTACATGTTCTATAGGTGAAAGCTACTACTATTGGATATTCTTTCACTGAAAACTCCCTCAGTTCGTCCTACTAAACAATGTTATGTTTCATATCATTTCATCGTTGACTCTATATGGTTTATAGTGATTATTTAGACTACAAAACTTTCGAATGCAAAAGTTCCGACAAAAAAATGCACCGAAAAATGCATTGTTTTAAAAAAATCCCCCAACCCCTGTTTTTTACCCCTTAACACCCATTTTAGTTAAAAAAAAAACCTTTACCTAAAAAAGAATGCATTTTTCGATTCATTTTTTTTCGAAACTTTTGCATTCTAAACTATTTTTTCGAAACAATGACAGGATACCATTCTATACTATGGTAGACAATTTAGCGGACATAATTCTAATTGGTTGGTAGTTTGCTTGTCTAACCTTGGTCACTTTAATATATTGCCAAGATGTGTGGTGAGGAAGGAGAGATGAATAGTCTGCTATAATCCAATTTGAAGACGTTATTTCCTTCTCATTCCCAAGCCTGAAACCTTATCTGCCAATTTGTCTCTGGCCTTGGCGTGTCATCCCTGTGCCTGGATGTAGCAAGGGAGAGCAGCTGTGCTATCTAATTGAGCTCGGAATAAATGATCAATGCTCCTATCACATGGTATAGGATTACTGTTCAGAACACATTTTCCTGGTATTCTAACCTGTGTATGCTGCGCTGTGTGTTTATGTATTAGGAGGTGATTTGGCACAGTAGCTATTTGTACCTGAAGATCAAGGCAATCTGCGCTTTTCCAGTGCAACCAATGGAAACTAATTAACTTTATATTTGCATGATCTATGCTTATAGAGAATGTTATGTAATATGGTTTTGATTCCCTCTCGGGATGTTGTGTTGATTTTATCTGCATCGTCAAACTCCTCTGTGTGTTCAATTAATACCCTTTTGCTGTCCTCTTTTCAGGTCTGCTTTTAGGGATGCACACCTTAGTGACCCCCCTCAAGCTACTTCCCTGTTCCACATACTCCTCTGGACCACATGTCAAAAAACAGCCTTCACCATCTCCTTCACAGTCCACCCAATGCTGTGTATTATTGTGAGGATCTAACGGGAGTTCAAATATTGTACCAGGGGGTCCGAACGGCCTTCCGATAACATGCATACAGGGTTTCTCGTCTGTTTGAGTGTGAACATGCATCACATTATCTCTACCTCACTTTCCCCCTTTGGCGACCCAGGTTAGTGCTGCGTTTGTGGGTCCCTCTTGGGCTCTGCTTTTTGCCATTTTTGCATTTTTGCGGTACCCCGAGGGCCGCGTGTGGCTTTGTGTTTCCCGGACCCTCTCCTTTGTGTTGTTCCCTCCCCAACCCTCCTCCCGCCTCCCAGCCCTCCTGTGATTGGTTAATGCTTCCTTCCCCTGTGAGTGCCATTACCGGCAGGGCACGTGTGTTTCCACTTTCACCCTTTAGTGACCCAGGTTAGTGCTGCGTTTGTGGGTCCCTCTTGGGCTCTGCTTTTTGCCCTATTTTGGCTTTGTGTTTCCCAGACCCTCTGTTACGCTCACCTGGCTCCCACAGAGGCGTCGATCGGAACTTGACAGCTGCGGTCTCCACCAATGTGACGCATAAGGCCGAGATGACGGACTGGACTGGCCCACCTAGCTTCGTTTGTTTGGCCCGTAGGAATATTCTTCTGCAAATGGAGAAAGGGAATTAACCACCCGTGGAGTTGAGCATAAATCCCCCCACCCCCGCTGTTCTCCCCACAGATCACCTTTGATGTCCCCTCTTATAGTCTCACCTGATGGTTGAAAAGATGAGCTCTGCATCCTGCATTGAGCGCAGGGGCGCGTTGATAACCAGTTGCTTCACTGGCTCGAAGGAATTGGTGAGTTCCAGAACAATATTGACTCCGTAAGTATAAAGTTCGTAAGAGTTCAAATGCCTGACTTTCACTCTTGTCCGATTCCTTGCAGGTTGCAGCTTGACCCTAATGAAGAGTTCCTAGTGGCAACCGGTAGTATTCTGGTAAGGATTTGGTATTTTCCAACACAGTTCAATAAAATAATGTCAATATGTAACCTGTTGCTTTCTCCCTTATTTTGGCGCTGAGAGAAAGAATGAAGTCTTGGGGAAAAATATCTCTGGCGGTAAAATCAGGTAAGTCTATTGTGGTGAGGAGGGTTCCCCTTGTTAGTCCCTTTGTTTCACCTGGCTGTCCTTTTGTTTCCCCTTAGGGGCCGGGGTGCAGCGAAGATGCAGTGGAAGCTGCGCCGACCCGTGAAGAGGAATAGTACCCCCGGTGGTAAAATCAGGTAAGTCTATGGGAGGTAACTAATATTCCTCTGTCTATTACCTTGGCTCACCTTGCTGTTCTTGTCTTCTCCTTAGGTGCCGGAGTGCAGCGGGAACATGCAGGAGGATGCGGTGGAATGTGAAGATGCTGCGAAGTCCGGTGAGATCAGTACGGCGTTGCAGCAGGCGAGGCGACGCGCATGAAATAACTTCTTTCTTCCAGCTCGAAGGCGCGATGGATCGGGAATTCAGGTAAGAATTAAAGGTATTGCTCTTGTTCTAACCTTTTCTCCTACTTTCTCCCTTTTTCTAGGAGCTCTAAACTCGAGGCGGGCGTGCAGAAGGCTGGATGCAGACTTGCAGGCACAGTGAGCGTTACGCTGCTGGATGCAGAATAACGCGAAGCGTGTGCTGCTCTTCGGGCATGGTTTAAATAGCCTCCAAAGTAGTCCCAGGTAAGTATTCCTCCCCAGCCCCGCCCGAGTAAAAAATAGTCCCTAAGTAAAGTAGTCCCTTCCAAGTCTCTTTTGGCTTGGAGCTCTTGCAGCATGGTCTGCATTAGGTAAGTTTGCAGCATGGTCTGCATCAGGTAAGTTTTAATCTATGAGCCTTGCGCCTATGGCGCCAGGACTGACTCTCCATATGAGTCTGGTGCCATAGGTGCCAGGAATGAACCCAAATAACCACTAGCAGGGGTTGTTGGGCTTGCTTAGGATAACTTTATGCCTGCTTCCGGGGTTGCTGGATGTGGTCTGGGTCCCCGGGGGTAGGCATCATGACACCCTCTCCTTCGTGTTGTTCCCTCCCCGCCCTCCTCCCAGCCCTCCCGTGATAGGCCTGATCACTGGTCATTACTGACCTTCCTAGGGCATCCTCTGCCTGCGCAGCCCCCTGCGGCCAAGGGCCCCTCGGCTAAGAGCGGCTCCTCTAGCAGCGGCTCCAGCGAGTGTCTGCAGGTATACGCAGGTCTGGCCAGTTGTCAGCCTTCTACCAGTGTTGACCGTCTGGCATTCCTGTTTACCCCTGTCCACCTAGCAGATTCTCAAACTTAGGTGTGTTCTCTTCTGTTTTTACAATTGCATTGTGAAAGTCCTTTCTCCCCTATTTAGGATTAAGACACTTGGTGTCTTTTTCCATGTTGCTTAATATGCAATGTATCAGTATTTAAAAAATTTCATTGTGAAAAACCAGTCCTTTTCTCCCCTATTTAGGATTCTCAAACTTGGTGCCTTTTTTCCGTGTTGCTTAATATGCACTGTATCAGTATTTAAAAAAATAAATTGCATTGTGAAAACCAGGCCTTTTCTCCCCTACTTAGGATTCTCAATCTTAGGTGTGCCCACCTACATGTCTCAAACCAGCACATTTTGAAAGCTCTATCTTGAGTGTTGTCTTCTGTCCTATTGCGTAACTTGCTTGCCTCTCGCTGTCTTGTCTGCCTACTCCAGTGAACTTCGCTAGTGTCCTCCCATCTCCCTCCCACCTCCCTCCTCTCCCACCTATTCTATGGTGCTTTCTGTCTCTCCTATCTTTTCTAACTGCTTCTCTATTGACTATCCTGCTCTCCTCACGAGATCTGGTAGGAAGATGTTTAAAAAGGACATCCTGATCTCCAACCCAGACCTCCCTATCGTCGATACCTCCTATGGACCCTTCATATGGTCTCTGTGCTCTTCCCTTTCTCCTCCTCACCCATTAATGGTGGCACCCGCTGGGACGCCCTCCTGGCATCCTTCCATTCCTCTATAGTCATCATTAATGTCTACTCCAATGGGACCGTCCGGGTCCAAGTCCCTCAGGCCAACCTTCACCTCTTTGATAGACGCTTCCTGCACCTCATCAACTTAATTTCTTCTCATGCTGTCCCCTCTCCCCTTTCCTTGACTACCTCGCCTCCCCCTTCTGCCTCCGCCTTCGCTTCCTTGCCTTCACCTTCCCTCTCTGCCCCCTCTCGGTCCCCTTCTACACCTTCGCAGGGCATACCTCTGATCTGTACCCTCCCCGGAAGTCCTTCAAGGATGGCAACCTTCTCCAGATTGCCACTCTAAACTCTTGCTCTGCTATCAAACACTCCTCTGATATCTACCGCCTTCTGGAAGAACTTGACTTTGATGTCCTCGGTCTCACCGAGACATGGTTCACCGCCAAGTCTGTCACGAGCTTCGATACACTCCTACCTGATGGCTACAAGACCCTCTCCCCTCCCAGGGCCAACTGCTCTGGTGGGGGTGTTACCCCTATTCTTCCCAGAGTGGATTCCTTCTTCTGTAACTCCTACGCAGGCCTACTCCTCTTTTGAATGGCTCGTCTGCAGGCTCTCTCTCTCCCCTAGCCATTCACTTACTGTGGCTACTATCTATCGGCCACCTCATCAGATTTCATCCTTCCTCTCTGAGTGGGCAGACCTCTCCTCCTAACTCCTGGCCTCAACTACTCAACTCCTCCTTCTTGGAGATTTCAACATCCACCTCCTGTCCTCCCTCTGGACTCTTTTGTGATCTCTGCGACTCTCTCTCACTCACTATTCTCCCCTCTGGCCCGACTCATTCGGCAGGGCACACTCTTGATGTTCTGATCTCCTCAGACCTTCCCCTCTCTGTCCCTCTCAACACTCCTCTCTCCTGGAGTGATCACTTTTTCCTCTCTTCCTACCTCACCCTCCCTGCCCCTCCGACCAAGACATTTCCATCACTGCCACCCACCTTCTCGGTCATCTGACACATGAAGCGCGTGCCAGTCGAGTTTTTCACCGCCACCTTCTCACTCCCCTCCCCCTTTGGCTGACTCTCATCTCGACACAGCCCTCTCCACGCTCCACTCTATATCTGATTCTCTTTATATCCTTGCCCCTGTCATGAGAATCTACCTGAAGTCCAAAGCCAAGTGCAACTCCTGGTATGACTCTGACCTCGTCACCCTAAAACACAAGTGTAGGGTGGCCGCGAGGAAATGGCGTGCTTCATGTACATCCTCTGACAAACTGGCCTGCCACCTGCTGCAAGGCAATACCGGCTCTCTGTCCTAACCAAGAAGAGAGCAAATATCCAAGCCAGCATCTCTTCGGCATCTAACAACTCAGCCAATCTCTTTAAAATCTGAAAGGAACTGGCCAATCCTGCAGCAGTCTCTACCTCTCCTGTTCCCTCCCAGGCCATCTGTACGGCTTTGTCTTCTCACTTCAATTCTAAAACTCAGGACATCCTGTCCTCTCCCTCCTTCTATACCCTCCCTCCCCCCACTCCCTGCTCTTCCTCTGGCTTCTCTGTAGCCTCATCTCCTCCCTCGTTCTCGGCCTTTCCCCTGTTCTCCGCAGACGAGGTTTCTAGACAAGTCTGATTTATGAAAGTCTCGTCGAAACAGGTTCACCCCTGTTCCACCAAATCTATCAAGGAACACATTGACTCCCTGGCTCCTACCCTGGCTGATTTCTGCAGTAATTCCTTCTCCACTGGAGTCTTCGACTCTGCACTCTCCTTCTCTCCTCACATCTCTGACGTATCTAAGAAGTCACACTACCAGCTGCACCTCCTCAGAGGTATTCTTCATTTCCTCTCCTTCCCCCAGAAGCTCACGGTCTCCAGAGCTCTGGTTCTCTCTAAGCTGGACTATTGCAACAGCCTTTTTCTAAATCTGCTCGTTTCTACGCTCCACCCTCTGCAATTTATCCAGAACAGGACTGCGAGTCTTGTCCTTGGCCTCAAGCCCAGGGATCGTATCTCTCCAGGACTGAAATCTCTGCACTGGCTCCTAGTGGCTGCAAGGATTAAGTTAAAAACCCTCTTCATCATCCACAAGGCCTTCTGGGGCCTGGAGCCTCAATACTTTCAACTCTCTCTCCCTAAATACCTTCCTTCTCAAGCTCTTCGCTCATCCACCTGAAACTCCCTCAAGGTCAGTCGTTTCTCCAAGTAACGAGTTGGTGGTAGATCTCTTTCTTCGGCCTCCCTATGGAACAGCCTCCCTGCCTTCCTGAAACTTGAGGAGATCATCTTCCATTCTGGAAGCACCTCAAAACCGTTCTCTTTGCTTCTGCTCCCCCCCCTCTCCCTTGCTGACTTCCTGGCAGCTGACACTGAAATTGCACTGTAAACCTGGTCACCCTCTGTTCTCGGGCCCAGGTCCCTGCCCTGCCAGTTGCACTCCTGCACTGCCTTCCTGGCAACCCCCGCACTTGGGGACTGTTTTCTGTATCCCTACAGTCCCACTACCAGCACTTGACACCTGATGCCTGCACTTACCCTTGCATTTGCCACCTGTTGGCCGTACATTTACTTATTTTTTTTGTTTTTGTTTTTTTCTTATCCCATGTACTGCACTGTCCTCTCCACTCCCCCCGCCCCCACACCTCTCCGCTTCCCCATCCCATGCACTTTCACGATCTGGCCTAGTAGGATCATTGTCTGTCTTCCCTCTGTTCTCCCTCCCAGCCTCGTCGTGACTTGAAACACTTGTGTATAGGCGTGTTATAAAGGCCATATCATATCATATCATATCATACCTAAGCACTATTTCAGCATGTGTTTCTCCACTATTTTTTTCCCTGCTCTTTTACTTTGTCTTTGTCTATCATTTGCAGAACACAAAGGCCAGTCAGTACTAGTGCCAGTACTGCTAAAGGTATTTTAAACCCAGCCAGTTAGTCACCCATGAGAACAAGTAACAAACCAGTCCACATCTTCTGTTCAGCAGCAAGGGTTGCCTCATACATATGTGTCTCACTCTCCTGACACAATGCTGTAGCTCAGTTATCCACCTTGAAAGGGTTACACCTACTTTTATTTCCTTGGCCCTTGACAATGCTTGTTTACCCAGTTCTTTTGCACCAGTGTTGGATTTGTTATATCCTGCATTCAACTCCTTGTACTCTCTTGGCTTTGCTAACACTTGTTTTCAGTTAGTGCAGTTCCTTATATTCACATTATTCAAAACTTTTTTTCAGTAAAGTTCACAATTCTATTTCTCATCCCATTCACTATGCCAAGGGTTTCTCATTTGGTTTCAATTTGTGTTCTGCTTCCTTTCAAATTGTCAGCATTCAAAAATGTACTTTACCTTGCTTTTAATTAGTTCATTTTTCAAAATGTGCCGTAACATGCTTTCATTTTCTTGGGTATTCAAAATGCTCTTTAACTCCGTTCAACATCACTGCCTGCCAGGTGAGTTTTCTTCCTCTTTCTGGTTTCACTCACTGGTTGGTCTTACTGCTCCTCGCAAGTCCTTCCTCCATCATGGATACCTAGTACTCGGTGCAGTCGCTCATATCTTCTCCCAGCAATTTCCCTGTGGCTCGAGCACACCCAGCAATTCTTCTAGGGCAAATCAGGATATCTTGGACAACTTCCTTTAGTACGGCCGGCTTCCCTCTCACAGCTTGCCGCCAGCCTCCAGCTTCTTCTTCTGTCCCTTCCTGCTGCATAAACTCTGCACTGTTTCCTGGGCCTCCAGCGCTTCTGCTGCCATGCTGCCTCATGGGAGAGGTCTCCCTACACAGAGGTGTCTGCCCTTTCACAGATGATCGTGCTACAGCCGACAACACCATTTCTGCTGGTATTTCCCTTTTTAACATTCCTGCCTCCACAACTATTGCACAAAAGACTGGACTGCTCACAAGCAAAGTGGCAGTCTCTTGTTGCTCTTGTTGTGCTCCTCCTCATCTGAGTACTTGGTTGGAGCTGATGTTCATACATTTTCAGAAAATGAGGATGTGTTGGTCTAGTTGTCTTCTTCTTTGTCACAGTATCAGATTGATGCCACTTGAGGGATATTATAGAGAAGCCAAAATAAGATGGCTGACAGAACTCTATGAAGGTCTGTGGGATGGAGGGTTCATGTTCAAAGGGAAATAGGGGATACCATGTCTTGCCTGAGGATGCCCGCTTGCCACCCCCCCAAGTCTTCTCCACCGAGGTGAATATCCAACCCAGTTTTGGGATCCAAAAGTGATGGCCTTTCCCTGGACACTTGAGCAGAGGATCCCGGGGAAGAAGAAGTGAGGACGCCCTCAGGTTCCTCACAGCTGTAACATTAGGAATCATTTATACCTTTGTTTATTATTTGTCAAGGGGTATTCACCTCTCTTCACCAAATTACTTTGGGGCACTACCAGTGCTGGTGCATGCAACACTGCCTGTGAGCATATACCACTCGAATCTGGTGGGAGCTGCATATAAGCCTTTGTACCACAAGCCCAATATAGGTCCATCAGCACAGCTGTGCCTATTTTCATTCCTGGCAAACCCATAATGCGACCACATCCTTCATTCTCTCCTACCTTCATAGTGCCGTTATTCCTGAAGGACAAGGTAGCATTCATCGGGGGTCATTACGAGTTTGGAGGTAGCCATGGTGCTATTAGCACCAAACTTGTGTCCAGGTCCGGGTTCTCTGAATGGGGACTTACCAGGTCATTCCAACCTTGGAGGATTCGGTAAGTCCCCATTCACAAAACTTCCCCATTCCCATTCGAGCCCCCATAGGGCTCAATGGGAACGGGGAGAGAGCAAATAACGGGCCTGTAAATTACGGCCCCGTTATTAGCTCCCTGGTCCCTTAGCGGCTCCCGTTAAGGACAGCTGGTTTTACCAGCCAGCCTTAAAGGGACCCGCTAAGGGACCTCGGAATGTGGCGGTAAGGGGTTAATCGCACCGGCATCCACCCGGTGCCATTAACCCCTTACTGCCACACTCATAATGAGGCCCATCATCTTTATTATGTCCTTTGGTCCTCTTTCTTTCTCCATGAAAGTCAGAAAATTGCCATTTTCCATTTCTCAAGACATTCATTATTGGCATTTGTCAAAATTCCCTCCCAAACCCCTATCAGTGCTTCTACTCTAAATACCATCATTCCTTCTACCCATCCTTCAGGAGTATACACTTCCCCTATTTTGTGCAGCTGTGGTCTATCCCAACAGTAGGGTATTTCTTTGCCTTGTGAATCTGTGCACTTCAAGAATGGATGTTCAATCATTGTTACCTCACCTCTGATAATGTATATTTCTTGACCATGTATTTTGTTCACTTTCGTTTGTTAAATACAGTTATCCTCATAAGGTGATTCTGCTTTTGTAACACATGTGATATCGGGCCATCTGCCCTGAAACTGTCCTCTTGTTTTGCACAAGGCAAGATGAGTAAGTCAGTGTGCTGTCCTTACTGGTATCTCCTTGACTGTTAACACTTTGGAGGTGCTCAAAGAGTACAGAATGAGAGAGCACACAACGCAGTTTTCATCTGATTTCTCTCTCCCCACCTTGTTCTTGTGTTTATATCACAAATTATTCATTTTTTCATTATAACTTTTAAAAGTATGTCTCAAGAAGTGTTCTTCATCGGTCACACCTCTCTTAACTATTCTTATTTCTTCACTCATGTTAGCCGCTTTATTGATGCTATCATTGCTAAAAAATATAATTTCTACTGTATATGCAAACCAAAAACAACAAAAAGAAAAGAAAAAAGCACCACTCATTATACTTATACAGTCTATTTTCTCCAAAAGTCTTTTTCTAGGCACATGTTGGGTCCTTAGGGAAACAGTATCTATTTTCCTGGAAAAAATACATTGTACTGTGGTGTGAAGTCACGTGTCACATTGCTGGTCAGCCCTCACTCTCACCCAGTTGTACCACTTTTTCTACAGTTGATTTGTACGATCCTTGTGTATCATGTGCTTTGCATATAAACACACCTTCTTCCCATCCATGTGGTCTGGTCACCTCTTCTTCTTTTTGCTTCTCTTCGCCCTATTGATGAGGAGGTTGTGTATTGGACAGAATATGGGCCCTCAAATCTTGGTTTAGTGACAAAATTCCGCACATAATCTAAATACCCAGGGAAAAGCTGCAAGGGTTGTACTACAGCATTTACATCTACAATTTCCTCTCTGTTGCCAGTGTTTGCTTCTTGGCCCCCCTGCCACACCTGGATCTGTCGAGAAATTAATTTCTGTCATGGCAGATAGATAATCATACATCTCATTTTCCAACACAGTCACAGAACTCTCTGCGTCCAATCAAGCATGCGTGGGAGGAGCAATGGGGACATGCTTTCTTCTGCCTGACACTAATTTGTGAGGTTTGAGGTGGTGATCTGAGCCTGGCTGATTCTGTAAGGCAAAGAGAGCCAGGGAAAGGCAGTGCAACCAACTTTTATTGTGTCTGGCAATTTTGCTATGTGTTCCTTCAGAAGGCAGTTGAGACATTCTACAACACTGTCTGTTGGCCTATAGATGATAGGCTGAACAAAGCTTGTGGTTAATGCCAAGCAGTGACGTTATTTCAGAAAATAGTTAATTTGCCAAGTGTGGTCTGTTATCTGATCGTAGCATCGGGGAAACACCTCACATACAAGGAACTTAGCAGCCAACTTGGCGTCTGTATGGGTACTGTGAGAAACCTGAGGGTATTCTTCCTCATGATGTTGTGCTATATTATATGTGTAGTATATGTTATTTCTAGAATTTCTAAGAAGCATGTTGCCCTTTTTGCTTCTGTGTATGTTGCTCCATTAGCATGGGAAATCAAGTCTGTGTCATTAGTATCGGTTGTGCATTTTACTACGGCAGCCACTGTTGGGTATGCCAGCACCTCGATCAATCTTTCTAATAATGCGGCATGATGTACTGGAGGGCAATCTGGGTGCTGAAAGCCCCTCCTTTTCCACCGGGACATTCTTGAATGTACTGTGGACATCACATAGGCCGAATCTGAATAAATCATCACTACCTGGTACTCATGTTTTTTTAATACAACTAGCATTGCCATTAAATCTGCCGCCTGTGCAGAAAAAGATCCTGGTAACCTCGCACTTTGCACTACCTCAAAATATTCACCTTTCACCAGTATGCCTCAATCATGTGCTCTGACATATCGTCGATGACCAGTTAATATCTGCTGTTGTGGCTGTGATGTGTATTGCATTACATGTTGTACCTGTGACTGCTCATTACTATTTGGAAATGATTGTCATTGTGTGAAATCAAATTTGCTATGTTCTTGCTGCAATTGTGGTGTGTCGTAAGCATTGTACCTCGGGGATATACAGGCCTCCCTCTTGGGCCAGACTGCTGCCTTCCCTGCTGCACCACCCCTTTGCTCCTACATGTACGTGTATAATGGCCCATTCTTCCACAAGTCCAACATTGCCCCCAAATCCCCTCAGACGCACCCATCTTGGTCTCATGCCACCAATTCCTCCTCCAAATCCAATTCCAACCCCATAACCTCTTCCTCTTGGTGCATACCCTCTCCCCCTGCAGTAATAATTACTTTCCCCTCTATCTGCAAAATATCTACTGGTACCTGGCTGAAGACCTTCTTCCCATGCTGCACCCTGTTGGAGTGGTCAGGAAATGTCCCATGTAGAAAGATAGATGCCAAAACCATCAAATGAAATATAAAACACGATCCAGATATGGTGCGCGATGAAGTGCCTAGAGGTTGGTCAGTGAGAAGTTTCATAATGTGCATGCAAGGAAGCAGACTGGTCATAGAGAACCCACTGTGAAGAAAACTTGAAAGTTATTAAACATGCATGCACACTGATATACATAAATAGGGAATTATAAATCTACATGTGGTAAATGGATTAAACTCAGCAGTAAGGGTTTTGCTAGATGAATTTTAAGTGACAATGGTTTTGCGGAGTGACAGAGGCCAGATCAAGGGTAAATGAGTAACTACAACCTTAGCAGATGGCAAGCTCAACTAACAAACTGCCCAGGATTTTTATGGCCTGGTAGTATCGGAAAGGCAGATGTAATTGTTTTCAAGTGTGTGGGGGCTTGCAGAGGGATCCGAACATTTTCTTTTGAGTAACAATAAATGTGGAGTGAAGGCCATCTGAGGCCAGGGTTGACTGATACTCCCTGTGTTTTGATTGTTTTCAGGATGTGCCATGCATGCTGAATGGGTAATTGTTCAATTCAAATTTTACAATGACGACAGTAAGCAGGGTTGGGTGAGATGGTTAGCGACAGTTCAAAGCAAACCTGTTTATTCTGCTCTCTCTCATGTCATTTGAAGTATCTGTTCAAACCATGTGCACATTATATTTAGGATTAAGAGGTCTCAGACCAGCTGGGACTTGTAATGAATTATGTATGTATGTGAATGTATAAATGTATGATGATGTCATGACCTACCATAGACAAATCCTAAAAAGAAGTGTGTTCTACACATGAGCTGAAGATGGTAGTTAAGATAATGGCTTCCAATGATAATGGGGGAATAGGAGAAAGATTGGATTTCTTTGTATAGGTTGTAAACAACCACGTGTGGTGGTGGTTTGTAATAAATATATGGTAGTGCTTAAACTGCTGAAAAAATATATATAATGTGTCACCTTATGTGGTTCAGGGAGAATTGGCTTAGTTTAACTCCATAGCATCATCTAGCTCCTCTAGGCCGTTTGTACAATAAAACTGCTGTATGTACAAACACGCTTCTTAGATGGTGGGCATGCTTCGGGTTAAGGTGATTAGGGGCCTACACAAACACACTGGTAATCATTGGCCACTCTACCGATATCTTTGACAATTTATTTTGCACCAATTTTGCTTCCTCCCTCTGTCTCTCTTCAATTGTATTCTTTTCCTTCTCCTCTTTCAATCGACAAAAATGAACTATGTTCAACTGTATTTCGGACAATATATAAAGGGGGATTCCCAAAATACCACCTAGTTGGTAGCTCTATCTTTTTCTGGGACGTAGAGACTGATTAAACAAGAGATAGATAGCTTAAATTTACACAACAGTTATAATCATTAAACATCAACTGTTAATTAAGACACAGTAAGTATTTAATAAAGACATAAAAAATTACAAGTTCGTAATAAATCACTTGATAAAACACTCTAAAAACAGTGACAAATCGTAACCTAGTAGGTAGGATTGACATCAATGTAAATCTGATCGATAGTAATGCAGAGTATTTAACATTTTATCCACAACCAGCCAGAAGATTCTTCAGCTTAATAGATTTAAAGTATAGGTTGTGTTTTTAATCATAAGTGACAATACTCCTGATGAAAGTTCTGCATTAACTGACTTAGAAGACAAACATGTCGTGACAACTCTATGGTTAATTATACCACCATATTGAGACGAGAAATGTTGAGAGAAGGACAATATTAGATCAGAGATTTAAATGTTAGATACTCTGCATTACTATCGATCGGATTTACATTGATATCAATCCTACCTATTAGGTTACGATTTGTCACTGTTCTTAGAGTGTTTTATCAAGTGATTTATTACGAACTTGTAATTTTTTAGGTCTTTATTAAATACTTAATGTGTCTTAATTAACAGATGATGTTTAATGATTATAACTGTTGTGTAAATTTAAGCTATCTATCTCTTGTTTAATCAACTGTATTTCGGGACATGGTTTTACTTCAATCTGCACACCTTCTTTAGTTTCATACACTTTGGCTGCCGGTGTAATTTCCTCCCGTGGCTTCTTGTTTTGTCACACTTGTGATTGTTCTCTATACACTCCTGACAGGGCTTCTTGTTTTACACACTTACAACTGCCTGGTATAATCTTGTGCCTTCCACTGGCAATCACCCAGGAGCATTCTTCTTGCTTCTGGCATTACTGTGTTCTCCTGCTCTTCTTACTGCATGAGCCGGTTGGCTCCAATGCGCTCCTTTCATTTCTCTGGCTTCTCGGAGAGCTGCGGCCCATTACCACCAGCCGTCTTCCGTTCTTTCCTCAGATCTTCTTTTAAGTGTCCCAGGCACAGGTGAAGGCTCACAACAAATAGAGCGATGCCTGCGCTCAGGGCTTCCTTTGATCTGCAATTCATCTTCTTCGTTGCAGGTTAAGGGATTTCTGGGAATGGTAGTTTCTTTTTACCAATTTGAATGAAAAAATTGTAGTAATGGTTTCAACATGTTCTGAGGACAAGTCCATGTTCGAGACCTAAATTGGAGATTTGTTTGAGAACAATCTAGCACTCTTCTTTGGGGAAACAGGGAAGAACTGCAATAGGCCATTACAATGTTGTGCATGGGAGATTCATACTTCTTCTAGAAAGAGGATACGATGTCTCATCCATGGACATCACCACTCCCTCCTGGAGGTTGCCTCTCCCCATTTGATCATCCCTCATGTAGCCTCTCCCACGGTCAGGATCAGGTAGCAGCTGTCATACCCTGGCCACATGGTGAGAGGTCAGCACCAGAAAGGGAGTAATGATGCCATTGGATTAATTACAGTACCCATGTTATATACTGAGCCAGCCCCCTCCCTTTCTGGAGTAAAGGTAATTGTGTCATCCCTGCCTTTCGTGCATGCACAACTGCACCCTTTTTTTTCATTTTACGGCTATCGCAATGCGATTTGTTCAACACCCTGGCACGTTCCTTAATCTGTTTACATATGGTATTTTCCCTCCTGAGTTTACTGGGAGAAGTCTGGGAGTGATGGAATCTCGTTCTGTTGTAAATCGCTATCCCTATTAGTGGATAATCTTCTGGTGTTCTGGGCACACCTGCTTGAATGTGTGTCACCTCTTCATCTCCCTCTTCTTCCTCTTCCAACTCTTCTTCCTCTCCCTCATTTTCTTCCATCAATTTATTGCTGACACTTCCAAGACCTTCCCTTACATACACTCCTCTTTCTATCTACCCTATTATGTCCCTGCTAATGCTGACATAAACCTCCCTTGTGGTTCTCCTCCCTTTCCCTGTTCTCTGTGTAATGAATGTGATGATGTCAGCACTCCTTTCCCTGAGACAGCCTCTCCTCATGTGCCCAGGGGACAGCAGCCCTTACCGGATCCTGACCCTGGGGGAGGCTATTTGAGGGAGGAACACATGGGGGAGGAGACCCTCGAGGGATGACATCACATCATCTGGTGAGACATGGTATCACCCTTTCTCTTTTATCACTGCTCTGATCACATTGTAGAGGACCACTGTTCAAAACTCATTTTTGTATATTTACTGTGTTTCCCTGCTATTCTAACCTGTGCATGTTGCTCTGTGTGTTCATTTATAAGGAGGTTGTTTGGCACAGTAGCTATTTGCACCTGAAGAGCAAGGCTATCTGCACTTTCCCACTGCTACCAATGGAAACTAATTAACTTTATAGTTGCATGATGTGTGCTTCTGGAAAATGTTATATAGTGTGTTTTAGATTTCCTGTCAGGGCCTCCTTCCTCACTGACCTAAATGCCCGTATGTATGTCTAAATAACGAAATCAGAATGAAGTCAGGATTCAGTGTTTCAGAATAAAGGCCTTTCAAAGTTATATAATAAAATGACAGTACTCTGGTTCAATCTCTTCCACGTTAATATAAGTTGTGTTTCAAGTGCTGCATGCTGCCATACATTATTTCCTGCCCATGTATTCTGCAACCTATCCCTACCTACATGATGAATTGGAGTTCTGGATAGATGACTATCTTTTGCACCATATATTAGTGCACATTATACCAACCTTCAGGTGGACACATTCAAATGTATTTGCAAATTGAAATGTAATTTTTTTTTCCATAACCTGGATCTTATTAGAGAGGAAGAAGTACAAGAATCTATTATAAGTCTAATGAGTATTAAGCAGATTATGGACACACAAATGCTTCTATTGGTTAAACAAGATGTGGAAATCGCTAGACTAGAACTTATTGACCATCTAGGCATACATATGAGTAGTACAAGTTTGTTCCAATAATAGCACAGGACAAACATATTGACAGATTCTACAAAGCAGTAACCAAGGATATAGATAGAAAATTGTACAATGAATCCTGGGATACTAAACAGTGTTAAAAAACATAGGGCCTCATTACGACCCTGGCGCTAAGCGAAAAACAATGGCGGTAAATGATTACCGCCATCGTTTTCCGCTAGGTCCGATTATGACCCTTGACCGTTAACTACGATGCCATTAGCGGCATCGTAGTCAACGCTGCCGCTATCTGCGCCAAGGACGCGCGCACACGACCTCCCACACCGTACTTAGCGCCATGGCGGCGGAAAGGTACGCGAATGCCAACCCAAGCGGACATGCACCTAACGCCATCACCCAGCCCGTTAAGTACCTTACCGTCATGTCGCTAAGTACGCCATCACGAACTAACCGTAAATGGCCATGTAAAGTGAATCCAGCTGCCACAGGTGCACAGAAACAGCACCGGTGGAGGCAATACAGACTCAGGAAGTACAAAAAGAGCACACCCACCCCTTCCCACATCCAGTCACACTCCACAATGATACCAATACGACTTGCAATGTTGGGGCTGGAGGACCTGATAGCAATGCAAGTGCTACTACAACAACAACAACAACAGGCAGCACAGAGGAGACGCAGGAGGAGAAGGAGGGCAAGGCAGGGCCAGCAAGCCCCACCAGCACAGCCAGTGCCACCATGCAGGCAGCCCCCAATCCCACGCATCAGAGCCAGTCCATTCAACCTCACTGCTGAGCAGATCCACACCCTGTACCGTTTGGACGGGGACACCATCAACGCCATTGTAGACATGACACACAACGACATCGTCAGCACGATAGAAAGTCCAACCGCCATCCCAACCCTACTGAAGGTAGTGACTGTACTCCACTTCCTGGCCACAGGCACCTACCAGCACACAGTGGGGCACTTGCATGGCATTTCACAACCATTATTCTCACGTACACTTATCCAAGTGCTCGATGCCCTCCTCAAGCACACAGACGACCACATCTCATTACCACGGACTGCCCAGGAGATTGCAAACACCAAAGTAGGTTTCCATGCACTAGCCGGCATACCTGGTTGCATTGGTGCCATCGACTGCACCCATGTGGAATTGGTGGTTCCACGTGCCATGGAGGTACCGTACCGCAACCGGAAACAATTCCACTCAATCAACATGCAAATGGTCTGTGACTCCAACAAGATCATCACACATTGTTGTGCCCGATTCCCCGGATCAACATCAACCCATGATTCAATGGTCCTGAGGAACTCCACAATACCACGCTACATGGAGCGACATGCAGGCCCAAGATCCTGGCTACTCGGTGAGTCTAATGTCATGACCATGGAAATGTGAAGTGGGTAGGTGAACGACGTACCAATGCATACTCCACCTGGCTGAAAGGGGGGGGGGAATGATGCATACTCCACCTGGATGAAAGGGGGGGGAATGATGCATACTCCACCTGGCTGAAAGGGGGGGGGGGAATGATGCATACTCCACCTGGATGAAAGGGGGGGGAATGATGCATACTCCACCTGGCTGAAAGGGGGGGGATGATGCATACTCCACCTGGCTGAAAGGGGGGGATGATGCATACTCCACCTGGCTGAAAGGGGGGGGTGATGCATACTCCACCTGGCTGTGAGTAGCAGAGAGAACAGAGACAGATGATACCCTAAAGCAACCCAAACTCCACCCAACACCAGTAAAGCCAATACCCAATGTATGCAGCCCTACCATGTGAATGAGGTTGTGTCCCAACCATGACACAACCATCTGCAAGTGCATTCTACCAATTCAGACCACATTGTCAACAATGAAATGCACCTACATGCACGTCACCAAACACCATCAACCGAAAGGCCTGTCCCCCATAACTGCCCATGAAGGAGGCACATGACGGACAGAAACATCAACACACCATTACACAGACAGCAGGGCCCCCAAAATGTCCCTATCAACATCAGCATTGCTCACTGGGGTCATGATGAGGCCCACAGCAATGTTGCAATGATGTGCGCATTGACATCACAGGACACGTGCCAGGCCAACAAAATAAACGGCATGAACGGACACAGTGGATGGGCATTCACAATGCACTCCACCCCTCTGCATACATTGGGTGATGGCATGCAAAAAAGGCCACGAGAGCCATGAGCATATACTGGTTGCATTGTGTGAATCAATTAGTGCATTTAGAAGTGGTCCAAAGTAACAGTTGGATGCACGCCATGGTGGCACATCATGTTCTTGATCAGACGTCATGACTGACACATACATTCTCGCCTACATACAGGTGATGCAGGCTATCCCCTGAAGAGGTGGCTCCTCACACCAGTCCGGAACCCGCAGAACCAGCACGAGGAGGACTACAACCGTGCACATACACGTACCCGTGTGGTCATTGAGCAGACATTCGGCCTATTGAAGGCACGGTTCCGATGCCTCAGCAGGTCTGGTGGGGCACTCCTGTACCGCCATGAGAAGGTGGCAAAGATCGTCATGGCATGTGTCATGCTACAAAATATGTGCGTCAGACGAAATGTGCCCCTGCCCCCTGACGCAGAACTGCAACCACCTGACGATGAGGATGAGGAGGGTGCAGATGGGGCCGCACCTCATGGAGGAGGCGATGCACAGGAGGGGCGTGAAATGCGTCAAAATATCATCGACCAATGCTTCTAGCACACACGGCTGGTGTGTATCACATGGAGACGGCACTTGGGGCACTGTGTGTCTCTGGGACATGCACACTGTGGACTGTACACCAATAAAGCACACATATGCAATGAAAATGTCCACACATTTCATTTCGGAAAAAGGAAAAAGTGTATTTTAATCATAAATTGTCGTGACACACACCCTCCCCCCTGCACACCCCAACACACCCCCTCCCCCCTCCACTCTCCCCCGTGCACACCCCAACACACACCCTCCCCCCTGCACACCCCAACACACACCCTCCCCCCTGCACACCCCAACACACCCCCTGCACACCCCAACACACCCCCTCCCCCCTGCACACCCCAACACACACCCTGTGAGTGTCTACAGATGCCTGTAACAGTGGGCACAGGCTATTACAAGCCCCCTCTCCCGGCCCCCGGGGCATCCCTGCCTGTGGAGCGCAGGTTCCGTCCTGAACGTCGGACGGGGCTGCTCTGGGCAGAACTGGCAGCGGAGGATGTCCCTGCCTGCTCCCGTGCATGCATGTCCTGTAGGGTGTGGGAGTGCTCTGTGAGCACACGGCGCACCCCGGAAAGTTTGCCACAAATGTCCCTTGACATGGACAGCATTGCATCCCTCAGGGTGTCAGTGCTGCGCGCAATTTCGGCCCTTAGGGTCTCCGTAGCCTGTTCGATGGCTGCCCTAGCCCCCACACATTCCGCAGCATGCTCGGTGAGTAGCGTGGACAGCTGTTGCTGCCGTTGAATGATGTCCTCAAGGGACTGTTGCCCCTGCTGGGCCATGCCCATTGCCGGTGGTGTGATGGAGGGGCTGCTCCCCTCCTGTGGACTTAGAGCTGGGCATGGGGTAGATGGCCACTCCTCTTCCTCTGTGTGCCCCTGTGTGGGATCCTCTTGGGGCTGGCATGGGACAAACAGGGGGAATGTGGAAGGTCAGTGAGGCGTCTGACGTCGTGCTCCTCAATGTCGGAGTCTGAGCATGCTGCAATGGCAGCTGATTCTCCAATGGTGCTGCTGGCCGCAGAACCAGTGCCTTCTGTTGCAGGCAATGTTGGAACAGGTGGTGCTGCTGCTGCTGGCCTGCTGCCTACTGGGGTGCTTGCCGTTGGGCCGTCCTGTTTGCTGGAAGTGGATTGTGCTTGCTGTGGGGTCTGGCTCACTGCAGCTGAGGTTGAGGGTGCGTGAATGGTTGTCTTGGCCTTCTTGGCTCTTTTTGTCGCAGGGGTGTCCTCGTCCTGGGGGTGTGATTCTGAGCCTGTGGTGGAGCAAAGGAGGGAGAGCGTTATTGATGGTTCTGCGGACATTGGAATGACAATGATTGACATGATTTTGGTTAGTAGATGAGGCACATTTGAGGCAGGGGCATGCAAGTTGTCTCCTTTTTGTGTGGAATGAGGATGGAGGTATGTGGGTGCCGGCAGATAGGGTGTGCATGCTACATGTATACAGGGTGGAGCTCGCATGTGGCTGTGGGCAGTGTCCAGCTAATGTGTTGCATTTACACTCTAGGGCAACATTGTGCTACACATGAATGGACTTCAGTGACTATGGCATGTCTTGATTTGAGGCACCTACCTTCATCGCCTGATGTCGGTACTCCTCTTTCCTTCCCTCCGACGCCTTCAATGCCTTCCATGCCAATCGTGCTGGCACATATTTCCTCCCACGGTTGGAGTTTCAGTGGGGATCAGAACCTCCACCGGTAGCCAGGGCAAGGTTGCGGTTGGCAGAGATGATGCTTCTTACACGTAGCCTAAGGTCAACAAACCGCTTCCAGCACTGCTGTGGGGTGCGGGGTACGGTCCCCACCGCGCTGACATGCTCTGCCACCAGGGCCCATATGGCCTTCTTTTTTTCTATCGCCGGCCAGGTCATTTGCGGCAAAAAAACAACGGCTGCATTGTCTTGTAGGGTCTCCGCGAGCATGCTCAGTTCCTCCCGGGAGAATCTGTCCTGGCGCTGGCGGTCGCATGCCTTCTTGACAACTTTGGGCATTTTTGGGTGGTTAAGTGGGTGGGTGATGGGTTGTGACAGGTGTCAGGGTTGGATCTGGTGTTGTTGGGAAGGATGGCAATGGATTGTGTTTTTAAAGATGGCCGCCGTGCTGTTTCCCATTCCGCCGCGATGACGCTATTTCCGGTTCCGCTTTTTACGGTGACCGCTAATTGCGGCCACTGCTGATTACGGTGGCCGCTGAGATGGGTGGCGGTAGTGCACCTTGCGTGGCCTACGATGCCGGTAGGGGCCCTTTCCGCCATGGCGTTATTTACATTACCGCCATGGTGTAATGCTCGTGCGCGATGGGTCGGAATGTGGCGCTCTTTCCGCCATCGGTCCACGGCGTAAACGTTCATTACGCCATGGCTACTTACCGCCAGGGTCGTAATGAGGCCCATAAACTTAAAAGAACAACAAGCTATACAAAGAATCGTGTCATACCAAGACATCATTATAAAAGAAGAAGATAAAAGGGGGAACATTATTATTTTGAACAAAACAGCTTATATTAAAATGGCAGACGAACATATAAGTACACCTAGATATTATAAGGAGGTGCGCAAACAATACAAACAATGAAGAGAAATCATTTCTAATCATAGACAAACCTAAAATACACGGTTGGCGGTGAGCCATGGCGCTATTAGCGCCATGGCTCATGCCGGTAAAATACCGGCACCGCCTTGGCGGAAAGGGGATTTACCGCCCCATTCTAGGGTTGGAGGGGCGGTAAATCCCCCTTCCGCCATTGCCCTTCCCCATTCCCATTTCTGCCCCATAGGGCTCTATGGGAATGGGGAAGGCGCTAATTACGGCACCGCAATTTTGCGGTGCCGTAATTAGCTCTGAGGTCCCTTAGCGCGTTGGATTTTAACGCCTGCAAAAAGCAGGCGTTAAATCCCCCAACCCGCAAAGGGACCTCGTAGTAAGGCGGTAGGGATTTACCGGTACCGGTATTTTACCGGTACCGGTAAATCCCTACCGCCATCCGTGTAATGAGGACCAATGTGTTAATCAGGCTAGAGAAAGAATCACAACCACAGAAAGGACAGAACTATTGACACCTAAAAATAAAAATAAATGGTCCCAAAAGGATACTGTCAGACTAATTACACAATATTCTGACCAAAATACAATTAGAGAAATCTTTCAAACGAATTGGTGCATGCTACTTTTAGACTCATATCTAAAGGATTACATCTCAGAACAGACAAATATTGTATACACTAAGGATCCAACCTTAGGAATGAAACTGTGCCCTAGCTTCAAGAACAATAAGAAAAAGGAAGAACAAACCAGTATCATAACCGATAACCTTATAAAAAAAGGCTTTTGTAAATGCTCAACGGCAGCATGCGTAGATCTATGGGCAGTGTGTTATGGAAGCCAATGGTAGGGGGAATAAAGTAATGTCGTACTGAAGGTTTGGTGGATTTGAACAAAATTTGGTGTCCAAAGTAAACAATAGCTGCAAGGCAGTTTGGTGGAAGTATGCACATGCATTGACTTGGATAGTTGAAACTCACAAACCGATTTACATAAAGAGCTTTACACAATTCGATGTCTGTGTTTCAGGTCCAGTTGGTCCATCAATTTGGGAACTAGTACCGGCTGTGCAAAGGTGATGAGGAGTGTGGCACTGATGCAGGGGACAGCTGTCATAATGGACCTGTGGTGGGCATGTGGATCGAAGGCCTACGCCCAGCTTCCTCTAGATTGGAGTGGGGTTTGGGTAATGGTTACACTGTACTCCTTGCCCTGGTGGTGCCCAGAAGCAACAACAACATGGGGCTTTTATTAAAGGAGCAGTCAATCGTGCTGAAGGAAAAAATGGTGCAACAAGACAGGGAGAAAAGAATGTGAGGAGTGCTCAACAGACAAAGGTGAGCAAGTAACTATTGGTCTGAGAAGAGTGCAGAAAACCTGGCAGCAATTTCGGCTGAGTTTAAACAGTTATCCAAGGCAATGACTTTGTTCATGTCTTTACCACTTGCAGGTGTGCAAACTGCAGCTAATTCCTAGTGGTTCCAACTCACCAGGTATGAGTTACTGCAACTGGCCAATTCAACAGCAACAGGCATAAATGCAGTAAAGGAAGAGCTGAGGGCACTACGTTTGTTGGCACTCCAGAATAGGTATGTTGTTGGACCTTCTAACTTCCATAGAGGGATGAGTTTGTGCCATGATAGGGAGCAGCTGTTGTCCATATTGCCTTACAGCATCAATTGGAGCATTGACTGCAGCGATCAATGAAATACAGACACGCCATGATAAGATGACAAATTAAGCTAATGGAGTACAATTGAACAATTAGATGGACACCCTTTTTTGCATGGGTGCCTGCTTGGCTCTCAAAAGGATTTCAAGTGACTGTCCCTGCGCTGGTTCTCATGCTCATCAATTTCTGCATTGGCAAAACTATTTTAAGGCTCTATACTAACAAACGAGAGGACACTTGATGTTGCCCCTGAATGTTGATGGGGTAGATGATAAGCCCATTGACTAACTAACTAAGGGTGAAATAGTTGATGATGAGGTTTACTGGGTTACAATACTACCAGGAAATATAGAGAACTATGATACCTATTGGATTTCATGCGACAAGGATGGGCAGGGCTGTGTGCTGATTGAGGGATCATTGGAAGACTGGAAAAAAGAGGAAGGTTACATGAGTAGACTAAAATGAATATGGATCCTAATAAGAGAGCAGCAGAGTGGGGACTGGGAGAAGAAAATAATTAGTTTATTATGGATCAATAAAAGGGGGAATAATGTGGTAAAAATGCAATGTCAGTGCAAATCATCTTTCATGTCACTCTAATACTTGACACTTCATTGGTTATACCAACTATAGGGTTCTCTGATACATGGACCCCTAACATTGATTTGTACCCCTTAGGAATATTCCACATGCTAGCAGCATGCAGGCTACCATACCAGGTGCATGGAAGGTTGGCAAGATCATGCCTCCCCTTCCAATTAGCCCCACCTCTATCAACACTCTTGCAGTCTGCCAGTCAGTTAGGGTTTGAACTTGGCTTTGCAGAGACTCTCTGTGCCTGAGAAATTAAGGGAGTATTTTCTTGGTTTCACTGTAGCTCGATACAATGTCTATTTCGATCAACCCACGTGACTGGGACCCTGCATTTTCAAGCCTTTTGCAGCATTTAATTCTATTAAAGGATGAACTCTTGACTTCTTCAGTGTTTTTCCATTCCACCTCAAACAGAAGTTGTTTCTTTCTCATGTTCATTGTAACTACTGGATGGACACCCAGGCTCATGGTGACCTTTTCTTCTTGGCGCTGGGCCAGCCAAGTCTTTCTTGAATTTCACTCTCACCATCAGTCATTTTCGAATGATGCCACACTGAAAACTCTTTCCAATCACAGGTTTCAGCATTGATTTAAAGTGCACTGTGGATTATCCAGGTTCTATACATTCCTATGTATTATACATTGGTGCATCACCACAAAACTATTCTCTGTATAGCCAGCCTTAAGATCACTTTTTCTACTTGCGTTACTGTGTCTGTACAAGTATAAACTGATTTACATATTCTTCAGCGTTTCTGTAGCATGAGCATCTTCATCTCAAGTCCGAAATGTTGCTCATCTTTACCATCTTCTCTTCAGGGCTTGTAGAATGTCTATTTTCTTCTGCCTCTTGGATCTTTTCCAGGTGCATCATCTTCTACTCACAACCCTTCTTTCTTGTTCAAATGCACACTTCCTTTGGCACTTTATCCAAAAGAACACTATGTCTTAGGGGCATGTATGTAGGGCTTTCTCTATGGATACCTTGTTTCCATGATTCGCTGTGGTGCAGGCATCATTACTGGCAATGCATGTGTTGCAATATCTGGCTCCCACCATAAAGGCAGCATGGGGGTGGAGATTTTGGTGGGTGTACTTGACTCCTCCTCTACACTCCCCCTCTGGGAGATTCATAAACCACTCTCTCATCATTCTTCACATCAAGATATCCTTGTCTGAAGAAATGCTTCTTTGGAACCCATTTCTTAAAAAACTCCTTTCAGGTCTCTTGCTGATTTCACATGCTAATCAACACACCAAGTGATAAGCATGCATTATCCAATGTGACTGCAGTAGATCCATATCCCCACATGCCTCTTGTGGTTCTTAGGGTACAGGAACTTCGTTCCCTCAGGTACATGAATGCTTGCCTTCAGGTAGTCTCTGATTTCTTCATTTGTCAGCTCCTTAGCTCCTTAGGTTCCAATCCTGATTCAACATCAATCACGATCTTCATTCCTACTGCCTTCTTTGCAGTCTTCTTGCATTGTACGATTATTAACCTGATCACACAAAATCCAAACATGATCATCACCAACAGGGCTCCAAGCAACTTGAAAATGTTCGCCATCCATTGTGGAACCCATGAGAAAATCGATCCAAACTAGCTGTCATCACCAATGTCTTCCACTTTGTCTTCCATCTTCAAATGCAGGTTTGTCAGCATCGTTATAGCCTCTGTCAAGGTGCCATTCCCGTCATCATGAGACGGTATGAACAGGCAACATAATTTTCCAATTTTGGCACAAACATCTACATCCATAGCAGTGATCATGTCCAGGACATATCTGTTCTGCAGCATCATCAGTTGTATGGCTCTCAGCTCCTCCTTGATAGCATTGAATCCCTTTATGGTGGTGTTTATCGTCTGCAACAGCTCCCAAGTGGTAATTTGTAACCACTTAGTGTGTGCTTCCATCTGGACCCTGGGCATGAAGATCATCTTGAATATTGATAAAGTCTTACTAAACAGTCTGTGTTCATATGG
This sequence comes from Ambystoma mexicanum, assembly GCF_040938575.1. NCBI lineage: Eukaryota > Metazoa > Chordata > Amphibia > Caudata > Ambystomatidae > Ambystoma > Ambystoma mexicanum. The sequence goes on from NC_090930.1 coordinate 454,337,317, forward strand.
GATAGAATCAAAGGCCTCTATTGACTTGGCTGATAAATAATTCTCCCTCTTGTAAGAGGATTCAATTCAACACTACAGCTAAGTCAATGCCTAGTCTGGGATACTGAATGGAAACCCTTATTGATATATCTTTATGTCCAGTTCATGCGTTCTGGATGACTACCCCTATATAACACCCCTCTCTTTGAATAACCCTGACCCCACTGAGCCAAGAACTAGTTCTGTTTTGCAAGTTAAAAGGTTTATTTGATAATTTAAACAATAGATATATATATCACACTGTAGAATAAATGAATAATTGAATATCACACTTAATCTGATCAGTAATCAATAATGGATAGTCTGGCACTAGCACACTTGTGAATAGGAACAGAAGAATAAGGTAGTAGAGAATACTTTATATAAGTTCAGATGGATGTAATGTTGAATGAAAAATGCAATACAGAAAATACTCAATATGATTTCAACATAACAATGTAATCACTTTTCTCTGGCAATCCCCTCCCCCCCTTTATGCAATGCAAGGAAATGGAAGGAAAGCACACAGTTCTCAGAAATGCAATCACATGTAATTCAGTTCACCCCAGCAAGCTTAGATTACAGATCGGAGTTTAAAACACAGGCCCAAAATGCTTTTTATATGTGCTGGCAATGAAGTGAAAAATATGCTAAAATGCTTTTAATTCCCTCTAGGAGGTTCAGGGTGAGTGAAATATACTTGGGATGAGCCCAGGCTCCCTTTAGCAAGGATCTCGGAGTAACTAGCAGGTTAAACGAATTTTTGGCAAATGAAAGCAAGAAGCTTCTGTTTTCACACGTTGAGAAATTTGCAAATCGCGGCAAAATTCGCGGGTGCGTCTTTCACGATTACGGCAAAACTATAGGGGGTAGGAATGCGGTTCTAGGTTCGTAGAAAAGCCACGATTCCCAGCTTTGAGAGGAAAGTTACTGCAAAAGTTCAAAAAGACAAGTGCAGCTTGCAACTAGAAAATGACAGGTGATAGCTTTTAGGCAGTTCTACTTAGATTAAAATAGATTGAATTATATTATTTTAACTAAGAGATTGGTTCTGCACAGTTCTACTAGGTACTCACACTATATTCTTGAATTAGAATGGGCCTCGCCACGGATCTGGTCAGGTTTTCTTCACTCTCCCCGAACGGTCTCTGCGCACAGCGTCTGGGTCAGCTCTACTCTGCTGGTCTGGTCTGGGTCTCTGGTTCTGCTAACAGTGATCTGGGTCAGCTCTGCTCTCTCTCTGGTTCTGGAAATTTGATAGATTTGAAGTCTCTATGTCTGCTCTCTGAAGGTTGAGGGAGGTAAAGTATGGATTTTCCCGGCAGAGCTTCCAGCTGCAAATGGATTTGAAGGTCCCTATCTGTCCTGTCTGTCTGCTTTTATCTGTTTTGAAAATGGGTGTGTGTGCAGCATCACTGGACAGCCCCTCTCTCAACTGCCCATTGGCCCAATTCTCCCCTCTCCCATGATTGGGGAAGGAACTGTGAGTCAGAGTGATGCTGTAGGTTTTATGGGTCAGAGGATCCTCCCCTGTCAAATTGCACACAATCTATATTTGATAAAAAAAACATATTTGCACAGGTACACATTTGTTTAAAATTACACGCACCCCTCACATATCACAGGAGATATACCCTGTCCAAATCTGCTCTTCCTGGGGGCTTGCATTCAGAAATGGCAATATTTTGGGCTTTTTAGTGGTTTTGCAACATCAGATTTTTCTTCCAACTTCATACAAATGTACACAGCCTATCCATACTTATACCAATGAATTTTCATTTGTCTAACTTAAACACAGTGGCCCTCATTACGACCCTGGCGGAAATCGAAAAACGATGGCGGAAATGCAATACCGCCATCGAATAGCGCTCGGTGCGACTACGACCCGTCACCGTAAAGTACGATGCCATTAGCGACACCGTAGTGAACGCCAACGCTAACTGCACCAAGTACGCGCGCGCGCGCCATGCCAAACCGTAATTAGCACCATGGCGCAAGGGTACGCGAATTCCAACCCTAGCGGACATGTACTTAACGCCATCAAGCACGGCGGAAAGTACCATTCCGCCATGGTGAGAAGTACGGCATCGCGAATCAACCGTAAACGGCCCCACTGAGTGCCTGTACACCGCTCCCTGGCCACATAGTACAACTCCCCGTAGGTGCAACGAAGTCACAATGCAACCAGTGAAATGTACAAGTCACCCATGCATGCCAACGAACAAAAGAATCACAAGAGGGGCCAATGGGAGCTGCAGGGCACAGATGGCACGAATACAGAAGCTATACCAATGGACATGACCTCAGTCTCCCACCAAGAAATGCACGCAAACACAGGCACCTGTGACCAGCAATATTCCGATAATCACATCATTCCACCAATCCACCTGGCTGACCGGCATCTGTTACACAAAACCTAATCCCCCGCCCCTGAGCATGACATCATTCAAACAGTCATATTGGCAGCCCTCACCCCTGACCTCACTGGGCTTCGTAGGCAAACGCGCCCAGCACAGTACCACGCAAATATACTCCGAAGCTGGAACCCAATGCAGATCTCCTCACAATACATTGCTCCCCAAATAGGAATATGCCACATCACTTGCAAAGAAGAACGCTACACGGCCCATATCAGAATAGAAATTTAATGCACAACAAATTCACCAAGCCCATACAGCCATTAGGCCATGAACTCCAAAACACATTTCACCATTGTGGGCTGCATCCGCAATAAATGACCAGCTACTTCTTGTGTGACGCCCTGTTCCTTCATGGTACACAGGGGCTACATTCTCGTACGAAAAGGCAACATGGAAGCGCCTAGAACCGCAGGGCCTTCCCAATAGGGAGGCACTAGTCCAGCTGAAAGGCCGAAATGTTGCTCCGAGCCACTAGTACTGCGTAAGGGCATGTGGCCCATTGGCGATCGTCCCATAAGATCGTAATGCTGCTCCACTGATTAACACGAAGCAGCAGGTGTCGGGAGTAAAACCCATCTGCAGGAGTGGCATACAGATGGCAGTGGCAAAAGGGGAGGAGATACCTGTCAACCAAAAGAAAAGAAAAAGAATAGAATGGCCATCAGAACTACATTCGAACAACTCACTTCAATGATCACACTAGATCCACAGCCATATGCATGCTAGCCCACTCCAAAGGATCATCACCACCCCAAAACCACTTGCGACTCATAACTATCCATATCGAGGTGAAAACACCATCACAAACGAGTGTACCTGTGCATGCGTCTGTGAAAACAGAATCCATCAGATGGGATTGGTAACGTGCATGGACACAAGTGTCTGAAGACGCGTCGAGACAGGGAGGGCTCAACAAGGCCAGATAGACGATGGTCCCACTATGGCAGCCCTGCATCACATAGCGCAGGGGAGGCGGACAGATTCCAAGAAGCCCTGTACATGGCAAACACCGTATCAAATCATCTGTCCATGCATCCATTCATCATTCCCTCATCCCGTAATGATAACGCCTGTTTCCATACTCACATAACATGTGAGAATTCCATTGAGTCTGTGCGTTATGCAGCCTGCAAAATCCACTGTGCCCCAGCCCGTAATTCCAGTGATGTGAAGTAACATGTATTTGGGAACGTCCGGCCTCATCATCCACTTCGCTATTGCGCATCCCAAACTATTCATATCAATCATTGCATCCTCGCCATGGCCCCTGTCCCAAGGACACTGAACAATAGAACGTTATATTTGCAGTCAGACCTGTGGGCATCTCCTCGCCGCTAGCTGAAGACCGAAAGCGCCGCCCTTCGAATTCCTCATTTGCAACATCACGTCGAAAAGGCATCTGTGGCTGCTTGAAATCACAAATTAATCCATCTAGTGCGGCTGTGTGTGAAAATGGCAACTGCCTTCACTCACAAATGGGAGGCCCCGCCCGTCGGTGAACCTCGGTACAGTGATGCATGAGGGTCCACCGTTACTCGAGTACTACGTTCCACTGACCCTTCACAAGTCTGTTCGCGACTGCATAGAATGCATGTGAAACAATGGGACCATAGCCGAATGAACATATCAACCAATGTTACACGGCCATCGGGTACTAATACATGATTGTAATAGCAAGATGCCATTCCTCGAATTGCAGCGTTGTGTGCGGGACGTGCTCGCCCAAAGGGGAGAGCAGCTTGCACAGGTGGAATGAATCACCACAGGTGGAGGCCATACAGCCTGAAAACACATAAATTGCACACCCAGTCTCCTCCCACAACCACACCCACTCCGAAATGCTACCGGCAGGACTCGCGATGTTGGCCCTGGGGGACCTGATAGCACTGCAAGTACTCCAACTCCAAGAAGAAGACGAACACCAACTACAACCGGCCGCACGGAGGAGACGCAGGAGGAGGAGGAGGGCAAGGCAGGGCCAGCAAGGGCTGCCAGCACAGCCACTACCACCACGCAGGCAGCCCGCAATCCCACGCCTCCGAGCACATCCGTTCAACCTCACTGATGAGCAGATCCACACCCGCTACCGTTTGGACCGGGACACCATAGCCGCCATTGTGGACATGACACAGGCTGACCTTGTCAGCATGATAGATAGCCCAACCGCCATCCCACCCCTACTGAAGGTGGTGTCTGTACTCCACTTCGTGGCCACAGGCACCTACCAGCACACAGTCGGACAGTTGCATGGCATTTCTCAGCCACTGTTCTCACGGACACTATTGCAAGTGCTCGATGCCCTCCTGCAGCACGCAGACGACTACATCTCTCTACCACGCTCGGAGCAGGAAATAACCAACACAAAAGTGGGATTCCATGCACTTGGCGGCATACCGGGTTGCATTGGTGCCATCGACTGCACCCATGTGGAATTGGTCGTCCCACATGCCATGGAGGCCCAGTACCGCAACCGAAAACAATTTCATTCACTGAATGTACAAATGGTGTGTGACTCCAACAGGATCATTACACATTGTTGTGCCCGATTCCCTGGATCAACCCATGATTCTATGGTCTTGAGGAACTCAACAATACCACGCTACATGGAGCGACACGCAGGGAACAGATCCTGTCTACTCGGTGAGTCTCATTTCATGCATGATGATGTGGGGTATGTGATGCGGCAATGACCTGGCAGGAAGGGGGGGGGGTGCGTACGTAGCAATGGCATTCCACATAATTCGTTTATCGTCCACATACAGGTGATGCCGGATATCCACTGAAGAGATGGCTCCTCACACCAGTCCGGAACCCACGGGACCAGCATGAGGAGGACTACAACCATGCCCACTCACGTACCCGTGTAGTCATTGAACAGGCATTCGGCCTACTGAAGACCCGTTTCCGGTGCCTCAGCAGGTCTGGCGGGGCACTCCTGTACCGCCATGAGAAGGTTGCAAAGATGGTGATGGCATGTGTCATGCTACACAACATGTGCGTACGTAGAAATGTGCCCATGCCCCCTGACGCAGAATGCAAGCACCTGAAGATGGTCATGATGAGGGTTGGGATGTGGCAGCACCTCAAGGAGTCTGCGAGGCACAGGAGGGCCGTGAAATTCGTTAGCATCTCATAGATGCATACTTCTAGCACTCACGCCTGGTGGCTGATACATGGACACGGGACTCGTGGCACTGTGTGTGTCTGGTACATGCACAAAATGGACTGTACGCCTATGATGGCCTAGTACACAAAGATCATTGTCCACACATCTCATTGTTTGATCGTGCATTGTTTATGGCATATGTGATATCATGTTGAACACCCTATCGACCCGCCACCCAAGTGAGCCCAACACACCCCCTCCACCCTCCTACCTCCCCCCCGAACACCAGTGTCCAAAGATGCTCATTGTCAGTGGGCAGTCGCTATTGCAAGCCCCCTCTGCGGGTAACAGGGGCACCCCTGCCTGTGGAGCGCAGGTTCCTCCCAGATCTACGTTGGGGGCTGCCCTGGACGGAACTTGCAACGGATGATGTCTCTGCCTGCTCACGTCCATGCATGTCCCTAAGGGTTTGTGAGAGCTCAGTGAGCACACGGCGCACTGCGGCAAGTTCGGCACATACGTCTTTGGACGTCGCATGCAGTTCCCCCCTGAGGCTCTCGGTGCTTCTCTCCATTTGGACTCTCAGGCTCTCGGTGCTACTCTCCATTTGGACTCTCAGGCTCTCGGTGCTACTCTCCATTTGGACTCTCAGGCTCTCGGTGCTACTCTCCATTTGTGCCCTAAGTGTCTCAGTTGATGTTTCTATGTCTGCCTTAGCGCCCCCACATCCATCGGCATGGTCCTTGAGGAGCGTGGCCAGTTGCTGCTGTTGCACGATTAACTGGTCGAGGGACTGTTGCCTCTGCTGGGCCATGGCCATTTGCGGTGGTGTCACAGAGGGGCTGTTCGCCTCATGTTGCCCTGCCACAGGGCTTGTGGGGGATGGCCAGTCGTCGTCTTGTGGGTGCCCCTGCGTGGTATCCTCATGGTGTACGGGATGGAAGAGACAGGGGGATTGGGACAGGTCATGGATGGATCTGACTTCGACATCCCCGTCTTCTGTGTCGGAGCATGCTGCCATTAATGGGGTGTCACCTATGGTGCTGCTGCCACCAGAGGCAGTACCTTCTGTGGCATCCATTGGGGGGACCTGTGGTGGTGCTGTTGTGGGCATGCTGGCTGCTGGGGTGCCTGTTGATGTTCCCTCCTGTGTGCTGCCACTTGATATGTGCTGCTGCCGTGTCTTGATGCGTGCAGCTGAGGTGGAGGGTCTTTGGCCGTCGGTCTTGGCCCTCTTTGCAGGTGTGCTGGTAGGGGTGTCCTGGAGCTCGTCGTTTGGATCGGACCCTGTGGTGGAGTAAAGGAGGGCGAGCGTTATTAATGGGTCTGTGGGAACTGGAATGGCAATGTATCACATGCATTGGGGTGGTACCTGAGGGTGATTTGGGTCGGGGCCTTGGAAGTGCTTTCATTTGTGTGTGGAGTGAGGGTGCAGTTGTTTGGCAGCCTGCAGTTAGGGTGTGCCTGCTGCACGTGTAGTGGGTGTTTTTGGGGTTTTTACTTATTTATGTATTTATTGTGAGTTTTAAAGTGCGCTATCAGGCCAATGTGTGTGGACGTTCTCCTGGCCATGTGTTGCTGTTGCGCTAAGTGGACACATGTGAGTCACATGATTGGACATTGTGGATTTGGCATGGTTTTATTTGGGCCACCTACCTGATTCTCCGGATGTCTGCACTCCTTTCTCCATCCCTCCGACTCCCTCTATGCTCTCCATTCCAATGGTGGAGGCACAGATTTCTTCCCAGGGGGTCAACTTGATGGGTGATTCCGATCCTCCCCCGGTGGCTGTGGCAATGTTGCGGTTGGCAGAAAGTATGCTACGGACGCGTATCCGCAGGTCGTCCCACCGCTTCCTGCATTGCTGTGGGTTGCGGGGTGCGGTCCCCACCGCACTTACCCGCTGTGCCACCAGGGCCCATATGGCCTTCTTGTTCGCAAGTGCCGTCCTGGTCATTTGCGTGGAGAAGACGGCGGCGGCATTCTCCTGGAGGGTCTCTGTAAGCACGGTGAGTTCCTCACGGGAGAAGTGGACCTGCTACTTTTCCCATTTTTCTTGGTTTCACTAGGGTGGATGACGGGTTGGGATGTGTCTCAGGGTGGTGTTTTTAGAGGTTGTGTGTATTTTGTGGTTTTATAGGTGTACGGGGTGTTGTTTCCCGTTCCGGGCCCATGTTTTTACTTCCGTTTCCGTATATTTACGGTCACCGTACTTTCCGGTTGGCGCTCACTGCGGTGTCCGCTATGATGGGTGGCGGTATTGCACCTAGGGCGCCGTACGGCGGCGGTGTGGGCCGTTTTGGGGTCATTTCCGCCATCGCGGACTTTGCACTTCCGCCATGGCGTGGTGCTCATGCCCGATGGGTCGGAATGGGCCGCACTTTGCTCCATCGTGCAATGGCGGAAACGCTATTTACGCTGTGGCGGTCCGGTCAGTCACTTTCCGCCAGGGTCGTAATGAGGGCCAGTGTCTGTAATATTAACAATTAGCAGGGTTTTTCCCCAGAACATCACACAAACTGGAGTTTGGGCTTGAATTGAAGGTATATTTTTCAAATTAAGGCTCTCAAAGTTATACATTTCTGTCATTTGATTACAAAGAGTTATCAGTGTTTTTGTAAAATATATATTTTTCTTTCAATTCAGTTCTCAGAGTGTTGGAGTCCGCCTCCAAGACTTGGGTGGGTCAGTCACATGTGTCCTCTGGCAGGCAGGCCTTTGTTGACAGTAAACAGTCAAAATCAACATATTCCTTTCAGAGGAAAGGGGCCATTGTGTGGTCTCTGGGAAGCTGAGATCAGGAGGCCAGGGAGCCACTTTGCATTTAATTAACAGAACCCTGTGATTTCCTGGCTTCTTGTGTTGAGTTCTGAAGTGTCAAGAGTTCTCAGGACAGGCAACCCCTTTGAACTTTTAATTGAATAAGACTCCTTTCTTTGCACTAGACAGTTTTGCAAGACAGCTCTCCTGTCAGAGTTTAGACCGCTAACGCCACCCTCAGGATTTTGTGGTTACTGCATCCATCCTTGGGATTTTTTTAGATTGATTCATTTCAGCAAGTGATATTACATGGAGTATATTGTCCATGTTCAGGACATGGCATTGGTGTGTTTCTGAAGTAAAGTAATTCTGTGCCCATGATTTTGCCATATTTGACATTCAAGAAAAATGAATTCCCAACAGTTATGGGTTTGCTTTTGGCAATCAGCATTGCCCCTCTGAGCTCACAATATAGGCAAAATGGGATTTTCCTGTGCATTTTCTGGGAAGCTCTGGCCATCATGATGTTTTCAATGCCAGTAATGCACAGTTTTTGCGATAGGGCTTGGATGCATGGATAAACACATCCCACACTCTTCATCCGATTCAGGAGCTCAACAGATCTCTTCTTCCTCAAGTGAGAATCTGCTTTGGGAAATTCACCAATGTTCAAGTCACTCTTCGGGAATCACTAATACTGGACCATGAACCATCACTATAGAACATAGTCCTCCCCTATCTCTGGGCAGTTTCATGTAAGTTCTAGATTCACAGGTCCAGTAGTGATCCATTATCACGGCTGTCCCGTCCTTAATTCCTGGCACATCAAAGATTCATCCACGTTGCTGATTTTCTCCAACTTTTCTTGTGCCATTGTTTCTGAAGCATAGTTCTGCACTGGGCAAATGCACTATCTACATTGGATCTCCACTGTCTTTGACCTGTGTCAGAAGCTTTTTCAATATTTGGCCATAAAGGTTTGCACAGTTGTACCACTTTTTCTACAGTTGATTTGTACGATCCTTGTGTATCATGTGATTTGCATATAAACACACCTTCTTTCCATCCATCTGGAGAAAGCACTGTTCCCCAGATGCATCTGCTCTCTTTCCTTGCATCTTCGAACCAGTCAGTTTTCCCTTGACAATTGAGTCTTCTGTTGATTTCCCATTTGAATCCTCCTCCCTTCATACCAGGCTGTTCATAACTTAACACATTATTTCTGGTGTGTGATCTTGCCCTTGTCTTTATGTCTTGCACATAGTCATCTTCATCCGGTCATCCATATTAAAGACGCTGTTCAGCCCTGGAATTGAACTTTTGTGAGGCAGTGTGCACATACATTGCAATCCTCCTCAGAGGCGCTCTTTCCCACCTCTTTCTTGGGCTGATACCACATGTTGTTCCCCAAATGCACTGTACTGTCCAAATAATCATTCAATTCATGATAATCCTCCTTTGCACTTCTCTTATGTCTCTGTTTCATTCTAGCCAAATGATTCTCCCTATAATGACCATAAAACAAATAAAAAATGGATCTCCCTCCAAAGGGAAGCTTTGGGTCTTTTGTCACATGTATAGATACCTCTGTATGAGCTACTGGAGTATGGACATTACATAAGGGCTTGGCTTTCTCACAATGTCTAGTTCTGCCAAGGTAACTGGGGTAGGAAGAACCAAAGGAACCACTGCTTTCTTGGGACAAATGAAATATAGTGTGAATTAGCAGAATCAGAAAACAATAATTAATGCAGAGCAGGCATATATTATACACCAATACATGAGGCTCCACCATCGATGCCGCTCCATTCGACGTTCACTCTGCTCACTGTTTGGACCTGCAATATGCTCTATGGAAAACATGTTTGCCTGTGATTACTTTTTAAGGAAGGAAATACTCTTTTTCTTCAGGCAAACTCGTCAGATGCTCCAGTAGGTGTTGAAGCTGCTCATCGATTTCCAGAAGTAACTGTCTGATTGTTGGACAGTTTATAGGATATGCATAAACACAAAAGTGTTGGTTTCTCGCCAAACAAGGTAAGGATGTACTGGAAGCAAATGGTAAACGATCATAGTGAATAGTTTGTGGTCATCATCATTATACAGGGCCAACTGTACCTCCAGCAAGATGCTCAGGTAATAGTCTAATCTGCTCCATTATGGCTGCCAATAAGTGTCTAATAGCCGGGCCATTCTTAGGTTTCTGAAGAAAAACACATATGTAAGCGCTCCTCCCAACAAGAGCAGGGTAAATTCTGAGTATAAATATGAAGGCAGCAAGAAGTAGTCTGTGTACATAAGCATCAGTAAGGACCATAGGTGCCTCAACAAACAAACTCAGTGAGAAACAAATCCGGGAACTGCTCCCTCCTCCAGTCGTCGAACACAAAGTCAAGATCTGGCATGTTTTGCTTACTTCCGCACTACACAGTCCAATGTCAACAAAGCCCCTGTGGCTGAATAACAAATAGCTTTTTCACTCCTTGCTTAGCAGCTATAAAGATGTCTCAAGGGAGCCACAGTCCAATGTACTTTTTATCTGTCTACCGGTCAGTCTCAGCATAATTTTTCCTCGTCATCGATCTAGTCTGCACATGCTGAACATTTTCACCTTGACTTGATTCCGAATGTGGTGCGGGTGATGCAGCCTCTCCAGCGTAGACTTTCATGTCACCTTGATGTATCCAAGCTCATCGTCCTAAGACTTTGACTGTTGATGGAATACCGTCCTCTACTACGTAAGGGCTGTTGAAACGAGGATTGTGCCACATTTGTGTGAAGTTTCTGATCAGCATTTGATCTCCAGGAAAACATCTAGGTACATGTAATTCTTGAATTGTGGTTGCTGTATGGAATTCTTCTGTGTTCTGAGACTGACAACCCGTCTGCTTGACTTGATATGAAATGACAGAAATACTTGCTGTCATACATGTTAAGTACACATGTAGCTCATCTCCTCACAATTTTGCAGTTGTCTGGGCATCACTCCTAGTCCTCGATGGAGGAGATAGAGGTGTTCTCATTTGCCTCCATGTGACTAGTTCATGGGGTGTGAGGTGGTGGTCAGAGCCAGGCTGATTTCCTAATGCATATAATGCATGAGGCCGGCAATGCAGCCACCCCTTCTTCAGGGTTAGTTTCAATTTGTCTATTCTCTCTTTGAGAAGACAGATGAGTCCCTCACATATTCTCATTTGCTTGTGGGTGATAAGCAGAAGAAAATGTGTGCTTAATGCTCAATAATAAGCTTATATGTTCATAAACCTCATTCCCAAAATGAAAGCCATTATCTGGTCTCATCCCCTCACATATTCCCATCTAGGAAATACTTCTCAGACTAAATACTTTGTAGTGAAAGTGGTGGCAGGGTGTGTGTATGGACCGGCCTCAATCCACCTAGAGAAGGGGCACACAACCACTATCATATACCTATATCCATTACAGACTTGTAGCATGTCAAAATAGTCAATATGTAAATGCTAAAAAGAAATGACTCCTCTGACTGTTCGCCACGTGTGCCACGCAGTAAGCATTTGACATATGATGAAATTTACTACATAAAAAGCAATGTGTTCCAACAGGTTGGGTATGAACCAGTCCTCCACAATTGTTGCTGCAAGGCTTTCTCTAGAGACATGTGCAGGGTAGTGTAGCTGTTCTAATGCCTCCCTTAATAAGGCTACAGGCATCACCGGTTTACACGTGCTGTCTTGTCGCCTCAGTGCTTTGGTAGGGGATAAAGAAAACACCCTCTGTGTCCACAGGTCTTTTTCTTCCTGTGGGGCTTCACCCTGAACTTCCATAAATTGCATTTTCAATAAGTGTTTAAAACTTTCATTCACAATTATCATCACAACAATTTTTTATTCCACATCAGGTGTATCAAAACTCATTATGTCATATGATATGCAAACCTTTTAGCCTCCTCATGGCCAGCTTGTTTTGCGCGTGAAATAAAAGTCTGCTTTCTTAGTTTGTGCTGTGCTCTTGACTATTGCGATGACCCCTGGGAGTTGTAGTGCCTTAATGAGCCTGTCAAATAAAGCAGCGTGTTTCACCCTAGTGCCATCCGCTCGGAGGTAGCCCCTCCATTTCCAATATGCTAGCCCTACGTGCATGGTCGACGTCACATAAGCAGAGTCACTGTATACTGTTACTTCCTGGTCTGTGTGTTTCTGGAGCACGACAATCAGCCCCACTAATTCTGCAGCCTATGCTGAAAAGTGAGACGGTAGTCTTGCACTCGCCATTACTTAAAATTCCCCAGTAGACATGTGCTTCACTGCAGTGGCATCTCATAAGTTTGATCGATTCTCGAAGAACCATCAATAAAGAGAATCTCCCCTGCTGCTAGAACATGTTCTTTCACTCTCAGAATATCATTATACAATTCCTCATAATTCGAACAATCATACATTTGTTCATCTCTGCCACTGGTTCATCTACAAAGGTGGCAGTATTCACTATTTTACACTTGACTATGTTGATCACCGGATTTGATATTACCACCTCATAGGCAGAAGCCCTTTGAGATGTCAGTGTGCCTTTAGACTTCTCCAAAACAGCAAACAAAGCATGCTCGACAAATAATGTCATGGAACACCCCATTACTATGGCTGCACATTTCGCCATAGCGAACGCGGCGGCTGCCAGCAATTGTTTTCAAGTGAAATGACCCGCCATTACTGGGTCTAAAATCCCACTGTTATATGCCAGGTGCTTGTACCCTAATGTAGTTCTCTGTGTGACTACTGCTGTCATAACTGTTGCATTCGTGTGCGAGAATAAACATAACTCCTCAGAATAATTGGGGATCCCCAAACTGGCACTGTGCATTTTGCCTTTTTTGATTCATCAAACCCCTCATCCATTTCCTCAGTCCATTCATTTTTTTACTGATTCACCTGTGCCTTTTTCAGAGCCTGCATCAGTGGCCTTGTGTAAGAACTATAATTTAAAAAAACTTGCTCTAACATAGTTGCACAGTCCTAAAAACTGCTGCATTTGCTTTATGGTGTGCGGTTTTTCTGTTTTCAAAATTGCATCAGCTCTTTCAGGTGTAATAGTCTTTCCTTCATGTGAGATTAACTTCCCCATATACAACAATTCTTCCTGGCAGCACTGCAATTTCTCTTCGTCTACCTTGTACCCTTACTCTGCTACAATAATCATTAGCTGAATCGAGTCTCATATGCACTCTTCTTCTGATGTGCTGCAGACCAAAATGTCATCTAGGTATTGTAGCACACCACATGGCAAATCAAAATTGCTTAGGTACATCTGCAGGACCCTATTGAAAATCGATGGAGATTCACAGTACTCCTGGGGCAAACATGTGCTTTTCAGCTTAGTATGATGGAACGTAAATGACGTAAGATTTTGGGAGTCTTTATGCAACAAACACTCCAAGTCATAAGCATGCATTGTCCAGTGGGACTGCAGTAGATCCATCTCCCCACATGCCTCTTGTGGTACTTAGGGTGCAGGAACTTCGTTCCCTCAGGTGCATGAATGCTTGCCTTCACATAGTCTCTGATTTCTTCATTTGTCAGCTCCTTAGGTTCCAATCCTGATTTGACATCAATCACGATCTTCATTCCTACTGCCTTCTTTGCAGTCTTCTTGCATTGTGCGATTATTATACTGATCACACAAAATGCAAACACGATCATCACCAACAGGGCTTCAAGCAACTTGAAAATGCTTGCCATCCAATGTGGAACCCATGAGAAAATCGAACCAAACTAGCTGTCATAACCACTGTCTTCCACTTTGTCTTCCATCTTCACATGCAGGTGTGTCAGCATCGTTATGGCCTCTCTCAAGGTACCATTCTCATCATCATGAGACGGTGTGAACGGGCAACATGATTCTCCGATTTTGGCACAAACAACTCCATCCATAGCTGTGATAATGTCCAGGACATATCTGTTCTGCAGAGTCGTCAGTTTTATGGCTCTCAGTTGCTCCTTGATAGCATTGAATCCCTTTAAGGCGGTGTTTATCGTCTGCAAAAGTTCCATCTGGTTATATGTAACCACTTAGTGTTTGCTTCCACCTGGATCCTGGACATGAAGATTATCTTGAATATTGATAAAGTCTTACTAAACAGTCTGTGTTCATATGGGGATGAATCAAAGGCCTCTATTGACTTGGCTCATAAATCATTCTCCCTCTTCATCTGATTCAGGAGCTCAACGGATCTCTTCTTCCTCAGGTGAGCATCTGCTTTGAGAAATTCATGTTCAAGTCACTCTTCGGTAATCACTAATGCTGGAACATGAACCATCACTATAGAACATAGTCCTCCCCTATCTCTGGGCAGCTTCATGTAAACTCTAGATTCACAGGCCCAGTAGTTATACATTATCACTGCTGTCCCGTCCTTCATTCCTGACACATCAAAGATTCATCCACATTGCTGATTTTCTCCAACTTTTCTTGTGCCATTGTTTCTGAAGCATAGTTCTGCACTGGCCATAGGCACTATCTACAATGGATCTCCACTGTCTTCGACCTATGTCAGAAGCTTTGCAATCTTTGGCCATAAAGGTTTGCACAGTTGTACCAGTTTTTCTACAGTCGATTTGTACGATCCTTGTATATCATGTGCTTTGCATATAAACACACCTTCTTCCCATCTATCTGGAGAAAACACTGTTCCACAGATGCATCTGGTCTCTTTCCTTGCTGCATCTTTGAACCAGTCAGTTTTCCCTTGACAATTGAGTCTTCTGTTGATTTCCCATTTGAATCCTCCTCCCTTCATACCAGGCTGTTCATATCTTAACACATTATTTCTGGTGTGTGATCTTGCCCTTGTCTTTATGTCTTGCACATAGTCATCTTCATCGGGTCATCCATATTAAAGACGCTCTTCAGCCCTGCAATTGACCTTTTGTGAGGAAGAGTGCAAGTTGAGGAAGGCAATGAGCTGATTGAACATCTATTTCGATAGCTTTGACTATCTTAAACTACCCCATAGCATAAGTCAGCAGTGCACATACATAGCAATCCTCCTCAGAGGTTCTCTTTCCCACCCCTTTCTTGTGCTGATACGACATGTTGTTCCCCAGATGTGCTGTACTGTCCAAATAATCATTCAATTCATGATAATCCTCACTTGCACTTCTCTTATGTCTCTCTTTCATTCTTGCCAAATGATTCTCCCTATAATGACCATAAAGCAAATAAAAAATGGATCTCCCTCCAAAGGGAAGCTTTGGGTCTTTTGTCACATGTATAGATACCTCTGTATGAGCTACTGGAGTAGGGAAAATTACATAAGGCTTTGGCTTTCTCACAATGGCTAGTTGTGCCATGGTAACTGGAGTAGGAGGAACCAAAGGAACCACTGCTTTCTTGGGACCAATGAAATATACAGTGTGAATTAGCAGAATCAGAAAAACAATGATAAATATAGAGCAGGCATATATTATACACCAATACATGAGGCTCAACCATCGATGCCGCTCTCCTCGATGTTGACTCTGCTCACTATCTGGATCTGCAATATGCTCTATGGAAAACATGTTTGCCTTTGATTACTTTTTAAGGAAGGAAAAACTCTTTTTATTCAGGCAAACTCGTCAGATGCTGCGGTAGCTGTTGAAGCTGCTCAACGATTTCCAGAAGTAGCTGGCTGATTGCTGGACAGTTTATAGGATCTCACATGAACACAAAAGTGTTGGTTTCTCTCCAAACAAGGTAAGGATGTACTGGAAGCAAATAATAAACAATCATAGCAAATAGTTTGTGGGCATCATCATTAGACAGGACCAATTGTACCTCTAGTAAGATGCTCAGGTAATAGTCTAATCTGCTCCATTATGACTGCCAATAAGTGTCTAATAGCCGGCCATTCTTGGGATCCTCCCAACAAGAGCAGGGTAAGTTCTGAGTATAAATATGAAGACAGCAAGAAGTAGTCTGTGTACATCAGCATCAGTAAGGACCATATGTGCCTCGAAAAACAAACTCAGTGAGAAACGAGTCCGGGACAGCTCGCTCTTCCAGTCGTCGAACACAAGGTCAAGATCTGGCATGTTTTGCTTACTTACGCACTACACAGTCCAATGTCAACAAAGCCCCTGTGGCTGGAGAACAAATAGCTTTTTCACTCCTTGCTTAGCAGCTACAAAGATGTCTCAAGGGAGTCACAGGGCCTCATTAGGACCCAGGCGGTAAGGGGTTTACGGCGGCGTAAACAGCGCCGACCCTTACCGCCTGATTCCGAGGTCCCTTAGCGCCATGGAGGATTTAACACCTGCTTTTAGCAGGTGTTAAAATCCATGGCGCTAAGGGACCTTGTTGTTAATTACGCCACCGTAATTTACGGTGGCGTAATTAACGCCTTCCCCACTCCCATTATGCCCTATGGGGCAAAAATGGGAATGGGGAAGGGTAAATGGGGATTGGGGACTTACCGCCCCGCCAACCTCGGAATGGGGCGGTAAGTCCGCCAACCACCATGGCGTAAACGTAGTTTACGCCATGGTGGTAAAGGTACGACCCAGGCGGTAACTTACCGCCTGGGTCGTAATGAGGCCCACAGTCCAATGTACTCTTCATCTCTCTGCCGGTCAGTCTCTGCGTCATTCTTCCTCATCATTGATCTAGTCTGCAAATGCTGAACTTTTTCACCTTGACTTGCTTCCAAATGTGGTGAGGGTGATGCGGCCTCTCCAGCATAGCCTTTCATGTCACCTTGATGTATCTAAGCTCATCGTCCTAAGACTTTGACTGCTGAGGGAGTAACGTACTCTACTACGAAAGGGCCGTTGAAATGAGGCTTGTGCCACATTTCTGTGAAGTTTCTGATCAGCATTTGATCTGCAGGAAAACGTCTAGGTACAGGTAATTCTTAAATTGTGGTTGCTGTATGGTCTTTATCTGTGTTCTGAGACTGACACCCCGTCCGCTTGACTTGATCTGAAATGACAGAGATACTAGCCGTCATACATGTTAAGTACGCACGTAGCTCATCTCCTAACAATTCTGCAGTTGTCTGGGCAATCACTCCTAGTCCTCGATGGAGGAGTTAGAGGTGTTCTCATTTGCCTCCCTGTGACTAGTTCATGGGGTATGAGGTGGTGGTCTGAGCCAGGCTGATTTCCTAATGCATATAATGCAAGGGGCCGGCAATGCAGCCACTCCTTCTTCAGGGTTAGTTTCAATGTGCCTATTTTCTCTTTGAGAAGACTGTTGAGTCTCTCACATATTCTCATTCGCACCTGGGGCATTTCTGTATGGCCGAGCTGCCGAACATGGCTATTCTGCCGGGGGTTAGGTAAGCTCTTTGGGTGACATACAGCTGGGTCTGCTGGAGTCTCGCATTCCGGGACACCTTCTTATGGTACCATTGGGCTTTATCCCATTGTCCCTCTGTCATGGGTTCACCCACCTCCTGTGATGCTGGAAATGCATCGGAGGGACAGGGCCTCCATATCCTTGTCCTTTACTGCTTTTTTATCGTGTGTTCTGTCATGTTTTCTGCGCAGGAGTTCATGTGGGACTCCTGGCAGTGCAGCTCTCTTTCTTTTGGTATGGTGAACAGACACGTGGGATACCCTTATGGCACCCATGGGTGGGGGTACAACCCTGTGCCCCTAGTGTATGTTTTTGGGCACCTGTGGGTGGCCCACAGAGCAGGGTATGGGCTGGTGGCAGCTCCATGCTGAATTTGACAGGTGCGCGGAGTATCCTCCATTTTGGGGATACCCCGGCCCTGCCGTTGGGATCAGTTGATTCCTAATGGAACAAGATGGCCCCGGTGGCCTCCTGCTTTCTATTACCCATGACCTTGTTTTCCCAAAGTCCTGGGAAGCCCTGACTCTGTCCCTTCCCCCTGACTGGTGGTTGGATGGAAGTGCCATATATGGTGTTGTTGTGAAGGCCCAGTCCGACTAGCTGGAGCCTTCCCGGTGATGTATGTTGTGGGTACCTCCTGTGGGTGGGAACTGGGTGAATTGAGTGTGTGACGAATATGCATTCTGTGTTGTGGGTGTCTAGTATCTGGTGGTTGACACAATGACCGAGACAACCCTGCCTGAAACCGGTATGAATGCAGCTTGGAGTGTTGAATGGCTTGGTACTTGTCCCAATACACATAACTTGTTGTGAGTGTCTGGAGAGAAGTGAATGGCCTGAATACCTCGTGTGCCTGATTGGCTGCCTGCCTGCATGAATGCCCGTAGTCGTGATTGGATGCTTGAGTGTGACCCAGCGGAATGAATGGGAGATCAACAGTATATCTGGGGACCTCTCACTGCTAGGAATCGTGTTTAGAAGCTGAAGTCCACTACGACGAGTAACTGGATTAACTGACGCTTGACCTTGAAGCCCTGCTGGACGAGAAGAATTGCTGCTGCTCTCCTTCACAATCTGAAAGCTGCTGTGCCTCCAAGGACTGCCCCAGAGAGGACCTGGTAAGGCGCCTTCTTCCCGAGCTACGAGTGATCATCGTGCACTGCTGATCTTTGCCAACGCTCCCTGGTAGACAGACCTTCGACAGGCTGCCGACCCGATACGGGGATTGCTGCGGAACTCCAAGGAGAAGCACTCGGACTGTTGTCCGCCACTGTCGATGACTGCCGTCGCCGACCGGAGCCGCCATGCTCCCGTTTGCCTAAGAACTTCCATTGATCATCGGACGCTCTCGTCTGCATCGTCACCCGCTTGTCTCCCGCTGGAGAAGGCCTGACCGCCGACGGTGCGAGGAGTATCCACCGGTGGGTTTCCGGCCACCTACAGACCGCAGAGACGCAGATGACTTGACGCCCTTGCTGGGCCACAGTTCTTCATCATCGCTTTGCGGTCCAGAACTATTGTCATCGAGGTGCCCCGCACGCCTCTTCCTTGCAGGACGCCAACGCTCTGTCGTCGACGAGCACCGCTAGGAACGAAGCGGCCACTTCCCTGCCATAGTTCACCCTGTTCACCGTCGGACGTTCGACGACCCATGACTCCTGCCTTAAAGGGAGGGCACTCAAGAAGGGCTGTCGATTCCCCGACACCGAACGCCAAGTTCCCCGACACCCCTCGACGATCCGTGGCTCCCGCCTGAAAGGGAGGCACTCAAGAAGTGTCGATGCATCGTCGGAGAACTCTACTCCACCAGGTACATTGCGGGGGTAAAACCATAATAGGAAGAAGTGAGACTATCGAACAATATATGGACTGGGCATGTGCTATATATCTTTATTTACAGGTTGCCCAGGTGGGGGGATCTCCACACAGAACTGTGTCTAGGTAACGGGGCCAGCATTCTGACTATTGTTTCAACCATTTTACGTTCCTGCCTATCTCTATTGCTGGTTTACTCGTTATTGATCTGTGTGACATTTTAACTGTACAGTTGATGCACTTTAATGAGATTTGATAACATTAGTGGTACCACTCTAGACGTGTATATATTTATCATTATTGACTTCCAAGTACAAAGTGCGTTATTGTGATCGTGTACATACCTTTGAATATTAATTATATAAAGACTGTGTTTTCAGTAATACAGTGTGTGGACATTCCTTTGTGGGGGTTAGGGGACCACACTGTACTTAAGAACCAGCCTGCATCATCTCCTGAGAAGCTAGGCCTTGTTTGCTCGTCCATTGCTACCACAATAGAAAATCTTGGCTGGGGTCCTCTGTGCCTCTCCTCTACCATACAGAGAGCGGAAGTACAGACACCCACTACCGGTCTTTACACGGGAGGCAGCGTTGGGATGCTTATGGTTTTAAGACTCAGTATATAACCGCGCCACTTACAAAATATCTACACTTTATTCGATTAAGGTTTGGGTGTGTACAAAATAACTGCATTACAAGCAATGGAGTCTATTGCGAATGGTAAATTGAATCGGATGAGCTTAGAGGCTCTCCAGAGTGCTTGTGAAGCCAGGGAATTAGACTTTGTGGATAAGTCTAGGGCTGAGCTGATAGCTGCCCTGGTGGACTACCAGACCGATGGTGAAACTCTTGATGAGGGGGGAATGCAACCAATGAGGACTCAGCCCCTGGGGTTTCTACTGAATCTGTTTCTGGGAATGCCGCCATTCCTGCTGCCTCTGTTCCGAACCCCAGCAATACATTGGAACTTGAGTTATTACGGATGAAATTGGCCTTTGAATGAATATCGCAAGTTGGAAATAGATGCTGAGCTTAAGAAGGAGGAGTTGGCACAACAAGTGGAGCTCAAGAATAGGGATCTTGAACTCAAGTATAGGGATCTTGAACTCAAAGACAAGGACACGGAATGTCAGAGAATCCAGCTAGCGAAAGCTCGAGTGGAGACTTCAGCGAAACCCAGTGAGAGTGTCAGGTCCCCAGCCACTAAATTTATGAAGGATTTGGTTGGTGTGTTTTCGGAGGGTTCTGATATCCTCCAATGGATTGAAGTGTTTGAAATGGCTTGTGCAATTCATGATGTTGACAAAAGCGATTGGGCTAAGTGTTTGCTAAGCAGAGTGCCTCAAACTGGATATTACTGTATTCTGAAGATGAGTGTGGAAGAACGGGGTCAGTATGAGTGCATGAAATCTGCTTTGATTGCCAAGTTTGGCAAGACACCTACCCAATACCTTAAAAGGTTCAGGGATTTTAAGAAAGGAGAGAATGTGTCTTGGGTCGACTGGGTGAGCGCTGCGCACATGAATATGATGGGGTGGATTGACGGTTACAAGGTGAAAACTTTTGTTGAATTGTCCCACCTATTGTTTTTTGAGCATTTTTCTGAAGCCTGTTCACCAGAGCTGTGTCAGTATGTTGCTGACCAGAACATTTTGGATCCCTTTAAGCTGGCTAGGTTGGCTGACAAGTGGGTCTCCCACTGGGTGTCCCCTAAGGACTCCAGTGGGAAGGACAAGGACAAAGAAAAGGGGGCCTCTCAGAAAGCTGAGGAGTCCCAAAAGCAGTCACAGTCGAATAAACCTAAACCCTCCTCTCCTAAGACCCAAAAATCTAGTGGGGATAAGTCATCTGTGGGTGGGAATAAGAGTAGTGGTCCACCTGCTGCAAAGCAGGCTCCCGGTGGTTCCAGTACCATACCCCGCACTCCCGGCACTTGTTGGGACTGTGGGGCTCTGGATCACAAAAGGGGTGACTCCAAGTTTAAAGGTAAGGCACTCGGAGTACAGGCTGTCAGCCTGACCTACCCTTACCCCATGTCTGAGGTGGAGGCCACTGTCCTCCCCTCCTCTACCAGGATCACTTTTGGTGCTCCCGTAGAGATTTCCTTAGTGTCCCTTGGGGCCTGGGACCAGTACGCAGAAGTACTGGCGACTATCCCACAGAACACCTATAGATTTTTGAGAAGTGTCCTCCTTAATGGCCAGCCTTCTACTGGTTTACTGGTTTGAGAGACACTGGGGCAAGCATGACAGTGGTGGACAGGACCCTGCTCAAGCCAGAGGACTATGTAGATGCTCCTCTGAGAACCACTAGGTTAGCCTCCCAAATTATCGCCTGTAGCCCGAGTCACACTCGTAATTGGAGTCAAGACAGCAGAGCTTCCTGTCCTGGTTCAGGACAACGTCCCTGCTAACATTCTGTTAGGTAACGATCTAGTCGAGTTGGGATTAATCGCGGATGGTCTTCCCATGACTGCTGCTGCGGTCACTAGGTCACAGGTGACACCGGGTCTGGCTGTGAGTCAGGTACCCGAGCCGAAGGCACGGCCTAAGGCACGACGAAGGAAGAGCAAGAAGGCCACCTCTGTGGAGGGAGCCCCTTCTCTTCCTGCTGTTCCTACAGCACCCATTGGGATCCATGCTCCGGACGGGCTGAGTCCAGTGGTAAACCCCGTCTCAACTCCTGTGGGAGAAGAGCCAGAAGACTCTCCTGTGGGAGAGGTCCTCAACCCGGAGGATCATCCCGATCTTCAATGCTTGTTAGCTGAAGGGGGACCCTCCCGGGCAGACTTCTGTAAAGGACAAAGAGAGTGTCCCTCTCTCGAGGGTCTGAGGAAACATGCCCTGTCCCAGGCACAAGGCGAAGTGCCTAGGACTTTCCGGATTTATTGGGAGGGTGAGCTCCTTGTTAGTGAGACCACTAAGCCTGAACCTGGTGCCCTCAAGTGGTTGGTGGTACCCCAGGTTTATAGGCCCTTCCTACTGCAGTTGGCGCATGAGGTGCCCTTGGCTGGTCATCTTGGTACCAAGAAGACTAAGCAGAGGCTCTCTGCCCATTTTTGCTGGCCTCGGATGGGAGTAGAAGTGGAGTCCCACTGCAGGACCTGCCCAACTTGTCAGTTGTCTGGCAAGACTGGAGGCAGTGTCATTGCCCCACTGCAGCCATTGCCAGTGGTTGGCACACCGTTTGAGAGGGTGGGCATCGACATCGTCGGTCCCCTTGACCCTCCCACGTCAGGTGGCCATCGGTTCATCCTGGTTTTGGTAGATCATGCCACCAGGTACCCTGAGGCTATACCCCTTCGGACTGTTACTGCCAAGGTGGTTGCCCGGGCCCTCCTGGGCATTTTTACTCGGGTTGGATTCCCCAAGGAGGTTGTCTCTGACAGAGGATACAACTTCATGTCTAGTTACATGAAAACCATGTGGAAAGAGTGCGGGGTAACCTACAAGTTCTCCACTTCTTACCACCCCCAGACCAATGGTCTGGTTGAGAGGTTTAATAAAACTCTCAAGGGCATGCTAGGTGGTTTGGAAGAGCCCCTAAGGAGGAAATGGGATCTCCTCCTGCCATGCCTGCTGTTTGCTTACAGGGAGGTGCCTCAAGAGGGTGTTGGTTTCAGCCCCTTTGAGTTGCTCTTTGAACATCCCCTGAGTGGGGCCCTCGCCTTGATCATAGAAGGCTTGGAAGCCGCCCCTCCGGGTCCCGCCAAGCAAGTGGGGGACTATGTGTTAGGCCTCAGACAGAGGATGACACAGATGATGGGACAAGCAAAGGCGAATCTCAATGCCAGCCAGGAATTGAACAGATACTGGCATGACCTTAAAGCATCATAGGAGGTCCTCGTGATGGAGCCTACCAAGCCTCAGGCATTGGCAGATAAATGGACTGGACCCTTCCGGATTGTCTCCAAGATGGGCGAGGCCAATTATCTGGTTGACATGGGAATCCCAGGGGTAGCCCCTCAAGTATTCCATGTTAATAGGCTCTAGCCATTCCACAGGCGAGCAGAAGTCTCATGTCTCTTGCTGGCTTCAGAGCAAGAAGAGGATGAAAGTGAGCCCTTTCCTGATTTGCTGCATAGCAACCCTCAGGATGGCTGAGTGGAGGGAGTACAGCTCTCTCCAGATTTGACAACCGAGCAGCAGAGGGCCTGGAGGACTTTGCTCCAGCAGTATGCCGCTCTGCTTTCGCTGGCGCCAGGCCTTACACCGTGGTTTAAGCACGAGATTGACACTGGTGACAGCTGCCTGTCAAGAGCAGGAGCTACCGAATGTCAGATACGGTTAAGAACCACATCCAGGCTGAGGTCGCCAAGATGTTGGATCTGAGTGTTATTGAACCCTCAACCAGTCCCTGGTCCAGTCCAGTGGTCCTTGTCCCCAAGGCAAGTTCCCAGGCCGGTACCAAGGATTGGAGGTTCTGTGTGGACTAACGAGGAGTCAATGCCGTCACCAAAACTGACGCGCACCCATTGCCCAGGGCTGATGAGCTCGTGGACACCATAGGTGCTGCCAAATTTGTGAGCACCTTTGACCTCACCTCAGGCTATTGGCAAATAGCTGTGACGGACCATGCCAAGGAAAAGACGGCATTCTCTACACCAGTTTAGAGTCATGCATTTTGGGTTGAAGAATGCCCCTGCCACCTTCCAGAGATTGGTCCATCATGCTCTCAGTGGGCTAGAAGCCTTTTGTGCGGCTTATTTAGACGACATTGCCGTCTACAGTTCCACTTGGGAAGAGCACTTGACACATCTGGGTAGAGTGTTGCAGGCCTTAAAGAGGGCTAACCTCACTATCAAGGCCACCAAGTGCCAGATAGCTCAGGGGAAAGTCATGTATCTTGGTCAATAGGTAGGAGGGGGTCAAATCCAACCTCTCCCCAGTAAGGTACAGGATGTACAGGGCTGGGAGATTCCCCATACTCAAACACAGGTGAGAGCCTTTTTTGGGTCTCACGGGGTACTATCGCAATTTATTGCCGGACTATGGAACCATAGCTGCACCACTGACAGCTCTGACTTCACCCAAGCAGCCTAGAAAGGTCAATTGGACTGAAGACTGTCAGAGGGTCTTTAAAGGCTTGAAAGAAAGTCTTTGTCGGGCACCCGTGTTGTGTGCGCCTGACTACAGCCGACCCTTTATCGTCCAGACGGATGCCTGCGACACCGGAATTGGAGCTGTCTTGTCCCAGTTAGATGACAAAGGGAGAGAACATCCTATCATATTCATCAGTAGACAACTCAAGGGTAGAGAATTTAGGTGGACTACTGTTGAAAAGGAGTGTTTTAGTATAGTTTGGAGCCTTAGGTGTTTTAGGCCCTACCTTACGGGGTCTACCTTCAAGGTCCAAACGGATCATAAGCCCCTAAAGTGGCTTATGCAGATGAAGGGTGAGAACCCGAAACTGCTCAGGTGGTCCATTAGCCTGCAAGGGCTAGACTTCACCATAGAGCACAGAACAGGGAAGAGTCACGATAATGCAGATGGCCTTTCCAGAAGGTTTGTTGACCGTCTGGATGAGGGTGTCTATCCCGTGGGAGATTAGGCACCCTCCACCTCAGACTGGGGGGGGGCGAATGTGATGCTGGAAATGCATCGGAGTGACAGGGCCTCCGTATCCTTGTCCTTTACTGCTTTTTATTGTGTGTTCTGTCGTGTTTTCCGCGCAGGAGTTCATGTGGGACTCCTGGCAGTGCAGCTCTCTTTCTTTTGGTTTGGTGAACGGACCCGTGGGATACCCTTATGGCACCCATGGGTGGGGGTACAACCCTGTGCCCCTAGTGTATGTTTTTGGGCACCTGTGGGTGGCCCACAGAGCAGGGTATGGGCTGGTGGCAGCTCCATGCTGAATTTGACAGGTAAGCGGAGTATCCTCCATTTTGGGGATACCCCGGCCCTGCCATTGGGATCAGTTGATTCCTGATGGAAAACAAGATGGCCCCAGTGGCCTCCTGCTTTCTATTACCCATGACCTTGTTTTCCCAAAGTCCTGGGAAGCCCTGACTCTGTCCCTTCCCCCTGACTGGCGGTTGGATGGAAGTGCCATTTATGGTGTTGTTGTGAAGGCCCAGTCAGACTAGCTGGAGCCTTCCCAGTGATGCATGTTGTGGGTACCTCCTGTGGGTGGGACCTGGGTGAATAGAGTGTGTGACGAATATGCATTCTGTGTTGTGGGTGTCTAGTATCTGGTGGTTGACACAATGACCGAGACAACCCTGCCTGAAACCGGTATGAATGCAGCTTGGAGTGTTGAATGGCTCGGTACTTGTCCCAATACACATAACTTGTTGTGAGTGTCTGGAGAGAAGTGAATGGCCTGAATACCTCGTGTGCATGATTGGCTGCCTGCCTGCATGAATGCCCGTAGTCGTGATTGGATGCTTGAGTGTGAATGGGAGATCAACAGTATATCTGGGGACCTCTCACTGCTAGGAATCGTGTTCAGAAGCTGAAGTCCACTACAACGAGTAACTGGATTAACTGACGCTTGACCTTGAAGCCCTGCTGGACGAGAAGAATTGCTGCTGCTCTCCTTCACAATCTGAAAGCTGCTGTGCCTCCAAGGACTGACCCAGAGAGGACCTGGTAAGGCGCCCTCTTCCCGAGCTACGAGGGACCATCGTGCACAGCTGATCTTTGCCAACGCTCCCTGGTAGACAGACCTTCGACAGGCTGCTGACCCGATACGGGGATTGCTGCGGAACTCGAAGGAGAAGCACTCGGACTGTTGTCCACCACTGTCGACGACCGCCGTCGCCGACCGGAGCTGCCGTGCTCCCATTTGCCTAAGAACTTCCATTGATCATCAGACGCTCTCGTCTGCATCGTCACCCGCTTGTCTACCACTGGAGAAGGCCTGACCGTCAACGCGCCGAGGAGTATCCACCGGTGGGTTTCCCACCACCTACAGACCGCAGAGACGCCGATGACTCGACGCCCTTGCTGGGCCACAGTTCTTCATCATCTCTTTGCGGTCCAGAACTATTGTCATCGAGGTGCCCCGCACGCCTCTTCCTTGCAGGATGCCAACGCTCTGTCGTCGACGAGCACCGCTAGGAATGAAGCGGCCACTTCCCTGCCATAGTTCACCCTGTTCACCGTCGGACGTTCAATGACCCGTGACTCCTGCCTTAAAGGGAGGGCACTCAAAAAGGGCCATCGATTCCCCGACACCGAACGGCAAGTTCCCCGACACCCCTGGACGATCCATGGCTCCCGCCTGAAAGGGAGGCACTCAAGAAGGATTGGTCGGTGCATCGTCGGAGAACTCTACTCCACCAGGTACATTGGGGGGGTAAAACCTTAATAGGAAGAAGTGAGACTATCGAACAATATATGGACTGGGCTTGTGCTATATATCTTTATTTACAGGTTGTCCAGGTGGGGGGATCTCCACACAGAACTGTGTCTAGGTAACAAGGCCAGCATTCTGCCTATTGTTTCAACCATTTTACGTTCCTGCCTATCTCTATTGCTGGTTTACTCGTTATTGATCTGTGTGACATTTTAACCGTACAGTTGATGCACTTTAATGAGATTTGATAACATTAGTGGTACCACTCTAGACGTGTATATATTTATCATTATTGACTTCCAAGAACAAAGTGCGTTATTGTGATCGTGTACATACCTTTGAATATTAATTATATAAATACTGTGTTTTCAGTAATACAGTGTGTGGACATTCCTTTGTGAGGGTTCAGGGACCACACTGTACTTAAGAACCAGCCTGCATCACCTCCTGAGAAGCGAGGCCTTGATTGCTCGTCCATTGCTACCACAATAGAAAATCTTGGCTGGGGTCCTCTGTGCCTCTTCTCTACCATATAGAGAGCGGAAATACAGACACCCCTACCGGTCTTTACACCTCCCCCTCCCAATCAAACCTCAGTTGGAGCAGCTTCTTACCCGCCTTCACACTCAAGAGCTCATATATCCGAGATATTTCGTGCCCGCCCTCCGAGACATCGTACATCATTTCTAGGGTGGCATCGGGTTCTCCAGCGAGTACTGTTTCAGGCCACCTTTCCCTCACCCATTTCATGATCCTGGTGTTAGTGATATATTGGCCCTTATGCACCCCAGTCTCCTCCAGTAACCTCTGGAATTCCACTGCCTCTCCCTCCTGCCATATGTCTCCAAGGGTGGCCAGGCCCACTGGTTCCCAGTACCTGCAGACCCTTTAATCAGTTGGGAGTCTTCCCCACATAGTACCACCAACGGGACCTGCTGAGAGAGCGGGTCCGGGTCACCCACAGTTCTCCATGCCCTATGCCAGACCTCCCAGCCCAGCACCAACAGTCTCCCCATCCCCGCCAATTTTAGTTTTATGTAGCCACACTGTCTCTTTTAGGCAGTATGGGGCAGAGTCACCCTGCAAGAGCCTGGTTTCCGCTGATTCCTCCGCGGACAACCACCTAGCTACATATAATAGCTGTCCCGCCAAATAGTATAGTTCAAAATTCGGCAGGTTTATGCCCCCCCTTATCACACGAGTTTTGTAACTTCCACAGGGCCACCCTATTTCTAGAATTATGCCATATGAAACCCCTGCACAGGCTATGGAGTCTGGCAAAGAAACGTCTGGGGATCAGGTACGGGACATTTACAAAAAAGTGTAATAGTCTGGGCAAGACCACCATTTTGAGCAATGCTGCTCTTCCTATCATGGACAGGGGTAACCTGGACCAGAACACTATGCTCTTTTTAATGCCTTCAATTGCCTTCTCCGTATTGTGTTTGTGCTCCGCCTCTGTCTTGTGGTATATGTTTATGCCTAAATATCGGAACGTCTCGGTCTGCCTGTGTATCTGCAGAATGGGCAGGTTTTGCCTTGGAATGTTTTTGTACCTTCCAAGGGGGAACACGCTGGACTTCCCGGGGTTTACCGATATGCCCGAGAGGGCGGCATAGCGATCCATCACCTCCAGCACATATTGCAGGTTCTCCTCCAGGAAGCACAGATAGAGGAGCATTTCATCTGCATACAGTGATATCAGGTGTGTGTTTTCTGTCGTACGAATCCCCACCTCTCCGTATTGTTGCCTAAGGCAAATTGCCAATGGCTCCAATGCGAGAATGTATGACATGGGCGA